>NC_137207.1:26777318-26887715 GCF_960531495.2 Zeus faber
CTGCCTGTACTCTCTTCTTCACCCGCTCCACCCTGCCTGTACTCTCTTCTTCACCTCTCTCCCGCACTCTCCACTGCTTCGTACGGTCGACCCCAAGTACTTGAACTCCTCCGCCTTCTCCACCTCCACTCCTTGCATTCTCAGCTTTTCTCCGCCCTCCCTCCCATTCAGGCACATGTATTGTGTCTTACTCCTGCTGACTTTCATTGCTCTTCTCTTCATGCGGAAAAACATTCATGCGGAATGTGAAATTATCAAATGACTTCGAGTTGTAAGATAAATCTCAGAATTCTGAGGGGAAAAGTCAAAATGGTGAGAAATAGAATCTTAAATCAATTCTCAAACCTCTGACATTAAACTCAGATACTGACCTAATGCTCTGGATTATGACGTTAATCTCTGAACAGCCCACGCGATGGGCAAACTGGCCTGATCTGATGTCGTCGAACACCGCAAACAAACACCTTCAGAATGACTGAATTCACATCTATCAACGTTGTATTTTTCCAAAACGATAAACGCACTGATTCTAAATAATTCCCGAGAATTACTTTTGCGGAACCCAAGCTTGGCGACGTACATGGATGACGTCATCAACGTCTCCGGCCAATCGTCGGGGCCGGGCGGGCCCCAACCCGGAAGTGGAAAATGACGCCGCCCAAGGCAAAGCGAGAGATGGCGTCGTTCCCTCGTCCGCACCGAATAGTTACGTATTGATTTAACGCCGGTGTCCGTTCAAACTTCACAAACGCGGGAGTCCAAACCCTGCGGTCGAGAAGAGCATGACGGGCCCCTGGGGTCGTGTGACGTGGCCCGCGGGCTTCGCGCTCTTGGCAGCGGCGCTCGCCGTCGTGGGACACGCGCAGGGTACGTCACGTCGAGACGTGGGAGCGGTTTACGGAACAGACGTCACGACGTCGCTTCACTTCGATCACTTTGCGAAGCGACGTCGGAAGGAGAACCCGGGTAGCTACTTCCGGTGGGGGGGGGCGATACGAACCGGAAGAGTACCGGAAGTAGGTACGAGCCAGCGAAGAGGCCTTTTTTCGTCGTCTACAGACTCTATTCACAGCTCTGGTTTAATGACATCATAAATCATCATCATTTATATTTATATCTATTTAAATAAATAGTTATTTTCTTCTGTCATACATGCGCAGAACACAAGGTGTTGGAGGCAGATGATGCGCTGTGGCCGCCCCTAAGGGGAGCAGCCCACAGGAGAAAAAGAAGAAGATTAAAAACAAACAAACTGGGTGCAAAGTTGTTAAAAACCAACTCGTCTGAGGTCCCTGGGATTAACCGGATACACACATTATTTTTTTCTGCCGTTCTCTCCATCGACATGTTTTTATATATTTTGGGCAACAAAAAGCCGTTTCCTTTGACTTCTATAGCGTTGCCCCTTTTTCCCGGCTCAGTCAAAATCTACAGGTGGCTTAGAGACGGGGCGCCCCCCGCTGGTGCACCGGCCGCACTGCTTATGTTACCAGTTGTTTTTTGTTTTTTATAACAGGAATGCCCGTGGCTCTGTCCGCCGTCCTCGGTGCCCTCTCTGCCCTCTCTGCGGCCGGCGTGGCCCTGGTCTGGAGGGACATCTGCTCCAAGAGGAAGGCGAAGGAGCGGACGCTGGGCGGCCTGCTGAGCCAGTACTTCTCGGTGAAGCTGGTGGGCTGGCTGGGCGAGCGGCAGAGGAGGAGGCTGGAGGCGGACACGCTGAACGTGAAGCGGGCCCAGGAGGAGACCCTGCTGCAGCGCCTGCGCAGAAACGCAGACACCTGTTATGGAAAGCGCTATGACTTCAGTTCCATTAAAGGTGAATTGGAATTAAAACTGATAAAAAGACAGTTTGTAGATCAAGCACCACAGAGAAGCAAGCACATTAGTTTCTCATGTTATGTTGACCTCTTTTATAAACTAGTAACCTCTGTTACTAGCTTTAGTAATAATAATAACCTTTATTTGTGTAATACATGTCATACACAAGGGCAATTCTAAATGCTTTGCATTAGGCATAACATACACATGCAAAGGAAATGAAGCATATAAATAAAAACATTTAAAAATCAAAAAGATGTAATAAAATCCCAGAGATTAAAAGGTTAAGGTGCAATTTAAAAACACTCCCCTTTCCCACACAACATGCAACTCAAAATGCTCTACATTAATAGAAGGCAATCAAACAGTATTAGCAAAATAGCAAACAAGCAAAATGCATTTTGTAAAAATAAGTAAATATTATACCCAATATCCATTTTGGGTCATCAATTCAGACCAAAACTAAGGTAATATACTGTATATCCAATGCAGTAAATCAGATATACCCCCTCCCCGACAGTAACCTTAATATTATCGTTTTCCAGACAGCGCCACATTCCGAGCACGGCACCCGGTCACCACGTACGTGCACTACCGGGACCTGATCAGCCGCATTGCAGCCGGGGAGGACGGGGTGATCACCGCCCGGAGGCCCCTGGTCCTGGCCATGACGTCCGGCACGTCGGGGCCCAGCGCCATGCTGCTCAGCACCAAAGACACCGACACAGAATTCTTCCTGCAGGTACCCAGCTGAGGGCAGGGGTAACCAGCCTGCTTTGAATTGACCTTTGACCATTTATTTATATTTCCACGCTTAATTCAATTCTTTGTTTTTTATATAATATATATTTATCTATGCCTGTCTGTCTATACTTGGCAATTATTTTAAAATATTCAATGATTATTATTATCTAAAGTAATCCGAAATTTAAGTTAAGTTTGAGATTAGATTGTTATGTATTTTTTTTCTTCAAACAAAGAACAGACGTCCACACACTGTCTAGACTTGAAATTAAAATGAATGTATTGAATAATGAAATGTTGCTTTAATCAATATAATTGTTTTAATCATATTGCAGTTTGTTTGATTAAAAGCATCTTGGTTTTTCCATCCATATTTTCTTTTTATCTAAAATCATGTGAGAATATTTAAATTCATATTAAATATATCATATTTATATTGTCTAAAGTTGCTTTCTGTGCCCTCATGCAGTAGCAGTGTGGCAGCGATTGCTGTTTCTTTTTTTTTTTTTGTCTAAATATTTGAAAAGGTCCTCTTCTTCTAGCAGCTCAGTAGCTCATCAGATCAGTCAGTAAGATGTCCTTTCTACCACATTCAGCTGCTGAGAAAGGTGCCTTTAAGAAATAAGCACGTAGTTTACTGTCTACAAGGAACTTAATTTTATCCAAGCTGCGGTATTAACCCCCCACCTCCCCCAGGGTGTGACCGTCTGCCTGGACGTCATGCGGAAGGCCTTCCCCGCCTCAGAGAGTCTCCAGCGCACCACCAAGTTCTTCTACACGCCGACCTCCCGTCAGTCGGAGGCCGGGATCCCCATCGGACCGAACTCGTCCACGCCGGCCTCGTCCCGCCACATGCTGAACCTCTACACCACCCCGGCTCCTGCATACCAGGTGGAGCGCTGCAATGACCTCTGGCTGCTGATTTGATGCTGATTATTTCTGTGTTGTGATTTGTGACTTGCAGTTCAATATTATAATTAAAAAATTGGTAAAAATTTGTAGATTATTTTAACTTTTAAAGTCTCCTGTCAATTTTACTTCCTGATTGGCCCCTTATTGTTTCTCCAAACAGAAAATGCATCAAGCCATCAAGTCTCTGAAAAACACTGACAAGAGCAGCCTGTTAGACATAGATATAAATAATATTCCCATATCTGACACACTGTTCACTAGGTCAATACATATTCCAGTGCTGGAAGCGTGCAGGTTTCTTTTGCCAAGTGGTTGTGATGTTCCCTCCTCCGTCAGGTTCTCTGTGAGAGAGACGCCCTCTACCTGCATCTCCTCTTCGCCCTGAAGGACCCCAGCGTGGGAACATTGGAGTCCAATTTCGCCTCCACAGTGTTCTACGCCTTCAGTGCCTTACAGGTAGAGAATATCGAATAAATCTGATATATCCAAGTGTGTACGAAAACCACAGCCGAAAAATCAGATGTGTGATTCAGTCGTTCATTCTGCACTGGAAGGCCAGCTCCAAAGCTGATCGCAGTTTAAAATGTCATCTTCCACCTCACAAAACTCACATGTCCTGGATTGAAAAGGTGGATCACGAAAACCAAAACCGTGCCGCCCCCAGGAGCGCTGGCAGGAGCTTGTAGAGGACGTGGAGCTGGGGAGGGTCAGCGCTGCCCTGGCCCTGGAGCCCGAGGTGCGGGCCGCCCTGGAGGGTCTGATGAGGCCGGACCCAGGGAGGGCCGCTGAGCTGCGGGCGCGCTTCGAGGAGGGCTTCCAGGGCATCGCCGCACGCCTGTGGCCCCACCTGCACCTGGTGCTGGCCGTGGACTCCGGCTCCAACCGGATCTACGGGGAAATGCTGAGAGATCACTACTGCCAAGGGGTGCCGTTCTACTCCCCCTTCTACGCTGCCACGGAAGGTAGAATTCATATTAATCTCGTCATGCATTACAGTGTTGACTGTCAGGATTGTCATCTTGAGTTGATGTCATGGTTAAAAACGCTCAGATGACCAAAACCAAGAATCACGCATCAATGCTAAACAACAATTACAATCGGGTTTTGAAGTCAATACTCAAGTGAGTGCTTTAAAGAGCAACTTGCCAGTCGGCACACAGAGTGAATCCATGTGTGGTGTAGCAATTTGGCCTCTACTTAGAATTACACGACTGGACTTATTTTTGTAATGCAATCGGCCACGACCACCGAAAAATCTGACTTTGCGAACGTGAACGTGATGTCACGTATGGGAGACGGGACCGAGCTGTCGCTGCAGTGAATGTAGTAAAAGGAAAAAGAGGAGGTGTAGCAGTCTTTGAGAAAAAGATGGTGTTTTTATTTAAATGTTGTTTTATTTCCATTAGTTTTCTACATGTATGCAATGAAAACATAAACACAGGACTGTGTTTTTATTTTGATTGTTAAAGCTAGAGTTTGTGCAACCTGAACAAACACAGTGCTTCATTATATACTTCCCATTTTCTTTTCCAGACCATCTCCTCCATAAGCCCAAAATTGAAAATTCATTAAAAAAAATGTAACCTTGCTCTTTGAAGTGCTTCAACACCAGTGATCTCACTACAGTCATTCCCAAAATGCAGTCTGAGTACTCTTACCTAAAGCTCCACTTATTTCACCTCATTGGCCAAATGACTTATCTTGGCCATAACATTGCAGCGTTTACATCAATGCAATAGTTCAACATTAATACGAAGACATTTTCAACCACTTCTTCGACGTTTCCAAATATGTGTCCGATTCCTCTGATTTGGGAGTCACGCCTTTGGGCCCCTGCAGGGCTGATCGGGGTGAACCTGTGGCCGGAGCTTCCCTCCAGGCGCTACCTGCTGTGTCCGCGCTCCATGTTCTGCGAGTTCCTGCCGGAGGGCCGCCTGGACGAGGAGCCGCTGGACACCCTGCTGATGGAGGAGGTGGAGGAGGGACGCAGCTACGAGCTGGTCGTCACCAACGCATCCGGCCTCTTCAGGTCCCTGAGCCATAATCTGTCCAGTCTCCGGGTCGGGTGCGAGCGGCACGGAGGTTGAAGGAAGGGAAGGGCTTTGGTTGCGATGTATATTGTCATGAAAACCTTCGTTGCCGTGGAACCCGTCTGTCCGTCTTTGAAACGAGTCTCTGCCCAAACTGACGATCGCCGTCATTGTCATTTCAAGTGAAGTGAATCCTGCAGCAGCTGAAGGACCCTCATTGATTTTTGACGCTCCTTCCTGTCTTTTCCTTCTACAGATATCGTATCGGTGACGTCGTCAAAGTTGTGGCATTTCACAACCGGTGTCCAATTGTGGAGTTTCAGTACAGGTGGGAATCACACAGACACCTTATTCTGCCTCATTTTGTTTACATACACGTGTGTGTGTGTGTACAAATGTCATCGTATCGGTACAGTGTGTATTAGGGCAGAGGTTCCCTGCGTGTGTTGCCAGGGATCCGCGACTAAATTTATATATATATATATATATATATATATATATATATATATATATATATATATAGATATATATATATATATAGATATATATACTTTGTTTGTGTACATGGGTGTGCCCGCCCCTGGTGGTGTAAACCGGACGGTTCTCCTTCCAGACGGGGTCAGATGCTGAACCTCCGAGGGGAAAAGATCTCTGAGCTTCTGTTCCTGGAGGCTCTGCAGAAAGCTGTCGCCCTGTGGCCCGGAGCTCAGCTGGTGGACTACTGCTGTGCAGAGAGTGGCATTCTGGGTAAAAAAAAAAACTAAAAAAAACCTAAAATCTATCTAAACTTTGTTTAGATAGATTTCCAAGTCAATTCGTTACGATATAAATTGAACTGGTTCCCTGTCACAGGTGACACTCAATCAAATAAAGAAAGTCATAGTTTGCTGGATTCTATCCCATCAAAGTATCTTCCACGGTGGTTTCAAGTCTTTATTATCCTGCACGGTACCTGCCAGCTCCTCTGTCCTCACGATCGGTTTTGAGAACAAAACACAGCGTTCAGGTCGTTTTGGGGCATTTCTGGTGTGTTATTATCGAGCAGAAGGTTTATTGTTGAGCTGTTCGTTATTTATGTTCGCAATGAAAATATTTAGGTTCGAAATCTAAGTACAGTGAAGCCCAAAAAAATCATTTGCAGCTTGTTCCCAGAGCAGAGTGAACCTAGACTCTGCTTCAAAGCTGGTGTGTTTTCCTGGACGGTGGCGTTAATTTCGAAGCAAAGACTGAAACAACAGAGGAAATGTAGTCAAGGACTTTACAATTTGGATAAAAATACAAGTTTCCTTCATTTCCTTGTGTTTTGTAGGTGACAGGATGGGGGGATCGGACCCTCACTACCAGGTGTTTCTGGAGCTGAAGGGAGTGAGGAACCTGACGGAGGAGCAGCGCTACAAGGTGAATGGGACATGAGGAACCACCACTGTGTTCCCTCTCGGAGATTACAGCAGAGAGTGTTATTCCAGGTCACCTTGAGAGAACCTTCATTTCCACTACTCTCCTCCTCCTCCTCCTCCTCCTCCTCCAGTTGGACCACTGTCTCCAGCAGGACTCGTCTGTCTACAAGTCGTTCCGGACCAAAGGCAGCATCGGCCCCATGCGGGTGCAGCTGGTGGCGGGCGGGGCGTTCCTGGAGCTCCGGAGGCAGATGATGTCCTTCTCCAGCACCTCGGCCAACACCTTCAAGATGCAGCGCGTGGTGCGCAGGAAGGAGTACGCCCACTTCCTCCTCGGGAAGACACTTTCTTGATAAGCGGCGTCACAAATATAAATAATTACATCCGCGCGTCCTCGACTTTGAGGTGGGTGAGCACTGAGTAAATGCAGGCTAGTACTCCAAAGGTATGACGTTTTTTTTTGTTTTTGTTGTTGTTAGTTTTTTCCCCCGTGGCTCAGAGATGAACGATGTGATAAGCACTTTGGACGAGAGGAGAGGAAAACCTCACACATACTGCAAGACTGCAGACACCTTTTCAATCACTGATGGAGATGTTGAATATTTGAACGGATTTATTTGGATTTCAGATATTTTTCTTGGTCTGAAAATAATTCATTATATTAAACTGCAAAGAAGAGTGGGTTTTTTTACTCAAATGTATGTGACAAATAAAAAAAATAAAAAAAATCTTGAATCAAATCGAAATTAAATCATTTTTTCGCAAATTTCGAAATGAATAAAAGTTTTATTTATCAAATGTTGAGGAGTGCAGTCAGTGTCATGCTTCAAACCACTCCCTTTTTTTATTTATTCTTATTTTTTTACCTCTGCTGTCAGCATGCTGGGCATACAACACAGAGTATTTGTGCCATTTGCATCCAGGACAGAGTTAGTCTGCAAGAGGAGTTCAAGTTCTCAACCTGCAATGCAACTCTTTATTCATTCTTAAATCATCAACTGTGGACGACCTGTAGAATGACAAGAGCACAGCTTTGGTTATGGAGAGCCACCACCAACCCCCCTCTTTGGAGAACTATTCTTCATGTTTGGGTATAAACAACTGATTACTACTCCCAAGAGGGAGAATCACCACGGTGAGACAAATAAACATAGAAACAAACATTTACACAAAAACATGTATTGAAAAACTGAATTAGGTCCAGGAAAAGTGGAACTACAACTGGTCACGTGGCCTCTTCCTGTCAAAGTTATGGCAGCGAATGAGGGAGGAAAGGAGAGGGAAGCACCCAGGAGGGAGCTGGGGTGTGTGTGTGTGTGTGTGTGTGTGTGTGTGTGTGTGTGTGTGTGTGTGTGTGTGTGTGTGTGTGTGTTCGAAGCTAATGTGAGTGGGATTACATTTTTGGGATGGACGAGAAGCACGCTGGGGCAGGAGCATGACAGGCAACATGGCAGCTGCCCGCCGCATCCCCACGTTCAAACCACTCCCAACAATGTAGAATAAAGAAAGTTGTTATAGTAGGTAGAAAGTCTATGCGAGGTATTTTCAAAGATGTCTATTCATGAAAAGTATGCATATTTCTAAGTTAAAGTAAGTAAAGTGTGCCAAGGAATACAAATGAATGAGTTAATTTGTATTTTCTGACTGATGAAGAGCAACATTTTCCAGTTTACATCCAAGGTTAGACACAGTTCTCTACCCCAACAAATGATGGAATGGAGTGTTATATGAGGGTAATTAGGAGCAGGTATGCACTTTGACATTGGTTCAAATATCAATGTGGTATTTTAACCTTTCCTCGTCATTTTGATTCATGGTGTTTGTACTTTAACTTGAGTAAAAGGTCTGAGTACGTCTTCCCACTTCATCACCGTGACCGACAGCGCCGCTCACTCGCCACCAGAGGGCGCCAGAGCTCCAGTAAACAGAGCTCACCTGCGGCCGCTCCTCCACGCCCAGTCAGGTAAGAATCCACCAATCATTGATCAGGACGTCAGTTGAAAGGATCTGAAAAGTTGCGAGGCCTCTTTGAGCTCCATGTCTGCCTGCAACCTTAATCACACACAAATACCAGCGTGATGAGGTGGTATCGCGATGCTTCAAAACGGTACAAGAAGCACTCTCAATCTCAACTCTTCACGTCTCTCCCTCGGAGCGTATGTGCAGCCTGCTGCGCTGATTTCCTTTCCGCCGCCCTCTGTGTTCACGAGTGGGCCAATATTTTTAGCCCCGTCCTATTTGAGCGGAGAGGCGTGACGCGGTGGCCCGCTCCGCATCGGGCCTCGAGCTGTGGTCACGCACACGGCGGAAAAGGCGCTCGATGGATCTGAAACAGTGAGCGGCTCCTCCTCCGCGTGCTTCCCCAGAAGAAGCTGAGACGCTTCATCGTTCATCCACCGGCTCCTGGAAAAGACTTTTGAGTTTTTACAGAAACATGGCATTTTTAGCTTCAACATTCCGGAAACAATTTTGCCGGTGTAGGGGCTTTTGAGCAAGGCAGTAGAACCCGAACCAGCGTCATCAATACTGATAATAGTATTGTCTATCTGTTCCGTACCGCAGTGAAACAGCGTGTGGGTGTCTAAGGCGATCGCAAAAAAAAAACAAACAAGGGGTTCGAGTGAGAATCAGACTTGATTGGCCGACGGCGTCACACGCAGCAGGGATCTGCTCGTCAGCGACTCCGTTTGGTGTGGACACGCAGTAAAACAACAGAATAGAAGTTTGAAAAGTAAATGTTTTGGGGTTTTTAGTTTTTTTTTATGTACACAAGGTAGGATCCGCAATTAAATATAATCTGTAGCTTTTCACAGACGGGAGTGAGTTGGATGTCTGCGCTCGAGAAGCTCAGCCGCGTTGCCGTCCCCCCTTGAGCCTCCCAGCAAAAGATCAGAACTCGCGGTAATCAAAGTGTTTTTGGTGCAGATGGAGAAGAAACGTCAAACAGAAAAAGAGAAGAGCTTCTGTTTTCTGCAGCTTGCCACGCAGGCTCCCGCCCAGAGACTTGTTTGTGTTGATAGTCACGAGAAACCCCTTTGCGGGTCGAAGCTGCTGATGCTGGACGCCCTCACACGACAGAGATACAAAGCTAAAGAGAAGTGATTATTTTTATTTTTTATTTATTTTTTGTCAGATTTCACAGTCGGTCCGAAAAAGAGATCGATTGTTGTGGTTCAGCCGTCCAGTGAATAACTTGATGGTGAAGCGGCTGCTCCTCAGACGCGTCTTGTGGAGGTGCCACCGCCCACGCGCTCCATCCTCAAATAATGGACGTCAAGGAATTTGCGGCTCCAATACGGTGACATTAGATGTGACCCTGGGCGCTGGCCCCGCCTCCCCGGAGCGCGGGGGCCCGCGGTCCTCACGTGCGCCACGGATTTACACACTGACGGACACACATCTGCCCCGGGGGGCCGGGGGCAGGGGGGGCAGGGGGGATTTGAGAAATGCGGGTTCCTCAATGGCCGGGGCGGGGCATCCCTGTGGTGTGAATGGAGGCCCTGGGCCCCCGCAACAGGCGTCCAGACGACCCCCGCCCAGGCCCCTGCTTGAGATCCGTGCGTGTCGGGGGACACCTGCTGCTCCCGCTTTCAAAAGTCCTTCCCACGTCAACGTCTTCACCGTGTGCATTGTCGCCAGAGGGACGAGTCACATGTTCTTTACCAGGGATCTTACCAAACCGGGGGCCGGGTCCCGGGTCCCGGGGTCCACAGAGGAGCTGCAGGGGGGGGTCCGCAGCAAAACCGTTGTTGTTATATGAATGTTTCATTTTTCTGATATTTACAAGCTCGTCCTCACTGATGACGGAGAGTTGTGAGAGTTGCGTTTTTTGTCCGGTTGGTTTGAGTGAAATGTTGGAAGCTCACGGCTGTTTAACGCAGTTTATGATGTGGATGGAGGGTTGAATGTACACACTACCAGCGGTGGAAGAAGTACTTTTACTTAAGTTAACCAACAAACACGCACAAGTGAATTACTCTCGTCAAAGTGAAAGTACCATGTTGACGTTGCTGCTTAGGTAAAAGTGGATTAGTACTGTATGAGCTCTTAAATGTACTTAAAGTAGTAAAAGTAAAAGTACTTGTCATATTCTGTTTATAATAGGGCTTAAAGTGCGACTGTACCTTTATTTCTGTGTGCTCAGCATATCCTCATATGTCTTATGGCTTTGACGGATATAAACATAAATCCTGATTTAACGACTGCACGTGGATATAAATCCATATTTTCAAAACAAAATCGATATGAATTGAAATCCTGATTAAAAAAAACCTTCATGATGGAAGTGAATGTAGCACATTGAAAAATGTACTTAACTCTACTTGGGTACTTGTACTTTGTTACTTTCCACCACTGCAATTAACATTTTTTTCCCGGGAGCAGGGATCCTCGGCCTTGTGTTCCTTGGATTAAATAATAATAATAATAATAATAATTACAATAATAATAATAATTATACTAATAATTATAATTTATTATTATTATTATTATTAATAATAATAATAACAATAATAATAATTCTAATTTATTAATAATAATTATTATTATAGTAATAATAATAGTAATAATAACTGGGATTTATATGACACCTTTCAGGAACCCAAGGACACTTTACAATGGAAAAACAACAACAAAAAAACTAACCAGGCAGGGCAGATAATAAAACCAGGCAGGGTGGATAATGGTAGATAATAAAACCAGGCGGGACACATAAAACCAGGTGGGGCAGATAATAAAACCAGGCAGGGTGGATAATGGTAGATAATAAAACCAGGCGGGGCAGATAATAAAACCAGGCGGGGCAGATAATAAAACCAGGCAGGGCAGATAATAAAACCAGGCAGGGCAGATAATAAAACCAGGCAGGGTAGATAATAAAACCAGGCAGGGCAGATAATAAAACCAGGCAGGGCAGATAATAAAACCAGGCAGGGTAGATAATAAAACCAGGCAGGGCAGATAATAAAACCAGGCAGGGTAGATAATAAAACCAGGCCGTGAAAAGCCTCCTTGTTGTGACTTCTACGCCTCCTCTTCCACCTCAGCAGTGTGACTGAGCGGCAGACTCCGCTGTCTACGCAGCCACTTCCTCAAAGCTGTCATTTCAGGATCCTTCCCCCCACACTCAGTCTGCACGTGTGCATGTGGTGGTCCGGTCCTTCCACGTGATTAAAACCTTTTCACGACATTTTGCCACAAAAACCTTTGACCGCACGGAGCTCTCGCACGAGGGGCCGATGTCATAAGTCTGTTTCCTCTTGTATGTGTTGTCCCCGCAGCTCAGCAGGGACCTCCGTCCCTTTTTAATTGGGTTGACATCCCACAGCGTTTCACCACGTCTCACCCTGTCCCACCGCGTCCCAAAACGTCTCACCATGTCCCAAAACGTCTCACCGCATCTCAACGTGTCCCACCAAGTCCCACCACCTCCCACCACCTCCCACCACCTCCCACCACCTCCCACCACGTCTCATCACGTCTCACCTGCAGATTAGATGGTGACTTTGCCTCTGCTCACCAAACACCAAACAAAGGGGTAAAGTCACATGGATGAGATTGTCTGTGTTGCTCTGGAAGACAAGGTCACTTAGTTTTCTCTTCAAGTTTGTCTTCTTCTGTCCCATCCATTTGTTTATATATATATTTATATATATCTCCAATTAATTTTTTTTTTTTTGTGAATGTTCGTCCATAACGACAGTTTACTGACCACAACTCGCGACGCAGCTTTATCAAATCACCGCGGCGGCCTTTCTTGCCGGTAATGGGGACCCCGCCGCCAACAATGGAAACGGCGCATGCATTTTAATTTGCATGTCATGCAAGTTCATGAAATGGCCAACAAAAAAAACAAAGGATAAAATAATCTTATGGATTACCACTTTAATATTGGGTCTGTTTGCCCTAAGTATACCAGAGTATAGACAATGCTTGTGTAGTCACTGAACATTATCCCTCTGGAGCACTAGAGACCTTAAACATTTTGACCTTTCCACCTCCTAGCCTTGGGAGCCTGGAACTCCATGCAACTCCAGAAAATCCAAACGGGCACAATACTTTAACATGATGCTGTTGGTAATCTGGTGTGTTCCCTGAAATGAAGGCCACCCTGCCACGATGTTGTCACATGACCACACTAAATTGGTCAAAGTAAGGTGAGTTAATACAGCACATGTTACTATACTACAGGGCCATTCAAAGGCCTTTATATAAACTAAATTATGAATTTTCCGCTCAATTTTAATTTGGGGTTATTGACTTGAAAGAAAATGACGGATCACGGTCATTCCTCGGTGAATGGGTTTGTCTGATATGATTGCTACTCCACGCAGTTCTCAAATAATTCTCCAACAACTCTGAAAATACCATTTGGATTCCTCTGGTGGATTTACCCTGACGTACCCCGGGAACCAGGGCGTGGTGAGTGCTCCCTGCTGTTATTTGACACAGTTCATTTTGAGGTGAACGCTATGGGAGGTGCTGTAGGTCGTGAAACGCTCCAATAAAGCCAGCGTAACGTGACATGTTGTATTGAGCTTACGTTCCCATGTCATATTTTTGGAACTGGGTCACAGTTTCATGTCACATGTGGTTTTATTTAAACCAGACACTGAATTGAAGTTCATTTGAATTGAATTTATAATTCATCTATTGATATTGGCTTTCAATCAGATCAGATTTGACTTGATTAGATAGAAACTTTATTCATCCCTTGAGGGGGAATAAGGATAATAAGATGATTATGATGAGCTGGGGAACATGGGACCCTGGGAACATAGGGCCTTGGGAACATGCTATAGGACCTTGGGAACATCGGACCCTGGGACAAAGGACCTTGGGAACAGAGGACCCTGGGAACATAAGACCCTGGGAACATAGGACCTTTTAAACATGCTGTAGGACCCTGGGACATAGGACCTGAGGAACATAGGATCTTGGGAACATGCTATAGGACCCTGGGAACATGGGACCCTGGGAACATGCTATAGGACCCTGGGAACATAGGACCCTGGGAACATAGGACCTTGGGAACATAGGACCCTGAGAACATAGGACCTTGGGACATGCTATAGGACCTTGGAAACATGCTATAGGACCCTGGGAACACAGGGCCCTGGGAACATGCTATAGGACCCTGGGAACATAGGACCCTGAGAACATAGGACTTTGTAAACATGCTGTAGGACCTTGGGAACATGATATAGGACCCTGGTAACATAAGACCTTGGGAACATGCTCTTGGACCCTGGGAACATAGGACCTTGGGAACATGCTCTTGGACCCTGGGAACATAGGACCCTGGGAACATAGGACCCTGGAAACATAGGACCCTGGGAACATAAGACCTTGGGAATATAGTACCCTGGGAACATAGGACCCTGGTAACATAGGACCTTTTAAACATACTGTAGGACCCTGGAAACATAGGACCTTGGGAACATAGGACCCTGGTAACATAGGACCCTGGGAACATAAGACCTTGGGAATATAGTACCCTGGGAACATAGGACCCTGGTAACATAGGACCTTTTAAACATACCGTAGGACCTTGGAACATAGGATCTTGGGAGAGCACATATAGTTTGAAGAACTGGGGAATACAAGACCCTTTGTCATGTTCTCATTATAATCTGAGGAACATAGGAGTGACGACTGGAAGAAGCAAACACAATGTGTCTTCAAACCAGCGATCTCTGTGTTATTTCACTGGATAAAAACTATGATTTGGTGAGAAGAGAAAACCAACTTCGGAGAGAAAACCAACTTTCCAGTGGAAAGACCCACGCTGGGGGGCTGCTTTAGAGCCTTACGACAAAGCCCAAGAACTCACACACACATTGTCTATCTCTTCACCTCCTACCATCTCTGGTTTCAGTTTAACATGGGATTTGTGGCACTGGTGTTAATGTTTTTTTTAATTTATTTTTTTAATTTCTCCTATTAATCAAATATTATTGAGTTGAAGTCAAACAAAACACAGCTTTTGTCCATGATGGATTTGAGAATATTGCTAGAATTTATTTATATAACACCATCCTCACTCAACCCTACAGCAAATTATTGGAAATTACGTACGGCACTCGGGTGCCAAAATTGCCTTTCAGCGGGCGTTGAAGGGTATAAATGTTGTTGCCGTCCTCTCATTAATCATGTTGTCAAAAGATAATTCTCCCGTGTTGATCTGCAACTTCTCCCTGCCCCACACCAATAAAAACTTCTTTCAATTAACGTCCAACTTCCAGACTCACCAGATTTCCTCAAGACTAATCAATAATCGATAAATAATCTTCGGTAAAGCAATAAGAATCGATAATCAGTGCCACGCTTACCCTGATCTGAACCTAAGGTTTCCTTCTCATCTCGTGGGTGTCATTATTATTATTATTATTATTATTATTATTGCAAAATATCGTTAAGGGCCCCATGTGCAGAAACAGCCCTGCTCGCAGAAACCGCTTTGGCCGCCCACCACCGGGAGATTTAATCATCCGAGAAATGAGTTTGAAGCTGCTTTATGGTTGTAGACGGTTGCCAGGGTGGAGCACCGCGGGAGGTAACTCCAACCCACGACCCGTCATGAAAGCGAGATCAACAATCGCTGCTTTTTGTCTGATCCACTTAAGCAACGTATCAAGAGATCAGCCACTCGGAGGCAACACACTCCTGGCTGTATCCGCTAAGCGCCGAGAGGCGCTTCCCCCGTCTGCTGAGCCCCGTCCGCGTCCGGGTGAATCAGAAGAAATCGCCGTTAGTTTGGGTGTGTTTAGCGTCAAGTCCTCTCGATAAACAACTCCCGCTTCATCCGTTTAATCCCTTCTCAGCAGCTTTCATCCCGGGGTCTTAACTCTCTCAGAGGCATAGGGGGCAAGCCGGGCGGCAGGGATCACCTCGCCGAGGAAACGCTGAATGAAGGAGTTTCTAGACACGTGCTCTAGGAAATAAATACAGGGAGTGTTTTCCTTTTTTTTTTTTTTTTTTATTATTTATGTTTTTATTATAATCACTGTTATCAGAAGTAAAAAAAAAAAAAAAAAAAAATCAGAATTAAGGTCAGAATTTCAGCTGAAACATCACTGGGAAGCTGTAGCTGGAACTCAATCCAAAGAGCCACCGTCAGTTTGTAATATTGATTGATTCAATAATTATCATTTCAACATGCACCGCATGGCACAGCCAGATAAAGCAGACGCCTATAAAATACCCCCCCCCCCCCCAAATTGGCCCTCACGTTCCATCCCCCCCCTGCGAGAACACGACCCAGAGCAATAGGAACACAGCCTCGTTCCAGATGATGGGAACCATTGATCGACGGGAAGGTAATCCGTCTTTCACACAAAACCCATGTGCTGAGAACGGCAGCACAGGGTGTGATACTGTCAGGAGCACCAAAAGCAGCTTCCCCCGCCCTCTCTCTCTCTCTCTCTCTCTCTCTCTCTCTCTCTCTCTCTCTCTCTCTCTCTCTCTCTCCCTCTCTCTGAGTGATTGGAGGTGTGAGCGAGCGGAGCGTGTGAGCGTTTGGTAGAGTGAGTGACTTTCTAACTTTTTCTATCAATTGCATGTTTATAATTATTTGTTGGTGACGGGTTCAGTTTTTTGTTGGTTGTAGGGTGTGCGCACAGCGGGTGGGGGGTGGTGGTGGTGGTGGTGGTGCGGGTCCGCAACCATGTCGGACCTCACCAAGCTAACGAGGAAGCACGGCATTAAATTGCCCGTGTCTCCCTCGGTCTCGGTGGAGGACTGCAGCCTGGCAGTAGGGAAGGCTGTCGGCTACAGCAGCGTTGTGTCCGCAGCGCGGATGAACAGCGCGGTGGTCATCTTCCTGGATGGCGTAGACAAGGTGAACGCGGTGGTGGCGAGCGGCGTTACGGTGAACAAAATGTTTGTTCCCGTCCTGCCTCTCTCCACACCGGCGAGGAGGGTGAATTTGGCGAATGTTCCGCCGTTTATTAAAGATGAGACCCTCACTAAGGAACTGGCGAGGCACGGGAAGGTGGTGTCGCCAGTTAAAAAAGTCCCGTCGGGGTGCAAGTCGCCGCTGCTCAAGCATGTGGTGTCGCACAGGAGGCACGTCCTGATGGTGTTGAACAACAGGGATGCGGAGCTAAACGTAGCTTTTAAAATCAGGGCGGATGAGTTTGACTATGTGGTGTTTGTCAACACTGACACCACCAAGTGCTTTGGGTGCGGTGGGGAGGGACACCAGGTCAGGGCATGTCCAGGTAAGAAGGCAGGCGGCGAGACAGGTGAGGGGCAGAAGGGTGGACAGGACAAGGAGGGAGCACAGGAGGGGGCAGGTGAGGGTCAGAAAGGGGAAAAGCAGGCGAAGGTGGGGGCACAGGAGGGAGCAGGTCAGGGTCAGAAAGGGGAAAAGCAGGCGAAGGTGGGGGCACAGGAGGAGGCGGGGGAGGGCCAGAAGGAAGGAGGGGAAAAGCAGGTGAAGGTGGGGGCACAGGGAGAGGCAGGTGAGGGCCAAATGGAGGCAGGGGAAAGACAGGTGGAGGTGGGGGCACAGGGGGAGACAGGTGGAGGGCGGAAAGGAAAGGAGAAGAAACAGGTGAAGGTGGGGGCACAGGAGGGGGCAGGCGAGGGGCAGGGGAAAAAAAAGGACGGGGGGGAGGGGAATGTGGAGCCGCAGGAGGGAACGGGTGGAGGTAGACAGCGCAGCCAGGTGAGCGTGGAGACACGGGGGGAGGCAGGCGAGGGTCTGGAAAAAAGGCAGGTAAGGGTGGGAGGACAGGAGGGGAAGGAGGAGGGTCCGGAAGACAGGCAGGTGGGTGCGGGGGGACAGGAGGGGACTGGTGAGGGAAAGGAAGCTACGGAACAAAGTCAAAGGAGTGCAGGTGACGTAGCTAGGGAGGAGGAGGCACTGGAAGGAAGTGACTTTGAGATGGGGGACGAGGACGATCGGGTGAGAGTCCCCCGGCTCAAAAGAAAGTCCAACAAAATGGCAGGAGACTCTCAGGCGAAGAGAGGAACAGCAAGCCAGGGGAAGGCAAGTCAGGAGGTGGAGCAGGGAGGCTCGGAGTCAGAGTCCTGGATGGAGGAGGACTCTGCTGCAGACAGTGAGGGGCAGGTTTTTCTCGGCGTAAAGAAGAAAAAGGGCAAAAAAAGCTACAGTGTGGGCAAAATAAAAGCGTTTCTGCACAGGACGAAGAATGTGAAAGGGATTAAGGTGGAGGATTTCTTCTCAGACAAGGAGTTGCTGGCGAACGCGGCCCAGCAACAGATGAGGAGTAAGGGGAGAGGAGGGTTCACGGACCAGGAGGTGTACAGGCTAAAGAAAATAGTGCAGAAGATCAGGAAGGAGCTGAACAACGGAGAGGATGTGGAGGAGGTGGAGGTGGGCGCTGCTGTTCGGGCTGTTTCCCTTTTCCGTTGCAATGAGTGACTTTAACATCAGCACGCTGAACGCGAATGGGGCCAGAGACGCAGCTAAGAGGTCTCTGCTGTATGAGCTGATGGAGCAGAAGAGGCTGGATGTGCTGTTGGTGCAGGAGACCCACAGTGACTCTGGCAATGAGGCTGACTGGAAGAGGGAGTGGGGGGGGGAGGTGGTGCTAAGCCACAAGAGCACCACCAGCGGTGGGGTGGCTCTTCTCTTTTCTAAGAGCTTTGCCCCAGCATCCTTTGAGGTGGAGGAGGTGGTGGAGGGCAGACTGATGGTGGTGAGGGCAGCATTTGAGCATCATAAGTTTGTCTTTATAAATGTGTACGCTCCCACCACAGGACCACACAGAGTCACTTTTTTGCAAGTTTTAAATGGGGTTTTAAGCAAAACTCGTACTGAGGAGTTTTTGTTTCTAGGAGGTGACTTTAACTGCACCGAGAACGACCTGTTAGACAGGAACCACTGTGAGCCTCACAGAGCATCGCAGAACGCGATGAGGCTGCTCTCAAGCGAGAACGAGCTAACGGACGTGTGGAGGAGAACCAACGGGGATGAAAGACAGTACACCTGGGTGCACTGCAGAGGCACCTCTTTATCGTTGGCCAGACTAGACCGGTTTTACTGTTTTAAGCACCATTTTAACATTTTTAAGGAATGTAGAATGGTGCCTGTTGGTTTTACCGATCACTCCCTGGTTGTTTGCCGTGTCTTTATCGCCAATGTAAAGCCAAAAAGCGCATATTGGCATTTTAACACCACCCTACTATGTGACTCCAACTTTAAAGATGCTTTTAGGTTTTTTTGGGAAGGTTTTAGAGACAGAAAGCAGGATTTTATTTCCTTAAGACTGTGGTGGGACTATGGGAAGAGGGAGATAGAGCAGCTCTGTCGGCAGTATACTCTCAATGTCACACGGGACATCACCAGATCTATGAGGGATCTGGAGACTGACATTGTGGAGTTACAGGGTGTAGTGGAACCAATCGGGAGTCGAGATCACATTAAGGACCTCAAGTCTAAAAGAGCTGCTCTTGCAGACCTACTAGGCACCAAGGCGCAGGGGGCGCTGGTCCGCTCTCGCTTCCAGAGCGCAGCACTGATGGACGCACCATCTAGTTTCTTTTTTAGCCTGGAGAAGAGCAACGGGCAGAGCAGGTTTATCCACGCCCTGAGATCAGACACAGGACAGGAGCTCAGGAGGCCGGAGGAGATCCGGACGAGAGCCGTGGACTTTTACACAGAGCTGTACAGAAGTGAGTACGAGGAGCAAAAAGAACTGTTTTACTCCTTTTGTGGGAATTTGCCCAGGGTCCCGGAAGATGTCAGTGCGGTGCTGGGGGAACCTCTGACCCTGCAGGATCTTTCCACGGCCCTGCAGAGCATGAAGGGGGGTAAGGCCCCTGGCATCGACGGGATTCCTGCAGAGTTTTACAAAGAGTTCTGGGAGGAGTTACGGGAGGACCTTTTAATGGTTTTTAATGAAGTTTTTAAAGATAAGTTATTGCCAGTCAGCTGCAGGAGGGCAGTCATCACCCTCCTACCCAAGAAAGGAGACCTGCAGGAGATCAAGAACTGGCGTCCTGTGTCCCTTCTGTGCACGGACTATAAAATCCTGTCGAGGGCACTGGCCAACAGGCTGAGGGAGGTGATGGACCTGGTAGTCCATCAGGACCAAACTTACTGTGTGCCTGGTAGGTCCATTCTGGACAATGTGTCCCTAATTCGGGATATTTTGGACGTCTCTAGTTCTCTGGGCATTGAAACTGGGCTCATTTCGCTAGACCAGGAAAAGGCGTTTGACCGGGTTGAGCACCCTTACCTCTGGAAAACTCTGGAGGCTTTTGGCCTCAGCCCTGGTCTGGTAGCCATGATCCAGGTTTTGTACCAGGACATCGAGAGTATACTGAAGATTAATGGAGGGCTGAGCGGCCCTTTTAAAGTGCGTAGAGGGGTGAGACAGGGCTGCCCCCTCTCAGGGATGTTGTACTCTCTGGCCATAGAACCATTGCTGTGTCAATTAAGGACGAACATCGAGGGTGTGTTTCTAAACGGTCTCGAGAGAAGGCACATTCTATCAGCCTATGCGGACGACGTCATTGTCTTAATAAAGAAACAGGACGAAATCAGCAAACTGGAGGGGATCGTCAGGGACTTTGGGCTGCTATCAGCAGCGAAAGTCAACTGGGGCAAAAGCGAAGCGCTGGCTGTGGGCGGATGGAGGGGGGGACTTTTAAAACTGCCAGGAGGCTTACGGTGGCGAAGGGATGGGTTAAAGTATCTGGGAGTGTTTTTAGGGAGCGAAAGTGTGGTGGGGAAGAATTGGGAAGGACTGCTAGGAAAGATACAGGGCAAGCTAAGAAAATGGAGGTGGGCACTGCCACAGCTGTCCTATAGGGGCAGGACGCTCATTATTAACAACCTGGTGGCCTCACAGCTGTGGCACAGAGTGGCCTGTGTCCAACCACCAGACCTGCTAGTTAGGAAGATACAGGCCGAGCTGATAGACTTCTTTTGGGGGCGGAATTTCCACTGGGTCAGGAAGGAAAGGGTCTTTCTGCCTAAAGAGGAAGGGGGGCACGGTGTGGTGGACATCAAAAGCAGAGTGGCAACTTTTAGGTTACAGTTTGTGCAGAAGTTGTTAACGGGGTACTTTAACGTTTGGAAGGACGTGGCGGGCTTGGTCTTAAAGAGGACTGGGAGGATGGGACTTGACCGCTCGTTGTTTTTAATGGACACGAGTCTTCTAAACAAGTCGGGCTTACCCCGTTTTTATCAGGAGCTTTTTAAAGCATGGGGGTTATTTAAGAACAGGAAAAGGGAGGCCGCAGATTCCCTCCACTGGCTCCTGGAGGAGCCGGTGATCGGAGGAGCCAGGCTGGATGTGCAGGACGGGGCCACTCCAGGACTGAGGAGCATCCTGAGGGAGGCGGGGGTCCTGACCCTGAGGCAGGTGGTGGCGGCGGCGGGGAGCGACCTGCAGGACGGCGAGGCCATGGCGGAGCGGCTGGGGGTGAGGTCCACCAGGATCGTACACCTGGTGCTCAAGAGGTGGAGGGAGACGCTCACGGAGGAGGAGCTGGCCCTGCTGAAGGAGTACGGCGAAGGCGCGGAGGAGCCAAACTCGGAGGATCCCTTCCCGGAGATGACCCTGACCCCCAACCTGGAGGGGTCCTCCGGGAAGCTGCTGCACAGGGCACGTTATGCAGAACTGGACCTGCACACAGCCAGCGGGAAGGCTTTTTACAAAGAGTGTGTGGTTGTTTTAAATAGGAAGGGACTGGAGGGGCGGCAGGACACTGTCTGGAGGGGACGGCTCCAGATGGGGGGACAGGAGGAGCCGTGTTGGAGGAGTTTTTACAAAGCTCCCTCCAAGAAAAGGACGGGGGACCTCCAATGGAGGGTCCTACATGGAGCCATAGCTGTCAACAGCTTTGTTTCTGTTTTTAATCCCACGGTCGCAAATGAATGTCCATTCTGCAAACTGCCAGAGTCCGTGTTTCACTGTTTTGCAGAGTGCGACAGACTTTTAGAGCTTTTTAGTCTTTTAAAGGAAAGTTTTAAGCTCTTCAAGGAGGAGTGGTCCAGAAACTGTTTTATTTTTGGGGCCGGATACTACAGGGCCAACGCAGAGAAATGGCGACTGCTTAATTTTCTAGTCGGGGAAGCGAAGATGGCCATCTACCTCACGAGGAGGAACAAACTGAGGGGAAAGGAGAGTGTTTTAGGAAGAGTGTTTGTAGCGTTGGTCAGGGCCAGAGTCTTGATTGATTTTAACTTTCACAGACTGATGAAGAGTCTGGACGTCTTCATCAAGCTGTGGTGTTTTAATGACGCCATCTGTTCCCTGGTGGAGGACGACCTGTGCTTCCAGTCTGTTTTTAACGTGTAGGACTCTGTTAGTGAACCAAGTGTGTTTGTTGTATTGTCTGTAACTGTGAACTAGAGAAAATGTTAAAATAAAGATGCTTTAAAAATCAAAAAAAAAATCTCTCTCTCTCTCTCTCTCTCTCTCTCTAACTCTCTCTCTCTCTCTCTCTCTCTCTCTCTCTCTCTAACTCTCTCTCTCTCTCTCTCTCTCTCTAACTCTCTCTCTCTCTCTCTCTCTCTCTCTCTCTCTGTCTCTCTCTCTCTCTCTCTCTCTCTCTCTGTCTCTCTCTCTCTGTCTCTCTCTGTCTCTCTCTCTCTCTCTCTCTCTCTCTCCGTCTCTCTCTCTGTCTCTCTCTCTCTGTCTCTCTCTCTCGCTCTCTCTCTCTCTCTCTCTCTCTCTCTCGCTCTCTCTCTGTCTCTCTCTCTCTGTCTCTCTCTCTCTCCCCCCTTCCTTTATTTCTCCTCCCTCAGCACCACAGACGAGAACAGGTTTCTATAGAGAGGGCGAGCGAGCGCGAGCGGAGGATCCCATTGGCCGAGTTGCCACAGGAGTGGATGGGAGTGCGGAGAGAGGGAGAGAGTTGGTGGAGGAGAGGAGGGGCCACCGGGGCAGCGTGAGGAGGCTTAAGAAGATGTTACTCGTCTGCCACAGTCACATCGTCTGTCTGGGGTGCGAGGCGTGCGATGAGACACGGAGAGCGCCGGAGTCGGATGTTGTTTCCCTCCCTCTGGCAGGTTCTCCATCACATGGCATATGGAACCCCAGCGGGCGGGGGGGCTTAGAGGATGACTTCCCCGAGCCGGCGGACGGATCTTCAGCGAATGGGCTGAGGTGCTGAGGACCCCTGGAACCCCCCCCCTCCCCGGACCCTCCTTCCTGGCTGAGCTGCTCCCCGTCCCCTCCACGACCTCGAGCCTGGACCTCCGCGTCACTGGAACCCAGCGCAGGAGCCGCTCCTCCGCACTCGGAGGCATGGAGCGGGGGAACGGTGGTGGTGGGTTTTAGATGTGCGCCGCCCCCACTCAGCGCTGGATTCTCCTCCCCACGGACCCTCGCAGCGCCCCCTGCTCGCCCCCGGAAGCCCCCCCAGCCCGGACGCGGGACTCGGGAATGGTGTGACGGCGACCGGGCAACCGTTGGCCGTCCCAGACCTGGGTCAAGATGCCTGTGATGAAGGGCCTCCTGGCCCCCCAGAACACCTTCCTGGACACCATCGCCACACGCTTCGATGGCACCCGTGAGTACACAGCCCCCACCCACCCCCCAGAACACTCCAACTGCTTTAACCGACTGAGTGGGTTTAACTGACTGAGTAGGTTTAACTTACTGAGTGGGTTTAACTGACTGAGTGGTTTTAACTGACTGAGTAGGTTTAACTGACTGAGTGGGTTTAACTGACTGAGTGGGTTTAACTGACTGAGTAGGTTTAACTGACTGAGTAGGTTTAACTGACTAAGTGGGTTTAACTGACTGAGTAGGTTTAACTGACTGAGTAGGTTTAACTGACTAAGTGGGTTTAACTGACTGAGTAGGTTTAACTGACTGAGTAGGTTTAACTGACTGAGTAGGTTTAACTGACTGAGTAGCTTTAACTGACTGAGTGGGTTTAACTGACTGAGTGGGTTTAACTGATGAGCTGTAGATCTTACCTTGACCTTGACCCTGTCAATATCGACAGCAGTAGTGATACTGTCATTACACTGAGCACAGGGCGATATTCACTGAATCAAATATCACTCTATATATATATATATATATATATATATATATTTACGAACACCTTGAGATTGATTTGACCATTTGAAGAAATATTGGAAAAGCCATCATAATTAGTGATGTGGATATGATGAATAAGCTGATGGCAAGATCATCTAGAACAGTCCGTGAAGTTAAGAAGCAGCCTTAAAGACAGCATTTAACTGCGTAACCATAACCAAAATCCCAGATGATATCTAGCAATCACAATATCAATACTATATCATATCATCATTACACAATTTATACCTGTTGGCGTTGGAGGTATTAAATGGTTTGGTTATTACTAATGCATACAGCACGGGATACGGGATACCTTCCAAGGAAAACAACTTTTAATCTGAAACAACCTTTCTAGATGCCGACAGAATGACTCTCAGATTGAACGGAGCCGATTGAATTCAAAACCCCTTTGATGAGCGTCGGCGCGCACGTCGCCGGACACGTTCCTCACCCGGTCCACCACGACCGGTGGGGGAGACGTCGTCCTAATCGCCGCCGCCGCGCGTCCTTCCCAAAGCAATCTGCGGCGACATCACGACGTGGCAGTGGCACCGGCAGCTCTACCTCCACAATCACCGTGATGTTTTGTTTTTTTTTTTGCCGTCGCATCGGACTCGGACGTTGCGGGGACGCCGCTCGACCTTCAGGTATCGCGGTGAGCGGACGGCGACGCCGCGCGTTAGAGGAGTTGGAGCAGCCGAGAAGGCGGGGGCCGGTGCCTCTTGTTTTGTAGCTTGTGCCGCCTCGGGGGACTCTGCAAGCCGACGCCGGGGGGACCGTGGTGTTTGTTACCATGTCGATTCAGACCTGGCAGCCACATCAGCTCCTCTAATGTGAAGGTTTTATTTTTAACCTTTTTTATTTTATTTTTTTCCCTTGCGCGCTCTGCTGGTGCGTGTCTGGCGCTCTCAGCAGGAAGTAAACATTGAAAGTCGGAGGAGTGACGCATATGTATAAGTGGTGTGCGTGTAAGGCATGTAATTCTAGCTGGCAGGTGTAATTCACCCGAATGAGGTCTGAGACGCTGTCTCCTGAGATAAAGTGCGCGGGCACACACACACGCACACACACACACGCACACACAACCACACACACACACAACCACACACACACACAAACCCACGCACACAAACCCACACACACACACACACACACACACACACACACACACACACACACACACACACACACACACACACACACACACACACACACACTCACACACACACTAAACGCTGATTAGTCGTTGTTTTCAGCATCAGTTATGAATGTCATTTTAAACCAGCGCGACTGAAAGTCCCTTAAAATAAATGTAAAACTTTTTATGGATGATTTTATTCATCCATGTTTTTATTTTTGTCAAAATGAGTCAACATTTATGACCCAAAACACATAACTTCACACTTACCTTCCACTTCCCTGTTCTGGATGAACCCCAACAAATTGCATACTTACCTTCATACTCAGAGAAATTCAATGTTTTTACCTTTGGAAAAATGTAAATGAAAACAAAGTAATGTTAGATGAATTCCAGTTTCTAATCTGCTGTCTTGCTATGTGACCTGAAGGAAACGCTTCATAGAGCCATCTAGTTCAGCACTGACATCGCTGTTCCAAATACTGTATATAGTACTTACCTGCAAATACTTTAGTGGATAAGAGAGATGGTTTTTCAATTTCATTAAACAGGTTTAAAAGTATTATATTTGACACACACACACAAACACAGGCACGCACACGCACGCACGCACACACACACACACACACACACACACACACACACACACACACACACACACACACACACACACACACACACACACACACACACACACACACACACACACACCAGCCTGGAGGTAAATCAAAGAGAGTTTTGAGCGTCTCTGTGTCTTATACTGTACATGGCTGATGAAATGTGGACACAGAGAGATGAGCAGCGGAGCTGTCGGCAGATGAAATGTCCGGCCTGGGGAGAAAGGCACAGCCCAAAACGTCTTATTCCTGCGTTGGGAGTGACGACACTCCCCGATCGGCCCGTCAGGACAGCACCGTCTGTGGTTCTACAGCTTCGGCACAGCTCATCTACCAGATCGGCTCAAACCGGGACCAACGTAGCGGGTCCCCCGTCGCCGCATCCAGCCCCTCCCTCGAATCCTGGATCAACGGGGGGGGGGCCCTCCTGCGTGTTCATCCATTCACTTTTCATGGATGTTGGACGTGCGCTGTGAACAGAATATCCGCAGGTGCAACGATTCATTTGTGTCGCGTATGATGAATGATATCCAAAAATCACCATTTCCCCATTTCCTTCATCTGTCGCCTTGTTCGCCCGCCCGCACACACACACACACACTCACACACGAGAAAACAAGAGCTGTATTTGGTGTGATGGTGTTGTGATGCCGTTAACATCAAGCAGTTGCAGTTAATCATGACTTGGTTGTAGTGTGGAGCAAAGAGCTCCGGGGCTGGTGAGGGGGGCAGGAGCAGTACGTCAGCATAGAGCTGTGTGTGTATGCTTCTAAAAAAACAAGAAAACTGTATTAATGGCAATTACCGATGAACATAAATATAAGTTATTTTATTTTATTTTTATATAAATAAACCATCTACAATGAGATAATAAATATATTTAAATAACAAATAATTTAAATTTGCTAAATAACAGGAGTCATGGGAGACATTCACATGCACATGAATAACAAAGTTAATGTACAAACATGAACAATGAGTATTTCTCAACGGGCAAATCGGCACAAAAGAAGTCTCCATTTACATAACTTTGACGTTTATGCCCGAACTCAAACAGCGGCAACCGCAATAATTGAACCATAAATAGACGCAAACGCCGCTCTGCGCAGGGTCGGGGTTTCAATGCCCAAGAGCGACCGCTCCATTCAAGGCAGCCACACGGCTCTGAGACGCGTCCTGAGACGCTGGTCGTTGGGAGGCAGCTCCTCAGCGCCTGCTGCTCTGCTCTTGGCCCCTTCAGACCTTTCTGTCGTATCTGTTACGCCGCTCAACCTTCAAGTCCTCACGCTGTCCGCCTGAGCAGCCTGAGCAGCGTGAGCAGCCTGAGCAGCCTGAGCAGCCTGAGCAGCCTGAGCAGCCTGAGCAGCCTGAGCAGCGTGAGCAGCGTGAGCAGCCTGTCGCCGTGGTTGAAATGACAGGAGGCCGACTGTGACTGGCAAGCCCCCCCACACACACACACACTCAGACAGACAGACAATCAGACAGACAGACAGTCAGACAGATGGACAGTCAGACAGACAGTCAGACAAGCGCTCACTGCAAACAGCGGTGAAAGGGGAGAGCTCGGACTGGGCGCTGTCTCGCAGATAATACAAACAATACTTTTATATTTTGCTCTGTCACAAAGTTGTGCGTTGGTCCGGATCGGGACCGCGGGCCGCCTGTTTAGCAACACTTGTGTGCAGGAATGCACCGCAGGAGGCAGAGCCCCCCCCCCCCCGAGTCTGAACAGTACTATGTAGTACAGAACAGTACTATGTAGTACAGAACAGTACTATGTAGTACAGAACAGTACTATGTAGTACAGAACAGTACTATGTAGTACAGACCAGTGTTTCCTTGATCAATTCACATTAGTGTTGAGAAGCTTTGAGGACACACCCCTGCCTCCTGATTGGCTATTACCCAAGACTAGCGCTGCCCAATGACCACGTGTTGCTGCTGTAGGCAGACCCCACCCATGATGAGCAGCCAGCCAGCCAGCCAGTCCTTCAGTCAGTCAGTCAGTCAGTCCTTCAGTCAGTCAGTCAGTCAGTCAGTCAGTCCTTCAGTCAGTCAGCCAGCCAGTCCTTCAGTCAGTCAGTCAGTCCTTCAGTCAGTCAGTCAGTCAGTCCTTCAGTCAGTCAGTCAGCAGTCAGTCAGTCAGTCAGCAGTCAGTCCTTCAGTCAGTCAGTCAGTCCTTCAGTCAGTCAGTCAGTCAGTCAGTCCTTCAGTCAGTCAGCCAGTCAGTCCTTCAGTCAGTCAGTCAGTCAGTCAGTCAGTCAGTCAGTCAGCAGTCAGTCAGTCAGTCAGTCAGCAGTCAGTCCTTCAGTCAGTCAGTCAGTCCTTCAGTCAGCAGTCAGTCAGTCAGTCCTTCAGTCAGTCAGTCAGTCAGTCAGTCCTTCAGTCAGTCAGCCAGTCCTTCAGTCAGCAGTCAGCCAGTCAGTCCTTCAGTCAGTCAGTCAGTCCTTCAGTCAGCAGTAAGTCAGTCAGTCAGTCAGTCCTTCAGTCAGTCAGTCAGTCAGTCCTTCTCGCAGCAGGCTGCAGGCCTTTGAAGACGTCTGCCAGTTTGATAAGCACCATACGGTGCAGGCTCCTGAAGGAGTGGATGGAAATCTGCCCGTGGCTTCAAATGGCTCCTTCCTGTTTCCCTGGGAGGCAGGTGGCGGGACCCAGAGTCTGGACGAGGCTGGAGCCTTTTGGGTTCTGAGAAAAGATGGCGGCGAAAACAGAAACACTTCAACCTGCAGCGCCGCGTCCTCCAATGGAGGACTCTGTAGAGTGCAGCTGCTCTCTTGTGGAGGAAAGGCTTTCAATGGGCGGCGTTTTGGGCTTTGCAGCGTTTTGGGATGATTTTCAGCATCGTGCCGACTTCAAGCCCCCCCCCCCCCCCCCTCCACATGCACACATTATTTTTTTTGACGGCTGAATATAATTATCCAACCGTAACCCTGAACCACATCATTTGAAGCCGACAACATGAAGAAATAACGACTTAAAAAAAAATCAGCTCTGGGTTTGACACTGGAGTCCAAACCACCCAGATCATTCCTTTGTTTCCGCACCATCGTTATTGACGTGGGGGTTACGCTGATGTGGAAGCCTCTATGACCCAACATGACTCATCCCAAATTCAACTTCATTTTCAGACGGACTTGCTCTGAAGGAATTGATCCACGACTTGATTCCAACACATTTTTAATTGTATTCAATCCAATAAATCAGAACACAACGAGAAGAGCATCGCGCCCCAGGCTCCCTCGGCCCAAAAGCAGCTTCGCGTTCGTCACCA
Organism: Zeus faber; assembly: GCF_960531495.2. NCBI lineage: Eukaryota > Metazoa > Chordata > Actinopteri > Zeiformes > Zeidae > Zeus > Zeus faber. The sequence continues at coordinate 26,806,261 of NC_137207.1, forward strand.
CGGCTCTTCCGTGAATTTGGATTTAAGAAGTCTGCACGAGATGCTTTTGGATCAACGCGATTTTGCTTCTGAGCAATGAATAACGTGCTACCTCATTTTCCTAATGCGCCGTGAAGGAGATGGGTGGAGAGTCACCGCGCATCGTTTACTGTAAACCCCCTCTCCAAACAGGAAGCAGCCCCCAGGAAGGGCGGGGGCCCACGTGTCGTGGAGGTTTTTCCCCCGGCACATGGAGACGGACGTGGTGTCACATCCCATCATGTGGTCCGGCGGACACCTTTAATCGGCTTTCCATCGGCACGCTCCTCATTGGAAGTGGAGTTGACGTGTTTTTGAGGTGGTGATCGCGGATTGCCCGAGGCCACGGGAGTGACATTTGAACCGGCGGCTGATGAGAGCCTGTTTCGGTGGAATATGATAAATGATTTTTGTCGATCGACTTCAGGAGGATCGGTGAAATGTCAGAACAAGTTACTGGAAGTCAGTCACCTCTGGCAGGACACAGTGTGGCGCTCAAAGTAATGTCAGCAATTTTCCTGCGTAAAGGATCTCTGTGGGGCAGTGTGCGTGCGCGCACACTTGTGGAACATCTGCTTGGCTATGATACACCATTGATTCCTCGAGGGAAAGCCTTTTTCCCCCGGAAAGGTCAGCGCCCAGTGGCAGCTCCGGCCTCGGCGCCTCAGGAGCTGATCCAGATTTTTTTTTTGCTGACGGCCATTTCTAAATGGCGAAAGCCTGGCGTTGAAGAGGGCTGGACCCCCGACCTCACAATGGATGGAGGGCCAAGGCCACGCCGCCATTGCCCAGATTCCACCGCTAAGTACACGGGGGGAAAGTGCAGGATTCCAGCTGGAACCGGAAATGGTTGAAGATGTTTTTGCTTCTGCAGAGAACGTTTCATGAACTTTGACCCCTGCACCCTGCATTTGCAAGGGGCCGTGGGCAAAATCTGCATTTGCCCACGGCCCCTTGCACTTGTACGGGCTCATTCGCAGTTTTGCACGGGTGTGGTTACTTTCTAAATGTACACCACCGCCCACCGTCCGATAAGTCGGTTAAGAACATTTTTATAACCCAACCAACAAGGAAGATGAAGAACCCTCCACGTCACGCGCTCGCTCTGTGGTCGGTGGTGATCTTTGTGGAGCCACTCAGAAACCATCCTTTGTTTGTCTGTGACGTTCCTCGTTGAGCAGACTGAGACGCAGCTGATTGAAGGGCAGTAGTTTTATCTCTAATCCCAGGCTGAGGAAGTGAAAGTCCTCCCCCAGTATTTTCAGGCGACCATCTGGATTTGCTTATGAGCACAATTAGCACAGAGGTAGAATTCAATGAGAGAGATCAGCAGCGCACTACATTTGTACAGCAGGAGTTTTATTTTCTGGACCTCTGAATGACCTCTGACCTTGTGCACACGCTCATCACCATCCTTAAGAAACGTTTTACGAGTGGAGGAGACCATCCAGTAAAGAATGTCCCTTCAGTGTACTTCTGAGTACTTTTACTCAAGGTACCCAATTAAGAGAACCAAAACTGGACCATCAACAACATGTCGTCTTATTTCAGTTTGAAGGCGCATGTTGTTGTACAAGTACTTTTCCTTTCTAATACAATAAATATCAAGTACTTTAGTTGTTTTACTTGAGTGGCTTTATATATATATATATATATATATCTCTCCCTCCTCCTCTTCCTCCTCCTCTCTCTCCTCCTCTTCCTCCTCCCCTTCCTCTCCCTCTTCCTCTCCCTCTTCCTCCTCCCATTCCTCTCCTTTTTCCTCCCCCTCTCCCTCCTGCTCTCCCTGCTCCTCTTCCTCCTCCTCTTCCTCCTCCTCTTCCTCCTCCTGCTCTCCCTGCTCCTCTTCCTCCTCCTCTCCCTCCTCCTCTTCCTCCTCCTCTCTCTCCTCCTCTTCCTCCTCCTCTTCCTCCTCCTCTCTCTCCTACTCTTCCTCCTCCCCTTCCTCTCCCTCTTCCTCCTCCCCTTCCTCTCCCTCTTCCTCCTCCCCTTCCTCTCCTTTTTCCTCCCCCCTCCCTCCTGCTCTCCCTGCTCCTCTTCCTCCTCCTCTTCCTCCTCCTCTTCCTCCTCCTGCTCTCCCTGCTCCTCTTCCTCCTCCTCTCCCTCCTCCTCTTCCTCCTCCTCTCTCTCCTCCTCTTCCTCCTCCTCTTCCTCCTCCTCTCTCTCCTACTCTTCCTCCTCCCCTTCCTCTCCCTCTTCCTCCTCCCCTTCCTCTCCCTCTTCCTCCTCCCCTTCCTCTCCTTTTTCCTCCCCCCTCCCTCCTGCTCTCCCTGCTCCTCTTCCTCCTCCTCTTCCTCCTCCTCTTCCTCCTCCTGCTCTCCCTGCTCCTCTTCCTCCTCCTCTCCCTCCTCCTCTTCCTCCTCCTCCTGTTCCCCTGCTCCTCCCCATAGTGCAGCCTCCCTGGTGACAGGCGGCCCTGGTGGTGACGCTGGGCGGCTGCACGCTGAGATAAGCGCCGGCTTCCATTAAGCCACAAACACGCTGAGGTGAAAAGGGAATGAGGACAAAAGGGGAAAGAGGAGCTGGATCGCCAGCGCCGGGGTGGCTGCGCCGGGGTGGCAGCGCCGGGGTGGCTGCGCCGGGGTGGCTGCGCCGGGGTGGCTGCGCCGGGGTGGCTGCGCCGGGGTGGCTGCGCCGGGGTGGCTGCGCCGGGGTGGCTGCGCCGGGGTGGCTGCGCTGGGATGCACCTCTCCCAGCGCTTTTTTTTTTTTTTTGTCAACTTTGTGATAAATGGGTTGTCAAGCGGGGGAAGCCATTGTGCATGTCGCTCCCAGGGACGTGTCCAGTGCTCAAATATTGATCTAAACATTATAGAATAAAAATAAAAATTCTATGAATGGAGGGATGGACAGATGGTAGACCTTGGCTATGTTGATATTTAGATAGATGGATGAGTGGCTGGATGGATAGATAGACAGATAGATAGATAGATAGATAGATGGTCTCAGCAGCTCACATGAAAACAGAAAAAATGAAAATAAAAAAGGCGATATATGGAACAATTGGAAAATATACAATAATAATAATAATAATAATAATAATAACCTTTATTTATAAATCACCTTTCACACAGGACATGTAACTCAAAGTTCTCTTCATTAAAAGAAGACTGTCATATGGTGACAATAAATGCAAAGCAAAATGCATTTACAAAGCATAGTAATAAAATAACTAAAAGAATGAAAATAGTTCAAAACAGTGTAACAATAAGAGTTCCTCTGCAAAGGGTTTTCTTATTTCAATGGAGTGTTGGATTTTACTATCATGACACCCAAAATGCAGAAAATAAACAATGCACAATTAATCCAACAGTTAACTGTACACAATGAAAGAAATATGACTATTTACAGTGATAAACAACATATATAACCTAAAAATAACAGAAAATAACATTTAAAGATACATTTCCTTTTAAAAAACAGTCACTCAGTAACTCTGTGCGAGACAAACGGTTGCGTTTCATAACATTGTGTGTTCTAAGGCGATGGATCACATGATTAAATCATTACAAACATAACTTTTAAAACAGAAACAAATGAACCCAATTAATCTTGTTTTATAGACATCTGAGATTCTTTAATCTGGTTGTTATTGGGAACAGAGTCCGTTCCGGGCGTGGCGGGGCGCGGTGTGGCGTGGCGTGGCGGGGCGTGGCGGGGCGGGGCAGCACGGGGCAGCACGGGGCAGCGTGGGGCGGGGCAGGGCAGGGCTTGGGGATTTATTTTTGTTTTGTTCTTTACGGAAACATCAGAAAATAAATATGGTTAAATCTATAAATCTACGGCTCTGTTTGGAGAAACCAGGGGCGGCTCGCACGCCGCAGCCTATAGTGCGGTCAATCTACGTTGGCGTGCACACACACACACACACACACACACACACACACACACACACACACGCACGCAGCAAATACTTACATTTCCCTCGTCTGTCACAGACATTTGGTGATAATTCCTCTGTCTTTTAAAAGATTTGTGCTGGTCCGTAAGCCAGCAACAGAGCAGTTGCCAGGCTTAGCTCTTAGCTTCGATGCTAGCGGGTCCGGTTGCGCTCCGGTCGGTGGTGGAGTTACTCAGATGGAGGGCGCTTCTAATTCTACTGCGTCTCGATGCTACGCAGTACTGAGACACAAAGCTGGACGGCTCGTGTCGGGACATGTCTCCTGGATTACAGCACTGACTGCGCTGTCTTATTTCACAGTTTGGGTGTTAGTAGGCCCATCAGGGACAAAAACACAAAAAGTGAGTTTTGCGTAATAGGTCCCCTTTAAGTCTGAGAAAAAAAGAAAATAGAATACAACTGCCAAATATACACAAAAAGCAGAAAAAAGAAAAACATAACACGGTGAAATATATAAGAGGGGGGTTGGATAAGCTACAGTAACGGAGAGGCACGGGGACGCGCAGTGGAGTCGCCTATAGGAAACACCAGCCCCACACACACACACACACACACACACACACACACACACACACACACACACACACACACACACACACACACACACACACACACACACACACACACACACACACACACACACGTACACCCTTGAACGCACACAACTGACAGTGAGTGGGTGGGAGTGTGTTGATGACGACAGCCACTTCTCCGGTGGGATCTTCATGCACACTCCTTCCTGCTTGCCTGTATACAGTGTAGTATATAAGTATATATGTATACACGTATAATGTTGTTGATATTATTATAATTTGACTTGTGCTGAACAGCTGGACATTTAGCGTTGAAACAGACGTGTGTGGGGACTCGGGACACACAGCGGGGTCTGGTCATCGTGATGTAACGTCATGAACACGATGCAGGTTGTTCACCTGCAGAAGGAGAAGCAGAATTCAGCCTTAAGTCCCTCATTGCCTCTAGAAACTGCTAAAACTTTTTTATATGTACTGCTGAATGTTTATTGTATATTGTGATGTACTATATCCAGACATGGCGCTTTTTTCTTTTAGAGACTTTTTATTCATGGAGAGGACATTGGGATCCATATGGGACGTCCCACAAACCGGGGCGACATGCTTTTACTTTGAAAAACACGTCCAAGGCGCTTTGTTGTTAGCGTTAGCATGTAGCTAGTCAGTGCAGATGTTTAATTAAAGACGTGGACGGAGTGAAGCCATATCCCCGAGAGGATTAGGGCCCTGGGAAATGTGGGTTTGGCCACAATCACATGGGTTGCATGTGCGCGTTTTTGCACACACACACACACACACACACACACACACACACACACTAAAAAGATTTCCAGATGGCTGTGCTGCCGCAGTATAATACCATTCAGTATTATTTCAATTATCATGGCAGCATGTAGTATAATAACTAGGTGTGACAGACAGTGAGGGGGACGCGCGGCGCAGGACACGTGTCCCCGTGCAGGCAGATCGCAGCCCAAACGGAGCCGGATGACGGAGGCAACCCCCTCCCTCCCCCTCCCTCCGCCTCTCCAAACCTGTACTTGTGGGGGGCTCCGCCCACAGGTACGTGTTCAGGAAGGGGGACGGAGGCGGAGGCCTTCGGGCAGTGAGGTGCCGACATCAACACAGAGGCTCGCCCGGCAAAACGGCATCAATGAGCGTCCGGCTGCGTTTGGGTCGTGGTCTGGTTCGGCAGGGTCTCGCCTCCCGCGCCCCCTCACCGGCCCACGACCACGCCCCCTCACCGCCCCCACGGCCACGCCCCCTCACCGGCCCACGGCCACGCCCCCTCACCGCCCCCACGGCCACGCCCCCTCACCTGTCACACTATGAAATCTAGCAATGGAAACAAATAAACAAACACATGGAAACAAACCAATTTGTGCCGTCGGTTAAAAGTAAATTTTTTTTTCGTTTTAAGTTTATCGTGTGTGTATGTGTGTGTGTGTGTGTGTGTGTGTGTGTGCATGCGTGCGTGCTTGTGCGTGTGTGTGTGTGTTTGGGAGGACCAAGATGAAAGGAGAGAAATAAGACTGGAACTATTTGAAAAATAGCGACTAAATATGTAAAGCTGTTTTGCAGCTTCACCCTGGATATTGAGTTACACCCTGAGTGACCCTTCAACGAAATTAATGAGTTTTTGCCTAAAATGAGGTAAAATTCAAAGTGCACCATGTGCTGATAGCACATATTTCTTCCCCGAAATGTGCAAAAATAATCCCCCTCTCAGGTCAATAAACCAAATAAGCAAAGTGTGCTGCAGCCGACCCGGACAATGAAGTCCAAGCAACGTGACTCCAACGCTTCATGTTACGGATGGAGGTAAAAACGGGAATAAAAGTTTTAACCGAGGCACCCAAACGCACACACTTGGATTCATGCTGGAAACACCTACATTTCTTCTGACACCCGTGACATGGGAACATAACACAAACAAGCTCCCTCCGAGGGCTACAGGCTTAGTTTTCATGGTAATGTTCCAAGGTGATTTATGACGGCGCCGGCCCCTGACCCCTTCCGTCCCGGCTTTTTGGTTTTCGATGCTGAGTCGAGATGCATCTATTCTCAGGGAGCGTTACGTAAATGCCGAGATGAATGCGCTGCAGGAAATAGTCGCACCCCGACAGCCGCTCGCTCACGGAGTTAACCCGCGGAGTTGGAAATCTATAGGGCGCCGAATCTGTAAAGATAGAAGATGGAAATATGGATTTTCTGCCATTATTTTAGGCAATCTGAGGCGCAAACACGCTGCGTTGCTCCACTGAAGCTCCCTCTCAAAGGATTCTGGCTGCACTGCCGTTCCTCAGGGACCTGGAACAGTTTACCCAGTAGGTGGTCAGAACAACCAATGGATTGGCAACATTTGAGAAAAGCTTTTTTTTGAGCCGAAGGGAAAATAAATTCCAAATTTACCGACTGAGTAAATACACATTAAGGCTTTTCCGGTGCTACTCTTTGGAAGGGAATGGGGATTAGCCATTTTGTCAGCTCCAAAAAACGTTAATTATGAAGCCCCTTTACAGGGAGTGGCCGTCAAAGTCTTCAGATAAATGTTTGAGGAATAAATAGTAGAAAACACACCGTCACAAGCCTAATCCTCCAAAATAAATAAAGAACGTGTGCCTGTCAAATCCCGCCGCCATAACGCGGGAATCTCCCCCCCGCGTGGATTAATAACCTCCTGCCTTATCCCATCTCTGGTGCGAGCGGCTCGCTTTGCGGACCAGAGAGTCGACCTTCAAAGTGTGCGAACGGCCCCGGCGACGGGCGTCACGGCCGCCTTCAAAGAGCAGACACCGACACCCGGCTCCTGCTTTCATGTGGGGGGCCCCCCTCTGAGCGGGCGGGGTCACCCTGACGGCCGCTCGGCCCAGGGGCGGACGGAGCGCCGGCCGTCTCTCCCGCCGCTTCGCTGGCGGAAAGGAGACGCCACCCCCTCCCCACCCCCTACCCCCCGCCTCCACCCTCCAACCCCTCCCCCTCGCCCCCCACGGACGCTCTCTGTCAAAGGAAGCCAATTAGCTGCAGCTCCTCCCTGTGGAGTCGCGGCAGATTTCAGATCGGGCGTTCTCGCCGGCCCCCTGTTTGCAGTGTGTGTGTGTGTGTGTGTGTGGGGGGGGGGGGGGGGGGGGGCCTTTGGGGATTTGTTTTTCCGTTCCCCCGTCGGCGTGCCAACTAGCGATGAAATGTTCGGCTCCTCGGGCTCGTTAAAAAAGATTTGTTCGTTTGTCCGACTCTCTGCTGGATGGGTTGAGCCGGTGTGGCAAGGCGTGGCGAGCCAGGCGGAGGAGTGGCTCCCGCTCTCTCTCAACCCCGACCCATGAAGGTCTGACATTTATTCACCGACAGACGCTTTTGTGCGAAGCGGCTCGGATGACAGAGCTGAGCGCTAAATGCGCCGCTCTCCCAGTATCACTGCTTAGCTTCTCGCGCTTCACGGTGCATGCCTCACGTTCATACACCGACGCTCAAGCGGAGCAGTCGGGGGTCCAGCGTCTTGCTCAGCGACACCTCGCTGCCGGGAGGAGCCGGGGATCGAACCGGGAACCCTGTGGTTACTCTCGAGTCGTTTAAAAAGATTCATTCGCTATGAACGCAGAAATCAGGTGTAGAGCAGACGCATGTAGAATACGGTGGGAAAAAAAAACCTTTAAATGATAAAGAAAATAAGATTTTCAAGAGAAAGAAATCAAAGGCTCTTCAATTAAACAGGCCTGTAATTGCACATTTTGTGTCACGAATAAATACGAGATTTTTGCGAGCAGAATAACATGATCTTTAAATGTCATTTTTAAGAACACCCCCATCACACTGCCACAGGCCCAGGAGTGCCCTTTGCGGCCCCCAGCGGGGCCACGCCCCCCCACTTTGGAAATCAATGGTACAGAAGACACCCCGCTTGGTCCAACCTGCGCCGCTTCCCGCAGAATTAATTACTCTACTTCCTGATTGCTGCCTCAGTGTACCACTACAACTGAGCTGCCAGAGACGGCGTTATGTTTTTACACATATTTTTAGGACTTGTGACCTCCATGGCCTTTGATATTTTATTCTTGCCTTTATTTTATTACTTCTACATTACGAGGGAAAGTTTTTACTGGAAGTTTTTGATGAATCACCTCCTTCCTGTCTAATGCTGCCCTCACTTTATTACGACTATATTCCTGTAATAATATATTCTCTCCTACACTATGCTATCTAGTAAGAAAATACCAAACAGAATATATATGGGATCTCTCTTTCTCTCTCTCTCTCTCTCTCTCTCTCTCTTTATATATATATATATATATATATATATATATATATATATACATATGTAGATATATATACGCTGTATATACATATATTTAAGCCAAGATATAACTATGTTGGTATTTTCTTCTGCTTTGCTGGTTTTTATTGCCACATAAATTACAGTAATAAATCATAAGGTAATGGTAATATCATTTATGATGGGAAATGATTCGCTGAGGAATGACCGTGATCCTGGGGGAGAAGACGACAGCCTTCACGAGGCCTCTCCTGTGAGTAGTGAGAAATGGTGCAAGACCAACTCACGAAACTAATGTCGCCAAAGAATCATCGAGCTGGCAGACCAAGGTACAAGCCAATGCCAAAACCAAGGCAGAGAACATCCTCTTTAGGACGGGCGGACACCCCCACCGTCGAAAACCAAGGTCTGCCGGTGCTCCAACTCAATGTCGAGGGCCTTACCATCGCAAAACTCGAAGTCATCAGGCATCTCGCCGATTCCAACAAAGTGGCAGCGGTCCTCCTGCAAGAGACACACTGGGTGTCAGATGAAAACCTCAAGCTTCCTGGGTTCTCCCTCGCTGGATCCATCCACAGCAAGAAGCATGGAATGGCAACCTTCGTCCGAGATGGTTTGAGCTGGGCAGCCACCAGCCAATCTCCACCTGGCTGCAACATCGAGTGGCTGGCCACTAAAATCCAAGAAACATCTGTCGTGAACGTATATAAGCCCCCACCAACAGCGCTGACTGCATCATCACTTCCATCCGTGACTGCTCCTGCCATCTATGCAGGTGACTTCAACTGCCAACATACGGATTGGGGTTACCAACACACATCACAGGATGGAGAAGCACTGAGTGAGTGGGCCTCTAACATTGAGGCACTACTGCTGTACGACCCAAAGGAGCCCCCAAGCTTCTGCTCTGCACGTTGGAACTCTTATACCAACCCAGATCTGGCCTTCGTCATATGCCGCAGTAACGACCTGAAACCGGAGAGACGTGTCTTGGACAGGTTCCCTCGCTCACACCACCGGCCATCCATCATCAAAGTACCATCCCTAGTACAGCCGGTAGCTGGCAAACCGGTCAGGAGATGGAACTTCAGGAAGGCGAACTGGCAGTCGTTTACGGTGGAAACAGAAAGAAGAACTGCTGGTCTCATGGACCCAGAAGCAGAAGACGTGGATGCTGCATACATTGCCTACTGTGAAGTCCTCCTAAGGGCAGCAAAGCACAACATCCCACGTGGCTACAATAAAAACTATATCCCGGGCTGGGATGAGGAGTGCAGCTGCCTGTTGCGCCAACACCAGCAGGCGATCACCAGGGAAGAAATGGACGCAACAGCAACAACCCTACTGCAGAAGCTGGATGACACCCGAAGGGCTAGGTGGACGGAAGTAGCGGAATCCATCGACTTCACCCACTCCAGCCGGAAGGCGTGGCAGACCATCAACTTGCTCTCAGGGAGAAAAACAACACCTCGTAGGTGTCCAGTGACTGCAGATGCTATTGCTTCCCAGCTCCTGAAAAATGGTCGCTTCCCTGATGCGGACAAAAACTTCGCACGACTGACATCGTGTGAGGTATCATCCCTCTCCAGAGCAGCCAGCGCTGATGCTAATCTCTCAGGAGACTTCACAGCAGCCGAGCTAAAGGCAGCAATTAAAAAACTGAAGCTGGGCAAATCACCAGGTCGAGACAATATCCACCCAGAGTTTGTTATGCACCAAAGTGAAAGAACATCTCAATGGCTACGCACATTCTTCTCATCATGCTTCCGGAGGTCCAAGCTCCCGAAGACCTGGCGCCGTGCTTCCATCATAGCCTTGCCAAAGCCGAACAAACCCGCCGAAGACCCGAAGTCCTACAGGCCCATATCCCTGCTCTGTGTCCCGTACAAGATTCTGGAGAGGCTGATCCACAGCCGCATTGAGCCAGTGGTGGACCCTCAACTCCCACCGGAACAAGCCGGCTTCCGCAGAGGCAGGTCAACGGTGGACCAGGTAACGCTACTCACCCAGGACATCGAGGACAGCTTCCAAGATAATGAGAAAGCTGGAGTAGTATTCCTGGACCTGACAGCCGCTTATGACACCGTGTGGCACCGTGGACTACACCTGAAACTGTTGAGAACAATCCCGGACCGGCACATGGTGAGATTTATTATGGAGATGCTATCTAACCATAGCTTCATCCTACAAACCAGCGATGGCCAGACCAGCAGGCTCAGAAGGCTGAAGAACGGTGTCCCGCAAGGCTCTGTCCTCTCACCAATGTTATTTAACATCTATATTCACGACCTGCCAGACACAACATCCAAGAAGTACGGCTATGCGGACGACCTGGCCATCATGCTTCGATGCCCAACATGGAACACTATGGAAGAAGGCCTCAACCGAGACATGGGCATCCTGGCAGACTACCTCCAGAAGTGGCACCTTCAGCTCAGCATGGGCAAAACACTGTCTGCAGCTTACCACCTCTACAACCGGGAGGCAAGAAGGGAACTGGACGTGCATGTTGGCAACATCCGCCTGGAGTTCCAGCAAGCCCCCAAGTACCTCGGCGTATGCTTGGACCGGACGCTGTCCTACAAGCAGCACCTGGATGAAGTGAAGGCCAAGACAACCGCAAGGGTCTCGCTCATCCGCCGCCTTGCAGGCTCGACTTGGGGAGCTTCCCCCCAGACCCTACGCATATCCACGCAAGCCCTGGTCCTACCCGTAGCGGAATACTGTGCCCCTGCCTGGAGCAGAAGTCCACATGCGAACAAGGTGGATACTGTCATCAACAGCGCCCTCCGGATAGTAACTGGTTGTCTGAAACCCACCCCTGTGTCCTACCTGCCAGTCCTAGCTGGTATCGCCCCACCCAGTCTCCGACGGGAAGCAGCTACCCTCGCCCTGGCAAGGAAAGCCCAGAAGAACGACTGGCACATCCTACACAAAGCCACAACAACACCGGCACCACCATGCAGGCTCAAGTCTCGCCATCCCTACAACAAGGCAGCACAAGAGATGCTACAGTCGATCCCTGACGACTTGTCCAAGGACGCCTGGCTGGCAGCATCCTGGAGACAATCGTGGGAGTCAGCTGCGCCCTCCCGCATCCAACGATACATCCGGGACCCAGGAGGAGGTGTAAAAGGAGAAGACATGCCACGCCACCTATGGACCTCGCTGAACCGCCTGCGTACTGGCGTCGGGCGCTTCAAGTCCTCTCTAAAGAAGTGGGGCCTATCCGACAGTGCGTCATGCGAGTGTGGCGAACCTGAACAGACTGCCGAGCACATAATCACCAGCTGCCCCCTATACAGCCCACCCTCAGAAGCTGGCCTTTTTGACCTAGGACTGGAGACGAGGGCGTGGCTATATGACACTGAGTTGGCCATCTGATGATATACGAAAGAAGAAGAAGACCGTGATCCTTGTCTGAAGACATAAAAAATGAAATTAAGTTTAATATTTATGTAATTTTTATTAAATGCATATACCTTGTTTGCTTTCTCATTATAACTCTTTGTTTGCCTTCTATTAATGTGAAGTTATTTGTGTTGGTTTTATTGTTTATAGATATTTGATATTATTTATAAATGTTCTATTTATATAAGGTTTTATTATTTCATATTATGCATAATATTCTATTATTATTATTATTATTATTATTATTATTAATAATAATAATAATGATTAAAAACAAATAATATTAATTATAATTATTATCATAATTTTTATTATTATGATTATTATTTATTTAGCTCTCTGACGCTGCAGCTGTGATTAAGTTTACTTTCATTGAGCTCTTACATGAAACCATATGTGCGCTGCTGACGTCTCCCGGTGTCGCCCCCTGCAGACAGCAACTTCCTGCTGGGTAACGCGCAGGGTCACCGTGGTTACCCCATCGTGTACTGCTCGGACGGCTTCTGCGAGCTGACCGGCTTCGCCCGCACCGAGGTGATGCAGAAGAACTGCAGCTGCCGCTTCCTGTACGGCGGCGACACCAGCGAGCACGTGGCCCAGCAGATGGAGAAGGCGCTGGAGGGCTGGGAGGAATACCAGGCCGAGGTCCACTTCTACCGCAAGGACGGTGGGTGGGGGCGCCGGGTGGAGTGGAGGGAGTGGGTGGCTGGGTGGATGCGGAGGGGGAGCATGGGTTGGAGGGTGTTGGGGAAAAACACAGAAACATCAGAAATACCATTAAAAAAAACAGACAAACAAATAAAAAAAACACAACCTTTACCATTTGTTATTTTTTTCGATGGATAAATGGAGCGATGAGATCGATGGATACTTCACTGATCCCCAATTGAGTGAGCTCGCATCAAAAATGTGCAATTATAACATAACAAAAATTAGAGTACGAAGAGGGAAAAAAATACACACAGTAATACACAGTAAACCTGAGGATTACCTGAAGACTTGATGATATACAGAAAAGCTAAATTAAAAGATAGGGAATGTACAATAAACAATAAAAAAATAACCCTAACCATAAACAATGAAAAATAACACTGGGTTTTACAATAACCTAGTGATAGACGAGATAAGAATATTTATTTGAATTTATGCAACTATTTTCAGCTTAAATTAAATACCAACATAGTCACAAACAAAGTGAAATTAAACTAAATTTGTTCTGTGAAATATGGTGAAACTAAAAGGCAGTCGAAATTCCCATTTTGTTAGATAAAGAATGACCAGACCTACTTTGACAAGGTTTTACAGTCCGCATACTGTACTGTATACTGTATACTAAAGTTAATGTTCAATTATTTTCCCATCATGCATTGCATGTTTATTTCATCCCCTTTATAGTTTGAGGGTTACTGCCAATCCCAGCCCTGGATTGAAGAAATAAGAATTCTTGAATTGTGTAAATATTCAGAGAGTTTTAAGACGTTATTTAAATCCAAAACAAAGCTACAGTCACCTCTAACCAAGGAAAATGTATTTATTTAAAAAGAATTGTCATCATCTTTTAATCTCTTTTTTTGCAGTTAAGTATTTATTCTTCCCCTCACTCCAAATGCTTCTCAGCCGCTGGAAGAGCTGATCTCCTCATCAGGTCCTGGGCATTTACTGAGCTCTCCAGAGTCCCCCTCGACATCCCAGTTTGGGCTTATAAATGATGAACAGCAGATGTATTTATAGAAGGAGTTTAATATTCTGTCTCGTGCGAGTGCTGCAGTTTACCAGTCGACACGGAGGATGACATTTAAATGAGAGCTCTGTCCTTTTGGAACTTTGCAACGCGCTTCTCACCTCCAGATTCAACCCTTTCGTTTAAATGTCACCGCCATCACAAATGAATGGGGAATATGACGTTCCCCTATGGGACTGAACCCCTTCCCTCCCATGTTCCTGGGATGCCCAGCCCACGGTCAAACTGTCGGTAGAAAGTCCCATTTTTGTGTTGAATCCATCGTCACGGTCTGGATATACGGCAGAACCCTCTCGTCGGTGTTGGCCTCGGAGCCGGTATCGAACCGGCCTCACGCCCTACCTGCCGCGCCTACAATCGCGTCAGATTCTCGCACATTTTTCCAGTTTGGGGATTTACCGCCGACGGCGGGAGCGGCGTCCTCTGCGAGCGAGGGCCAGGCGGCGGAACGCGGCGCTGACCCTCGTTGAGCCTCCACGCGCGGCCCCCCCCGGACCTCCATCCCACCGTCGCGCTAATTACTCCGGCGGGCGACCGGCGAGAGGGCGGCCTCCCCCCGCTCCGGCCCCCTCCCCCCACAGCGCGGACCCGCGGACGCCTCTGCCTTTCCGAGAACAACCACACGCCCGGCACAGAAAACACAGGCACAGCCATGCTGCCTTTCATTTTAACCACCGCAAACTTGCTGAAACATTGTCTGCCGTGCACTGTCCCCCGCTCGCTCGCTCGCTCTCCCTCCGTCTCTCTCTCTCTCTCTCTCTTTTGTTTCTATCTTTGTCTTCCTCGCGCACGCGCACGTGCACGTGCTGTAATGGAGCGCGGCAGGAGCTGGGGAACGCGTTGGGAGGCAGGCTGCATCTCGCGCTGGAGGAGCTAATGAGCCAGCCGGGCGGCGGCGGGGTCTGCGAGGCGGCTGCTCCCGGGCTTGCCGGGCTAGTTACCTCCCCCGCCCGTCATCTGAAGCCAGGACTTGCCCTCTGCCTCTCCCCTTTGTCTTCCAGCCTGCTCCCCTCTAATGATCCTCATAACCGCTCCACAGCGCGTGCGTGCGCACGTGTGTGTGTGCGTGCACGTCAGGGCTTCTAACGACGAGCTCGGAAGGAATTAACGGCGCTTCCTGTTGCGTCGCTGTGTAAACGGGACGTGTTACAAATTAGATTTTTTTTTTTTTACGTCTTTGAGGGGTGAGCTTGTGTCTCTCTTTTTAAAGAGTCTTCTCGCTGTGTTTTTTTCCCAACCCGCCCAGGCCTTGTTAAAATGTTGGTTTCCATCGTTTTTAATTGCTCGTAACCACGTCCCCGCTGGGCGCTTTGCCGTTGACAAACTTGCCACTCTGCTGCGACTTCAGGGGAGCAGAGGATTAAAGGACTAAAAACTTAAAATCCCCCTTATGAAAACAGTGAACTCACGTTATAGTCACACGTGAACGCACTTTGAAAAACCAGTGATTTCACATTTTATTTCAAACAAGTTAGTTCTAGTTTCTCCAGTAGGAAGCGATGCAACTTCCTGTTTCTAGTCTTAGCGTAGCAAATGAAAATGCCGACAAGTGCAGAAATGAGGTGACACAGTCTTAATGAGGTGAGTGGTGGTTCGGGACAGAGGGCAGCGTCCTCCTGGCGTCTGAGGAGGAAGCACTCTCTCCGTTCCGGTCTCGTGGCTGCGGAGGCGTCTGCCCGACCACGGGCCGCTGCGCCGGTCCCCGGCTGGGGTGGTGGGGATCCTCCCCGACCCCCCCCCGGGCCCCGGGCCTGAGTCCCGCCGGGCGGGTGACGGGGCGCTCTCCGCCGGGAGGGGCGGCCACGCTCCCCGTCGGGACGCTCTCCTGGGTACGAGGTTTTTCCGGATCTGCGGGGAGAACCTCAACCTCCCTGGTTGTCTGAGGCCATGGAGGCGCTGCCCCGCCTCTTTCACCGGGGTGTCTGTGTATAATGTCCACGTCGGGTCCCCGGTGCCTGAAGCCGCTCTCCCTCTCACCCGGGGCTGGGTTTGCGGTGCGGGGGCCGCGGACCCTCCGCTGCGTCCGACGTTGAGGTGGAGGCTGTTGGTCAGGTCCTCCACCCCTCCCAGGTCGGCCTTCTCGTCGTGGTTGGAGACCAGGCCCACCGCAGCTGTGTCGTCATCAAACTTTGTGAGGGTGTTGGAGCTGCTCTCAGCCACGCAGGCATCGCAGTACAACGACACTACGCAGCGAGAGCCTGCAGCAGAGTGGTAAGCGTCTGCTCTCGTACGTTCTGTGCTGCTGCGTGAGCGGTTATAAACCATGGGAACCAACGTTTCATCGCTTCTCTCCTTCCTCACTCTGTTCTCGTCCCGGGATGAATAATAGCGAAGGCGTCCTCTTTGGGGGGGGGGGGTTACAGCGGCCGTGTCTTGGGAAAAAGCCTTTTAATGAGATTACTTCTGTCGGCCCTTCGGAGCCGCCGGGCGTGCGATGATGTGTCGTTAACAAGCCCTGCTGGTCTGCTTCCAGGGACGGCCTTCTGGTGCCTGCTAGACATCGTCCCCATCAAGAACGAGAAAGGAGAGATGGTCCTCTTCCTTTTCTCTTTCAAGGACATCACCGACGCCCGCGGGAAAGGCCACTGCAACAGCACGAAGGAAGGTGGGCCGTGAAAACTTGTTTACAAAAGAAAATGGTCTCTCTTATTTTATTCTTCTTTTCCAGCCAGGGATGTGATTTACGATGGGGCCCTCTCGCGGCCCCGAGCTTTCATACGCTACAGAGCTCAACTGTTTGTCATTGTCACTTTCTACTTGGCAACGTTGTGAGAGCCTGCTGCTCCTTCAGCGACGCCAGACGCCGCCCTCCCGCTGGGAGTTTAGCCCCGGACCGCGTGCCCCGAAGCGAAACCAGAAACGCAGTCTGCGGCAAACACCGGCGCCGGGCATCAGCCGGAGGAGAGCCTCGCTCCGCCTCACCGAGCGACAGCTACTGGAGCTGATGTGTAATTTCCGCCTGTCGGTTGATGTATGACTTCATAACTGCAATATAAAAACAAATAAAAACGTTAAAGGTCCAACGGTACACGTTGCTCATCTGAGCGTCCGCGACATCACCCGTTGCTTTCCGGGGAAGGTTTTGAAGCCTGGAGTTGTACTTGATGATGGTTAGATGGAGGCAGAGCTTTGGGGAGAGGGGCGGAGTCTTGGTGAGTTGGAGCGGGGGGGGGTCACACGCCCCAACCCTCCTCTTTCTGGCCAGTCCTTTGCAGGGGAGTGCAGTGATGAGTGCAAAGGCGGAGGCACATACTTTAGAAGACGTGACAACAAAATACGTAAGAGCCGCCGGACGGAGAGCATGTCCCAGAACATGTCCCGGAACATGTCCCAGAACATGTCCCAGAACATGTCCCAGAACATGTCCCGGAACACCGCTGTCTGAATGCTCCGTCTCCTTCTTTATAGGCCCCCCTCTCGCCACTGGGGGGAGCAGAGTGGTTGAGTGGTGCCTATTTCCAGCGCAACAAAACAGCAAAACAACAACGGTGGCGGTGAAAGAAGCACGAGTGCAACAGGGAGGCGGGTCAGCCGCAGCTTTTTGGGATTTAGAAAGGGACTTTTTTTTTTTTTTAAAGGAAATAGGAGGCCGACCCGGAGAAGGAGGAGGAAGCCCGTCCCCCGCGAACGCAAGGGCATTTGGACCAATCGCGACAAGGGGAGCTCTCAGAGCGAGACAAAGATAAAAGGCAAAGTTTGTTTTGTGGGCTCGCACCGAAAACATAGAGAGAATCCAAATCTCGTTTTGTTCTCCCCTTGTTCTGAACACGTCTTTTTGGTCAAAAAGTTCTCCTTCTTTTTAAGTCTGCCTCCGCCTTAAGGGCTAGTAGAAACCAGAGCTTAAAATAGGAATGTCCAGATGGTGATGCCAGTATCGCGTGTCAGGCCTGACATTGGCTTCCTGCTCATTGAGGTTCGTAAGAGTACTCCCTGCTTTCCCACACTGTGTCCCTAGCCACAAAATTAAAAACACAAGTATTTAAGATTTGCCGCAAGGTGAGCGCCTGGGCGAGCTGAATATGCGGCCTGACGGAGGTGTGTGACCCTAACTCCAGCCCCGACTGTGTGATAGTTTCAGAGGACCCGCGGCGCAGCAGGAAGAGCAGTTCCCACTTCAGCGAGGCCCGGCGGCGGGGCCGCACCATGCTGCACCAGCTGACCAGCCAGTTCTCCAGGGGAGACAAGAGGGAGGTCAACCTGAGCGGGGTGAGTACCCAGAACACACCACACACGGCCTCCTGCTGCTGGGAGAACCAATCAGGACGCGCGGACGTCACCATAACCGACCGCTCCTGATTGGGCGAGTGAGGGGTGGGAGGGGCTGAGCGTATGCAGGTTTTAATTCCACGTGAAGAGAATCAGAAACTGATTGATTTGGTTTATTGAAGGAATTTGACCCCCTGGGTTGGTGCATGGAAGGTTTGGATAAAAACGCTAAAAAGAATACACGAGACTAAGAGCCGTCATCGATAGGAACATCAATGTCCAAATCCGTCTCGTTCATTTCAGAATAGCGGTGGAAAAGTGATGCCTGCGGTCTCCAACCGCCGGTCAGGGTTTAGGGAGGGAGAGGGAGTCGTCCTGGCAGGGGGCCGCCGACGTGGCCTGAGGTTTATTAATAATCATGAACAAAAAGCCTTGCTGGCCATTCGGGGCAGCATTCGGGGCAGCATCAGCGTTGGCGGCTTGTGCAGCCGCAGGAAGGAAGCCGCGTTGCCGTCTGCAGCCGCGGCTCCGCCCCGCCCCTCGGCCCACCACCGTGACTCAAAGCCCCTGTGGAGTGCTCCAACGTTCATCCTTGTCGCATCCGTCCTCTCTGGGAGTGATTAGGTGAGGAGATATTCAATACTTCAATGATAATACCTATCCACAACACATAACATTAGAAATACATGATTCACGTTGAATGACATCCTCATCGGTGGAGTTGTTGAAAACAGCTGTTTCATAGGCAAGGCAATTCACAGAGCTTTGCAGGAGACATAAAACACATGATATCAAATAGAAATAAATATAAATCACAGGTAAAAGGTCAAAGTGCAACTTAAACATGCCGACACACCCACCGCCGCTTGGGTCCCTGGGACTCAAACCTTTACAGCTCAAACAAAATAAGATCCTAAGCTCAGCAGGACTGTTCCCTAGGCACGTCAGCCTGCACCGGTCCGTCTGGAAGGAGATGAAATAGAAGCTTTTATCCGGAACGAGACAAAGCACGATTGTCCAATTGAATGCGAGACGCCTTAAGTGGTTGACGTCATAACCTCATGAAGAAGTCCTCAAAAGTAACCGTTCCCCTGGAATCCAACACGCACTGAACGTCCCTCCTTCCAGCCGCTGCATTATTGATGTTCGTTGCTAAAAGGACCTTTTTTATTTTTAGGAACACAATTCGAGCAAAGT
Organism: Zeus faber; assembly: GCF_960531495.2. Lineage (NCBI taxonomy): Eukaryota > Metazoa > Chordata > Actinopteri > Zeiformes > Zeidae > Zeus > Zeus faber. The sequence continues at coordinate 26,825,537 of NC_137207.1, forward strand.
CTTGGCCCAGATTCACGGCCGCGCGTCCAAGACGTGCTCTCTATTTTTCAAGACCTCTGCGTCGGATGTTTTTTTTTTTTTTTTTGTGGTGATAAAAGAAGAGAGTCAGTCAACGTCCTCCGGATGTCCTGCTCTGCTCCTTTGCTTTCTCCGTCAAAGCGTGAGGAGCTGGAGGAGGATTTCAATTAGCAGAGGAGTCAGACTGCAGCTGGAAGCAGCAGTTTCTGGTGGACCTCCGGCGTCCCCGACGGCCATCGTTGAATCCAGTGATATAGTGCTCATAAAAAAAACAAACTGTTGATCTTGTGTGGCGAGCTGGCGCTCAGGGTTGCAGTTTGCCGTACAGTATATTTGGCAGCACATTGGGGGAAAATATACCTTGCAAGGGGAATTCAAAAACGAAACTGCAATATTCTACCAAATCAACAGGTTCATCAATCAGATGTACGGGGGGCTCTTGTTATTTTTTAAATAATAAATACCCGCCTTATATTCAAAATACAGCCAACATAAATGCATGTGGAGTGACCTTACTGCAGTGTGGGCGGAAATGACGTGAAATTAAATGACAGTTTTGAGTTACCACAAGCATGGGTCACACCCTACAAACAGGAGCTGTTTCATCACCACTCGTCCGCCGCTGCTACACTCACTAATGAAGCCAGGCTGCAGTCTGCAGGTTGAACCAGCAGCTTGGAACACGTGCTCGCTGGGTCGCGTTGCGTCACCCCGCCCGGCTTGTCAGTTTCATGGTCGGGGTCATTATGTCGTCATGGTGTCGTCGTAATGCCGTCGTGATGTCATCATGGTGTCGCCCTGAATCACTGAGCCCCCCCCCCCCGCTGTTTTCCTCCGTGGGGTCCGCAGGGCTCCTACCCCATAAATATTGAACACTGGCAAACACACCAGAGGGGGAAGAAAGGGCCCAGAATGGATCCATATGGATGTCAAGGCTTTTCAGTCCTTTTGAGATAAGTGTGTTTTTTCTTTTCTCCCTTGGAATTATTTGCTTTCATCGTTTTTTTTTTTTAAGGGCACTTGTCTTTTAAGTGTGTTTAGCGCACTCGGCTCCGCGCGAACCCTGCTCTCGCAGAACAATGGCCACTTATGCGTCCTGAATAATAAAGTCACGCCGCGCTGGCGGGCATGTTAATCATCCCGCCTGGGCTTCTCCCATTTTTGTTTGTTTTTGCTCGCTGATATGAAACCAAACCCTTTTTTCAGCTTAGCGCCGCGATGAGGTAATCCGCTCCTGTCGCGGAGGCCGTGTCGCCCCGCAGGATACCGTGGCGCCCCCCGCCGTTCCTCTTCCACGGGGATCCCACCCGGGACGCCCACAGTGAACCCACCCAACTGCCGTAGCTCCACTGCACTTACCCTGCGCCGCGATGTTATGATCGTCCCCCGTGAGCCCCCCACTGCACCGGGTGCAAGAGAAGCCCTTCTGCGGCCCTTCATTTTAAAATGTTAAGCGGTGAATAGGGGGACACAATGTCGAGGAGCGAGCAGCGGAGACCGACACTCGAGGCACGCCTTACATTCAGAAGCGCCAATTTGGGTTAGCATGGAGACGGGTCTATGTCCCAGAGGGGGCGGGGAACATATTGCCCAAACGACGGCCCTTCTCCCATACGGGCTGGGTGCTAAACTTTTTTTTGAGCGCGCGTGTTTCGCCCCCGGCTCCCGCACCCAGCCGTGAGCGCAAGCGTCTCGTGGCGCGGTGTTAACAAGGCGTCCACTAATCTGCCCGCATCGTGGCCCGCGTTGCTGCCCGCTCTGCGGTCGCCGGATCACAGTGTGAGCTCAGTCCAACCCGGGAGCGTCCGGACGTGACGGTCGATGCGTCCCGGTGTGATGTGTGAAGCCCGAGGCCGTTGACGTCTGGGATAATTGATCTGAAAATCTAAAAATCACCTCACTTTCCTGAAATATCCGACTTGCTTCCTGTGGCTGCTGGACTGGGAGTCGTGTTGTCCTGACATCTGACGTGACTGACGATGACTCTCACCCACACAAACCCTCTCGGTTTTGGGCGACGGACGGTGTGTGAATCAACTGATAAAGGAGGCAACCTCTGTTCTCTGTCTGTCCAATCTCTGTCTGTACGTCCTTGGATTACCTTGACAACCGTTCATCTGATCGGCTTCGCACTGTGTGTGTCGCTGGGGGGCCAACGACGTGCAATGTTCAATTTGGTGCAATTTGGACACGCGACACGTGTATTATGAATAAACCTCCAATTAACATGCAAACAGTCACTCAGCCACTCCGCCCTGTTGCCCACTGGGGCGGAGCAGGGTAAGGAAGGGCGGAGCGGGGTAGGGGCGGGCGGAGCGGTGTAGGGGCGGGCGGAGCAAGGTAGGGCTGGGCGGAGCGGAGTGGGGTTGCGGGCGTGGCGGAGTAGGGGCGGGCCGGGCAAGGTAGGGGCGGAGCGGAGTAGGGGCAGGTGGAGCAAGGTAATGAAAGAATTAGAATAATAATGAAAATGAGGTCATGCCAAACTAATTTACTATCCAATTAGATTGAAATAAAAATATTTCATGGAATTTAAAATAAATCTCAACGCTGATCTGCTGGACTGAATAGTTTGCTCGTGTGCCACTCACGTCACAGGAAGTTGGACGATGTCGGAGCGAACAATGGATTCATATGAGTAGAGGAGGATTTAATGCAGAAGCCAGAACCAAAATCAAACACAGCAACATTCACGTTGTTGATTTGACGCACGAGGGCGGAGGCTTGTAAATCTTGAGCTCAAGAAAAGTTGTGTGTGTGTGTGTGTGTGTGTGTGTGTGTGTGTGTGTGTGTGTGTGTGTGTGTGTGTGTGTGTGTGTGTGTGTGTGTGTGTGTGTGTGTGTGTGTGTGTGTGTGTGTGTGTGTTGTTTGGAAGGTGCGTGCATGGGTGCGTGGGCTGGTACCTGGGTGGGTGCATAGGTGGGTGCATGGGTGCGTGTGTGCATGGGTGGGTGCATGGGTGGGTGTGTGGATGGGTGCATGGGTGGGTGTGTGGATGGGTGCATGGGTGGGTGTGTGATCTCTGTGTAGTTGCTGCTGTTGGAGACTTGTTACTTAATCATGAAGATGGAGGATCATGCTGATCCAGGTTGTCTCCATCCATCCCTCCTCCTCTCCTTCACTTTTCCTCCTCCCTCTCTTCCCTCGTCCCATCCTCTCATTCATTTTCTTCCTTCACTCCATTTGTCCTCTTCCCTCTCGTTTGTTCTTCGCTCCATCTCTCCCATCGCATCTTGCTGCCTTCTCTCTCTCTCTCTCTCCGTTCAGACACTTTCTGCCTCCATCACTCGCCTTTTCTCTCTCGTTCTCCATCTGTCGTTCCAAGCTTATCTCCGCTCAGCCTCATCCCCTCAGACACCCCTCTCTCTGTCTCCCTGTCTCTCTGTCTCTCTCTCCCCCACTCCCATCTCTCCCCCTCCCAGATCCCCGTCTCCATCTTGCTCCCTCTCTCTCTCCCTCTCCTTCACTCTCTCTCGTCCTCTCTCCCCTCTTTCTCCCTTCATCCCTTTCTCCCTCGTTCTTGTCCTCTTTTTAATTCACTCTTCCTCCCATCTCATCTCTCTCTCACTGTAACTTGATGTTCGTTCCTTAACCTCTTTCTGTCTTCTCCATCACCCCCCCTCCTGCTCTCTCTCTTTTGTCTGTCTCTCTTCTATTCATCCATCTCTCTATACCTCTTGTTTTCTTCTCTTTCTGTCTTTTTCTCTGCCTGTCTCTCTCTGTCTCCCCTTCTCTAACTCTACCTGTCTGTCTTTTTCTCTCTCTACACCTCTCCTTTTCTCAACTGTCTTTCTCTCTCTCTCTCTCTCTTGCTCTCTCTCCCTCGCTCTCTCCTTCTCTCTCTCTCTCTCTCTCTTTCTCTCTCTCTCTCCCTGTCTCTCTCTCTCCCTGTCTCTCTCTCTCTCTCTGTCTCTCTCTCTCTCACTCTCTCTCTCTCTCTCTCTCTCTCTCCCTGTCTCTCTCTCTCTCTCGCTCTCTCTCTCCCTGTCTCTCTTTCTCTCACTCTCTCTCCCTGTCTCTCTCTCTCTCACTCTCTCTCTCCCTGTCTCTCTCTCTCTCTCCCTGTCTCACTCTCTCTCTCTCTCTCTCTCTCTCCCTGTCCCTCTCTCTCTCTCTCCCTGTCTCTCTCTCTCTCACTCTCTCTCTCCCTGTCTCTCTCTCTCTCTCCCTGTCTCACTCTCTCTCTCTCTCTCTCTCTCTCTCTCTCCCTGTCCCTCTCTCTCTCTCTCCCTGTCTCTCTCTCTCTCTCTCTCTCTCTCTCTCTCGCAGGGTGAGACCAGCTCCACGCTCTGAATAGATCTCTATTTGTAGCCCACTGGCCCGGAAAGAAAGAGGGGGCACGGATTACACAAAGCAAACATGCACACACACACACACACACACACACACACACACACATGCACACACACACACACACACGCACATGCACGCACACACACACACACACACACACACAGGCACATGCACACACACACACACACACACACACACAGGAAGTTAAAGTCAGTTTGGACAGCCCTAGACGTGTAATACCTTACGTGATATGTGGTGCACTTTTGAAGCTCCCTAAATCCGCACCAGCCCCGCGGCCTCGCAGCTCTTCATGCGGAATGTTTTGTTTTGCTACATCAGACTTGATATATCAGCCGTTAACGGGACCACCCTTTTTTTTTTTTAAGCAACACACAATCAACAAAGGAGACAATCGATCTCCAGTGCCAACACATCCCTGAAATCGTCTCCCTCAGATCCCTGACGAGTTGTTCTGTTCACTACTTCACATTAGTGCTGTCGCTTCATTGTCCTTGTGACGGAATGACAATCATCACAAGTATATGAACACACAAGTATATGTACTGTAATGTAAGTAATAGTCCACTGCTCATGTATTCTGCCTCTCTTCTCGCTGCTCTCGGCTGACTAAACCGACGTCTTCCCGTCGCCGTGGAAACGTTGACGCCCGGAATGATCGCCGGGCCCTTCCCCGGTGGCCGAGCTGCTGGAACGTTCATCTCACGTCAACCTGAAGGCCTCTCCGCTTGACGGCGTGGCGTGGCCGCGGTACCCGTCTCCCAGCGCTCCGGTGGAACAAACAACAAAAAAACAACAAAAAAAAATGCCCGGAAGGCGCCTTCGTCAAGTTTAGTACTTGCGTGTTTGGCCGTGGAGCAGCGCTTGAGATCCGGTGACGGTCCTGCAGTCCCCAGGCGCCGGAGAGCAGGACCGTCACCGGATGGGGGAGAGGGAGGGGGAGCAGGGCGGGATGGACCGTTCACTGTGTGCAAAAGAGTGACCCGGTGGTCCACCGAGCCCCACCTGTGAGGCCGTGGCTGCGCACCATTTCCTCTGACAAACTGCTCGGGCAACAAGGTAAAAGAACAGTGATCGATCACAACGAGTAAGACTCGTGAAAATGATTGACATGTGCCGGGGGAGGACGCACGACACCCAGACACACGCGATCCACACATGCAGCATGCAAACTCCGAGTGGGAGCCTCTCTGTGTGGAGCTTGCATGCTCTCCCCGTGCACACATGGGGTTTCCTCCGCCTACCGTCAGTCAGGACCCCCACCCAAAAAACATGCACACATCATGGTGTGACCAGCGATGGACACTCGCCACCAGGTCCCCGGACCCTTTGACGAACGCGGCCCCCTGCCCCCGGCTGACCCCCGGAGGAAGGACAAGCCAGGATGGGTCAAATGCAGAGGAACCATTTCACCGGTCACCACCCAAAAGCGTGCGTGTGTGTGCGTGTGTTGTAGTGTGGCGTGTTGCGTGACAATTGAAGATTCCTCTATGCAGAGAGTCTGCAAGGCGGGCGTCACTTGACGGGATTCTACGGCTCAACGCTCCACGGACGCTCGCTTTGTGGAGCGTTGACTCACTGAGGCTGCTCGCCGAGGCTGCAATGGAAACGCTTGGAAAGGCCACCGTCGGTCAAAGGTCAAAATATTACAACCTCGGGCGTCGCAATCCTACATCTGCTTGGACTGAAAAAAAAAAAAACACCAACATTGACTGAGCCAATGTCCTCTGTTCTTCATGATGGTTCTGCTTCCCAAAAACACCACTTCCAGCGTGTTCCAGTATGACAGTTGACAGTTGTGCTTATTACTGGTCCCTTTGGGCAGAAGCGTCCGCCAGTGGACGTGGTGTCATGTCGGAGGAGGTGTTGGCCCGTTGCCAACCAGGAAAAACAATAGATGTCAGCACTGTTTCGGCGCGCGTCTCACCACAGGTGTCACCGGCGCCAGGTCTGGCAGCGCATCGAGGACGTCCCATTTGTAATTTCCGGGATGTGTGGAGTGAATTAAAAAAATAAAATGAATGCTAATGATATTTCAGTATGTAAAAGACCTCGTAGGCCTGAAGCGGGAAATATTTCAGCCTCGACATCTGTTTGAGGGGAGAAAAAAAAAAAAATTCTCATTCCAACCGGAATATTCTCGCGGGGCTTTGAGTTTGCAATGTTATGTACATCGGGCTTCAGACCGCTTCACAGCGAATGCGAATCAACTTTCAGATTTTGCCGAGCCTGATGCCGTCCCTGTGTGCGTGCAGGAGAGGCCTGACACTTTACCCTTTTGGATGTGGGCGGAGCGGCGTCCATCGCTGGCATCGATTCCTGTCACATTTGTGATCCACCGTTTCACCTTTCCTTAACCAGGCTTATTTAACCAGACAACCTTTACTCAACCGCTGGGATCCGGGGTCCCCGGCCAAAACAGGCAGCGCATGATTTCGCCGGACAACGTTAACGCGGGGGAAACGCGCTAGAGGAGGGAGAAAAAAAAAAACCCGAAACCAAAGCAATGCTTGGAAGAAACTAAAATGCTCTGAAGATGGAGACGGGTACCGACAGATTTGTAGCAGCCAAGTCGCGGAGAAGGATCTCAAATCCCTCGATCTTTCTGGAAAGAAGCCGGAGCCGAGAACATAAAGACTGAACCTCCCGACTGGACGCGCGGGGGCGGAGGCAGACAGGACGTATCTGCGGATCTCAGACCATAATTGGAGTTGACGCTGCACGGCGAACGCACATCGATAAGAAGGAAATTCAGCCAGAAGAGATTAGGAAAGGAACAGAAACCAATCACCCAACCTTTTTGCAGTTTGTCAGGCCCTGTCTGCACGTACGCGGAGATTGCGTTGGGCTGTACTTCCTGCTGTGACTTTAGGCCCCGTCCGCACCAAAAGGCCGTTTTAGGAACCGGAGACGACGCTTTCGGGGTGAAACGCCTTCCGGGGTGGACGCCGTTCGAAACTAGGTTTTCCGTGCGCTCGTGCGGAGGAAGTGAGAAGGGAGCTTCTGGGAGACGCCGACGTGGGGGGCCCCTCGGCTTTCCCATTTGCTCGTGCATCGGGAACCTGCGAGCGACGGGCGACGCCCCCTGTGGTTCCGCGATTAAAAGTCCCTCCAACTTTTGGAACCGCGCCCGTTCAGCGTTGTGTCCGCATGTAATGAAGGAGCTCAACGCGCTGCATGCTCCTCATGTCCTTCTGTGGCGGTGGACATCAGGAATTATGGGATATTATCGCCCCCTACTGGCCTGAAATGCTTATGTCAAGGCTTTACACCGTTTTTGCGTTTTCGTGCGGACGGAGATGTTTTATTTATTTTTTTAATGGAGGGGGGAAAAATCCCTTTTCATAAAAATGAGTGGACAGAGCTTCAGAGCACTGTGATGGACGGCATCTGACACATGGAGACAATCTTCTGACGATTCATATCCAAAACACTACCAGGGGCATCCTTCCGTGCATCCCGTCTGCGGCGTGGCCCTTTCCCTCGGGCTGATACAGCTGTTAATTTAAATGTCCCTGCTCCGCTCCATCCCTCTCTGAGTGTGTGACCTCTCCAAGCATCACACAGGACACCCTGAAATCAGTCAATTCTCCCTTAGCGTCGTGACTCCTCCTCTGCCGTCGCTGGTCTGGCCCCGCGGTGCCTTCTTCGAAAGACAGATCTAGGGTTTATTTCTGAGCGGCCGCTGCCGTCCCGCCGGGAGCCGCGCGTCCTCGTCCGCCTGGAGGTCTTCTCATCTGCGGCGGGGCCCCCCTGGCGGGGCTTGCAGTAGCGAGGGCGGCGCTTTTGGGCTAAAGCCCGAGTTAATGAAGTGCGAAGATCAGCTGCGGCCGCCCCACATGTGCTGACACGTGGCCCCGTAGTGCTGAGCTCATCCTTTGCAATCAGATGCGTATCCTTGGTTGGCTGCTTCTGGGGGCAAAGGTCAGACGGGCGATCCCCCCCCCCCGTGATGTAAGACAAATTAGAAAACACTCCGGCTTTTGCTCATGTCCCCACAAAACACAACATTATTATTATTTTTTTGTAAATTGCCAAGCGTCCTGGTTCAAACAGCCATGTTTCACACGTGGACCGACGTGGACGTGTTATTTTTTTTCTGCTTTGCCTGCTTCCTCTTCTTCTGGAGGAGCCGGATAATGCGCTCTGCACCCCCCCCCCCCCCCCATCACCCCCGCTATGAAAGCTCTCTCTCTCTGGGGCGTCCCGCGGGGGGATGGGTCGGGGCACAGAAGCGGCTCAGGGGGGCCGGAGATACTTCATGACCCAGGCTCCCCGGGCGTCGCTGGAGCCTGGGTGTGAGGCCGCCGTGCTGCTCTTGGAATCGATCTCTGCTCATTTGCCCATCTTTCCTTTTCCGTTTTTTTGGGGGTTTTTTTCCACCGGGTTTCCAAAAGCTATTGCCCTTCGCCTCCTGCCGCCTTTACCGTGGGGGAGGCTGCTCTCCTGCCACGGGCAGGGTCCAAATCTAGAGATGAGTGGGTCTGTAGTGCGCCAAATGGGCTGGACCGCTCACCAGCGATGGCCGCCCCTATCCTCTCGAAATGCATAAGCATAACTTTAAAAGTTAAGCGCCAAAGAGCGGCCAATGACGCAGGGCGCCGGCGGCTGGCCACCGGCCGGGACGAGGAGCTAATGGTGTTTGAAGGAGTTGAGTGGAGCCAAGTTGGAGCCGCCTGTGAAATGACGGCGGCTGGTGGTGCCAGTAGGTTTGCATCTGACTGACCGCAGCATTTTCAGACGTCGTTCTGAAGGCTTTGCCGAGGAAAGGTAACAGCTCTGGCGTGTTCATTTCACACTGCCCTGACGCCCGCGTGAATTGAGCTCAGAGGAGTGGCTCTTGACATTCATGACATAGGAGCACAACTAAATCCATTTTGTTGAAATTCAATTCAACAGCGTTCACCACGTTGGGAGCATCTGGCTCTCTACTTATTCATGTATTCAGCCTTTCTGACGCATCTTTTGTGTATTTATCAAGTTGAACTTGAGATTCATGAGCCTACGTGTGTGTGTGTGTGTGTGTGTGTGTGTGTGTGTGTGTGTGTGTGTGTGTGTGTGTGTGTGTGTGTGTGTGTGTGTGTGTGTGTGTGTGTGTGTGTGTGTGTGTGTGTGTGTGTGTGTGCTCGCGCGCGCGCGTGCGTGTGTGTGTGGAAACTATGCTCATGAGCCTGGGTTAGAACAGCTAGAAGAGTCTATGCACTGGAGAAAACGTGGTTATGTTACTGTGAAGCTCCTCTAAGACGACATTTAAATACATCACAATGTTACGATAATCAAGATCTGTGATAAGATATCCAGTCTCTATCAGGATGTTCAGGTTATGTTGCTGTAGTATTCTCTGCCTTTATATAAATAGATGATGGATGGATGGATAAATGGATGGAAAGATAGATAAATGGATAAATGGATAAATAGATAGATGGATGGATGGATGGATAGATAGACAGACAGACAGTTGGATGGATGGATGTATAGATAGATAGATGGATGGATGGATGATGGATGGATGGATGGTGGATAGATAGAGGCTCACTGTCGCTCCCTCCCTCCGTGCAGAACATGTTTGAGAAGCCCTCGCTGCCTGAGTACAAGGTGGCCTCAGTGCAAAAGTCCCGGCTGATCCTGCTCCACTACAGCGTGTCCAAGGCGCTGTGGGACTGGCTCATCCTGCTCGCCACCTTCTACGTGGCCGTCACCGTGCCCTACAACGTCAGCTTCACGCCCTACGACGACGCCGACACGGCCGCCCGCTCCACCATCGTCAGCGACATCGCCGTGGAGATGCTCTTCATCCTGGGTGAGCGTGGAGGTGTTTGAATGTTGCGGAGAAAGTGAAAAAGGCGGATCTCCGGCCCGTACTGGGGACCTAGCGGTTCAGCAATTAGCGTTACACCCGGGAAGGTAGTTGACGCCCCGTCTCCATGGCAACGGTTGCCTCCATCTGTCACTCAAACAAATGCAGCACCCCCTCGGCGACGTGAGACTGCATCCCATTTTCACGTTTTTTTCCGCCCTTTGGAAATATGAAAAGTAGTCGCAATAAGTTGAATATATTTTCGACTGATATTGAAAGTGTTCAGGTGACTTCACCTGAATTCATTGTCTAGATGAATAAAAAACAACATTTTAAATAACACTTGAATTCTCTGCACGAGAATGCTGCCGTCATGTGATGCACACGTCATCATCGACGCTGATGGCTGCACTCAGTCATTATTTTTGCATAGATGCGACAGCTTATGCGTCAGCGAAGCCTTTGCCGGGCCGTGCTCCCGCCGGCTTCCTCTGCTCGCCGCGTTTGCCGTGAAACTCGAGGCCGAATAAGGCGCCGGCTCCCTGCCCTTCAGACGCCGCATCTCCCTGCCCACCCGTTGAATCACAAATGGGAAGGAAAAAAAAAAAAAAAAACGAAAGGCATGACCTACCCCAGCTGGCTCCCACTCCCGCCGGGGATTCATTTTCAGGATAATGTGTGTAAATGTATTTGGAACAACACAGCACGTGAGGGTGAAGTCGAGGGTGAAATCCATCGTGGGCTCAGGGGACCTCACGCGGCGCAGGGTGACCAGAGACGCCACCACAGCAGCGTCAAGCGACACGCTCGCAGAGCTACAGGGGCCCAAAACACAACAAGTCAGCCCCCGTAAAAGATGCCTCAGTTCTGTACTTCTGGGGCCATTGCTGGTTGCCAAAGGATGTGGTCACGGTTGCCCCATCCTACCACGTCTCGCGTAGAAAAAGCAATTCTCTCAATACCGGATTGTTTTCCTTTTTTTTTTTTTTATTATTATTATTATTTTTTTTTTTTATTAAAAATATCACATTTATAGTTGCATACCGCACCCAGCGTTCAACAGAAGTCGATTATTTTACTTGTATGCATTCATAGACTATAAGACCACGCCCAAATCAAACAGTCCCACCCAACCACCCACAGCATTTCACGTGGAATGAGTTGATCACAAAAATACGAACAAAATGTCCATATACACTTACATACACGGATACGTATTCAACTGTTATGTGATCAAAATTGACCGCTTTACCACTTCAACCATGATCCATAATCACATCATTTTGGCTGAAAAGAACAAATGAATATAAATAAATCGGTCGAAAAAGAGATAAATTAAGTAAAGGGGAAAGAGCTGTGTTGATCGGGTGGCGACGTGCTGGATCCCTTTAAAAGACTCCGATCCGCTGCTGTGGCTTAAACCTCGACCGTACGCACGTGCACCTCCCCTCAGGACGCACGTGCACCTCCCCTCAGGACGCACGTGCACCTCCCCTCAGGACGCACGTGCACCTCCCCTCAGGACGCACGTGCACCTCCCCTCAGGACGCACGTGCACCTCCCCTCAGGACGCACGTGCACCTCCCTTCAGGACGCAGGCCCGACGCCACCGCCCCGCCTATGCTTTTCCTCACAGTAGTTGTTACTCAGACCTGGACCACGAGGTGACTGGGTCCGACTGGGGCGTGACCTCTGACCTTTGCCTTTGCAGACATCATCCTGAACTTCCGCACCACCTTCGTGAGCCAGTCGGGCCAGGTGGTGTACGAGGCGCGCTCCATCTGCATCCACTACGCCACCACCTGGTTCTTCGTGGACCTGGTGGCGGCGCTGCCCTTCGACCTGCTCTACGCCTTCAACATCACCGTGGTGGGTAATCCAACGTGGTTCTCCTCCACCTTCCACACCGCTGCCTCCACCTTCACGCTGATGGAGGTTTGAATCCAGCAGCGCCTCACAGAGTCCAAACCCCTGAGCTGGAAAGAGAGGATCAAGGCAGTCTACTCTAGCTCTGCTCTGTTTCTACTCTACCTCTACTCTACCTCCCTCTACTCTACCTCCCTCTACTCTACCTCTACTCTACCTCCCTCTACTCTACCTCTACTCTACCTCCCTCTACTCTACCTCTACTCTACCTCCCTCTACTCTACCTCTACTCTACCTCCCTCTACTCTACCTCCCTCTACTCTACCTCTACTCTACCTCCCTCTACTCTACCTCTACCTCCCTCTACTCTACCTCTACCTCCCTCTACTCTACCTCTACTCTACCTCCCTCTACTCTACCTCTACTCTACCTCCCTCTACTCTACCTCTACCTCCCTCTACTCTACCTCTACCTCCCTCTACTCTACCTCTACTCTACCTCCCTCTACTCTACCTCTACCTCCCTCTACTCTACCTCTACTCTACCTCCCTCTACTCTACCACTACTCTACCTCTACCTACCTCTACTCTACCTCCCTGTACTCTACCTCCCTCTACTCTACCACTACTCTACCTCTACCTACCTCTACTCTACCTCCCTGTACTCTACCTCCCTCTACTCTACCACTACTCTACCTCAACTCTACCTCCCTCTACTCTACCTCTACTCTACCTCTACTCTACCACTACTCTACCTCAACTCTACCTCCCTCTACTCTACCTCTACTCTACCTCTACTCTACCTCCCTCTACTCTGTTTGTCTATTTACCCAACTCCGTCTCAATCTGTCAGCTCTCTCTCTCTCTCTCTCTCTCTCTCTCTTTGTGTTTGTCCATCTTTTCCCCTGAATTTGATTCATTGGATCTTTATTGACATTGTTAAGCAAAAACATTAGAAATAACAATTGTTCAGTGATCAGACAGTGTTTCCGCTCCTCTTCCTCGCCTCTAGACCTCCCTGGTCCACCTGCTGAAGACGGTGCGCCTCCTGCGTCTCCTGCGCCTCCTCCAGAAGCTGGACCGCTACTCGCAGTACAGCGCCATGGTGCTGACGCTGCTCATGTCCATGTTTGCGCTGCTGGCGCACTGGATGGCCTGCATCTGGTACATCATCGGCCGCAAGGAGATGGAGATCAACGCCGCGGACACCTGGGACATAGGTGGGTCCGGGTCTGGCTCAGGGGCCAGACATGGTATTTTGTTTTTGGATTGGAGGTCCAAGAGTGTGGATGTTGGGGATGCTGTGGATGTTGGGGATGTTGGGGATGCTTGGGATGCTGTGGATGTTGGGGATGTTGGGGATGCTTGGGATGCTGTGGATGCTGGGGATGCTGGGGATGTTGGGAATGCTGTGGATGTTGGGGATGCTGTGGATGTTGGGGATGCTGTGGATGTTGGGGATGCTGGGGATGCTGTGGATGCTGGGGATGCTGTGGATGTTGGGGATGCAGGGGATGTTGCGGATTTTGGGGGTAATGAAATTGGCGGGTTTCCATCCAGAGTGCAGTGCGAAGCGTGGTTTTTCAACCGGCTCCACCGGCTGCGTGGTGAAGCGTCCCAGGCACAGCGATTGAAATGTTTTTAACATGCTTTCATTGCCTTCCAACCACCCCGGGGTTGAGGTGTCCGGTCAGGAAAATGACACCCTGGGACGGCCGCCTCCCTTCTTATCTTGGACTTCTTTCATTTTCTTCCCCTCGCTCCCAGCGCTCTCCTACCTTCCCTCTCTCCTGCACACCTCCCCTCCAATCACATGAACTTATGCACAGGACAACAATGAACTGAGAACACATTTAATTCGATTGCACTCTTTACAAAAACATTTCTATGTAGTTTCATCTCGTATTTCTGTTGAAGAGGCTGCCTTCACGGGCCCTGCGCAGCTTATATGGCCGGTGGAGCCGTAGCGGTGGATTAACATGGATTTCATAGGAGGCGTGTGCTTACGGCACGGGGCACCGCGCCCGCTGGACCTCCACCCTTAAGACTAAAACAGCCTTCCATGAACAGGTCTACGTGCGTTGGACTCATTGACTATAATTACTAAGACCTAACCCACCCAGCTTCTCAACCTGGCCAGATTCGTCCTCAGTCATCAAGTGATGACCCAAGCGTCACTCAAGTTTTGAAGCGTTCTTGTTTCTTGAATACAGGAAAGTATCCGCAACGGTTTCGTGCACGTTTAAAAACACAAAAGCAATTGCGCAAAAAAAAAAGCGCGGAAACGGCGACGAAGCAGATGAGATAGGGATCCAAAGACAGTTTTATCCAGACAGCAATAAAATGCAAAGCTACCTGGTGTAGAGGTATTGTTATTGTTCTCAATTTAGTAGCTATTACAGTGAGCAGGTAAGAGAGAGGCAGGCGGAGTGGGAGGTTGGATGTGAACCTTGGCTGCTCTTCCCCCAAATGGTAAACATGCAACGTGCTCGAGCCACCAGGACGCCCCAAGCTATTTCTCCAAAAGTCCCGTCTGCGTTGCGTTCTGCGCCGCCCGTGCTCCAGCAGCTTCATCAGAATTTAAAGCTCAGCAGCGGAGCTCCCAGCGCGTCCTCCGCTGCTGCCGAGCGGCGACACCTCGACGAGGACCTGTCTGTCTGCCGTCACATCTCGCCGTCACGTATGGGTGCGTGAGCCCCTGAGCCATAACAGTCCCGTTATCCAACGTTTGCGCCTTCGTCAACACACACACACACACACACACACACACACACACACACACACACACACACACACACACACACACACACACACACACACACACAGATACTGTGCACCATAGAACAATTTTAGACCAGACCACTGTGCTGATCATGTGTGTTTGATCAGTACAATAGTCTGGATGTCTGAAATTGTTCTATGCTGCACAGTATCTGTGTGTGTGTGTGTGTGTGCATGGTCACCCCATACTTGCTAATTAACACAAGGCCTCATCCGTCCCTGGAGTGGAGTCTTAATTCCTTCCCGTTCCGCACAGACACGACAGCCACTGCCCCCTGACACACACTCCATCTGTCTCTCTCTCTCTGTCTCTCTCCCACTCTCTCTCCCTCTCTCACTGTCTCTCTCTCTCTGTCACCATCTCTCTCTCTCTCACTGTCTCTCCCTCACTGTCTCTCTCTCTCTGTCACCATCTCTCTCTCCCTCACTGTCTCTCCCTCTCTCACTGTCTCTCGCTCTCTGTCACCATCTCTCTCTCCCTCACTGTCTCTCTCTCTCTGTCACCATCTCTCTCTCCCTCACTGTCTCTCCCTCTCTCACTGTCTCTCGCTCTCTCTACCACTCTTGCTTTCTCACACTTGCTCTCTGCTTGTCTTGCCGGTGGCCCGGCGAGGCCCGGCGGGCGTTTGGCTTTCTGCCCAAACCCTGCAGCTCTCCAGTGACAGCTGGAGATGGGCACACACACACGTGTAGGGCAGCGCAGCAACACGACTCTAGACCTTTATCCCTCCATTATTTAGCTGATGACTCGCTGATAATCTGATTCATTAATGCAATTAACTTGCACCCTTAAGGGTGTGTTAAGGCGCAGTAGGAAAAAGTGCCACCGCAAGCCTTTTTTGTTCTTTTTTTGAAAGATAGGTTATCATTAAGCATGTTTACCATGCCGTGTATCCATGGCAACGGACACAACTCAACATGTTTCCGTCTTGCTCCCTCGTGTTGGGTCGGCTTATTTGTTTGTTTGTGTTTTTGGCTGTCGAAAATGGCTTTTCTGAGACAGTGTGGTTCCAATGAGTTGCAATCAAATTCATATTTTACCAATTAAAAGACGTTTTTGATATATTATTTTATGTCTCGCGCTGAAACTGTCTGGAGAAAATGTGTTTATTTGACTTGGAATTAACTGTTTTGTGGCCATTTTCCAAACTTTCCCACAGTGACTTTGCCTTCCCGGCGCCGTTCTGCCTTGTTCCATAAATAGAAAACTCGTCGATATTCACTCGATCGAAGACGGCGCGTCGGAAAATGAAGCTTTTAGCGTGCTAACACCGGCCTTCCCTCCGTCCCTCCACCCTCCGCCCCCCTCACCCTCCTCACCCCAGGGTGGCTCCACGAGCTGGGCAAGCGCCTGGAGACGCCCTACGCCAACAGCACGGTGGGCGGTCCGTCCGTGCGCAGCTCCTACATTGCCGCGCTCTACTTCACCCTCAGCAGCCTCACCAGCGTGGGCTTCGGCAACGTCTGCGCCAACACCGATGCCGAGAAGATCTTCTCCATCTGTACAATGCTCATTGGCGGTATGTCTGACACGGCCGCACCGCCCGCTCCCTCCGGCCGCCTGGCACTGCCGCGCCGCTGGGTGGCGGTTGGCACGGCAAAGAGTCAGCAGGAAGAGGGATGGAAACGTTTGGCTGGCCTCTGAGGCGCAGCGGCCTTACCGATAAATAAAGACATTATTCACGCTGCACCGGATGCCAGTTTTGGTGCAAATCCCCCCCATTTGGGCCGTATTATTTTGTGTTATATAAATGTCAGCAGAATCCAAATGGAATATCATGACCATCTAGTAAAGCACACGTGGCAAATATTTTTGATCCACATCAAGTCTGGTTTAAGGTATTTATCACTTTGACTTACTCACCTTTATCACAGTTGGAGGTATTTTATTCTCTATTATAGATAGATGATGGGGCTTTTAAAACAGCTTAGAGATGGAGTCTTGGGAACTGTGTCTATTCTCCTCAAAGGGAATCGGGCTTTTTAAATTTTTTTTCATTTAACCACTATTTTATTGTTTTTATACTTATTTATTTATTACTTATTTATACTTTTATACTTATTTGTTTCCTGCTTGTTTCTTTAATTTTATGACTTTCTTGACCCGGCATCTTGAAGATTGGGACTCATTGTCTCTCAAAGAGTTTCCCCAACAGCTCATTTAATGAAGGCACAACAAAAGACAGTACCTCAAAGCGAGCCTTCGCTTCGCTGCCTTTCACCCCGAGCCTTATTAAAATGTGGCTTCACCTCATTAGCGGCTGCTCCCGGCGCCGCCCTCGCCGCGGCTGTCCTTTAACTCGTCGTCTCTGTGCTTCCTTTCAACCTTATGGGTCTCCTTTCCGTCTGCCCCCTGCCGCAGCGCTGATGCACGCCGTCGTCTTTGGGAACGTGACCGCCATCATCCAGCGCATGTACTCGCGCCGCTCGCTCTACCACACGCGCATGAAGGACCTGAAGGACTTCATCCGCGTGCACCGGCTGCCCCAGCAGCTCAAGCAGCGCATGCTGGAGTACTTCCAGACCACGTGGTCGGTCAACAACGGCATCGACGCCAACGAGGTAGGAGCCCGGACGCGACGGGGAAGGAGATCCTAAAGTAACCACATCTTCAGCAGTGAAATTAGCACCAGAGGTGAAATGACTCATGCTGAATAATGTACGTTTCATTATTTCGCATTAATTTCATTATTCAGCACAAAAATTACATAGAGTGCCCCAATTATAGCCCCAAAAACGGCCACCCTAAATGCTGCAACCTTTTCGGAAATAGAAACCCCAATCCCCGAGTGACACAGAGCCCAAGGGGCACTATGTTAATGAGTAGAACCTTTATCGTTGATCAAAATCTTTGGAATTGTATCCAGTTGCATGGAACCATTCGCACTACCACTGATGAAAAGAAAAAAGAAATATATCTGTAACTAATTGCCAATTAGTAATTTTGGCTGACACTGCCAAAAAAAGACGGATCTTAATGTAGCTTAATGAGACAATTTTGCACAAAAACATGACTTATATTATAGGGGCATAGGAGATTGGGAAATGTATTTTATTGATGTAAAGGTAAAGTATTGATATATGAATTGAGTTATATTCTTCCCCTTGTGGCAATTGATTATATTTATGACCATCTTTCATATGTCTGACTTCAAATTTCCAACAGAGCATTCACACGTGTCCCCCTGTAAACCGGACTTTTTCTCTTTCATTATTGTTTATTCTAAGGTCATTTAGCCACAATCTCAGACAAGATTTTGCGGAAAATCCAACCAGTCAACGACAATTTGGAATCCGTCTATAGAAGTGATCAGTTAAATCTTATCGTCAACCGTCTCGCTTTCTCCTCTTCTCGTTCACACGGACGAATCAAAACGACGCGTCGGCGAAAAGATAAATGGCAGAGGCCTCCGTCGAGGCGCTTCAGTGTCAACCTGAATCCCCGGCCCTCCGCTTTCCCCCAGCTTCTCCACGACTTCCCGGACGAGCTGCGCGCCGACATCGCCATGCACCTGAACAAGGACATCCTGCAGCTGCCCGTGTTCGAGGGCGCCAGCCGCGGCTGCCTGCGCTCGCTGTCGCTGCACATCAAGACGTCCTTCTGCGCTCCGGGGGAGTACCTCATCCGCCAGGGCGACGCCCTCCACGCAAACTACTTTGTCTGCTCCGGCTCCCTGGAGGTGCTGAAGGACAGCATGGTGCTGGCCATTCTGGGTAACGCAGCCCTGGCCGGGAAGCTGGCTCTTTTTTGTCGTTAGGCGTCTTTTAGCAGCGGTGGAGAAAGTACCCAGACCTTTATGCAGTGAAGTAGAAGTCGAGAAGTCTCCAAAACGTAATATATTTAAATGCAGATACTTGAAATATGTAGTTGGGCACCGGTCCACCGCTGTCTTTAAGCGATGTGTGTCAGGTAGAAATCAACATATCTTCTTGTTGTCTAAAGTGATTGTTTTTATTTTTTTTGATGAGAACAAGATTATTATTACATTACATTGATCAGACGCTTTTATCCAAAGCCACTTACAATTATTCAAACAGCGACGGACGCAGCCATCAGGAGCAATTATGGGTCAAGTGTCTTGCTCAAGGACACTACAGCATGCTAGCAGGAGGAGCCTGGGATCGAACCAGGGACGCTGCAGCTCTGCATGCTAACTGTGTTAGCTCAGTGCATGGCCGCAGAGGGGATCAGCTAGCCTAGCTCCTGGGGAAAACTAGCGAGACGCACCTTCCAGCATCTCATCTCAAAAGCGGAATTATTTTAGCGATAGATCTTGCGTCTTTCATGATGAGTCAAAGAAAAAAGAAAAACCAGATCTTTGTTTTAAATTCAGCCACGTGGGGAACTTCTACGTGACAGAAAAAATAATCTGATGTCATCTGATGTAATACATTGCGTAACCATACACTTCAATGTAACGAACCTCTGAAATCTCTTCACTTTTCCGCATAACCCCAAAAGACAAAGAGCGCTCTGCTTCTGACTTGGCAGGGAAAGGGGACCTGATCGGGTCCGACCTGCCCGGGACGGATCAGGTGATCAAGACCAACGCCGACGTGAAGGCCTTGACGTACTGCGACCTGCAGTACATCAGCGTGCGCGCCCTCCGCGACGTCCTGGAGCTGTACCCCGAGTACGCCAGCGTCTTCACCTCCGACATCCACCACAACCTCACCTACAACCTGCGGGAGGGCAGCCAGGACGAGGTACGAGAGACGGCACCGCTCTGACGCTGGCGCGTGCGCCCACCGGCGTCGGTGGAGCCGCTCCGCTCATCGGTGCCTCCTCAGCAGGGTTGCACTTACCTTTTTTTTTAGGAAAATTCATCATTTGCCCATCTAACCCAGATTCAGACGAGAATGTCGATACCCATTACATCCCTGTGTGTCCGGTACAGAGAGAGACAGGCTGCATGCTAACTGTGTTAGCTCAATGCATGGGGGCAGATGGGATCGACTAGCCTAGCTCCTGTGAAATCGGCGGAGTACACACTTCCCGTGACTCAAAAGCCGAGTTATTTCAATCAAAGTATTGGAGAGATATTGATCCGATGTGAGGCCTATGATCCGAGAAGTCTCTCCCATCTCCTTTTTTGGAAAAAGATGGCGGGTCGCAGGACACGCCCCTTGTCCGTTGGACCCGACGTTAGCTCTCGGGACGCGTGCGTTTTCGGGGTTTTTTTCTCAGTCTGGGTTTCAGAAAAATACAATATCATGGTTGTTCTTCCTGTGTCAATAGTTGCGTTGGCATCAAGGATTTTTAGGGATCACTGCTACTTAACTTGTGGTAATTGGCGGCATCCGCTCAAGCCGTGGAGCCGTCCACTTTACGGCATAATGGTCCTGATTTTACATTTCACACATTTGTCTCGTTTTCATTTTATAATGTCCCTAGAAGATGTCAATGAGCAGCTGTAACTTGTGAGCAAAACGTCATTTTAGAGTTGAGGCTTTGGAACAGAATGAATCACACAGCTGATACGCCCCCAAAGTGCCCTTGACTCTCTCCTTGACTCTCTCCTTGACTCTCTCTTGACTCTCTCCTTCACTCTCTCCTTGACTCTCTCCTTGACTCTCTCCTTGTCTACCTCCTTGACTCTCTCCTTGTCTACCTCCTTGACTCTCTCCTTCACTCTCTCCTCGACCCTCTCCTTGACTCTCTCCTTGACTCTGTCCTTCACTCTCTCCTTCACTCTCTCCTTGACTCTCTGCTTCACTCTCTCCTTCACTCTCTCCTTGACTCTCTCCTTCACTCTCTCCTTGACTCTCTCCTTGACTCTCTCCTTCACTCTCTCCTTCACTCTCTTCTCGACTTTCTTCTTCACTCCCTCCTTGACTATCTCCTTGACTCTCTCCTTGACTCTCCTTCACTCTGTCCTTGACTCTCTCCTTGACTACCTCCTTGACTACCTCCTTGACTACTTCCTTGACTCTCTCCTTTACTCTCCCCTTCACTCTCTCCTTGACTCTCTCCTTGACTACCTCCTTGACTACCTCCTTGACTACCTCCTTGACTCTCTCCTTGACTACCTCCTTGTCTACCTCCTTGACTCTCTCCTTCACTCTCTCCTTCACTCTCCCCTTCACTCTCTCCTTGACTCTCTCCTTGACTACCTCCTTGACTCTCTCCTTGACTCTCTCCTTGACTCGTGCTCGCCGGTCGTGTGGGGAAGCTTCGCAGGCGTCCATTTTGCTGCAGGGCAGGCATACCCCCCTCACCCCCCTCGCCCTCTGGAGCTCAGCATCCTGGGATGACGCCCAAGCCCTGACCTCAGCTCAGCGCCGCGTTTTCCCCCAAATAGTGGCTTCAGGCCCCCCGGGGCGACGTGAGGGATCCCAAAAGAGAGCGCGCACCACTCATGCCCCCGGTCCGCTCACCTTGGCCTCCACGCGCTTAAACCCCCAAGTCAAATGAATGATCTATTTCGAAAAAACATGGAAAGCACAGCGGACGGGTTTGGATGTTGTCATACGCTGTCGCTGGCACCAGGCAGATTTTTGTTTTGCCGCAGTGGCACCAAACCAAAACCAATAATTGGGAAAGTGTTTTTTTGATGCCGCTCCTTCCGGGCTCTCTGCGAAGACGGGAATTAAAACCAACAGGAGCGCAGCAGGGACGCATCGGTTCACATCTCCCCGTGAGGGTCTCAGTGCCACCTCGCCTCCACATGAAGACCAGGAACGTCCTCAATTCCTCACGCAGGCGCGCGCACACGCACCGCGAGGCGTGCACCCGTGTGGTGACGGTGACCAACACACGCACACACACAGCGAGGCGTGCACACACACACACACACCACGTTACATTGATCAGACGCTTTTATCCAAAGCAACTTACAATCATTCAAACTGCGACAGATGCAGCCATCAGGAGCAATGAGGGGTTAAGTGTCTTGCTCAAGGACACTACAGCATGCTAGCAGGAGGAGCCTGGGATCCAACCAGCAACCTTTAGATGACTAGACCACCAGCTCTACCTCCTGAGCCTTTCAAACTCTGAGCCCTTTTTTTGAAAACGCCGACATCAGCGCCGCCGCCCGCAGCAGCGTCCTACACCCGGCGGGCGACGCCCGTTCTGCTCACGCCTGGTCCGCGCCATTCGGCTCGATTACATGTTTGCAAGTAAACCTGGCGCCACCATCACACCGCCGTGCCAAAGCCTATAGGTACTTTAAATTACCTGTAAGAAATAAATACTTACTTCAGGGATCCTTCCGTAGGGTGTTGAATATTGTCAATGAATATTATGAAGGAGCTCAACGCGCTGCACGCTCTACTTTTATTTTGCACGCAGGTTTCATGACGTTGTCATGGTTCCCTCCTGGCCCAGCGGGCTCACCAGAGCGTTCTGTGTCGTCGTTGCCTTCCGGTGTGGACGGAGAGGTTTTGTAAAACGCACGATTGTTCCTTTCCGACAGAGGGGAAAACATGCGTTTTCAGAAATCTCCACGTCCCATGCGCAGACGAGGCCTTCGTGGCCACGGGGCCCGTGGCCCTTCTTCCCGTGTTCACTTTGGCTCTTTAGCCACTGCTGTCAAACCAAGCTTGGGGCTGGAGCCACCACCAGGAGACGGTGCGGTGCGCTCTGTCTGGAGCGCTGTCAAATAAAGTACAAAAAATAAAATAAAATCATCTACGTGCGTCAGTCCTAGTGTTTCCCCAAATTCCTCTCCTGCCTCAGCCAACGAGTTTGACTCTGGTGCTTCCAGCAGCAGTGCCAGGATTCCAATTGTGGATGGGCCAAAGTCGTCCTGGCCGGGCTTTTTGATTTCAAAAGTGAACAGTGTTTGCGCTCCCCGCCTCCCTTCCCTTCCCTTCCCTTTCCTTTCCTTTACCTTCCCTTCCCTTCCCTTCCCTTTCCTTTCCTTTCCTTTCCTTCCCTTCCCTTCCCTTCCCTTCCCTTTCCTTTCCTTTCCTTTCCTTCCCTTCCCTTTCCTTTCCTTTCCTTTCCTTTCCTTTCCTTTTCCTTCCTTTCCTTCCCTTTCCTTTCCTTTCCTTTCCTTTCCTTTCCCTTCCTTTCCCTTCCTTTCCTTCCCTTCCTTTCTTCCTCTTTTTTTTTTTTTTTTTTTGAACATTTCGTCACAGTGGGTTTTGTGTTTGTTTTACACGCCAAATATGAGCCGCACGTCATCGGCGCTGATTGGTGTTTTCTTATCCGTTGACGTCGGCGTTCCTCACAGCTTGAGACTGAACGTCTCTTTTAAAAGGTGCTGGAAGGAGCACGAGGGAACATTCCACTTTCGCTATTTTTAGATACGAAGACGCGCCAACGGGTCAAACAAGGAGAAGGAGCCGTGAGGAGCGGACGCCGACACATCCGCATTCTCACATTTTTGGTTAAGTAGCGTTTGGAAAGCGTCGTGTTTTTATGTCTCTTTCTTATCGACAAGATGACGACAAAAAAAAGATTTGCTTATTCGTCAGTATTTACACTTTTCCCTTCGTACGAAGCGCGTCGGGCGCACAAACACATTGTCCTTGCCTGTTGGTTATTATTATTATTATTTATGGTGTTTTAGCGGCTGGCTGAGGCCTGCGTGGCCGGCTTCAAACCTACAACGCATTTCCTGAGCCCCAAAATGCATATTTCAGCTCTGTCATACAAGTATTTTAGAGCTGCTCCGCACGCGCTGCACGCGAACGGACGCCCTCGTTACTGCTTTTGCCAGTTTGCGATGAAACGACTCAATAAAACTCAAGCCGCGTCGTTGGCGATCACATCCTGCTGAGTGTTGTGCGGCCGGGTTCAGATCCTTCGTTCTGCTGCGTTTGTTCAAACTCTTCATCCTGCTTTTCCAAATCACCCCCTTAAAAGCTCCTTCAGCCAACTCATTTCAATCGAGTCGTCTCGAAGCGGCCAACGCTCAAGCGGCGGCACGACGGAGGAGCCGCCCCGCCCCGACGGGGGGGCGGAGGGTGTCCTCATGACCTTTGACCTCCAGGTGAGGGTGTAGGAAACAGCCGTGCGGGGCGTCAGTGTTCTTCAGGGCGGTGCCTGCAGTGTGAAGCGCTTTAAAATGCTTTTCACCAAAACACATTTACTCTGACGGTGCAAAGCAGGAGATGGAGGAGGAGGAGATGGAGGAGAAGGAGGAGATGGAGGAGGAGGAGATGGAGGAGGAGGAGGAGGAGGAGGAGAGGAGGCTTTTCAGCCGCCGTGGCTGACGTAGGTCTGAAAAGGAGTGATTCCCTCAGTTCCCCACAGAGGAGAGGAGGAGGGTGAAGGGAGGTAGAGTCAGGGTTGAGGCGGAGTAGGAGGAGGCTGTGTAGGAGGAGGTAGAATAGGAGGAGGTAGAGTCGCGGTTGAGGTGGAGTAGGAGGAGGCGGAGTAGATTAGATCCAGGTAGCGTTGGAGGGAGGTAGAGGTAGAATAGAGGCAGGTGGAGTTGGGGTGGAGGTAGAGTTGAGATGGAGGGAGAATAGAGACAGAGTTGAGGGAGAGTTGAGGTGGAGGTAGAGGTAGAGTTGTGGTAGAGTGGAGGTAAAATTGAGGTGGAGGTAGAGTTGTGGTGGAGTGGAGGCAGGGTTGAGGTGGTGTTGAGGGAGAGGTGAGGTGGAGGTAGAGGTAGAGTTGAGGTGGAGGTAGAGTTGAGGTGGAGGTAGAGTTGAGGTGGATGTAGAGTAGAGGTAGAGTTGTGGTAGAGGAAGGGTTGAGGTGAAAGTAGAGGTAGAACTGTGGTGGAGTGGAGGTAGAGTTGAGGTGGAGGTAGCGTAGAGCTAGAGTTCAGGTGGAGGTAGACTCGAAGCAGAGTTGAGGGAGAGTTAAGGTGGAGGTAGAGTTGAGGTGGAGGTAAAGTAATATACATAGAAATCACAACAGTATAAAACAGTTGATTTACCAGATCAAATGAGACATTGAAGCCTCCTCCTTAGTGGTGACGTGGTTGTGTTGACTTGAACCCCACCTTTCACTTGCCTCACACAACATGGCCGCCTCCTCTGAAACGCCGGCTAAACAAAGCATCGAAGCAGCATTTTAAAACACGCATGGCCACTTTCTGAACATTTCTCCGAGATTTTGAAACTTCAAAACAAGACGGTCGGACCCGACCTCCCGGGAGGTTCACGTCATGGCGGCGGCAGCGAGACGGATTCCTCGCGCGGGTGGAGTCCCCTGGCGCGGTGCCGCTCCGCCTGCCGCTCCTCTCGTCCGTGATCGTGGCAAACCGCTCCCGATGCCTCGGCAGCCGACGGAAAGACACATTCCCCGATCAATTAAGCAGAGAAGCTCGCACGGCAGCGGAGGTAGCGGCACCGGGGGGAAATATGGTAATAAAACCCGTTCCCTTCATGTGCCGCGTTTTTATTAATATGAAATGCGGCTGTGGAGGGATAAATGCCTCTTCATTTGCGGTGCTTTATTCTAAGCGTCTCAAAAGGTTGTTTTATTTGTATTTTTTTAACTGAGACTATTATTTTCCCACAGCTGAAAGAATTATTTTCCGTCTGGGTTTTTCGGCTCCTACCGCCGGGAAATAAGGGTGCGTCTGGGCGTGGCCTGTAGCCGTGCTATGCCTAATCTCTCCGGGTTTTGTTTCTCTCCGCAGGGACTCCGGTTTTCAAGGTCGCCCAGAATGCAACACGTGAGTCGCCCTGTGCCGCTACCTTCCGGGCGTCGTTTCTGCCCCATCTCTCAACATCCTGGTTTAATCGCGGTCTGAGGCGTTGCTTTTAATCGGCGGTGGAGGAAGTACTCAGAGCTGGCACTGAAGTAATACTGAAACAACCCTGACTCAAAAAGTACTCTAGTAGAAGGGAAAGTATCACGTTGATATTTCCACTAAGTACTGCACTTGCTCTTATATTATTGTATTAAGTACTATAGTTAAAAACACTTGTCATATCCAGTGCCCTGACATTAGTCTATATAATACCAATCTATATAATACAAGTCTATATAATAACAGTCAATATTATAACAGTCTATATTATAACAGTCTACATGTATATAATAACAGTCTATATAATAACAGTCTATATTATAACAGTCTACATGTATATAATAACAGTCTATATTATAACAGTCTACATGTATATAATAACAGTCTATATATAAAGAGTTTATAATGCGTCATAAAGTGCTGCTGTGGCAGATGATGCTCATGTTGATCCTGTTTATAATTTACAAAGCGAGTGGTAAAAAACATTGATCATTGATCATCATCAGTCTTGGCGATCCATCCCCTGACACGAAAAAAGAAACTAAACCAACGTGTGTAAAAACCATCAATTTTTGCTTTGAAATATAGTGGAGTAAAAGTCCAAACTCTCCGAAACTGAATATACAAAAGTGAGTACAGTTGCTTGAAATGTGTACTGCCAGTAAGTAAAGTCTTTATTTTACTTGCTATTTTGACTTATTTACTTCCCACCATTGCATTACACAATTTAGCATTTTAACTTTTGTCCACAATAAGTACATTTCCAGTTAATTTGTGATTGAATTGACCGTGCTGTCACTGTCAGCAAATCCTTCAAGGGCGTGCAACTGGTGTCTTTCCAGCGTGAACCCCCCGGGGTGTCCTGGGGGCGTGGTGCCGGGGAGCGCGGTGGGAGAGCTGATGCTAGGACTTCCCCTTCGGGTTAAAACTCATTTGGATCAAACAGAGCGGCTCCGTCCCCGGGGGTTGGCGAGCCAACTGGGTCGATAGCCGCGCTAATGGGGAAACCCGATGAGCTGCCTCCCCTCCGCGTGCGGCGCGAAGCGGCTGCAGCTCCACCTGCTCCTCGCCCTCCTTTCAACCATCACCCCGACGCAGTGCAAGGTGCAGCCGTCGTCTCCACCGGGAGCGCTGTTCCTCACATTCTTGAGTTGAAGCCCATTATGTAGATGTATCTCAAAATGACTAAAGAAGAGGATTGAGCTTTTAATATTACGTAATACCACAGGATCCATATGCCCTCCGTGCTTGTGGCCTCACATATACAACCCCGGGATTAACAAACAGCCGCGTGAAATGGCTAATGAGGCAAAAATGTCTCTAAAAAAAAGCATTTCTACCAGGTGTGAGGCAGCAAGATCAAATAGAAATAAAGAACATATCAAAGTAAACCTTCAAATAAAGTGTAAAATCAGGTAAAGTCAGGTTTCAAGGATGAATGAGTTAAAATCCAAATAGAATCCAGGCTCATAAGATGTCGCCATGTGGAAAATGCTGTGGCTATGAAAAATATGAATAAGAAAATCATTGAACAAGTCCAGATTTTTGCGATTGACCAAATTTTTCCAAAATCACTTTAAGTTAAAGTTTGACGCGGCGCTCTCTCCCCCAGAACGCGCGGGTCTCCGTGGAGCACAAGCTTCCCTCCATCGTGGAGACCAAAGGCGGCGAGCCCGACGAGTCCTTCCACCTCTCCCCAGCGACGCGCTCCCGCAGGAAGCTGCTGCTGCCGAGCCTCAGCAGCCCGGTGCGCCGCACCTCGCTGGGGAACCTGCTGGGCGACGAGCTGCGGCAGTTCAACGCCCTGCGCCGCTGCCGCTCGCCCAACCTGAGCCGCCCCGTGCGGGGCCAGAGTCTCACGCCGCAGCCGCCGCCCAAGCGGGAGCACGCCGCCGCCCCCGCCCCGCCCCCGCCACCGCCGCCCGCCGCTCTGGGTCTTCTGGTCGTGGAACCGGCCGTGGAGCAGCCCAAGGCCTCCCACCTGCTCATCCCCACCGTCACCTGCTTCCCGCCGCCCGACCTCAGCCCCAGGTACAGCACCGCCTCGTCTCATACCGTGCGAGTAATGTCCACAGACCCACGTGGAAGCCAGGATTGTGCATTTTGCCGTACTTGACTTAGAGCGCTGGTTCTCCACGTGGGGTCCAGGGCCACCGAGGGGTCCTTCAAGAGGTTCCAGGGGGTTAAACTTTGCCTGTATTCAGTTTACAACACATTGATATACTGTCTTACTGATATACCTTGATATACTGTCTAATGATGACTGTTTTGATATCATCCATAAAAATCTTCTGGGATCTTGGTCCCAGCGAATAAATCTCATCGAATGAATCACGTCGTCAAATTGAGGATCCCTGATGCGAACAAGGTTGAGAGCCGCTGCCCTGGACCACCGAGCCCCCAGGACGCTTCCCAAACAAAATCCAATTTGTCCAAATTCAGGATGTTGGATAGTCGTCCTTTGGCGGTGACAGCCATGACAACCGTGCCATTTATAGCCGGCCTTATTAGCTTGATTTTAATAGATTGTATTTGCACTGAATTTTTCAACAGATACCCCCGTCTCATTACCCGAGCGCCTCGCAGCCATCCATATTCATAATGTATCAGCAGGTCGCCCGCTCAGCGCCACGTGTGATGGAGGCGGGTCGGGTGTCCTCCCGTCCAGACGGGCGCCGGGGCCGAGCTCCCCGCGTCAGCCGGCGATGGGCCCCTGCCAGCCTCCGCTCCCGTGGCGGCGTCTTGGGTCGCCTGCCGGCCGCGATAATTGGAAAGCCTCTACTGTTACATTAACACCCCCCCCCCCACCACCCCCACCCCCACCCGTCTCTCTCTCCAGGGTTGTCGATGGCGTCGAAGACAACGCGCACACATTCCACTTCGACGTGGAGCACACAGGGCCCCGAGCGCGCAGCCATGGCAGCGGTCACGGTAAGACGCACCCGCCTCCGGCATGGCTCGCACGCGGCCCCCGTCTGGAAGCCAACGCTGGGATCCAGAGGAGCGGCGGCGGCGGGGGCGGCCATGACGCCTCCTGTCCGCCTTTTTTCGTTTTTTACATTTTTTTCTTCTCGGGAATGAGCCGACGCCAAGGGAGAGGACGGAGCCAACGCGGCGTCCAAGTGGCCACCGGACACGGCGGCGCGTTGAGCCTCGAACTTTGCCGCCGTTGCCCTCTCCCCCCAGAAGCAGATTTATAGCGATGAATGCCTAAAAATTTGCATCTCAACAAACAATTACACCTTATATCTCTTAAATTTGTCACGCCTGAAATGTTATTATTACCCAACAGAAAAGAATAAGAAAACGTGTGGAAAGCGTAAAGATCTTATGGAAGCTGAGAGCATGGGGATGAAAGCGCAAGGAGGCGGAGCATCACACACAGTGTTGAGCTGACGACGCTTCCTGGTTACGGATGGTTGGCTTTTCCTTTTTCCCCCAAAATATTCAAATATTCTTCCCCCTCTCCGCAGAGCGCGGAGACACCGACGCCTCCCTGCTGTCGGAGACGGAGGAGGTCCGGCGGAGCATCAGTCAACTCAACCAGAAGGTAGACGAAAAAATTGAAAAACTCCTTTACAGCGGTGAGCTGTGATTCAGGCCTCGAACCGGGTGAAACGACGTGGAAGCGAGACCCTCATCCCCGAGAAGAGCCAGTCACCAGCGCAATCTTTCTTTGTGGCTGCAAGCTGTTCCCGGGGTTAGTGGGGTAGCCGCTAATTTACTATGACCTCCTTGTTGGAAAGACGTCAAGTGGCGTTTTCCCAATGGAGTTTGCGGCGGAGCAGAGTGAGATGCTGGTGGAAGCAACTTTGCTTTAGCAGCTTCTTTATCCACCGCGTGTCTCCAACCCTACGCGGGCGTGGGTAAACGGTGCGGTGCCGCGGCCTTGATCAACCCGGACACAAAACCAGTCAGTTGTTTCTGACCGTTTGAGGGCAGGCGGTGAAACTCGGCGCCACGCCGGTCGAGGCATTACGTGCGAACCGCTGTTGCCGGGGCGTCCGATCCGAGCCGCGTCCGGGCGGATTCGTGTTTCGGTCCAGGTGGGGGACCGCGTACCCCGGCTTGTGCCTGATTCATCACAATGAGCCCTGTGACATCCTCGACAGACCAAACTATAGCACGCAGCAAAACTGAGGAGGATAAATTCCCCGGTGCCCTCGTCCTTTCGTGTTGTCAGACTCACCCGAGTCACAACCAAGTCTCAAGTCAAGTCTCTTACCTGCGGTGTTACTACCTGTCTGATAATGATACATTTGGGCCAATCTATCTAACCTGCTCAAAAAGCATGAAAACGGATCCAATTTGTATAAAAATGATCGATATTTAGTGAAGTAAATGTGATCAAACAAAAGAAACAAATGAACTTATAAAAGCTTATTTATTTCTTCATTTCTTCTCAGTGTTGTTTGACGACTGTTCACATTTGAATTTATCTTCCATGTGAACTTTCGATGGAGAGTTGTTTTAAGGACGCTTCTGAGGAGGGTGGTAAACCGAAAAGCGTAAAATGAGCACAGACAAGTCGGGTGTGGAGGAGCTTCTTTCCTGTGGAGTCACGTTCCAGGTTGGTCCAAACCCCAGTCCACACGTCTGCCTTCCACCGCTGCACCGTGCGGGAGGCGCCGTCTTCGGACCCCGTCTTCGGACCCCGTCTTCGGACCCCGTCTTCTCCTTTTGGCTCTTGAAACTGTCCAGTACCTTTATGAATGCCCACGCCGCACTGAGCAGCTCTCCGTCACTACACACACTTTTGTTTCGCAAACGCGTCCCCGTCGGTGAAACGATGGGTTCAAACGCCAGCGCGGTCGTCACGCGGCGCCACGTGGTGCAAGGGGCCGGAGTGAAGGATGAGCTCCCCGGGTCCCTGGGCTCTGGCCCCGCACGGCGCTTCATCCCCGCATTCATAATGCAGATGTAAATAGGAGAGAAAGCAGGTGCACGGAGAGGATCCAGATGGGCTGGGCTCGGCGCCGTCTGAAGTAGATATTAATTAATCAGCAGGGTGCTTCTGCGGTGCGGCGGAGCCAGGAGCGCTGACTCCGCACTCCACAAAGACGAGGAAGGGAAGAAAAAATGTGATGACAACCCCACTTACCTTGTTCTTCCTTTCTGTCCCCTTTTCCTTTTTTCAAGGCCTCCCTTTATTTCCGTGTTTCTGTCGACTTTCTTCCCTATTTGCGTCAGTTACGGCAGCCATTAAAGTTGCGGGGCCACCGCTTAGAGAAGCGGCCGCCGAGCCCACCTGCGGCCCCCCGCGGCGGGAACTGCCAGCTGATGATGAATTCAAAATAAATACCCAATATGCAAAACATGTATTTTGCTTTCTAAAATTTGAATATTTTCTTCGATGATGCCTTCATTTATGATTTCCTTTGATGGTATTGGTGAAAGAGCTGGTTGTCCTGTGGGCTGCGCTGTGCAACCTGCCTTATAAGGGCCACACATGTGGCCCCAGGTAAAACCAGCTTGTCTGTCACCGTTTCTCTGTGCAAGGGGAGCGAACTATTTTCATTTACTGTACTTTGTTATTTGTCCACGACTTCCAAAACGGTTAGAACACTGTTAGAATATAGTCCGAGGATATTGCGGCGTTCCAGACCAAAACTGACCTCCAACCTCCAACGCTCCGGGAGCGAATCAATCAAGATTCAAGATTCAAGATTTTTATTTGTCACATACATATACATACTTCCATACATATATGCAGTGAAATGTAATGCAACGCACCCGGTGATAGCACACAATATGTCCTAGGAAAAAAATAAAAAATAAAATAAAATAGAAAGTAGAAAATTCCTTTCTAATAGACCGACTAACTGACTCCAAAAACATAATACAGTAAGTGGAATACTTATAGAATAAGATAAAAATATATAGAATAAAATACAATAAAAATAAATTGAAATAAAATGGAATAGCTAGAAGGAATATGCCTATGTATATACAGATATGTGCATTTAAAGTGGCACGTGAATTAAAGTGGCGTGTGAATGTGAATAGAGTGAGGTAGTGTTTGGGATAATACAGCACAGTATACAACAGTACGGCGCAGCAATACGGCATCACGAACAACCCTGAACAGTGATACAGTATGCGGTACAGTATGCTACATACAGTACAGTAGGTAGTGGAGCCTAGTGCATGGCTCAGTTAGGACCCCTGGTGAGGTCAGCGTTGACAGTTCTGATGGCTTGAGGGAAGAAACTCCGTCTCAGTCTCTCTGTTCTCGCTGCGTGACTGCGGAGGCGCTTGCCTGACCGCAGCAGCTGAAACAGTCCGTTGTTGGGGTGATGAGGATCCTTCATGATCCTACGGGCTCTGCTACTACACCTCCTGGTGTATAACTCCTGCAAGGGGGGGAGGGTAGTTCCAGTGGTACGTTCAGCTGAACGCACCACCCTCTGCAGGGCCCGCCTGTCCTGGGCAGTACAGTTCCCAAACCAGGCAGTGATGTTGCCTGTCAGGATGCTCTCCACTGCTCCAGAGTAGAAGGACTTGAGGATCCTCACCGAGACCCGGAATTTCCTCAGCTGCCTGAGGTGGTAGAGACGCTGCCTCGCCTTTCTCACCAGAGTGTCTGTGTGAACAGTCCATGTTAAGTCCTCTGTGATGTGGACTCCCAGATATCTGAAGCTGCTCACCCTATCGACAGAAGTCCCATTAATCCACAAGGGCGCGTGCGTCCTCGATTGTGATCCACGCCTAAAGTCCACAATCAGCTCCTTGGTTTTGCTGACGTTCAGGTGGAGGCTGTTGTCCTGGCACCAGAGTGACAGGTCAGCCACCTCCTCGCGGTAGGCCTTCTCATCGCAGTCGGTGAAAAAGGAAAAAGATACTAAAGAGTGAGAAAGTAACCGGAGCGCCGGCGCAGGCGACCGCTAGGGGCGGCGCCACTATCGCCACGCGCCACGCCACACGGCGCCCAGCTCACCAATCGAGAGCTGGTGTGATTTCAGCTGACCGGAGCACAGCTGACGTCATGGCAGCCAAACCACGTCCTTGAAAGCGGTGTCCTTCCTGCGTCGTGGTTAGAATATAATTATAACCACAGTGGATGTCTTCTTTTCAAAATATAATTGTTTGCGGTTATGCAATACGCGTTTGTATTGTGTGGTTTTGCATCCCCATCCTTTAATTGGAAATACAGAGTAATACAGAGACAACGTTCTGACAGTCAACAATGTTGGTTTTTTTTTGAGGAGCAATTTCCGGAGGTCAGACGGAGTTTTGGTGTAAACTAAGCTTAGAGACGCTGCGGTGTGTCGACATCGCCAGCAGCAATGACACACTATGCCAATTCCCTTTGCAGGTTGGCACGCTGAACCAGGAAGTATCCCAGCTCACCAAGGACCTCCATCACATGATGCATCTGCTCCGCGCCCAGATGGCTTCGCACCACTACAGCGCCTCCCTCTCCACCTTCCCGTACGGCGTCCAAATGGTCTCCAATCCTCCCTCCGACCCAAACACCAGCTTGGCGTACAGCCTGGCGCCCGGCCTGCACCTCCGTCACGACGGCATGAACACGGAGCACCACAATCGCCACCCCCTCCCACATGTTGGTGTCCGCCCAAGGGGCTACAAGGGAGCTGCCGGAGCCCCGCCAGAGAAGCACTTCCGGCCCCAGTCATCTAGCCCGGGACCTCCCGGCTTCTTCCAGTCCCACCTCATAGACTCGGCGCCCAGGTCTGGCCCGTGCAACAGCTCAGGGAGCAACCCACCCCACCCGTGGACTGGGCCGTCCCTTCTGGGCGTCAGCTCCGCCTTCCAGTGTGGAGGTCCGGGCCTGGCGCTTCATCCTGGGCATGGAGACTCTGACGGCAGGCCTCTGAGCGACAGCCCTACGGAGATCAGCCAGTCCCAGCCCACGTTGTGCCTGCAGCCTTCTAACGGTGGCGCTGAATACTCCTGTCTGCTGTCTAGCGCTCCCACATCCACCCATAGTCTTCTTTCCCCGTTACACAGCTCCTACCCCCAGCTGTACCCGTCTCCTGACTCCCACCTCCACCCA
This sequence comes from Zeus faber, assembly GCF_960531495.2. Classification (NCBI taxonomy): domain Eukaryota; kingdom Metazoa; phylum Chordata; class Actinopteri; order Zeiformes; family Zeidae; genus Zeus; species Zeus faber. The sequence continues at coordinate 26,858,984 of NC_137207.1, forward strand.
CCGCAGGACACTCCAGGGGAAATCCACGTCTTGGGTACGGACCTGCATGGGCGTAACCTGACAATAGACACGTCCAGCCACCCACTGGAGCAGCCTCATCCCTCCGTCCCTCCCGTCCCTTCCGTCCCCTCCGTCCCATCCGTCCCCTCCGTCCCCTCCGTCCCTTCCGTCCCCTCCGTCCCATCCGTCCCATCCGTCCCCTCCGTCCCCTCCGTCCCTTCCGTCCCCTCCGTCCCTTCCGTCCCCTCCGTCCCCTCCGTCCCCTCCGTCCCTTCCGTCCCTTCCGTCCCCTCTGTCCCCTCTGTCCCTTCCATCGCCTCCTCTCTGCCCACCTTCCTCGCTCAGCCGCCCGCTGGCCCGCAGGACTCGGAGCTTCGGAGGCCGGAGTCTCTCGATAGCCATCGCCCGCCGCGTGACCCGCCCACCCTGCGACGCACCAGCCTGCAGTGCCTGCTGGGCAGCGGGGGCCCGGGGGAGAGCAGGGTCCAGACCCGGAGCACGGAGCAGCTGTGGTGCCTGGACCTCACAGACTGACGGACCGGAGCGACCCGCCTCCCCCTCCCCCTTGAAACGTGACGGAGGTGGGCGGAAGCGGAAAGACGTCAGTGTTCATCAAAACACCGGCGTGGCCTCGGAATCACGTTCCCACCACAGACAACAGGGGGCCTCGTCACAGAGCTAATTCTTAAGTGCTTGTCATGTCTTATCTCGAGTTCCAAAGATAGGAAAAAAATAAATCTTATTTTGCTATTTCAGAGGAAAGCCCCCAACCCACGGCTGTGCCCTTGACCACTTTTGTTATTTTTGAAAGACAAGCGACTCCGTGGTCTTATTACAACGACACCATCGTCAGGGGCATTAACCTTCATCCTGAGTCCTGGGAGGGGACTTTTCTATCCTTCCCTTTCATGCTGTGGACGCGGCAGAGGTCGTCTTGGCAAACCTTGTTTTTTTTTTTTTTTTTTTTTTTTTTGTTTGTTTGTTTTTCTTTACGACCGATTCAGCGTTATCCTAAAATAGAATGCTGCTTTAGGAACCAAATTTATAATCCGCCCAATCGAAGATGGTATTCGGTCAAAAAAAAAATCCCTGGGCGTCGCCTCAAATTGAGGAGGCCGGGCGGTACGTCCAGACGTCTTCCTCTCGTCTCCTCCCAGATTTCAGAAAATCCAGTTTTGTCTGGTGAATCCATGCGACGTTATTGTGGAAAGATTGAAATAATCGCTTCTGATGTGAGAGTTAAATCAACTCCTTTGCAATTTGTCGACGCATTCCGTCGTCCCAAGCCCCATGGCGGAGACGTTCTGCGGCCACGACTCCACTCCCCTTCTCTTTCTTTTTGCCGCTGTGTTTGGACCGAACCGGCAACTCTGGCAGCGTCAGCAGGTTGTTACCTGAGGGAAGGCCGTGGCTCGGGAGGCGGCCGCCGTCGGGAAAAAAAAAGGTTGTTGGTGCGCAAAGCGACTCGCAGACCCTCTATGCAAACGGTCGCCGGGGCGGGGCCGCAGCCCGGCTCTGGAGAACCCCGTCGCCAGGAGCCGGGTTTCTTTCCCTCTCCTTCTCTAACTCAGCGTTGTTTCAATTGGTGAGTCGGTTGACTTCATGGAAAATTCAGATTTTAACCTTCGGGTGAGAATTTGGGAAATTCTGGACATTTTAGAAAAGACAAACTCATATGACGCCCTCCCTCCCTAAAGCGTGAAGCGACGCCATGAAGTGGTTTTTACAGACACGACCACAAAGCGACGCTTTAGGATCCCGGTTCAACGATTTGGCGTCAGAGTCTCATTACGCACAGTTCGGGCATTATTATCAACCACCGCTGTTGACTTTTACTCTTTTATCAAGGAAGTTTTTATCCAATAGTTATAACGGGCGGCCGTAAAACCATGAGAGGCGTTCTATATTTCCATTACTCCGTTGTGGTATTATGCAAAATGTTTTGAGAAAACCCTTTGAGATGCGAGCGTCAGCGCTGGCAGGACGGCTCCCTCTTCATTGTTTTCTTGTGTTTTTTGTACCAATTGACTTCTGCTCCGTGAGTCGAAAATAGGAACGCAACAGGAAGCGAATCATAGTTTATTTTCATCTCTCAACTTTAAAACTTGGTTTTTTTTTCCATTGGGCTTACAGTATGAACGTTGGTTTATCAATGACCATTATAGCAAATAGTAAATAACAAATAGCTAAGCGGACGTTTAGCACGACACCATTACAATTATATTTATTTATTTATTTGTTTGTTCATTTATTTATTTGCTTATTTATTTTTTTTGATAATTTGTTTGTTTGTGTGTTCATTCATTTCTTTATTCTTTATATTATATTTATTCTGAAGAAATAAATCACAAAGTTATAACTGGCGCCACTGCAACTCATGTACAACTCCATCTACAAAGGCTCTATTTCCATTATTCCGTTGTGGTATTATGCAAAAAATAAAAACAAACCCTGAACCCTGGAGCTCCTTCCCCAATCTGCTCTTTCTTCCAGTCAGAGGAATGTTCAGTCGTTTTCCATGCGTTGCCTCCTTGCATGCCACAGTTATTTATTCTTTTTCCCGAGGAAAAGCTTTCCCACGTCGATGTGTGAGAGTTCTCCCCCCGAGCCCGTTTGTTGTGCGGCGCTGGCACGGCGCCGCCGCGCTCCCTCGCACGCCTCCCCCGCACGCCTCCACCGCACGCCTCCACCGCACGCCTCCCCCGCACGCCTCCCCCGCACGCCTCCCGCACGCCTCCCGCACGCCTCCCGCACGCCTCCCCCGCACGCCTCCACCGCACGCCTCCCGCACGCCTCCCGCACGCCTCCCGCACGCCTCCCCCGCACGCCTCCACCGCACGCCTCCCGCACGCCTCCCGCACGCCTCCCCCGCACGCCTCCACCGCACGCCTCCCGCACGCCTCCCGCACGCCTCCCCCGCACGCCTCCACCGCTCGCCTCCCGCACGCCTCCCGCACGCCTCCACCGCACGCCTCCCACACGCCTCCCGCACGCCTCCACCGCACGCCTCCCGCACGCCTCCCGCACGCCTCCCGCACGCCTCCACCGCTCGCCTCCCGCACGCCTCCCGCACGCCTCCCCCGCACGCCTCCACCGCTCGCCTCCCGCACGCCTCCCGCACGCCTCCACCGCACGCCTCCCACACGCCTCCCGCACGCCTCCACCGCACGCCTCCCGCACGCCTCCCGCACGCCTCCCGCACGCCTCCACCGCACGCCTCCCGGCCGCCTCCCGCACGCCTCCCGCACGCCTCCCCCGCACGCCTCCAACGCTCGCCTCCCGCACGCCTCCCGCACGCCTCCACCGCACGCCTCCCACACGCCTCCCGCACGCCTCCACCGCACGCCTCCCGCACGCCTCCCGCACGCCTCCCGCACGCCTCCCGCACGCCTCCACCGCACGCCTCCCGCACGCCTCCACAGCACGCCTCCCCCGCACGCCTCCACCGCTCGCCTCCACCGCATGCCTCCCACCACACGCCTCCACCCCACGGCGGCGGCAGCGGCGACTGTCCTTCCCTTTTCACCTCGCTGGCCGTCTTCTCTTTCCCGCCGCGGCGCTTTCTGCTTTGGAAGCACGAGAGCTCGTGAAAAGAACCCGGAGCTCGAAATCCGCGCCATCCGACGCGGGCGACGCAGCCGCAGGTGTTGTGGGCTTAACGTTTGTTTGAAAAAAAGGTTTGGATTGAATTTGATCGAACGTCTTGTGTTGGCTTCCGAAACAGCTCGTGATCAAATCCCTCCTCTTGACATCGCCGTGGACGACATCATCTGCGGATTTGTATTGTTCGGTATTTCATTCACACCCTTTTGGTGTAAAAGTAATTTGGACGCCTGCGCGGCGGGAAGCGGCTGGAATTTAAAATTTGGGTTCTTGTTTGGTTTTGATTAAAGTTACCTCTCAATAAGCATCAGCAGCAAAACAGCAAATCCCACTGAGACGGAGGAAACAAAACAAAGGTTTTCCATCCTTTTCACCACCTGAGGCGCAGAGATGAATGTTTAACGTCTTCAGGATTTTTCACGAGGCGAACGCTCCCTGAGGGGGAAGGAACGTTGTCCGCCCTGTTCCCCATGTCACGTTGATGGTATTCAGAGTCCTTACTCTGTTTGATATGATTTCTTCTCGGTCAAATAAAGTGTGATGATAATAATTACAATAAAGTATGTTGAGGTGTCTCGCTGTTTCCTTTCCTCTCAAACCAGCTCACACACATATCAAATAGATATTACTTCTCATTCCTATTAAATGTGGCTTTTCAACCTTGTACCTACCGAAACATGGAAGTGTGTGTGCGTGTGTGCGTGCGTGTGTGCGTGCATGTGTGCGCGCGTGCGTCACGAATAAAGAATCTTCTATTTGAGGACATCCCATAATTCTTTATTAGGCATAAGATATGAATACATTGCCACCACTGGGAATGAGACAAAATGCTCAACTTCCATTTTCTGCCAAATCATTTGTGTCATCAGTCCAAGGAAAACGCTCTTTTCGCCCTGTTGCGAAGCATCTGCATCAACCGTGCTGGACCCACAGGCTTGAGAGGAGAAGGCGGTCGTTCTGCAAGGCCGGGCTTTATTCAGCTCAAAATGGTTGTTTCCGCCATTTATAACTGTCCAGAGCAGGACTTCACTGAACGCTTTCCCACCCTGCTGCAGGGATCCGCCGCGGTCCTCTGGGGCAAACGCTGAAGCCTGTAAAACACGTTCGGACTCGCAGTGCGGTCGGGCGGCGCTTATAAGTTGTACCGAGACAAGTTTTTGTTTCAAACTGTGTTTTATCGGTGTTCTACGGGTTTTTTGGGTTTTTTTTACCCTTTTGGACTCTTTTTCCTCTTCAAATCATCTCTTTTGGCTACGAGGGACTAGAAACAGGGAGTTGTGACGCTTCCTGCTCGCTGCACGGTGGATGTGCCGTGTGCAGGCAACCACACAGAAGAGCGTTTGGCGCTGCATCTCCACGGCGTCGGGGCCGAAGCCTTCCCAGAATGCCGTTCACGTCCCCGCGGGCGACTGGAAAGTGTTTACCGAAGAGTGCCAATGCCAGGGGGGGGGGCCCTCGGCCCCCTTCGCGCTCAAGGTCGAGTCTCGGTGTCGGCGATGCAGGTTGCCACGGTTACACGGAGCCGTGGATGATTGGAGCGTGGACGTCTGGGTGGTTAGAAACTGGTGCTGAAGCTGCTCTAACCTGTGTGAAGTTAACTCCAGCTGCCGCCTTTTATTGTTATTGTTATTATTATTATTATTATTGTTATTATTATTATAAATATTATTATTGTTGTTGTTGTTATTATTATTTATGTTATTATTATTATTATTATCATTGTTGTTATTATTATTGTTATTATTATTATTATTATTGTTATTATTATTATTATTATTGTTGTTGTTGTTGTTGTTGTTGTTGTTATTATTATTATAAGACAGGTTCGTAGCAACGACCTCGCCCGGTGCTTTGCTGCTGAGGAACTTACCACTCTGCTGCAGCTTCTCGGCGCAGTCCAATGGGCGTTTAAACCTTAAAAAAAAAAAAACTTAAAATCTCCTTTTCAAAGCCGGAAACTTGAATTATCGTCACATGTGTCTTAATGAACTTTTGAACATTTTTGAAGTAACAGTGATATCATATTTGATTTAAAACTCTGTTTTGTAACTGCCACGGTCGTTGCTTCAGCAGGTTTCCAGTAGGAAAAAAAATAAAACAAAGAAAAACTTTATTTGCACAACACCTTCCATACACGGCATGTAACTCAAAGTGCGATACATTAACAGAAGGCCCTCAAATGGTGACACTAAAAGCAAAGCAAAACGCATTTACAAAATACAATTATAATATAATAATACTAATTAAATTAATCAAATCAAATAAATTAATTAAAAAACAGGGCAGGAATATGCTAATAAAAGTAGATATACAAAATTGCAAATGAGCAAAACGCATTTAATTAAAAAAAAAAAATGTAAATATTATACAAATTTTCAGATTTGGAAAACGACGCAACTTCCTGTTTCTAGTCTCTTACCTTAGCTCGGATGGAGCTAAATAATAGCTGATTTGTGGAAGGGTCAATAAAGCCCTGAGAATAGAGCGGCAACTAATCATTATTTTTGTTATCGATTAATCTCTCGATTATTTTCTCGATTAATCGATTAGTTGATTTGTCCATAAAGTGTCAGAAAAGGCTGAAAAATGTCGATGGAGGTTTCCCAAAGGCCGAGGCGACGCCCTCAAATGCCTTGTTTTGTCCACAACGCAAAGATATTCAGTTTACTGTCAAACAGAAGTCAAAGAAAACAGAAACCAGAGAATATTCACATTTAAGACGCTGGAATCAGAGAATTTGGATTCTTCAAAGAATGACTCAAAAACAATCGATCGAAATAGTTGCAGATTAATTTGATACTTGGCAACTAATCAATTAATCGACTAATTGTTGAAGCTCCGACCTGAAATACCTGCCAAAATGCAGCATTGACACCGTTGGATTGGCTGGCACAGCACCGTGTGTTGGTCATGCTGTCATGGTGGACGGTGCTGGGAGTAGTTGGTGGTGGACGGTGCTGGGAGTAGTTGGTGGTGGACGGTGCTGGGAGTAGTTTGTGGTGGACGGTGCTGGGAGTAGTTGGTGGTGGACGGTGCTGGGAGTAGTTGGTGGTGGACGGTGCTGGGAGTAGTTGGTGGTGGACGGTGCTGGGAGTAGTTTGTGGTGGACGGTGCTGGGAGTAGTTTGTGGTGGACGGTGCTGGGAGTAGTTTGTGGTGGACGGTGCTGGGAGTAGTTGATGGTGGACGGTGCTGGGAGTAGTTTGTGGTGGACGGTGCTGGGAGTAGTTGGTGGTGGACGGTGCTGGGAGTAGTTTGTGGTGGACGGTGCTGGGAGTAGTTGATGGTGGACGGTGCTGGGAGTAGTTGATGGTGGACGGTGCTGGGAGTAGTTGATGGTGGACGGTGCTGGGAGTAGTTTGTGGTGGACGGTGCTGGGAGTAGTTTGTGGTGGACGGTGCTGGGAGTAGTTGATGGTGGACGGTGCTGGGAGTAGTTTGTGGTGGACGGTGCTGGGAGTAGTTGGTGGTGGACGGTGCTGGGAGTAGTTGATGGTGGGCGGTGCTGGGAGTAGTTGATGGGGGACGGTGCTGGGAGTAGTTGGTGGTGGACGGTGCTGGGAGTAGTTGATGGTGGGCGGTGCTGGGAGTAGTTGATGGTGGACGGTGCTGGGAGTAGTTGGTGGTGGACGGTGCTGGGAGTAGTTGATGGTGGACGGTGCTGGGAGTAGTTGATGGTGGACGGTGCTGGGAGTAGTTGATGGTGGACGGTGCTGGGAGTAGTTGATGGTGGGCGGTGCTGGGAGTAGTTGATGGTGGACGGTGCTGGGAGTAGTTGATGGTGGACGGTGCTGGGAGTAGTTGATGGTGGACGGTGCTGGGAGTAGTTGATGGTGGACAGTGCTGGGAGTAGTTAGTGGTGGACGGTGCTGGGAGTAGTTGATGGTGGACGGTGCTGGGAGTAGTTGATGGTGGACGGTGCTGGGAGTAGTTGATGGTGGGCGGTGCTGGGAGTAGTTGATGGTGGGCGGTGCTGGGAGTAGTTCTTCACCTGTTTCCAAACAGTAAAAAAAACATCTCCATGGGAACAACGAGCCCCTGGGGAGCGACGCGTTCCTGCAGCCAACTGCACCTGCCGCCCACACCCGCTGCACCTTTCATCTCTCATCGGGCGTGGCTCGTGCTGCTCTGTAGCATCCGGTCGCGTCGCTCAGCGGCTTATGTTCGGCGCTCGGAGCCGCCGGGCTCCGGCCACTTTTCCAAATTGCCCTCTGCCATGCGATAGGCCGTGGGTGGGGGGCGGCCGAGGTGCTGGGGGCAATTTAGGTGGAGCCGGGGGAGGGGAGCGGCGCAATGGCGGCGGCGGCGTCACCAGACACCCAGAGCGGCTCGGCGACACCGGCCCAAAGTTTGACCCCGAGGCTGCCTGCACCGAGGCCTGATAAGAGAAATGGCTGTGGAGGGTACGGTGGCAGGGGGGCAGCGGGGGAGGGTGGGGGAGGTGAGGGTGGGGTCGGGGGAGGACACTGAAGGTTAAAGGTGTCATCACGGTGCAGTCACTGCTCAACGCGTTGAAGATGTCAATTAGTTTGACTTTTTAAAAGTTTCTGTGAATTGTTTTCACTTTCCTATAAGACCAATAATCATAATAACTGTCATAATAAATGTATTATAATAAATGTATTATAATAATAAATTTATTATGATGTATCGTAATAAATGTATTGTTATAAATGTATTGTAATAAATGTATTGTTATAAATGTATTGTTATAAATGTATTGTAATAAATGTATTGTTATAAATGTATTGTTATAAATGTATTGTAATAAATGTATTGTTATAAATGTATTGTAATAAATGTATTGTTATAAATGTATTGTTATAAATGTATTGTAATAAAGGTGTTGCTGCAGCACTGTAACATGTTGTGTTGTCGTGGTCCGGTTCTGAATGTGCTCCTTCGTTTGATATAGAATTTAGAAGTATTTACTATATTTATAATATATTAAAATATATTTATATATATATAAAAACTATATAATATTTGATATTCTCACTTGTGTTCTTCTAACTGAGTGAGAAGTGTTTGAATGGTTCAGTTTGAATTCTCATTCATCCCTGCTCAAGGAGAGGAGCTCCAGATGGATAGTTGCTCTAGATGGATAGTTACACTTGATAGATAGTTGCTCTGGATAGATAGTTGCTCTAGATAGATAGTTGCTCTGGATAGACAGTAGCTCTGGATAGATAGTTGCTCTTGATAGATCGTTGCTCTGGATAGACAGTAGCTCTGGATAGATAGTTGCTCGAGATGGATATTTGCTCGAGATGGATAGTTACACTAAATAGATAGTTGCTCTGGATAGATAGTTGCTCTAGATGGATAGTTGCTCTAGATGGATAGCTGCTCGAGATGGATAGTTGCTCTCGATGGATAGTTACACTAGATGGATAGTTGCTCTGGATAGATAGTTGCTCTAGATGGATAGTTGCTCTAGATGGATAGTTGCTCTCGATGGATAGTTACACTAGATGGATAGTTGCTCTGGATAGATAGTTGCTCTAGATGGATAGTTGCTCAAGATGGATAGTTGCTCTAGACAGATAGTTCCCTTTCGCTTGCATTCAGCGAGGCGGTGAGGGGCCTCACGGTGGTCCTGCCCGGGGCCTCCAGATCACCAAGGCTGGCCCTCGTCACGTGGCTGATGGGGATCATATTCTTTTCTTCCTTTCATGTTGCGCCACCTTGTGGGTAAACTGGATACACAGGCAAGAAGAAGACAAAACAAAACGGATGATGATCATGATTATTATTATTATTGTTAATATTAATTTTTTTTATTATTTGATAATGATTATTATTGATTGATTATGATGATTAATCATAATCAATCAATGATCACATCATTAATTAATAAAAATAAATAAATAATAATAATCAAAATTATTATTATTATTATTATTATTATTATTATTATTATTATTATTATTATTATCATTATTATTATTGTTAATCATAATAATCACAATAATAATAATTGTGCCAATTTCTTACTATAAGCATATCAAGATCAATGACAAATAACAATTATGACCCAGCTACTGTATATAATAATAATAATAATAATAATAATAATAATAATAACAATAACAATAATAATAATAATAATAATAATAACAATAATAACAATAATAATAATAATAATAATAATAACAATAACAATAATAATAATAATAATAATAACAATAACAACAACAATAGTAATAATAATAATAATAATAACAACAATAATAATAATAATAATAACAATAACAACAATAATAATAATAATAATAATAATAATAATAATAATAATAATAATAACAATAACAACAATAATAATAATAATAATAATAATAATAATAATAATAATAATAATAATAATAATAATAATAACAACAATAATAATAATAATAATAATAATACAAGAATTCAATTGGAACGAAATGATTGGCTCCGACGTTGCGTCGCGTGACGGGCGAATCCCGGAAGTGTTTTGGTGACACAACGCGGAAGTAGCAGCTAGCGCGATTAGCATGATTTGCTAAAACTCGCAGTGTTGACGGGGGCGACAAGTCGCCGTGAGCGGGGATCCGAGCGGCTGTGAACACGCTGTTACCGGGCCGACGGTAAAGACGACCGCCCGCTGGCCTCCTTTCCGTTCGCTTTTCGTGCTTCTCACCGCGCGTCCCGGTCGCCCCGGTGGGTTCGGGCTGAGACTGGAGACGAGCCCGGTGGGGTAAACACCGCCGGGCTCTCCGCTCCGGTCGAAGGCAAACAAGTTCAACTTTGTTCGCGGTGTTATTGTGTCACTTCTTCTATTCAGCGTTTTATTATTTGTGTGGTTTTATCAGCGCTTCCTGTTCCTAAAGTGCGCGATATTCTGAGTGGAAATGTAATAATATTGAAGTTGAACTATTACTTGAACTTCGTAATAGCTTGGACCGTGTATGTTGTAGTGATATAATAATAACGTCCTAATAACGTAGTAGCTGAGACCTGGGATATGGTAATAACTTAGTAATAACTTTCTAATGTTGTAACGTAAAATTAAATGGCGTGGACAGTTAATTTCCCTCGACCCAAGTCAGGAAAACTCACCTTAAGAACGTTGTCGTTGTGACATTCCTAACATTGGTTTCAAAATGCCCCTGACATATGAATGGAAACAAATGGTTTTGGAATGCGCTGATCATGCATCGGGATCCTGCTCAAATGATTGCTATCAGACGGTTACGTGATAGTTATGACGGCTCCACTGGCTTTCCCCGTCTCGCAGTCATTTGGGCTTTCTCTTACTGAATTCCTATGTCGCTTGTTTTTGCAGATTAGGGCGCTCCCTCGTGCCCCATCCCAGTAAAGAGTTCCCTGTGCACCGGGGATCTGATCTGCTGTGACACCCAGAGGTCCCGCCACCACTACCACCACCAGCACCTCCACCTCCTCCTCCTCCTCCTACGACTCAGGGCCCCCGTCATCTGGACCAGCTTGTACCTCTGTCAATGGCAGGGCGCGGTGGAGGAGCGATGCGGCCTAACGGCTCCGCGGCAGCCAGTAAGATCTGCCAGTTCAAGTTGGTTTTGCTCGGGGAGTCGGCGGTGGGCAAGTCCAGCCTGGTCCTGCGCTTCGTCAAGGGCCAGTTCCACGAGTACCAGGAGAGCACCATCGGAGGTACGTGTCCAGTGAATGGGGCTCCGTGAACCTCGGTGGGTCCTGGTTTCGCTGTATTTTATTATTTTTCTTTACTGAAAAAACAATTTTCAGTAAAGAATGGGTCCTGAGAGGTCGGACACCGGTTTGCACGACTGTCTTCACCGCTCTTGTGTGTTGGATATTGGTTTTGACCACGGCTGTGAAATGGGGCAGGGCAATAATTTGGGGGATGGTAGCTCAGGCGGTAGAGCCGGTTGTCTAGTAATCTAAAGGTTGCTGGTTGGATCCCAGGCTCCTCCTGCTAGCATGCTGTAGTGTCCTTGAGCAAGACACTTAACGTCTGCGTCTGTCGGTGATTGAACAATTGTAAGTCGCTTTGGATAAAAGCGTCTGCTAAATGACTAAATGTAATGTAAATGTAATTTGACCTTTCTCTTTTGTTGTCTTTTAGTAGGAATGCAGATGACTTTCCTCATGTCGAGATTCATCCAAATTTGACACTCATTTGATCACCAGGACTGATGAGTCAAACCAAGTCAGACCCACCCTAATGAAAAATGAGCATTTGGTTTTAGCCACTTAATTTTCCATTTCCATCATGTAATTAATTCATGAATCACAATTATTTTCATGAAAACAAATATGTAGCTTAAATGTCACATAGTTTTTAGTTTATTATTATTCGCATTGTTTTTATTTTTGTACAAACTGCACAGTACGATCGACAAGCACTTTTGGAAATTTGTTCGTCACGTTACCCTTTTTTCTCAACTTACCAGAGGAAAGGAGTCAAACGTGCCGGTATCCTTTGCAGATCTCGGACAAGATACTATAATTCGCCTTTACTGGCAAATGTTCAATCCCTGGACAATGAAATGGACGGACGACACGCACGGATTAACTTCCAGCGGGAGATTGCCAACCGCTGCGTGCTGGCGTTTACTGAGACCTGGCTGGATCCTACGGCACCTGACTCGGCCACTACGCAGGCTGGATTTTCCATCTACCGGCAGGACAGAACTACAAAGGGGGTTCTGTGGGTTCTGTATTATGGTTAACTCCCGCTGGGGTTCGGATGAAGCAGTACTTACAACACACTGCTCACCAGACCTGGAGCCCTCAACTATAAAAGTCTGTCCATTCTACCTTCCTCTGGAATTCAGATCCACTATAATCACAGCAGTCTGCATAAGCCCGCAGGTGGATAAAATGTGCGATAGAGGACCTTTACGGAGTCTTTAATGGACTATAGCACACTTACCCTGAAGCAGCTTCTATCTATTATTGGCGACTTCAAAAAGGCTAATATTAGGAACGTTTTGCCTATCACCAGCACATTAACTTTCCTACCCGTGGTGATCAGACTCTTGACCATTGTTCTCAACTACGGGACAGCTATAAACCCCTCCCCCGGTCATGGATCTCCATTCTTCTCCTCCCATCTTACAGACAATGTCTAAAACGACAAAAACAGTTCTTCTGGCAGATGTTCTGTGTTGCAGCTGATGGGGACATTGATGAGTCCACAGAGTAGCTGCTTTCACACATGCAATGCAACCCTGAAATGATCCAGACATTATCCGGAGGAACTGTAGGTGTGAACGCAAATGTCCAAATCAGTTGTACAGGACATAACCTGGACTTTACCCAGCCAGCACCCGAGTACAAAGTCTGCCTATTGTGCAATTGAGCGGTATGTGTGAACAGCGCAGGAGAATTCACAGCGAGTGAGTGGGCGTTTCGTGTGTTGATGACATCACTATCAGTTATTTACCTTTGTGCTGATCTCTGTGCACAGAGCATAGATGCTGTGCACTCCTTTCTGCTTTCCTTTGTATTCCTTTCCACTCTTTCGTTTACATTACAGATACGTCCAAACACATGGAGGAGTATCAACCCAAAAAAAGATAAGTCGGTAGCCTCGTCCGCCATCTTGGGTGTGCTGTAAAACTCTGCCGCGTCATTGCTTCACATCCTGCCTTCTGCACGCTCTACCCAAGCTCTGCCCCTCGTCTAAACCAAACAGATTATTTCCAGGAGGTGTAAACGTGTCTGACACGGACAGTCTCCGGTTGCAAGCTACATGTGTAAAAGGGCAACTCCGGACAATGTCCAGACCTGATTATCCGGACGTTGTCCGGAGTGGAGCTTCTGTCTCAGCCTACATCTCCAAGTGCATTGATGATGTCACCACGAAAGTCAATGTTAGGACTTTCCCCATCCAAAAGCTCTGGATTATTGGTGACGTCGGTGCTAAGCTGACCACGGTCTTCTCCCTATAGCTCTGGGCACCTGGAGGCCTTGGATGTCCAAATAGGACCTACGGAAAGCTAGAGAGAGAGATGCCAAAAGAGCCTTCAAGGACTAGTTGGCCTGCAAGTTGGAGACCCCAGATGCATGTGGTGTGGCCTGCGTTCCATCACTGACTGCAAAGGGAGAAGTAGCGGCGATGCCCAGCCCGTCGCCTCTCTTCCTGATGAGCTCAACGCCTTCTACGCACGGTTTGAGGCGAGCGACACCATCCCTTCTGTGAGGCTATCTGAGAACCAGGACAACCACGCTCTGTCCCTAACTCCTGCTGACGTGAGGGGAGCTTTTAAAAGAGTAAACCCTCGGAAGTCACCAGGGCCAGATGGCATTCCAGGCCATGTATTCGGAGCGTGCGCCGACCAGTTAGCGGCGGTATTCACCTCTATGTTCAACCCTGAACCAGTCTGCCATCTCCACCTGCTTCAAACAGACCACCATTGTCCCCGCACCAAAGAAACCATCCGTCACCGGGCTGAATGATGACCGCCCTGAAGCACCGACCTCCATCACCATGAAGTGCTTCGAGCGGCTTCCTATGGACCTTCAATGTACAGCACCACAATTTAATGTACATATCCATTGGCACTGCTACACTTTATATTTATGTTATTATAATACTCTATTCTTATTGTTCATATTCCCTGTCTTAGCAGTCTCCGAAATTGCTGCTAGTGGTTCACTGTTACGTCTTATTTTTGCTGTTCTCATTTGTGACTCTTTTAATCATTCAATATTTATTTCGGCCTACTGCGTCGTTGTTGTTCGCCATGTCTCAAGAATTTAAATGTTCCGAACGAGCCTGGTTTACTATGCATTTGACCAGTGCAACACTTTGACTTTGACTTTGTTCAGCTCCAAATCCAAGTGTGAGGAGGTTTGTGAGGAAGGCATTTGTGTTTCAGTCTGAACACACACTGAAGGAGCGTCTGACACTCTGCACGAGCTGATGTGCTGCTCATTTGCACGCTGATATCATCGTCCTCTTCTTGAGCTGTATCGCCAGACGCACATGTAAAGATGCAAAGAATTGGAGCCATTGTTAGTCAATGTTCCAAGAACTGTTCTCTTCCTGTTCCGTCTGAGATGGACGTAGACACAATCTGGATTTATTTAAGTTTCCAGGTCTGAACAGGGCTCGCCTTCATATGAGCTTCTCAGTTTTACTACAGCAGCTCTGAAACTCTGTGGCGTTTGTTACATAATGAACCTCCCTCGGTGGGTGTTCCATGGGGTGCAGTTACCTTTTTTTTGTTTGTTGTTCTTTTCATATATACTGTACGTCTAGGGCTGGGCCATATTGACAAAATCAAACACCCAGGAATTTTTTACGACCATCTCTTGATAATTTGACAATATTTGACAGACGTCTATTTGTCCTTTCATAAGATATTTATACACAAGATATATTTGAAAAACAATAATAAGTTATGTGAATATTGTTATCTAGCAGTTAAACCATTTATGAAGTTCATTATTTAGAGGACATTACTTTGCTGTAATGCAGCTCTTAAGAGCAGGAAAATATGACATTTCACTATATCATGATATTGTGATAATCTGGTCCGATAACCTGCTAAACCCCCCCCCCCCCCCCCAGCTGCCTTCCTCACCCAAACCGTCTGCCTGGACGACACCACCGTCAAGTTTGAGATCTGGGACACAGCTGGACAGGAGCGCTACCACAGTCTGGCACCCATGTACTACAGAGGAGCCCAGGCGGCCATAGTGGTCTACGACATCACCAACGCAGTAAGTCTGAGCTGAGCTCTGTTTATTTTCATGTTTTTATTAAAGTACGTGACCGCTGACTGGGTTTGTGTGGGTGCTATCAGAAACTACAATAAGCCTTGTCATTAAAACATCATTTTCACTGCTCGGTGCTGTGGAGCGAGGAAAACGATTAAGCCTCAAAAAAAAGTTTAATCTCCTTTTTGAAAACGGGAAGCTCGCGTTAGTCACTTGTCTATGTTTTCTTACATCATATTATATTATTTTATTTTAGTGCATTTAGTTCATCCAGAGTGTAGCGGTGGCACCCTGCAAGAGTTGCTACCGCAGACTGAGAGTGGAAAGCGATGCAACTTCCTGTTTCTAGTCCCTCGCGTTAACGCAGCAGTCCAGGAAACAAGCTGATAAATGCACGGTTTGCCAACATTTGTTATCGGTAAACTATTTAAACACCGTCGGACACTAGTGTGATGCCCTTTCCCGAAAAGTTGATCAGAAGTTTATTGGCGTTTTTTTTACCTTTGCCCCATTGGAATGCATGTAACGCAGTGAGAAGCTGCAGCGTCGTGCTACGGTGCTTCATAGTGCGGCGCTCAGCAGGTGGTCCTACCGACAGTCATAAATGAGGAGGAACGTGTTTGTCTCGTCAGGACACCTTCACACGGGCAAAGAACTGGGTGAAGGAGCTGCAGAGACAAGCCAGCCCCAACATCGTGATCGCCCTGGCGGGAAACAAGGCCGACATCAGCAACAAGAGAGCGGTGGAGCTGCAGGTACGCTGGCGGTGGCGTCGCGCGATGCAATGGACCCCGACGATCTGCAAAGGGTCGCTGCGCGTTGTCCACCGGTGTGCGCCGCCTCCGGGAGCGAGGCGGCGAGGAATGGAGGTCGGAATGGAAACGCCCAGGAGCTCCGCAACTTTCACTGTTCACCTCGGCCCAGTTTTCCCAAATGCGTCGTCGGCTGTGTTGCCTGAACGGTCCGTTGGGGGCTTGAGAGCGGCTGAAATGTCGCTGGCACAGAATAACTTTGGGGAGCTCCTCTGTAGATGGAGGAAACGCCGTATGAAACGCTGTGGTGTTGATTCTGGACGACTGCCCCTCCTCCTCACGGCGCCGCTCCCTGGAGTCGCTGGCCTGGCTCAGTGAGACTCCGGGAAGTGTTTTTGTCGATAAGGAAAACAATAGGGCGGCTATTTCCCTTATCAATACTTCCTGGGTGCTGACTCCAAGTGCAAATAATGTGCGTTATTGATTAAAAAAAAATAATAATCATAAACATCTGCTCTGTATAGTCACAATTTGGGTCATCTAATATGCATTACCAAAAAGAAGGAATTTATTTCTGCAATGCAATCTTTCCAAACCATTTATTCCGGTTATTTTGTTTTATATTGGTTATGGTTTATTTAAGAATTAAAATGGTGAAACGTTTCCCGCAGGAGGCGCAGGCGTACGCTGACGACAACAGTCTACTCTTCATGGAGACCTCGGCCAAGACGGCCATGAACGTAAACGAAACCTTCATGGCTATCGGTAAGAGCTTCACGTGCGTTCATTTGGTTTTCTGTTTGCACGGAAAATACAAGGATGCAGCATTCTTAACAAAACAAAGAATGCTCATCACTGACAGTTTTCGGGTCGTGGTGGTAATTCCATGAAGGGTTTACAGGCGCAGCATTAGTGCAATTATGGGGGAAAATATAAAGCCGTAGCATGATGATGATGATGATGATGATGATTATTGTTATTATACTTGTTTTTCTACGTTGTGGATGGGGTGCTTGCAGGAGGCCAGCTCCGCTCTGTGACTTG
The DNA here is from genome assembly GCF_960531495.2 of Zeus faber. NCBI lineage: Eukaryota > Metazoa > Chordata > Actinopteri > Zeiformes > Zeidae > Zeus > Zeus faber. The sequence continues at coordinate 26,876,072 of NC_137207.1, forward strand.
TTGTGTCAGGAAGCAGTAGATGCCAGGATGCTCTCCTCATGGAACATTCTTGCATCCGCCCCCTGATGAGCAACAGGAAGCTGATTTGACGCTAAATGGAATGTGGTCGGCTTAAAAGCTGCTCCCGGCGTGCGGTGCAAATCAGAGGGAGTTGTTTTTTTGGGGGGGGGTTTTTTGACAGTAAAACTTTCTAAAACGGTGGCGTTACTGCGTCTGCTCATCGACATTATTTACAAAAGGTACTTGTGGCAAGTGTCAAACTAAGTACTGTAAAGACGTACAGTACCAGTCAGAAGCTTGGACACACCTACTCATTCAAAGGCTTTTCTTGATTTTCACTCTTTTCAACATTGTGGAATAATAGTGGAGATGTCAAAACTATGAATTAACACATATGGAATTATGTAGTAACCAAAAAAGTGGAACATTTTTTTAAATTTAATTTAAAAAAAATGTATTCTAATTTTTGTCGATTTTATATTCAAGAGGATTATTCGTCACATACATATATATATACTTTCATATGTATATGCAGTGAAATGTTATATTTTAGATACGCCAAAGTAGCCACACTGTGTGCGAAGCTGTTGTCAAGGCAAAGGATGGCTACCTTGAAGAATGTAAAATCTAAAATAGTAAAAAATAAATAACATTTTAAAAATGAGGAGGTTTGTCCAGGCGTTTGGCTTTCCCAAACCAGCAGAGCCGCCCCCCCCCCCGTCCGCAGATGACAGCAGACGTGATCATATCAATAACTGACGTTCTGACGCCCTTGTCTGTGTCCCCGTAGCCAAGAAACTCCCCAAGAGCGACCCTCAGGCGGCGGGCGGCACGGGGGGCGGGCGGAGCCGGCCGGGGGTGGACCTGCAGGAGGCGGCGCCGCAGGGACGCAGCGGCGGCCAGTGCTGCGGCGGGAACTAGACCCAGCCTCCACCCACTTTTTAGAGGGCGGTGTCTGACGGCAATCCAAAGGAGGAGGAGGAGGAGGAGGAGGAGGGTGAAGAAGAGGAGGAGGAGGAGGAGGAGGGAGGAGGACGCTCTGCCACCCTGCACTTAAACTGAGATTCCAGATGAGATTATCTGATTCCCCTTTGATCAAAGGAACCTTCTTTCTTTAGTCCTTTCTTTTCTTTTCTTTATGTTTTTCTTTTGAGCCATAAGCTAGAGGGAGCCTCCCGAACGTCCCTCACTCCTTCTCTCCTTAAACTCCCTCCCTGTCCATCTCCAAACCCCAACCCCCTCCCAGTTGATTGATCAAACTGTCTCAAATCAGCTTTTTAAAACAGTGATGATCGACACGTTGAATCGCCGTGTGTGTGTGTGTGTGTGTGTGTGTGTGTGTGTGTGTGTGTGTGTGTGTGTGTGTGTGTGTGTGTGTGTGTGTGTGTGTGTGTGTGTGTGTGTGTGTGTGTGTGGTGGGAGGTAGATGTAGAAGTGTAGCAGTGGTTTTCTCTGCTGTCACTGACCCTTGCATTGATCGTCCTTGCAGAAACAAAACAACCTTTCCAAGCAACAAAAAGGAACTAACTCTGAAGGCGTTGTGCTCCAGACAGAATCTTGAGAAAGCTCTGGACCCGCCCCGCCCTGGCACAAGGTCATGGTTTGGTACAGAAGTCGACCTTTTGAGCCGATTCTGAGCAGCTGGTCGTGTCCATTGTATTAACACCTGTAACACCAGTCGTTAGCCATGTCCTAAAAGCTGTACGATAATTGTGAGACCAAAAACAACAACAACAACAACAACAAAAAGTAATAAAATGATGCTAGATTTCTTGGCTGAAATCCGCTTCCTGTTTGTCTCAAGTCACCGCGGAATCCACTGATATTCAAAAAGGAGGGAGTCCAGGTTGAAGAGATTTGAGGTTGTGTGTCAGGGCGGGGCAGTGGAAGGGTGTGAAAGGGCTGTGTAAAATAAAACTATATATTCACAAAGAAGCAAAAAATAAACAACCAGAAGAAAATGATGTAATGTGAATGTATGATAACTGTTTCATATTGATTAGCTCTTTTCATCATTCTTCACATATACATATATATATATTTTTTTTACAAACTGTACAAATTCTTATTTTCTACTTCTTTTCGATTGAATAAGCCAAAAAGAGAACAACAACTGTTTCATGAAGCTATTTTACATTCACAATTGATGTGATTAACTTCACCTGTGTCGGCTTCGCTGGCGTCCAGAGACTCTGGGTCAGTTTCATTTTTATTTGAATCATTTTGCCTTGAAGGAGAACCATGAATGGATGGTGAGTAAACAACCTAAAATTCAAATACCTTTCTCAATGCATCGTTTCACTGAGCGCTGAAAAGCAGCAGTTCCATGCACAGGGGTCAAATGACAAAACAAAGTGATGATTTAAATGAATAATGATGAATAAAGACGGCGTTCCATATTTATCCAGGCTGTTCCAAGAGCTATTAAGCTGTCAATCGATTTAATTTAAACTGAAGGTTGTTTACTCACTGTGGGAACAACTAGAGGCACAACAGCAGAGAAGGCTTTAGTCGTGCATGCAGATGGATGGTTTTTAATATCTAGTGGGAATAAGTCTCACAAATAAAGACTTTAACAATGTCAAAAGCTTGGAACAGGCGTGTTATTGTCACCGCTGATCCTCAGGAAAAGCTGCAGAAGCTGCATTTTTATTCTTTTTTTTTTTTTTTCAGCTGAATAAGGACAAAGAAATCCCTGGAGGGGCCGTGTCCTGCTGAGCAGCCGAAAGTTTGGGGAATTTAACTTCAGCCCCGAGACGGGAATTTGGAAATTTTCCCAAGGCGTCACAAAAACTGTAAATGTTGACAGAAGAACAAGGACATTCAGCTGCGGCACGAAGGATTTTAGTCATAAACTAAAGCCTGTAAGTTGTGTGGCGTGAACGCCGTTTGCAGTTTATTCAACGCTCTGTCTTTAAATGTCTGTACCATATTATTTTTGCGAAATTCAGTTTTTCATTCATGGCTGCGAGCCGGGGATTTGGTATCGTGTTCAATGAACAATTCACTTGTTTTAAGATGCAAGTTCATAGTTAAAAAATAGGGAATATCTCTCAAATTCCAGGAGAAACACGGTCATGTGTTAAATGCTTGCACCGCTAGGGGGCAGCGCAGCTCTTTGGTAACGATAGAAACTCCATCCACAGGAGTTCAGGGGTGACGTCCATCATCATGCAGCAGTGGAACATGAAATGCTCTTTTCCACTTGAGAGGGAATTTATTTTTCTCCCAGTTGATATTAGTAGTTAGTGACACGTATGAACCAAGCACGAGGCTCATTTCAAACAGGAGCAGTTTGAGTTGACGCTTATGGAGAATCGTTTGAGCCTTTGTATTAAATGGAGTCCCTTAGAATAAAAAAATAGGTGGGAAATAAACGTGGGCTGTCCCCGTGCCACCATCAAGTGTGAATGAGTACAAACTGCAAATCATTTAAGACGTAGGCCTCGTTATTGTGGAGAAGTCCAGGTGGGAGGGCCGGTTCAAAGCCCGGTGCCTCGCCCCGTTTTAGCGGTGAAAAAGACCTCGTTGATGCTCGTCGCCCTTTGAGCTTTAAATTCTATCGGTTGAGGAAAAACGTGTTTTAAGCGGCTTCCACGCTGGGGGGGGGGGGGGGGGTGCTCTCACCAGGGAGGTTGGTGGAGGATTTTGAAAGAGCGTTTATGGATGTGGTGGGGGTGGGGGTGGGGACGTGGCCGCCTCTTTTTCCGCTGATTTACTGCATCCACACCTCCCACTTCAGCATCTATAGCATTCTGCGTGAGGGGGTTGGTGAAATGACTTGTTCCAAAAATGTACGAATATTCACCCTCCTAGGTATTCACTGATTATTATTCAGAGATCACCGTCATAGGAATAACTTTTGTTTTTCCAGGTGGAGCTCATGTGCACCAACCAGGCTGAGGGTTAGGCTAATCAAAAACCACAGCGTGCACACACACACACACACAGTTAACTGCCCTGCGATGATTTTCTTCCTTAAACCATTTAGCCCACACCATCCTCCACCTCTCCATCCTCCACCTCCCCAACCACGCACCCCCGCTGCAAGAGAGAGAGACGGAGAGAGAGACAGACAGAGATGGAGAGAGAGACAGACAGAGAGACAGAGAGAGAGAGAGAGACAGATGCACCGGACATGAACGCAGGCGTTCCCCGACACTGCCCACATCTTTTTTTTTTTTTTTTTTTTTTACCGCAATCTTTGTTTCTTTGTCTGTAATGGACTTTGATGAGGCCTCGTCGTCATAGCAACATGAACGCTTTCCACGTTGACACAGTGGAGTGAATGATCCCCCCCCCCCCCCCCCCGGCGGGGGCCACTGCGACGTGCGTTGTCCCTAATCCTGCGTCTCGCCGCCTCCAAGGGAGCGCTCTGATCGGCCATTTTGTTTTGGATGCATGCCCCCCCCCCCCCCCCCCCCAGCTGTATTTTGCCGACGGGGGCTAAATCAACCCCCCCACCCTCCCCATTTCCTGGGACGTTCACAGAAATGTCACCAGAAGAGCGCGAGGGGCGTCGCCGGGGGCCGAGGGAGGGGCCACGCCGCCGCCGCCGCCACCCGTCGACGGCTCCGACTCCGTCGCTGCCGTTTGAGATTATCTCCGCCGACGGTGTCTGACGCCAGCGACAATTATTCTCCACCTTATCTGAAATGAAACATCTCTCCGCCTTGTAATGGGTTGGAGGGAGGGAGGGGGAGTGGGTGGAGGAGGTGGAGCACAGAGCCTGAAGTCATTGCTTTGGAAATATACGGCGTCTTTGTTCCGCAGCGGGGTCCTCGCTCAGCGTCAGGATTTTTTTTTTTGCACCGAAAATTCTCTTTGTTGGGGGCGGTGGCTCTGGGCCTGGTGCAATGCATTGTGGGATGCCGCCACGTAGGCCTCTTTGCGTGCTGTGACGCGGATGGGGGGGGGGCCGCGGGTTGTCGGGGACGCGCTCCAGGCCGGGGGCGGCGCGGGCGGAGCTTATCAAAGGGGGGTTTGGCCCCGACCCTGCCTCCTGCGTCGGTCGGAGGTGTGGAGAAGTGGGGCCCGTGTCGCAGTCGTAATCGTGTTGTTTTCTCCAGGTACGTTGACGTACGCGAGGAAACCTTGTGGGAGCTTTGCTGCGCTCATGAGCCTCCAAGGAATCCAGAGGCGGGTAAAAAAATAATCATGAAATGGGGTTAAAAAAAACGTTTTTTAACCCCATTTCAAAAAAAAGTTTTTACTTCAAGCCTTTGTTTGAACTTTCCCTGATGTGAAGAGCGTCCCGTGGCCTTCGGCTGCGTCCGAACGGCGACAATTCAATAAAAAGGTAAACATACTGTAATTCACCCTGCTCTCCCTTCAAATCTCCACGCTCGTTCCCCAGCGCTCCCTGACGCCGCCGTCCAAAAAGCCTCTCGTGGGCGGCGACTCCAGAGCAGCGTCGGGGCTTTAATCAGTAAAACACCTGTTTGAGCCGCGGAGGCTGCGTCAGCCTTTCACACCTTGACGCCGCTGCCAGCTCATAAATACACTTCTGGGAATCGTGTTTCCGCCGTGCGGTGGCTTATCGCTGCAGCGCGAGGAGATTTGACGCCAAATCTCCCAAACAGCCGCCGCCGCCGCCCGCTCGGCGGTTCTGGCAACGACCACGCCCACAAGAACCTTATTTATTTATTTTTTTAATTTTTGATTTGGAGAAGCTCGAAGACCTTAAACGGGGAAAACAGAACAACGTGGAGAGGACACAAAGGTCAAAGGTTATTCCAGGTTGAGGGAAACGAATTTTGTTATTATTATTTTTTTATTGTTATTTAATTATTTTTATTATTATTATTGTTGTTGTTCTTTTATTATTATTTATTTTAAAAATGTACACCTGGCCCTCAAACAGAGGCTGAATCAGTTTGTTCCCAAAGAGCCTCCATGATCGACGCTGCAAGATTAAGCCCAAATCAATGAATCAGTTAACACTGATTAACCCTTGACGGGCTGCCGGACGCACCGCCCCCCAACCTTCCCTTTTCATTCCTCCAGCCTCACCTCCACCTCTTCTCCGCCCGGAAACGCTTCCCGCCACGTGGACCCTGCAGCACAAAGAAATAGTCTTTATTCATCACACCACATGCTTGCACACACACACACACACACACATGCTTTGATGGTGCCGGTGAAATGGCTCCTCTGCTTTTGAACCATCCTGGCTTGTCCTTCCTCCGGGGGCACAGCCAGGAGCAGTGGGCAGCGTACGTGGACGCGCCCGGGGACCAGGTGATAAGTGTCCATCGCTGGTCACACCATGATGGGGGCATGTTTTTGGTGGGGGTCCTTACTGACGTGAGGTGGAGGAAACCCCATGTGAGCACGGGGAGAACATGCAAACTCCACACAGAAAGGCTCCTGTTTGGGAGATAACCCACCGGAGCACGGTGCCAACAGCGCCCCAGGCGGGAATCGAACCCAGGACCTTCTTGCTGTGAGGCAGCAGTGCAATGCACTGCGCCACCGTGCCAACAAAGAACAAATTGGCGCGTATGTTGATGGGAAACATAAAAGGCGTCGCCATAGCAACCGCTTAATTGCAGCGTGAGGCGGCGAAGGGGGCGAAGGAGGTGACGGGGGCGACGGGGGTGACGGGGGCGGCCGCGTCTTGATTGAGACGAGTCCGGGGGCCTGACTCGGCAGGGTGGAGGTTACAATGGCCTCTCGTGGAAGCACTCCAGATAATGACGGAGCCTTTGATGCAGCGAGGAGCAAGAAATCCAAAATGTACCTTTAACAAGAGATGAGGGTGTGTGTGTGTGTGTGTGTGTGTGTGCGCTCTTTTTCCTCCAGATTAACTGTGTTACCTCTATGTGGGGTGTATTCAACTGGGGGCCCGGGGGCCAAATGCGGCCCTTTAAACGTCCCCCCCTTCTCACTTCCTGTCAAACTACTGTACATTTTGAAATAGTTTTAATCCCCCCCCATAAAACTATACACATACACATAAAAAATACAAACGCTACATAACAATACAAACACTACATAACAATACAAACGCTACATAACAATACAAACACTACATAACAATACAAACGCTACATAACAATACAAACACTACATAATACAAACACTACATAACAATACAAACACTACATAACAATACAAACACTACATAACAATACAAACACTACATAACAATACAAACACTACATAACAATACAAACACTACATAACAATACAAACGCTACATAACAATACAAACACTACATAACAATACAAACGCTACATAACAATACAAACGCTACATAACAATACAAACGCTACATAACAATACAAACGCTACATAACAATACAAACACTACATAACAATACAAACATTGACATTGAATGTGTGCTACAGCAGCAGCGTGAGGAGGCGTCGTCCTGGATGAATAAAACACAGAACCAAGCAGTAAAACATGTTGACCAAAGTCATTAAAGTTATAGAAGTTACAGAAGTTATTAAAGTTATTACAATTATAGAAGTTATTAAAGTTCTAAAAGTTATTCAAGTTATAAAAGTTATAACAATTATTAAAATTATAAAAGTTCTAAAAGTTCTAAAAGTTATTAAAGTTATTAAAGTTATTAAAGTTATTCAAATTATAAAAGTTATTAAAGTTCTAAAAGTGGTTGTTGCTCGCCGTTGCAGCCCCCCCTCTCGTTGTATTTTGGGGGGTCTTCTGTTTGTGTTGCAGTGTCTGTGGAGCCTGAGCCAGAGAACGGACGTCGCCTGGATTCAAGTATGTTTCCACCGCCTCCGTCACGGTGCGGCCGACAGCTGCCCCCCCACCCCCCGCCCCCACCCACCCTCGGACTTTCTGCCTTTGGACGCTCACCAACTATTTTAATGAGGGTGGGGGTGTAACGACTGACATGTGACACAACGTGGCTGGTTGGAGCAGGAAGACAGACAGGTGAAGGTGGCCGGTTGGAGCAGGAAGACAGACAGGTGAAGGTGGCTGGTTGGAGCAGGAAGACAGACGGGTGAAGGTGGCTGGTTTGAGGAGGAAGACAGGTGAAGGTGGCCGGTTGGAGCAGGAAGACAGACAGGTGAAGGTGGCTGGTTGGAGCAGGAAGACAGACGGGTGAAGGTGGCTGGTTTGAGGAGGAAGACAGGTGAAGGTGGCCGGTTGGAGCAGGAAGACAGACGGGTAGGGGTGGCTGGTTGGAGCAGGAGGACAGACAGGTCAAGGTGGCTGGTTGGAGCAGGAAGACAGATGGGTGAACAGGCCGCTCGCCAAGTGCCCGCCACGCGTGTCTATATATACATGCTGTACCTCCATATACATGCTGTACCTTTATATATATATATATACACAGTACATACTGTACCTACATATACATGCTGAAACCTATATTGACAGTACATGCTGTACCTCCATATACATGCTGTACCTTTATATATATATATACACAGTACATACTGTACCTACATATACATGCTGAAACCTATATTGACAGTACATGCTGTACCTCCATATACATGCTGTACCTTTATATATATATATACACAGTACATACTGTACCTACATATACATGCTGAAACCTATATTGACAGTACATGCTGTACCTCCATATACATGCTGTACCTTTATATATATATATACACAGTACATACTGTACCTACCTACATGCTGAAACCTATATTGACAGTACATGCTGTACCTACATATACATGCTGTACCTATATATACATGCTGTACCTACATATACATGCTGTACCTATATATACATGCTGTACCTACATATACATGCTGTACCTATATATACATGCTGTACCTACATATACATGCTGTAGCTATGTACCAAAACAACCACTCAAAACACAACATTGACAAGGTAAGAAGGTGGATTTGCAAACCCAGGAGGTGAAAGTAACGAGGACAGGTGAATGGAATACCTGCAAGGATGCACCTCAGGTGAACAAGGACCACGCCCCCAGAAGAGGCCGTGGATCGTCTCTCGCTAAATCCACTTGACGCAGGGAAAACGGAGCAAAACGGGCGAAATGTAAAACGTGGAGGTTTGTCCCCTGTGATGAGCTCCAGCCCCCACCTGTCTCCAGCACCACCTCCACCTGCAGGTGTCTGCTCCTGAAGCTGCTGAAGCTGCTGAAGCTGTGCTGCACGGTGCATGGACCTGCCGCCGCCGCCGCCGCCGCCGCCGCCTCCTCAGCGTCAGCGACGTCGTGGGAACCTTCAGAGCCGACGTTTGGAGGATGAAGGTGAATATTTCAGGACTGAACTGGATCTTGTGCCTTGAAGTGTTTCACTGCTCCAACCTTTCCCAGCTGAACTGGAAGGAAAAGAATGTCCCCAAAATATAGAATCGTGGTTTTATTTTGTGGGGAATCAAGATAAAATGTATTCTATGCAGTATGTCTGCTGCTAAATATTGTATATATGAATAAATACGGATACATATGAATTACTACGTACACATATGAATACATATGTATACATATAAATAAATACATACATATGGATAAATATTAATAAATGTGTATACATATTAATAAATATCTATGTATTAATTCATATGTATAGATATTAAGCATGATACATATTAATTTGTATTATTTAGAAATATTATACATATGTATTCATATGTACATGTGTACATATTTATTAACATGTATACACATTAATAAATATGCTACATATTTTACATAAGTATTCATATGAATACATCTGTATACTTATTAACTATTAATAAATACGTATACACACAAAGTATTAATACATGTGTACATATGTAAAGATGTGATATTACAGGGGTCACGTGGTTGTTATTGCTTCATGTTTATTGTGACTTTTTCAAACTAATTTTAAATGTTTTTACTTTTATTTCAAAGATTTGAACACACACATACACACACACACACACACACACACACACATACACACACACACACACACACACACACACACACATACACACACACACACACACACACATACACACACACACACACACACATACACACACACACACACACACACACATACACACACACACACATACACACACACACACACACATACACACACACACATACACACACACACACATACACACACACACACACATACACACACACACACACACACATACACACATACACACACACACACACACACACATACACACACACACACACACACATACACACACACACACACACACACACATACACACACACACACATACACACACACACACACACATACACACACACACATACACACACACACACATACACACACACACACACATACACACACACACACACACATACACACACACACACACATACACACACACACACATACACACACACACACACATACACACACACACATACAAACACACACACACACACATACACACACACACACACACACACACATACACACACACACATACACACACACGCCCCCCCCCCCACGCGCGCTCGCGGGACCGCGCGAGCGCGCCGCCCGCGGCTGGGCTCGCGCGCGGCGGTCAGTGTGTGTGTGAGACAGGTGAGGAATGGAGCCGCGCGGCGAGACAGGTAGGAACGGACCTTTTCCCGCGCGCAGACAAACTGTCTGTCGGTGGGGGGGGGGGGGGTAAAGTCCACGAGGCGGTTCACACCGCGCGCGGGTCGCGTCGCCGCGTCTCGTTTGTTCCGTTGAAACTTCCTCGTGTCGCGGCTCCGACGCGACTGTCTGAGAGGAGGAGAGAGGGGAGAGAGGAGGAGAGAGGAGGAGAGAGGAGAGAGGAGGAGAGAGGAGGAGAGAGGAGGAGAGAGGAGGAGAGAGGAGGAGAGAGAGGAGGAGAGAGGAGGAGAGAGGAGGAGAGAGGAGGAGAGAGGAGGAGAGAGGAGAGAGGAGGAGAGAGGAGGAGAGAGGAGAGAGGAGGAGAGAGGAGGAGAGAGGAGGAGAGAGGAGAGAGGAGGAGAGGAGGAGAGGAGAGGAGAGGAGGAGAGAGAGGAGAGAGGAGGAGAGAGAGGAGAGAGGAGGAGAGAGGAGGAGGAGAGAGGAGAGAGGAGAGAGGAGGAGAGAGGAGAGAGGAGGAGAGAGGAGAGAGGAGAGAGGAGGAGAGAGGAGGAGAGAGGAGAGAGGAGGAGAGAGAGGAGAGAGGAGGAGAGAGAGGAGAGAGGAGGAGAGAGGAGAGAGGAGGAGAGAGAGGAGAGAGGAGGAGAGAGAGGAGAGAGGAGGAGAGAGGAGGAGAGAGGAGAGAGGAGAGAGGAGGAGAGAGGAGAGAGGAGGAGAGAGGAGAGAGGAGAGAGGAGGAGAGAGGAGAGAGAGGAGAGAGGAGGAGAGAGAGGAGAGGAGGAGAGAGAGGAGAGAGGAGGAGAGAGGAGAGAGGAGGAGAGAGGAGGAGAGAGGAGGAGAGAGGAGGAGAGAGAGGAGGAGAGAGGAGGAGAGAGGAGGAGAGAGGAGGAGAGAGGAGAGAGAGGAGGAGAGAGGAGGAGAGAGGAGAGAGGAGGAGAGAGGAGGAGAGAGGAGAGAGGAGGAGAGGAGGAGAGGAGAGGAGAGGAGGAGAGAGAGGAGAGAGGAGGAGAGAGAGGAGAGAGGAGGAGAGAGGAGGGAGAGAGGAGAGAGGAGAGAGGAGGAGAGAGGAGAGAGGAGGAGAGAGGAGAGAGGAGAGAGGAGGAGAGAGG
>NC_137207.1:26892915-26900415 GCF_960531495.2 Zeus faber
CCAGCTTGCAGGACTTAAAGGATCTGCTGCTAACGTCTTGGTGCCAGACGCCACAGGACACCTTCAGAGTCTGGTGGAGTCGCTGCCTCCACCTCACAGCTGTTTTGGGGGCACGAGGGGGAGGAGCTACATAATATTACTGTTTATTAGTGGTGCTTTAATGTTGTGGCTGATCTCTATATATATATGTATATATGTATATATAAGTACATATAAATGTATATATGTATGTACTGTGTGTGTGTGTGTGTGTGTGTGTGTGTGTGTGTGTGTGTGTGTGTGTGTGTGTGTGTGTATGTATATATATATATATATATATATATATATATATATATATATATATATATATATATAGCGGGGGCGGCGGTGCGGTGCGCCTGGAGGCGTGGAGGCAGCGCTCCTCCCTTCACCAACGCCACCGGGGCTTCCTGTGTCTACAGCCCAGGTTCTCGGTAAACAGGCTCGACAGGGGGCCGAGCCGGGCCCCAAAAAGAGTCGGGTCGGGGAGCTAATCGCCGGGTTCCCCCCTCGCTCCCTCATCTCCCCGAGGTCACGTCCTGTGATTTTGCCGTGAAATTATGCAAATGTATTTTCAGGACAATCAATTCATATTTAACGTTGAGTTTCAAAGCCCTCATGTCAGGGTGGGGTGGCCGCTTCTCAGGTTTGGTCTTCGTAGGGTTGAACCACTGTGAAACGCTGGGCCCAGGCTCAGGCTCAGGCCTACTGTGCGGGACTCGGCCCCGTTTCGAAATGCGTGAGACAGCCATTTTTAATCTTTACTGTAATGCACGCTGGCGGTGTGCGCAGACGACACAGCGCCGCCCGCAGCCTGCTTCTCTGCCGCCACCGCCCTCAAGATCAAAGCACCGTGTCTGGCTTTTCGGGTGGTTCTATATCTGTGATTGTCGAGCTGGAGGTGATTAATATGTGAATCACAGAATACTTGATCTCCTTTAACCTGACCAAGGTTCCTGCCTGTGTGTGTGTGTGTGTGTGTGTGTGTGTGGATCAAAACGCAGACTGAGCATCTTTCTTTTACGCCATTTCCTTGTATGAGACGAAGGACGGTCCAGAGTGGGCGTGGCTATCTTCACCCTTCATTTACGCATCACGGAGAAAAAAAAATAATGAAGGAAGGAAGGAAGGAAGGATGGAAGGAGGGAAGGAGGGAAGGAAGCGTCGATCGAAAATAACAAGAGGGAGTCCGCATATTTTTCCGGGGGCGGAGTTTATTTCGGAAGCAAACGACGGAGGGGGGTGGGTGCGGCACGGAATGTCTTAATTCTTCACCCCCGTCTGCGGTGACGTGGGCTGACCCGCCCGTCTCCACCCTCCCCCGCCGCAGTGTATTCCCTTCATCCTTTGGCATTTGGCCGCCGCCGCGCGTCTCAGTAAAAACCGTCAGGTGTGAAATTGAGAATAATCATGCGGAACGACCCTGGAAGGGGGAGCGGCTCGGGCTCCGCTCCCCGCACCATCAAGACACCGGCGGCTCCCGGCGATGAAGCCGAGGACCCGGCAAGCGCCTGCGCCGCCTCCGCCCCCCCAGAAAAAACCCACCCCGCTCTCCTGTCGTCCCGTGGCGAAATGGCGAGGAAGTCATGCGGCGTATGCTTCCGAAAAATGTTCCCTCCTCTTTGGGCCGAGGGAGCGTCGCCGTGGAGCTGCTGGGATGGAAATGAATCACAATCATAATTGATTTCGTTCCCTCTTCCAAACGTGCGTCTTCGTATCGCGTTTCTCTTTTCAAAACAACAATGTATATTTGTGTCTATTGTTAAAAATAAAATAAAATACACATAAGACAAAAGATTCCTGGAGTGTGATTTTAACCCTTGGAGCAGGAAGCCACAACATCCACGCACCTCGCCTGGCAAAGCATGTCAGAGCGCACACCTTGAATGTGTCATGACAAGGTCATTGTGCCGAAGAAGGTTGTACCTCATGTGTCTCAGCAGGAAAACCAACATGGCGGCGATGAGTGGATACGCTGGTATGATGCAGATTGTTCTTCTTCTTCCTCCTCCTCCTCCTCCCGCGTCTCAAGGGGCCCGGCGTTCAGGGAAATCCCCGCTGGCTTCAGATAAATCTCTATTTTTTAAATATTTGCATTGCCGCCCATCGTTAGCGGAGGAGTAGTAGTGTTTTTTTCCTTCCGTGTCGTCCTTGGCGACGTGGAACCCCGCTCCCCCCCAGCGCGGCCTCTGCCATTGACGTCCACTCATGGCGTACACCCGTTAGAGGGCACCTATTATGCTCCTTTTCGGCAAGGTACTGGTATGTTTCTGAAGTTTCCTGCTGAAAACGCCACTCGGGTGAGTCGTTGGAACATGCCTCGAAACCGTCCTGCTCCGGTGGGCCGAGGCGTCGCTGCGGGCTGGCGCCGCCCTCCTGAGGCCCCTCCTTCCGGTGCGTGACCCGGAAACACGGCTCTTTGGGGCAAGATGGGGGTCGGCGCTCAGCCACTCTGCTGACAGAGAAGCCAACCCGCGGCGAGTTTACCCGGACGGAGGGCGCGTTGCTTCGCCGCATGTTTTGTGAAACAGGCGGCTCGTAACGAAGCGGCCGGGTCCTCTCATTTCACAGTGTGTGTGGTTGCAGTAGTAGAACCATCAGGGGCCCAAATGTATGTGCACAAGTGCTGAGGAAGCCGGTTCTTCATCCGAGGGCCCCTTTGAGCGCGACGTTCCTTCGGACACGCCCCCCCGGGGGGCCGGCACCCCTCGGATCAGGTGGGGGCTCGGCGTGGAACCTCGCTTTGAGGTCGAGGTCGCCGTCTTTGTCAGCGTCCTCGCTTCGGGAGCCAAATTCTGCAGTCGTGTGGCGTTGCCTCGCGGCAGAAAGGTGATTGGCCGTATGAGAGGCGGCCATTTTTTCCCAAGTCCCAACGATTGAGGCCTGAAACGCTGGACTGGGTTGGCTGGGGGGGTGATCTCAAGTTGGAATACAAACGGTAAATAGCTCCTGCATATGTTGGAAAGTGCAGAGTGCAAGGGGAGACAGCACGCGGTCAGAGAGCTGGCTCCCCGCTGCACCGGGTTCTCCATCCCTCTGCCGCTGCCTTCACGCCGGCTCCTAAAACACAGCTTTCCTGCCCCCACCTTGTAATTAAAGAAATGTAGAAATAGCTCAATTCGGCCGTCGGACAACCGCTTCTACCTTTGTCCCCGGGAAGGCAGAGTTTTCTATTTGTGACGGGAGACACGTCTCGGCGTCTCTTTCAGTCGGTCCCGACCGCATGTAATCATAGGTAATCATAGGCGGTCGGGGTGGGTTTGTGCCTCTGGTTTGGCGGCGGCCAGCGCGTGGAGGGAGGTATCGAACCAGACGGAGCGACGGGTAGCGCTGCCGCCTCGCAGCTCCAGGGGCCCCGGGCGGGGACCTCGCCTCGCCTCGTCCGCGTCCGGGCGGGGTTCGGGCGTTCTCCTCTAGTTTGCGTGAAGTGCGGGACGGATGCGAACCCTAAGGAACGCGCCGTCCAGCGGGTGTGGGAACCCGAGCTGCGTGAGCTCCATGTTGGAAGGGAACGTCCTGCGGTTCAGCCCCATGTCAATGCCACATCGCTCGTGTGGACATTGCTTTGTGCGGCGTTAACCGCACGGAACTTGGTGCTGTTCCTTCACTTTGGGGATGCAACGACACAGTGGGCTCATGGTTCCCGTATGTATCACGGTTTTGGGACCGCGGTAACGGCACGGTTTCAGTGTCTCTGTATTTAATTGTTTTATTTTTTTAATTTAAAAATGTATTTACAGTAGTCTGTCATAGATAACTCGTGTAAGGCTGTGTGTTTATGACTGTGGGGCGGGGCTCAAGGTCATTGGTGGTGATTATAATTTGCACAAGTTCATCTGATTGGAGGGGAGGTGTCCAGGATAGCAGATCATTCAAATATACATTTTTGTTAATGTTCATGTATTTATATATATATATATATATATATATATATATATATATATATATATAATATTATTTCACGAATAACAAATACAACTAAGATAAATAAATACAAATAAAATTATGTTTTTGTAGAACGGATATAAACAGTATTTTTCACACATAAATAATAATAGTAAAATTAAACCACAGTCAGTTTATCTCCTGTTTCTATGGAAAAGGCTGTGTAGCCGCACGGAGATGAATTTTTTTTTTACCTCTCGCAAAAAATAGAGAAATGCTGCTCGTGTGCATATCCAGGCGCAGGGGGCGTACCCAGCGGTTCTATAATATACCCTGTCCCGCTGCATCCCTAATTCACAGGTAATTGTTTGATAGATAAAGCACAGAAAAAACACTAAAATAATGTTATGGTCCATATGGTGGGCGTTGTGTACTTTAATATTTAGATGGATTATTTAAAATCCTCTATGCATATGTGTATGAATACATTTCGGACATATTTCATGGCGGTTCCATGAGAATGACCCAGATGAGGTTTTAAAATGCCATGAGAGCCCTGGTTCGTGGGGCGTGAATCACATGAAATAATGTAGAATTCCACAAAATAACACATTGAGAAAAAAAAAAGAAGAAGAAATGTCTCAAAATGAATAGATTGACGAACCTGGATCATCCCTTTTTAAGGAGCTTTAGCCGCGCTGCATTGCTTCTCCTTCAGACGCCTTATCACAAAGGACAGACGGCGCACGCCCCCCCCCCCCAAAAAAAAACCCTCTCCCCGCCCCGCGCACGCCGGGGGGGTTTAGGCCCCGGCCGCCCGGCGGAGAGCGATGGCTCCCGGACGCCGTCATTACGAGTCAGATGACGGTCCAGCTCGCATAGCGGCGGGATGGGGCCGCCTTTAGACGGATAACTCTGACCTTTGCTTGGTTTCTTGTAAATGGAGAGCGGGCCCCGCACTTCCACCGCACGCACGCGCACACACACACACACGCACACACTGATTTGTCTCCAAATCCCCTCCACCGAACCACAGCCTGCCGAGGCTTAAGGTGGAGAAACGGTCTGTGAAGGGACTGCGAAATTCGAAAGAAAAAAATAGAAAAAAAAACAACAGTCTGTGAAGAATTGATTGAGGGTGTGTGTAATGACAAAATAAAGTGCCTGCCGGCGGAGAGGAGCACACTTCTTGGAGCCAATTGTTTAATTTACACTAAACGGGGTTAGTGTGCCGATCAAATAGTTTAATCATCGTACTGAAAACGTGGCGGGCGATCCGTTTCCTGGGTTGGTCCCCTTTAGCGTTTATATTTTTAACCCAAATAACGGGGGATGTTTTCTTTCCGTTTGGTTGGTTTGCGCGCGCTAACGCCCTGTCCACGCTTGTATGTTTTTTTTGGAAAATGCATTTTTCCCCCCTCCGTTTTAAAAGAAAAAAGAAAAAAGGAAAATCGGTCCGCACGAAAACGCAAAAACGGTGTAAAGCGCTGACATAAGCATTCCAGGCCAGTAGGGGGCGATAATATCCCATAATACCTGATGTACACCGCCACAGAAGGACATGAGGAGCGTGCAGCGCGTTGAGCTCCTTCATTACATGCGGACACAACGCTGAACGGGCGCGGTTTTAACCGCGGACACCACGGGGGGCGTCGCCCGTCGCTCGCAGGTTCCCGACGCACGAGCAAATGGGAAAGCCGAGGGGCCCCCCACGTCGGCGTCTCCCGGAAGCTCCCTTCTCACTTCCTCCGCACGAGCGCACGGAAAACCCGGTTCCGAACGGCATCCGCCCCGGAAGGCGTTTCACCCCCAAAGCGTCGTCTCCGGTTCCTAAAACGGCCTTTTGGTGCGGACGGGGCCTAAAGTCACAGCAGGACGCCGCACCTGTGGAGCGACGATAAAACGAAAGTACGGCATTTAAATGTTCTTGGTCGGGTGAAGAGCAGTAATGTCGAATGTTTTTTTCGGGAGGGTCTCCGAAGCCAAGGTGAGTGTCCACGTCAATGTGCACGTGGACGCGCTGACTTTTTGGACTAAATGGGGAAATAAGTGACCAGTGTGTGGAGCCGAATGAATGTACTCGAGTTAAAAAAAAAAAAAAAAGTCAGGAAGCGACCCTCCTCCTACAATGATACTTCTATATGACCACACACCCGACCCCTGCACAACAAACAGGTTCTTTGTGACCTCGGGGTAAAACCGGGCCTCCCCCTCGCCGTGTGAGAGCAGCGCCCGGGCCCCTACAGTCAACAAGCCTGTATCCACATAGCACAGCGACCCCTTGATTCCCGCCTTTCCAAAGCATCCTGTGAAGGATAACTGGAATGTTAAAAAGAGCAGCTCCCTCAGATGGACGTCTTCATGCTGGCGTTCGGCAATGCAGATTGCACCTTTCCCCGGGTTTTGGAATAACTGCTTGTAATGTAACCGGGTTCTTAGCGGGTGCTTGAGGTGCTTGGATTTCGTCCTCAGAGAATTTGAGCACTTGGATGACTTGGAAATAGGCCCCCCCCCCCTTTGTGCTGAAGTGCTTGAAAAGGTCCTAGAAACAAAAACAGGGATCCTTGAAAACCTGTGATAGTTCCCCGGTTCGCTTTCATGATGTAGATGATTCAGGGAAATGTACATTTAATCCAGCATGGTTGGAAATAGACACTTCTACAGTAATAGTAGATTAAAATGAGATTAATATTAGATAAAGATAGATGAACAAACATAAATAATAGACAATGAGACGAGGATTATAAATATATATATATATATATATATATATATATATATTTATTTATTTGTGTGTTTGTTTGTTTATTTGTTTATTTATTTATGAAGTTTATGAATAAAAAAATAAATAAATATATATATATTTTTTTAAATTTTTATTTTTTTCATAAACTTCATAAATACCGAATTAATCTACTTGTAATTTCTAAATTTCATTTTGTAATGTCTGAATGAGCCCTGTTTTAATAGTTGCGCTGGGAATTGTACTTTTATTTTTGTTTTTCAATGTGTGTGAAAGCTTTCTCTTTGGGTCTTTTGAAGTCTGCACAAATCAATGCACAGCCCAGTGATGTGGCTCTGTAACCAGGCTGAGAGGATAGACGGTCGCTCGTCCCTAATTGTGGGGGGAGAGAGAGAGAGAGAGAGAGAGAGAGAGAGAGAGAGAGAGAGAGCTCAACGTTGTTATTCATAACACGCTGTTCCTCGCTGGATAGATGCCTTGTGTGAATAAAAACCGAGCCTATCAACGGTAGTTTGAGTTTGGGCTTTTGAACGAGGCCTCAGGGAGGCAGGGACGTAAGTGTTTCACTGATAATATGCCTGTTCTGATTGGAACAGTGTGTGTAGGTGTGTGTGTGCATGTGCTAAACTCTTTACTTTCTGCCCATGCTGGAACTCACACCCGTGCTCCGTCATGGATCTTTTTAAAGCAGAGGTGGAGGTTAAAGCCCCTCTGGACGTCCCCGGGGCCGTCGCTCGCCCGCTGGCCGTCGCTCTGCGGCTCGGCCGCCGTCTCCTTTAAGAGGCTTCTGTCTCCTTTAAGAGGCTTCTGTTGAGGTCGTCGTCGCCGAGCCGCTCTGTAGCCTCAACGTCGAC
>NC_137207.1:26902915-26915415 GCF_960531495.2 Zeus faber
CTCCCCAAAATGTATTTGTAAATGTCATAATGTGTGACCGATACATTCGGTCACACATCTTCTTCTTCTTCTTCTTCTTCTTCTTCTTCTTCTTCTTCTTCTTCTTCTTCTTCGTGCCTTTCCACCTTCAGTAACTGGCCACGTTATTCCAGCAATTAAATCCGTTCTCCCAAGGGGGTACGCCTCATTAAAAGTCAGTTCAATTTAGCTCGTCTCATTTCCAATGTGAGTCAGCACGGAGGGCACGGATAAGGACAGAGCGACTAAATGACTCGGGGAGCGGAGGCAAATAAAGAGCTATAGTTGTTTTCTTGAGTCGTCCATCACGGCGGCAATAATTTGGTCCCGACGCAGCGAGGAGGTACTGCAGCGCTCATCGGCCCGGTGCGAGAGGAGACGCTTCAACGCAGGTTTAAGGGTAAAGTGGTTAGTCCTGATTGGGGGACCGCTCACGTGCACGTCGCACCGTGGGGGGAGATAGAGCAGAGCCTGCCGCCCCGCACAGATAGCTTTGTCTGGTGGTGATTAATGGCGGCAGCGATGCGATTGCCAGCATCTGTGTCAGCACGATGCCTGCAAAAAAAGAAACAAAGCCGGAGCCTGCAACCTCACGGACACCCTCCGAGTTAAATATATATTTCGGTTTTGAACGCTCTCATTTTGCACAGCTTTGCACTTGAAGTGATATTTGGGTTTTTAGCCGAACAAAACAAAGCGGGCGGCCGCGTCGTCGGCGGTTACGCGTGTTCCTCCCCGTGAGGCTTGATTTCAGAGCGCTGCTCTCAGACGGCCGCCTCGGGCGCAGGGCGTCCATAAAAATAGCTCATTTAGAGCTTACTCGTTATTAAAGAGGTTAGATATTGGATTAGCGTCGGTATCCCAAAATAAAAAGTGAGTCACTGTGTCGTCTCCCGCGCTGATGGGCCTAAGCCCCCCTGATATTTTTACAGCTGTGTTGTGGTTTGATGCCTCGACCTCCATGGCATCTCAAATGCAGTGAGTGTGTGCATTAATACCACGCTGGCATCCTCTTCATCGCGCCCTAATAAACATTTGCGTCCTCATCTCCCACGATTACCCACCGCCCGCTGCCAGGGCGGGGCGTTTGGCGGCGTTGCCGCGCGCCGGGTTCCCGGGATTTCCTGGGCCCCGTCCAGCTTGAAAGGCCGGGTACTATTAAGCAGGGGGGGGGGCCCCGCCTCCGCCGTGCGTTTATGGGCTGGCGGACAATTGAGATGGAAAACGACCCCAAAGCACATCTCTTAGTCACGCTCATTAGTCATCTCCGCCCGCGCGGCTCCCTCCGCCCACCACCTGCCCCCACTTCACAGCCACAGCGCACCATCCCCCTGCAGACACGGGGATCTGGCGCCGGCCGGGCCGTCGGCTAGCCTGGCTTTGTTTGGCCGCGGTGCCGCTGGTGGGGTCCCGTGTGAGCGTGAAGCGGCGGCGGCAGGAGGGGACTCGGTGTGACGCAGCCAGTGTTTGGGTCCGGCACGGACCAAGAGGCGGGGCAATGAGGCCACGGAGCGCCGGGACGGACAGAGGCGGCCCCGGCGTCGTCGGCGGCGACGTTTGCGACCGTGGGGCCAGCGTGTCGCCGGGGTGGACGCGGCCCCGCCGGAGACGGACGACTGCCCCAATCGTCCATCCTTCGGGGGCAATCGCTGTTCTGTCGGCGGCACGCCCCGGGTGGAAGGGGCAGCGGTCAGCGGCTTGGCCCCGCGCCGTGACAAACGTCGGTGTCAGCCGCCCACCGCAGGGGGTCACACGCTGTTCGGACGACAACAACCGACGCAATCTGAGGCGGAATTTAATTCCACCCTCGCGGTTGGAGCGGTGCGCGGCTCCAGGCGTTGCTTCGGTTGTTAAATCACTTCGTCGTGACCGTAGAATTTAAGACGCGGTGTCTTTGAGTGTCAGGGGGGAAACGACGAGGAAGCGTCAAATTTCGCTGTGTTGGGATTTAATGTTGGTTCATCTTTTATCTCTTGGATTAAAATAAATAAAAAAATCCCAGTTTGTCATTTGTGCTCGAGCACAACCGTCCACTATCCCTCCGGCAGTGTTGGCCAAATCGATACGGACAGATTATTCGGAAAAGACATTAGCCTCAGTCACAGTCTCTGTCACCGTCTGAGATCATGCATTTTGACAGCGCCCATCCCCCAAATTACCACCGCACGCTGGCTCTTTATTGTCGGTGCCCAATTTATTCTAATGGGGATCTTAAGTGTCGTATTGAGTTTGAAATTCCTGGCTCCAGCTGAACTGACGAGGGGGTTGGAAACGCCGGCGGTGCGGGGGCGGGGGCGGGGGCGCCGGCTTCCAGCTCGCTGCATTGCAGTCCGGCGTTTTGGGAGGCTCGCCTCCCGGCCGTCGCTGTGAGCGGTCGACGCGGCGGGAAGAGCCCCCCCGCTGAGCCTCGTCGTGCACCGGGATCAGAACGCCGCTGCGCCCCGTGAAAACCGGTGGCACTCACGAGTCAAAGCCAGCGGTCGGCAGTCTGCGGTGGGAGGACGACGGCGCGGTGAGGCCAGGGGAGGAGGGCCCAATCGCTTTTCTAATTTGGGCTCCGAGTCGCTGTTATCTACAATGAAGTGTCGTTTTTCCTGAGGCGTTCGTCACAAACGCACAGTAGCCGAGCTTCACGTTCAACTGCAAAACTCTGTTGTTTGGTTGTTTTTTTTAAGTTGAAGTCTTATTTTTTGACCACTGGCAGCAGGGGCGTTTCTAGCTTTTCAAGCGCCCTATGCAAAATGTTGTTTGGGGCCCCCTATTTTGTAAAACTATGGTGGCGGGGTTCCAAACCCTCTGAGGTGGCTTGGGGGCCATGCATTTAACATTAAAATGCATCAGTCTGCTGCACGTTAAGAGGAAAAGAGGCTAGATCCGTGAAAAAAGGCTTTACTTTTTCGCTCCCACATTCAAATCAAACGTCTCAAACTGACCCCCGCAATTTAAACCTACAGAAAATGATGATAAATGGGGAAACAATGGGGCTCCCCTACGTCAAGAAACTCCCGAAAAGGTACAGGATTTACCCAATCTGCATCTCCCAAACACGCAAAAATAAGAGAGATGCTGCATTTTCCTTAAAATGTTTGTTTCAAATGTTCGGAACAAATTCGTGCAGGGAACAAAATGAAGGCAAAATGATAGATACTCAACAACAAAAAAATACTCCGAGGGAATCTTTACGGATCCAGTATTGAGAGAGGAGTTTCATCCGACTGCTGCACAATGGGGCGATCGCAACCGGGTTCTTTGGCAAAACACTTGGGTTCCCTTTAACCGCGAGTTAATTCAACATTTTTATATATTTTTTCGATATATTTATTTGATATCATAGTTTTTTTTTCATCAGTTTTCACATTTGAATCCGCATAAAGAGTTACGGTAGCCTCCCGTAGCCCTCCGCCTCATCAGCCCAGCCGCTTCTCAAGCCCCAGATATTTATATTTGGGAGCGTTGGAAGGGTATGAAACCAAGGCGGACTGAAACGGTGCCACCGTAGCAGGATCTCAACAGACCCGCGCGCCGACGGACGGCCAATTTGTCAACCGAGCCCCGGCCGGGCCGAGCCAGAGCGGCATGGGGACGCTCCTTCAAAGACACTGGCAAAGTGGACTTGAAGGGGAAACGCCAGCGTCTTGGCAGAGTTTGCCGCATGACTTCCATCCATCTGACGTGGCAGTTCCTCACCAGCGTTGGTTGGCGCGGCCACCGACGGGCTGCAAACACACTCTGAGGTCACTTCTGCCTTTTTCCCATTCCTATTTCACACATTTTCACTCTTTTTTTGGGCTTTTGAAGTGATTTGTTTTTCTTCCCGGAATTGGCAAAATTTCAGGACGAGAATTTTATTAATTATTATTTTTTAACGCCAGGACCTCCTGTGATGGTACACATTCTGCATGTCACCTACAACCAGAAATATTTTAGTGCTCATATTTTTTTCAAAGTTTCAACACAAAGGGGAAGGGGCGACTAGCGTAAGCGCTCCGGCCTCGGCCGCTTGACGCGGAAAGGTCGTGTGCAAGGCCACGCAAATACCCCGGAGATTGATGGTTTGTATTTGGGGCCTTTTTTTATTTTTTTGCGATCGCAAAGTCATAATTTCCAGGAGGGACCGAGGCGTCCGGTGGCTGTCAGTCGGATCTGGGGTCACGGGGTCTTTGGGGCGGCGCTCCCAGATGGCAGCAGACAGATGCTCCGGTCTCTGCTGCCCTTGGCTGGAGGCAAAACGGCCCATTTTCGGCGTCCGGGAGCCCCGCCCCTGCCTCCCCGCGGCCCCGCCCCTGCCTCCCTGCAGCCCCGCCGGCTGCGTTCCGGCCCCTCAGCGGTCGTCTTCCAACTTTTGGTTCTTCGTCACCACCTCCTTCTTTGTACCGTTCAGCTCTGTGCGCCGTGATTGGTCCGTCGCTCACCTCCCGAGGCGCCAGCTCTCCTGAATGTTTGTTGACATGCGCTCCCACATGCACATAGCGTGAAAGGTCGTGACATAAAATGATGTAAAATATACATTTTTCTATTTTCTTATGATATATAGTATATCACCATGTTGCACAGCCCTGTCACTCCTATCAGGGTCATGGTCTAAGGAATAAATAAACGTATATAATAATATATATTATCATTTACACGTTGGAACTCAGTGACAGTGAGCTGTATATACATATATATATATATATGTATAATCCTCAGACTTTTGGTCGCTGTGTGTGTGTTGACTGATGGTTGGAAGTGTTTGCGCTGCGGTTCGTGGTACCTCACTGGTTAAACTCTCACCACTCGATAAACTACTTGATCACCCGCCCCCCAACCCTAACCCACATTATGCTTTACACCACCTGTACAGTCGCAGTGATTTGGCTTTATCGCTGGCTTGGCGATTCTACTGGCACTCTGGTCTTTATCAGCCGGCCCCAGGGGGGCCTCGAAAAATGCGCTGCCTGGCCGCCGGGGCCGGAGCTCATGTCGCCCCCCGCAACCCTACGAATATTTTGCGACGTGCACTTGTCCGTTTGAGAAGAAAGTTGTCAAAGGAAAGTCACGTGGCCTCTTCTCTGCCCTTCTCCTCCTCCGGGCCCCCGCCCCGCTCCACCCGGCCCCGCCCCGGCCCCTCCGGACCACGTTCCTATCCTTGGCCTGATCCCACGTCCTCTGTGTCATTGTGTCATGGAGCTGGATGCCTACCAAAGCACTTTAGCCCCGACAAGACGCCTGCTGTCACCTCCTTTTTGTGCTGTCACCTCCTTTTTGTGCTGTCACCGGATACAAAACACCGTCCAGACGCCCGGCGCGCGCGCGCTTACCCTCTGCACGCGCCTCGTACATCAGCCGCTGCCGTACACGTGGGGGGGAGCAGAGACGGGTTTGTCGCGTAATCGAGTGATATAGGGACAGGAAATTCGAGATATTTGAGATTAGACACAGCAGAACTTCTAAACCCCGTATCATTCATTCATTTCGTGTTCCATTGCGAATCAAAAAAAAAATCGGAATTTTTGAACCGAACGGTCGTCGAATTGAACAGTCGAGCGTTTTTGTAAAAAAAACAAAAAAAAAAAAGTAAAAAAGTTCGGATTCGGAAAGGAAATGGGTCAGTTCCTCATCATTTTTATTCTGTATTTTAATATGGAGGTTTATGTCTAAATATTGTTTCGACGTAAACCTCCATATTAAAATACAAAATAAAAATAACATTTTAGAACGTTTCTAAAATAAAATTTTTGAATTGTATTATTTATTTAATTTATCCCGACTTGGCAATCTCTCGAACCGGATATGTTTGTCTATATACAGTGTGTGTATGTATGTATATATATTTATTTATTTATTTGTGTTTTTCAGTGGTACAAAGGTACAATCAGTAATATTTTCAGTAATCAGTAGAACAGGAATTGTAGGTGTGCTGCCGTAGCACCATCATGAAAAAGGTGTCAGTGAAATGACTCCAATCCAATTTACAGCCTTTGTGTGTTCCATTTCCTCACGCGGGGAAGCTCTGGCAGGACGCATAGTGGACATGAAAACCCATCTGTGTGGGAAGGCAATCCCATTCAGCACTAACCAGAGGGAGACCCGCACCGTAATGCACCTGAGTGGAAGCATATTCCCACATTTGCATCTTGCTTTAACTGTGCTTTCCATTTTCAAGGGTTTTTTCTTGTATACAGTATGTGCCGCGCAATATGCGACGGATGTGTGATGAAAACGCGACGTGAAATGCCTCCATGGACCTGAAGTAGCAGTAGCCGGTCATGGAGAAACACCTTCATATCAACTGAAAGAGTCGTTTCAGAAGGGAAGCGTGTATGTATGCGGTCTGCTCGAACGACAGCAACTTAGGAACCCTTGATATTGATGGAGGACCTGGCTGCCCCTGCTCAGTCTGTTCCGCAGTCCGCCGCGTCGCCGCCTCGTGCCGCGTCGCCGCCTCGTGCCCCGTCACCGCTGCGTCGCCGCCTCGTGCTGCGTTGTCGCCTCATGCCGCCTCATGCCGCCTCATGCCACGTCACCGCCTCGTGCTGCGTCGCCGCATCACCGCTGCGTCGCCGCCTCGTGCTGCGTTGTCGCCTCATGCCGCCTCATGCCGCCTCATGCCACGTCACCGCCTCGTGCTGCGTCGCCGCCTCGTGCTGCGTTGTCGCCTCATGCCGCCTCATGCCGCCTCATGCCACGTCACCGCCTCGTGCTGCGTCGCCGCATCACCGCTGCGTCGCCGCCTCGTGCTGCGTTGTCGCCTCATGCCGCCTCATGCCGCCTCATGCCACGTCACCGCCTCGTGCTGCGTCGCCGCCTCGTGCTGCGTTGTCGCCTCATGCCGCCTCATGCCGCCTCATGCCACGTCACCGCCTCGTGCTGCGTCGCCGCCTCGTGCTGCGTTGCCGCCTCATGCCGCCTCGTGCCCCGTCACCGCCTCGTGCTGCATCGCGTCACCGTCGCGTCGCCGCCTCGTGCTGCGTCACTGTCGCGTCACCGCCTCGTGCCGCATCGCGTCACCGTCTCGTCACCGCCTCGTGCTGCATCGCGTCACCGTCGCGTCACCGCCTCGCTCTGCGTCACTGTTGCGTCACCGCCTCGTGCCGCATCGCGTCACCGTCGCGTCGCCGCCTCGTGCTGCGTCACTGTCGCGTCACCGCCTCGTGCCGCATCGCGTCACCGTCTCGTCACCGCCTCGTGCTGCATCGCGTCACCGTCGCGTCACCGCCTCGCTCTGCGTCACTGTTGCGTCACCGCCTCGCGCCACGTTCCGTTGGGAGCTGGACGTCGGTAGTTACAAACTAAAAGTGTTCGATTGCTTGTTTGGCCAAAGGTGTGAATTCCACAAGCTGCAAAACGATCCGGCATTGAGAGAACACAGTGCGTTGTGCCGGGGGCCAGTTGTGACCAGAGATGGGGCCGATCCAACGGCGGTGTCGGGTGGCGATGCCGACGTCGTTCACGTTCGCCAAATTCCATTTCCATGATATCGGACTGACGCACATTCCGTTCCCTGGTCTGCCCCCCGGAGAATTCAACTCGGCAAATAATTAGGATCTGGCAGTTGGAGTTGGGCCAAACCGTCCCTGATTGGAGCAGCCATGCAGCTGCGTTGGCCCTCAAGCTACCACGTCACAATTGGTGTATACTAACGTACGCCGCCGGTGGAGCTGCTGGCAGTTGTAGTTCCACCGGTGCACTAAAGCTGCACAGACACGTCCTCCGGCGGCCGGCTGCGTCCCGTTTGAAACCAAAATGAGGGGTTTAAATATCTTCAGCTCTTCTTTGATTGCATTCGCTGAGAGTCCTGGCTCTGCCCGGGTGGCCCCGCCCCCCCCGCACGCACCGCACGCCAGGGACGCCGCCCCGACCGCATTTGGCCCGTCAAGCGCTTCCGTCATCTGGTCATTTTGACTGGGGGAATCTGTTGAAGTCCGACACGTTTAAATCCCTCCGGTCATAATGTCCGGAGCAAATAATTCCCTCTGAGCACGGTTTGAATTAGTGCCGGGTGATAAAACAAT
Organism: Zeus faber; assembly: GCF_960531495.2. Lineage (NCBI taxonomy): Eukaryota > Metazoa > Chordata > Actinopteri > Zeiformes > Zeidae > Zeus > Zeus faber. The sequence goes on from NC_137207.1 coordinate 26,910,928, forward strand.
AAAGGTAATTATCACCGTATTGTTTCCTCGGTGTCGAGATAAAATAGACTCGAGCATTTCGATAAAAAAAATCTTGCAGATCCGATCATCTCTGCGCTCGGCAAGTCGCAACGGAAAGCCAATCGGTTTGGACGATCTAAAGCTGACCTTTCACCGCTGACCAGTCACGTGAGTGGATATATAAATAAGCCCCGCCCCCTCCCCGCTGGACAGGTTGTGCTTGTAAACACAGGGAACACAGCGCGGACGATGTCACGTGACAACGAGGACACATGCGTCCATAGTTTGGTGTTTTTTTTGGATATTTAAGTTCCGACCCAAAGCAGACGCTGAATATTCATTGTGTCAAATATGTGGACGGTACGTCAACACCACAAACTCTATTATTATTGATTTAGGCCTACTTGTCATTTTTATTTTGTTTTTGATTTGATCGAAATTTTATTTTAGTGAAATGTTGTTGAAAGCGGCTGCACTTGTTACTTACTGTTCAGGAATGGAAATAATTTGATTTCTAGTCGTAATATTGGTAATATTTATTTATTTAACTGGCGGGACTTATTTTATTTTGAATATTCAGTCAAATATATTATACATCTACATGCCTTGATGATGTCGTTCTCTATATTACCTGCTTAGCAGCTGTTTTTAAGCTCAGTAAACACAGATTCATACTTGACCTGAATCCCTCCCGTTTGTCCGGGACGTCGCAATCTCCCGCGACACGTAGCGGGACCAATTTGTTGGAGCGGAAACTCTGGATGCGTCAACGTGGCCGTCGTACGGGAAGGGACTTCCTTTTTTTGGTATTGGTTGCTGAGCAAAAGGAATCAAATCCCGGTTTTTAAACCGCACGACCGCATTCCTCATGCCACCTTTTCTTACCTTGACCCATATGGTTCTTTGAGTGTGGGGTCGGAGGTCGAGCCATGCCTCAAACCCAGCTAGTGGTGGAGGTGGAGGTGGAGGTGGAGGTGTGGGGGATACCAGTGGTCCTTGTAGTAAAATATCCATAGACCTGAAAATCATGATTGTTGTTTTCTAATACTGTTCAGATTCTTCAAATAAAAATATTAACAGAAATATTTTGAAGTTGATTCCATTTCAAACATCAGTTCTAAGAAAACAATATATAACTCATTACTTTAAATTGAACCCAATGAAAAACTATTCTGGGAATTAGTTCATGTTCAACCTATCAATTTTAGGTTTTTCTCAACTTCATTTACGCTTAAACTTCTCAGTCTTAAATCGAATACCTACAAAATATAGTATACGCTTATAAAACCGAAGAATTTTTTAAAAAGTTGATCCGATGACTAATTTCCTTCAGTGTGGCGTAACTTTTGTATTGAATACATTTTTTTTTTTATATTTTTTTGCATAGATATCAATTTTGCACAGTAAAAATTAACCGCTGGCCGCTGTGTTATGATGCACATTCTGTCTCCAGATCCTTCCAGATAATAGTTGTATGATCTATGCGTTTGTGCTGTGATTTTGCTCTCAAAGTTCAGTCCTAACTTCTCAGTCTTAGTCCCGAGGGCACAAATAATACCATGTAAGTAGGAACGCTAAAAAAAGGAAAAATGGGAGAGGTCGTCCAGTACCATAGCGAGTAGTTTGCTCAACTGGACATTTACCTTTTTCCCATTAAGGTGCAGTGTGTCGAAATGATGGGACGGACTTAATCTCGTGAAAATAGGAATCATGTTTTCGTTACCTTAGGACCAGCCGTTTTTATCTACGTAGGGAGCGGGTACGCTTCCACGTAAGCCGCCATGTTGCTACGGTAGCCCAGAACGGACAAACTGAACGCTGGCTCAAGAGAGGGCCTTTCGCGTTTTTCGCGTTTTTTTTCCCCGGCACCTGAAGGCCACCGTAGCTTCTCCTACAACATTGGAAAGGGGTGGGGTGGTTCAGTTTGCTGCCATCTGCAACCTCACCTCCAGATGCCACTCAATTCTACAAGCTGCACCTTTTGAGGACATTAAAAAAAAAAACTTTTTATAGTAGCGTACACACAAAAAGTACACACATCTTTTTTTATAGTGAACACGGTACATCCAACATTGGACTTATTTACTTTGTTTCAAACGCGGTTCCAATAAAAACACTTGAATGGCGTATCTTCCGGTCGCAGCGCTGCACTGAAACTTGACGCGTGAGTTGGAAAACGCCCATCGCGGCTTTTCGTGGCTGAAACCCGACTCTCCATGGGAGTGAACGGATTCCCGGTCGGTCGTTGTTTGTCGGGTTCGGTGTAAAGCCGGCGTCAGAGAAGCTCTCTACAGACCCCGCTGTCTCATAGCAGCAGCGTTTCCAGCTCCATTACCTTCTGTTGACGCTCTGCTGAGGAAAGAGGAGAGGAACGTGGCACAGCAGCTGTGCGTAACACAAAGATTATACCACGCTGGGCCTCCTGAACATTTGTAATCATTCTTATAGGAATTGCCAATCTGGGGGCAGGTGTCGTGTTGTCTAATATCGGTTACAGATGCATCAAAAACATGAATTCTGATTAATGGTGGGAAACACCTCGTAGTGCCTCTACTATGAGCTTGTATGCATCTGTGTTTTGTGTCTACCATGAGTTAATCCAATCTCCGACTTTTAGTCCAAGTCATAGTCGTGTGTGTGTGTGTGTGTGTGTGTGTGTGTGTGTGTGTGTGTGTGTGTGTGTGTGTGTGTGTGTGTGTGTGTGTGTGTGTGTGTGTGTGTGTGTGTGTGTGTGTGTGTGTGTGCGCGTGCGTGTGTGTGTGCATAGGAATAAAAAAACAGCTGTTCCCTCTTCAGAAAAACTGCAAATGACATCATCCACCGAGCCGACATGGACAGAACAAAGCGGAGCGACCGCGGCATCACTCAGGGGGCGCTTTAACCCCCCAGCGCGCGCTTCCCTTACCGTCGAATTAAAGGGTCCGAGACGGCGCGGCCCCGGGGCCACGAGGCGTCCGTCCCAGACGCCGGGGAAGGGACGGGCGTTGGAAAGGGGACCCGGGGACGATATACCAGATGAGCTGGCATGAGATGCGGTGTACTGTGGTGCCTTCCTCCGACCAGCTGAGCCTCCATCCCAGCAGACACCGGGCATTCACCACACAGACACTGCCAGACAGCAGCCGGGCCGGACGGACTCCGGTGAGGACTCCTACAATTTCTCACAAATAGGAAGAATAAGAGATCAGGTCAAAAGGAGGAAAGCTGCAATACTAGCAGCATTTTTTTTTTCTTCTGCGCTCAGCTTCATGGATCCTTGCAGTACTCGTTATTGATCTCGATGCAGTCGGGGCCGAAAATATCGGCAGCCTTGCGTTCTTTTTTTTTTTTTTCCTCCAGAGAATTGTTTGAATTACAATGTATTTTGGCGTCCACCCACAGCATGTGTTTCCAAGCACGGCCCCTGCGGCCGCCCTCATTGCAGCAAAGGATCGCTTGAATATTCCAGAACGTACCTCGGACGACTGCAGGAAAGGTTCAGGGTTCAGGGTAACCCGAGGAGGAGGGGCCACTCGAATTTGCCCCCCCCCAAAAAAAAAAAAAAAAAAAAAAAAAAAAAACGAGATCCATTCCGGGAAGGATGAGGCCAAGTTGCAGCCGTCTGGAGAATCAAGTCTCAATTAGAGTTTGGGTTAAAAAACAAAGTGAAGCCTTCAGAGAAAAGAACGCAGTCCCAGCACCTCCACAGGGGCGTCTGGTGCCTCTGGGGCCTCTGGTGCCTTGAATCCGTGCGTGCAGGTCAGGGTATCGGGGGTTTTAGACTGAGGCGTTTTTTGGGGCCGTGTCTGGGTGTTCCTCCACCGGGAGGCGGGGAACAAACCGCTGGGCCGCCCCGATGCGGCCGGCGCTCGACATCCCATCCAGCCCTCGTTCAGAGATCTGAAAGCGGCAGTTTGGGGGGAGGACGCCCTTTGCGGTTTTTGGGTTTTCGGAATCTCATTATTGGCTGCAGGAAGCGCTCGATGGCGGTTGATTGCGTTCTCCTAAATCTATGAGAGCCAACATCAGATGTAGGTGGTCAGTCATGTCGTCGGTGCCATTTCTGCTTGTTTTATGATTTATGATTTTTTATCTTCCGGGCTGGAGTCAAAAACTCGGAGTCAAAAACCAAGTCACAGTGAGATGAAGGATCGCAGGAGGCCAGATAACTCTATTTGTCCTCTCGCTCTTTTTTTTTTTTTTTTTTTTAATGCCAGGCCGCCAATAAATCTACCGCCACGGCTGTGGATGCTCTATCCGTCTTGATCTTTATAGATAGAACACACGCAAATAGAACAAATCTCAAAGGACTCCCAAGTAGTTGCTGGGAGTCGCTGGCCAGTCCTCCCGTCCCGATGGGGGATCGTTGTCAACACCTCCTCCTATCGCGCCGTCTCACCAGCCGGCTAAATAAAACACCGGACCAAGAGCTTGGACCACAGACCCACTTTGTGCGTGTGTGTGTGTGTGTTACAGCGCTCATCGTACAGGATCAGTTGTTCAGGAAGT
>NC_137207.1:26917915-26932915 GCF_960531495.2 Zeus faber
GTGACATCACTGCCGAGGCCACGTGGTGTTTTCGTGAGCTGCCGTGTCGCACCCTGAAACGCAAGGAAGCGTCACGGTGGACGGCCCCGACCGGCGGCCGGCATCAAAACACGGCCCTGGCATCTGTCACAGAGAGGCCCTGGTTTCAAACCTGACACCAACCCCACCCAAAAGTTAACCGCCCAAATGTGAGTGTCGAGCGCCAGCGCCCTGAGGGAAATTTGGGAGGGAGCCGGCTGCGAGATGGTTCCACGAGTCCTCCCCCCTTTTGCCCAGTCCGGACGACCGGTTTTGGGAGTCCAACACTTAATAAGTGGGATTGACTTTCCAACACTTAATTATACTTAGGTGCGGTAATGCTTTAAAGGTGACCTCGCATCAGTTATTATGTTAATACCCGTACAAGGTATGGGCCCGGCCCGCGAGGGGACCGCCAGGGACCGCGGGGTGGACCGGGACCCTTCCACCATTTGCCCAAGGCGCCTGAGGACCGATCCCTCGCCGGCCCCGAACGCCTCCGCCCGGGAGTGATTCACCGACCGCTGTGTTTGCACGCGTGTGTGTCACCGGCTTTCGTGTGCGTGCGTTGTTTGAATGTGTGAATTGCGTCCGTGTTTGTGCCACATTTAGCCGCCTAAGTGTGAGTCATGTTTCTTTTTGGACTCCCCAACCTTTCAAGGGGACGGTCATTGTTCTTACCACCAGTTGTACTTTCCGCTGCAGGAAACGCACCGTCACACTGCGGGGGCGGTGCGTTGGACCCCGCCACCAACCGTGATAACAGCATAGAGGTGCACATGCAGATCACAAATACATTGAATGGCTGTTTCTTATTAAGTGCCAGCTAAATAAAGTGTAAAACGTAGGATTTTTTTTTTTTTACCCAAATAATCTCACGGATTACCACTTTAATGACCAATAAGAATGTCGTGGCAACAGCACATCATTCCAGGGCACCACCAGGTTGTCCTCCAGCAGATGAGAACTCTAACTTCTTCCTCCTGTCAGAGCGTTTCCTGGCTCGTGTTCAGTGATTTGTGAAACCGACTTAGTTTTTTTGGGGGTTTTTTTTCCACTCCTTAAAGTTATTCTGCTGAGGCTTGAGCCTAATTCTACAGTATAAAATAAGGTATGTCATTTTCGGACTAAAATAGAATATCTTTCTCAATTTTGTCTTTTCTGCATTTCTTGTATTCTTTTACAACATCCTTTTCTGAATATAACAGAATGACTCAGAATCATTTCAAATTATTTGTGTATATTTGGTTCATTTTATTTTATTTTTTTTACTTTACTTTTTTAATCTGTCCTTCTACTAATAATATAATAATAATAACCTTTATTTATACATTAATTTATTTTATTATGATATTATTGAATGCACCCAGCCGATAAAGTCATTCTGATTCTGAAAGAATCATTCATCTTGTTTGATAATCGAGCTATTTTGTTGACTTTTTATGTTTTGCTTTTCCTTGTACTGGTGCTCGCAGCAGACTTGAGGCTTTTGACCGCTGCGTTTTGCCGCTGTACTATTTATAGGCCGCAAGTGGATTCAGGCGGTCATGGTGCCTGCTCCATCTCTGAACTGACAGAGTTCAGCTGTAAAACACCACAACTCTTACAAGAGCGCTCCGTCACCCGGGAGCAGCACCCGCAGGCAGACCTCCTTATCCAATCACATCAAATACAAAATACATATTTTTACTTGGCTTATTTGGTTTTAATTGTATAGTCATTTTGCAGTTTCTCTTGCGTGGCATGTACTGGCGTACTGGAGCACGGGGTGTTACCAGTTCACTTCCTTTGTTGAAGTCCTTCCCAGATTTGACTGTTTTGGGGATGTCCTTCAGTATAAACGTAGTTGGGGCTTTGAGTAAATATGGTGAATATTAGTCCAGAAGGATGTGGAACCGGCCCCGTCAGTTATCAGTGACTTTGACTGGTTCAAACGCCTTTCGGCCTGGATCAGAGCCTTTCGTTGGATGGCCATGAACTATTTGTCTGGATCAAGAATGTAAAGCACCTTGTGTCTATTGGAATGTGCAGCCGTCAGACAGGTGTTTTTTTGACAGTCATATTTCCTGACCGGACGCTGGGATGCCATTGTGCAACTGTGATCGGTTTTGTGTGAAAGTTTCATGATATTTAAATGATTCACCGTTATATTTATAGTACAGTAAAAAAAACAAAACGGTGCAAGCCGACCCCACGTATGTTGGAATCTTATGATGTTTTTATGCACGATTATATTTTTATTATATTTTTGGCTGTTTGTATATATTTGACATTTTGATTTGATTTTTTAATTGTATGTTATTTTTTTATTGTTTTGATTCCCCTTTTTTTTGGACTGTTAAGCTTTTTATTTTTTCAGGTGCATGGTGTGTACTGGAGTGCACCAAACCTCAGCACAAGAAATTCCTCGTATATGTTAATGTACCTGGCGAAAATAAAACGCTTCAGATTCTTAAAACGAGCCGTGATTTAACACCACCAAGGCCATCACTTCATCATTTTTTTCCCATCTCGCTACGGTGGTTTTTCCGTGAGCACACTCACTCTCGCTGCGTTGTCTATTGTTGTCCGCTGCCGACGTAACGGAACCGCGATGACAGCTGCTGTTGGGCGTGAGGCATGGGCGGGGGAGGAGGGGCGGGCGGAGGGCGGTGGGTGGTCTCCAACAAGCCCCCAAATGTCTGGTACAGTGTCCTCTCCGAAAATGCGGCCCCTACGTCAAAACACCGCCACCTTTGACCGCCTAACACCGGCCCGTTCCATAGACGAGCGCTGGAGACCCCCCTGAAGACATCGGGATGGGAGCTGCGGGGTCCGGGGAGCGTCGTCGGGTGGGACGGCGGCCGCTCTTGTCAAAAAGCCACGAGAATAAGTTCAGTCTCATTTCCAGAAATCGCTTTAATTGTCGGGGAGCGATTCAATTGGTAGAAGTCGCCGTGTTGTTGAGGGTTGTAGCGCTTTTGTAGCACAAGAGGGAATGGACTTTGATGGGAATCCATGGAGCGCCGTCGGCCAACCCCGTTAACCGAACGTGCACGTCAACTTCATACCGTAAAACTGAAGATGACCAACGTAGGGAAACACAAACTGCATATTGATGTAACATTTGACAGATGAGGAAAAGTCACAAAACAAACAGTCACATGGTGCTGTCAGGGATGACCTCGCTACATCCACTGAGATAGTGTTCTTGGTCTGGACGTCTTTGGCCCCCACGCGGCTCCCCCTGGTGACTCAAGCTCTTTTCGGGGCAGCAGCTGAAACGTCTTTTCCGTCCAACGGCGCAGACGCTGCTGCTGCTCCTTTCCTGCCCCTTATGATAAAAATCCATCCCTTGCGTGGCTGCATCGGCACCGTCGTCCTCGGGAGCCGCCGCCCAGATGCGTCACCAGCTAACCCGGCCCCCGGGGCAACGGCAGCTTCCGATTGGCCCGTCCGTCCGTCCGTCACGGCTGGGGGGGCCGAGAGGAGCGGACCTCGGCTGCACAGCAGGTGCAGGGCGTGGCTCTGAGGAGGCCAAGGGGCAGACGGTAATTCAGGTCAAATGTGCTTGACTGACCCGCCCCCTATGGGTCCTCGTCTTTTGTGGGTTTTTGTTTTTTTTCCGCCTTAATATTCAGAATGTGTTGGTTGTCACAAATTTCTGGGGGCACTTAGTGAATTTTAAAATGTAAATTTGAAACCTGTGTAATTGGCAGAGAAGCTCTTTTCTCTTCGATTTATTGGATTTTGGTTAAAGATGATAAAAAAGGGTGATGATAAAAGCTTTGGCTGGACGGCGCTTTCACCCCACGTCTGTTTTTCACACCCTGGAAAATGCTCTGATTTCTTTTTATCACACGTTTAGTGTAAAACTGCTCAGAGATACTCACCCATCACACATTCCCTCCCCCCCTCTCTCCCTCCCTCCCTCTCCGTCTCTCACTATTTGTCTCTCTCTCTCCCCCGCTCTCTCTGTCGGTCTGTCTTTCCCTCCCTCCCTGGTCCTTCTCTTTCCATCCTCACTATTTCTCCATCCCTCTCCCCCTCCCTCCCTCTTACTGTCTGTCTCCCTCTCCCTCCCCCTCTCTCACCGTCTCTCTCCCCCCGTCTCCCTCTCTCTCTCTCTTTACTGTATTCACAGTCTCACGCCGGCTGATCAGTGTGAGCAGCCCTCTGGCAGCTTTATGAGGTGATGGAGAGAGAGAGAGAGAGAGAGAATGGAAGGTAGAAATGAAAAATGTTGCGGTATTGTTCTCGGCCGTGGGAGCGTCCCCAGCCTCCACGGGCCGACAAACACGTTGATGAGCTGCGGAGGCCACGCCCCCAGCGCCCCCCGCTGGGGAGACGCCATCAGGGCGTGCTAGCTGGAGATCAACTGTCATTTAAGTAATTGTGATTAATAATTGAAAAGTCTTCGTACAATTGAAAGGAAAAAATTCTGACAAATACGATAAAAATATCCGCATTGACCATCGGGACGCAAAAGTTCAGGCAGACGCTCGATTTGCCAGAGCCCAACTGGCGGAAACGCATCTTATTCACGTTCTAATTGTTTCGGCGTTTCTAGCACTGGCTTCAAATTCCCCTGAAATCTGGATGAAACTCCTTCCATCTTCATCCATTTTTTATCCATCTTCATCCGTCTTCATCCATCTGCATCCATCTGCATCCATTCTCATCCATCTTCATCCATCTTCATCCATTTTTTATCCATCTTCATCCGTCTTCATCCATCTTCATCCATCTGCATCCATCTGCATCCATTCTCATCCATCTTCATCCATTTTTTATCCATCTTCATCCGTCTTCATCCATCTTCATCCATCTGCATCCATCTGCATCCATTTTCATCCATCTTCATCCATTTTCATCCATTTTCATCCATTTTCATCCATCTTCATCCGTCTTCATCCATTTTCATCCATTTTCATCTGTCTTCATCCGTCTTCATCCATCTGCATCCATCTGCATCCATCTTCATGCCGCTCACCCGGGTCCGGGCCGTGGAGGTACCCGGCTCGCCAGGGCGGCCCGGGTGTCCTCTTCCAGAGCGACATCCTCCAGCGTCGCCAGGGGCTCCTGAGGTCTTCCTCTGCTGAGACCTAATGTGAAACTGTTTTAAATGATCACAGGCAGCAGAGTTTCAACAGCTCCAGCGCTCGCTACAGCTGATGAGCAGTGAAGCCCCACAGCACCGCCTGCTGCGCCTTTTTTTTTTAATCAGCTTTTACTGTTTTGAAGCGCCATGACATTAAGACGGCGTCGCGTTGTGACGCTTCATTTCCTGGCGATGGTTGACTTAAAAACCGGGCTTTGGTTTTGAAAACCCCCCCGAAGCGGAGCCTTAAGTGTGGTGCAGGTCCGGCACCCTGCTGGGGCGGGGCGAGAGGGCCACTGAGAGAGCGTCCCCGTCACTCACCGCAACGGAGAGGCACAGCCAGGCGCTGCCGAGTCGCCTGTTGGAAGCGTGCACACACGCACACACACACACACACACACACACACACACACACACACACACACACACACACACACACACTTCATGCACACTCCTTCCTTCTTGCCTGTATACAGTGTAGTATATAAGTATATATGTAAACAAGTATAATGTTGTTGTTATTATTATTATTTGACTTGTGCTGAACAGCCGTTGCCGTTGAAACAGACGTGTGTGGGGACCCGGGTCACACAGCGGGGTCTGTCTCCGGGCGGAGCGACGTGTTGTGGGCTGTGGGCATGTGACTAAAAGCTTCTTGTGATGTGACGTCTAAATACCACTTGAGGTTGTTTTATTTGAACAGTACTTTGATTGGATGTGCAGGACGTCACATAAATAAGCTGGTAAAGAAAAGTCCCTCATTAGTTCTCTAGAGTAGATGTAGAGTAGAGGGAAGTAGACTAGATGGGGGTAGAGTAGAGTAGGAGTAGAGGCGGTTGAAATAGAGTTAGGTGGAGTAGAGGAAAGGGTGGTAGAGTTAAGTAGAGGTAAAGTAGAGGTAGAGGAGAGGGAGGTTGAGTAGATGTAGGAAGAGTAGAGGTAGAGAAGATGGAGGTAGAGTAGAGGTAGATGGAGGTAGATGTAGAGTAGAGGTGGAGTAGACGCCCTCGTCCCCCTCTTCGTCCTCTTCTAAATCTCTGGCCAGGCTGTGACCTGGTGGTGCCTCCATCATCGCTTCCCTCTGTGACTCATCACATCAACGTCACAACGATGACGTTTTGTCAAAATGACAAAATAAGACCTTGGACATTGTGACGACGCCCTGAGGCGCCGCCGAACGGCACCGCCCTGTCCACCGGGGGCAGCGTGCTGCTTCCAGGAGGCACCTCTCCTGGAAGCAACAAGAGAACATGTGGAGGCGTCCAGCGCTGCACTCGATGCAGAAGGAGATGCAGTTTCAATCCAGTCATTTTATATATATATATATCTATATATATAGATATATATCACCTCTGCACAAGTGAATTTAGATTTGACTGAGCGTCGTCTTCCAACCAACGCTTTCTACAGGGGGCAGGGGAGCAGGGGGGGCAGGGGGGCATTTGTAATACGCCTGTAACCAGGAGCAGTTCGTTTATTCCATTTGCATTAGGGCAGCACAGACGTAATTCAGTTAAACCCGGTGCCGCCGCTGCATTGTGCCGTGGCCTAATTGGTGCCGTCAGTCATCCAAAAATTGCGTGGCCGTTACAGGTGTTGCGGCCGCGCGGGCGCTCACAAAAGGAGGGATCACGTGGTCAGGCCGCAGGAACCGGGCGCTGTTATCCGGCGACGCCCCTCTCGACGCCGGGCCCCGGCGGCGGGGCTCTGCGGCGCCGGGGGGGGGCTGTGATGTTTGCCGCAGATAAGCCCTCCGGCCCGGAGGGTTCCGGACACGTCAATGCGTTCGGTCCTCTGGGCGGATTTGAATGCGACGCGCGGCTCGCCAGAATTCTAGCCTCTGGTTGGAATTTGCCGCGGGAAAGGTCTCTGTTGAAACCGTGTCGGCTTTGAGTGAAATATTTGGCCAGAAAAAGGAAGGTGTGATGGAGAATGCAAATGAGAAAGTCTTGAAAAAATAATAACGTATTGTAAACTGTACAATTTGTAGTAGTACATGATGGTGAATACCTGCTATATGCTGTGTATATGACACCTATGCTCCATATAAAAAAATATAGTATAAGTAAACTAAACGAGAAACACACAGATATAAAAGACAAAATATTGTTTGAATATGATGCATGAACTCAAAGTAAATGTTTTTGTAATCTTGACGTTCGCCAACATTGTCTTTTCAAGGCAGAGAAATTGACACGTGATATAAGAGAAGAGCCTCTGAACAGACGCGCTGCTCTGCCGCCCCCCTGTGGTGAAGCAGCAGACACACATCAGTCCGTCTCAACCTTTTTCTGTTTTTCTCTCCTTCCCTCAACCCCTTCTCTGACGGCGCTGACGTGTCGCAAATTATCATATTATCACATATCGGCGGTGAAGTTTAACGATTGACGATTTTGCTGGGGAACCCCCTGAAGCCCCTTGATGGACCCCCGGTGGGCCGCGGGCCCCGTGATGAGCACCACTGCGCTACATAGTCCAGCCCATCTGGCGCCGAATTGACTCTGAAAGTCTTGAATGGTATTCCTCTCCAACCGGGGGGAGAATATTTATGCGGCTAACATTAACGTCGGTGTCTTTTCACTCTCTCTAGAGATGAAGTACCCCAAGGGGAACGGCTTTCCCCCCAAGGGTCTGGAGGAGGAGGAGGAGGACCGGGACGAAGACGAGAAGGACGGGGGGAAGCGGAAGGGGCCGCCCGCGGGGCCCAGGGCCCGGCGGGAGCGCCGGCCGTCCAGGGGCGGCGCCACCCTGTGCCAGGTCTGCAACATGCGGCTCAACTCCTGCGCCCAGGCCCAGATCCACTACCGGGGAAAGACCCACCAGAGGAGGCTGCGGCACCTGAGCAAGGCAGCCAGAGCGGGTAGGCCCCCGGGAGCCCCTCCGTTCGCGGTCGTTTGCGTGGTGCCGGTCGCAGGTTCTCACCTCCCGCTTCTTTTTGGGCCCGTCACCCCCACTTTTTAGTTCCCGAAATTCCCAGGCCAGCGGCAGTGAGAGCGTGTGACTAATTGCTTTTGAACCAGCGCAGCTGATCCGAGGTGTTGACGTTCACTTTTCAACAGATTGAAGCTCAGTAAGAATCTTTATTACTGTACTTTGAGAACTGATGTTACTGGTCAGAGTGCAGCTAGTTCACATTGCATGTTAGGGAACTGTTTCATGTGAATTGAAGTATCACATTGACTACTTTCATCATATCGTGCATTATCATGCATTATAAAGAAATTATGTGTACGTTTCAAACCTGCTCAACTACATTTATAAAAAGTTTAAAAAAAATCAATACATCGGCCTGAAAAAAATCCTGCGGCCACGTGTGCTTATCAGGTGACCCCGGGCTGCGACCGCGACCCTCGAGAATCCTCCGCGACGTGTTTGATATGGGACCACCAACATGCAGTGGAATGGCTGTATTACCATCACACAATCCCCAAATCCTCAGAACTCCAACGCCCTGAGTGTCGAACGGTCTCCAGAAATGAGGAGGCTCTTGTCTTCTGAGATTCCGTTTGGGTTTGTTGGCGCTTTGTTTACACCTGTTGGCGCTTTGCCTCCGCTCCCTCAGCCTCAGCGCGGCACCTGTTCCTCTGACGCACCATTAATCACCTCGCCGGTGATCACCCGTGTCACACCGCCACGCCGGCCAGCTTGACCGTGCGTCAGGCGGGAAACAGACGCTTATGAGCAACTGGCCAATATGGCGGCATCCGTTAATGGTGATTTATGAGCGCGGCTCAGGCTGTTTTTGATACGTTGTGCTTTGGTTGTCGCATAATTACCAAAGCATCGTCTCCAACCGCCGGATTGAACTGCACCGCTCGGCAGTGACGCCAACACCCTCACGCGAACTCTTGCCCCTGAAGCCTCGCCCGCGGCCCCCCCATCTTTTCAACCTGAGCCGACTTTAAAAATGTCAGAGACCCCGCGCACCACGACACGCACCGTAACCGTGACAACTTTAACAGTTTCCTCTCGTGGGCGGAGGGCAAGGATTCACCCCAAAAGGCGGCGAACGCCAACTAGATTCCGTTCACCGAGGATTTGCCACGGAGGCGTGGCGCGGGCCGGGCCAGCGAGGCCAAAATGCTCTTTTGTTGTCTCTTGCAGCGTGGGCCCCAACACACACACACACACACAGCCGGAGAAAGAGCAGTTCCATGTGTTTAGCACTGGAACAGGATCTCCTTGCTTTCAAGGTGGAGGCAAAGTGCTTCACCACCGAGGCCGTCACCCTGAGCCTCCTCCCCCTAAACCTGGGGCCACATCACGTGACTTATGGACCCTGGACCTCCCTCGACCACCCTGGACCACCCTGGGCCACCCTGGACTACCCTGGACCACCCTGGACCACCCTGGACTACCATGGACTACCCTGGACCTCCCCGGACCACCCTGGACTACCCTGGACCACCCCAGACCACCCTGGACCACCCTGGACCACCCTGGACTACCCTGGACCACTTTGGACCACCCTGGACTACCCTGGACCACCCCGGACCACCCTGGACTACCCCGGTCTACCTTGGACTACTTTGGACCACCCTGGACCACCCCGGACTACCCTGGACCACTTTGGACCACCCTGGACCACCCTGGACTGCTCTGGACCACCCTGGGCTACCCTGGACCACTTTGGACTACCCTGGACCACCTGGACCACCCTGGACTACTCTGGACCACCCTGGGCTACCCTGGACTACCCTGGACAACCCAAGACTACCCTAGACTAGCCGGACCACCTCGGACCACCCTGGACCACCCCGATCTGAAATCATTGCCAAATCATCCTTGGGAATCAGGCAACATGGCCCTGTCTTGACACTGATGGGGGTTGAAAGGGAAATGAGACCTTCACTGGGGCAGTTCTTATCCGCCAGGGGCCTCCTCCAGACCAGGCTCAGGAGCAGCGTCCCCCAGGCCCCCACAGGGCTGGGGGCGCATCACTCTGCCAGAGCCTTCACATCCTCACGCTGATAAGAGCCAACATGGAGATCACAGCTCTGCAGGCGCGCTCTGCCTCCACCCCGGCCCCGGGGGCGGGGGACTCTCTGAGCCGTGTGCAGCAGATGACTTCCAGCGCGGTGACGCTCGGCGTGTGTTTGAGTAGTATTTGGATAAAGTCCTGCAGCCATGTGCACCGTCTGTAGAGGTGCATGAAATCCACTTCCGCAGAGGAGCACGGACACACTGTTCTGCTTTGGAGCACATCAACCAGCTTGCTCTAATTGACAATATAATTGGACCGCAATGACAATAGCCCTTAAATAATACTTTGCTACAATTACACATGCAGTACTTACTTAAATATCTCATGAGCAATAACATTAATTGTCTTGGACACACCACTATCTATATTGGGTGCGTGGTTTAGCGTTGGTGCAAGGAATGCCCTTGCAATTATTTCAATGCAACATATAAATCTCTTGGTTCTTTATGGAAAATTCTGCTAATAAAATAAAAGAAAGAAATACTGAATGTGAATTTATGATAAATAAATAAACTATACGATTTATCTATATATTATTATTTGTCTATGCGCTTTTTTATCAATATTATATATTATCATATAACATAGATAAACTAATATATAATATAATAAATAAACATATACCATATATGACAATAAATTAATGAATAAAATAATTGTGAGTAATATTAATGATAAATTAAATTATATTTTTACAACATTTATAAATACACTCTGTAAAAGAAAGTGCCATATGTCTTAGTATTAGAATTAATTTGATAAAATGACGACACATGATCGGTGTACGTAGACGAGACGGGCGTTCCAGACCTTTTCGACAGTTTGGGGGTGTGTGGTCTTCAGCCTTCTGGGAGAAATGTGCGCAGGAAAGTCCAGAACGAAGTGCTGCTCAAGCGATCCCAGTGAGGGAGGCGATCTTCCCGGTCGAAGGTTTTTTGGGGTAGACAAAACTCATAATAATGGGTTTTATATGGAAATGGACGTGGATATTTGAATTTGCATTCATGTGGATTTTTTAACTTCTATTCGACTGTTAGGAAACATATGTGCTGTGCGCCTTGGGACACTCTGTGGGGACCCACTGGTCTAGTCTGGACCTGTTTTGTTTTTGCTTTTTGTTTGTCCCCGTTCAAATGTGGATCTTTTATTTGATTTATTGGATGGAACCAAGCAGACACAAAATAACACCTTTGTAAACATGGAGAAGGGTTATACCTCTATGCACTGTGGACACACACACACACACACACACACACACACACACACACACGGACACCTTTGTATCCATCCTGACATTTAGGAAAAGCAGTTTTCTTTGTCGTACATTTTCCCAGCCAAGTCAATTACAGTGACTCTTGTTATAGTTCTATCTGGGCTGCGGTGGAACTGGCCTAATAATAACCATTTCCCTCGCCAGGACTGAAACAACATTCCCCTTTATTTAGCCCCGCAAAGTAATTGCTCGAATTAAAAGAGATTTTAATAGGGCGGCGCTCGCACGGGGCCTTTAGGAAAAGGGTCTGGAGCGAAAGCTGTTTTGGCCGCTGGTAATTAGTTCCGGCTCTCCGGGGCCCACAAAGCTGCAGGGTCTTTGTTCAGCGCTTGTACGGCAACGCGCTTTTAATTTGCCCTTGTCTCATTTTCACACACACAAACACACATCTGCACGTGCGCGGCAAGCTGCGCCTTCATGCGGTGCGCTGTTCCAGCGGGTTTGGGGTTTGGGGCTCTGTAAAGTCCGGCAGCACACATGGCGGTGTTTGCAGGGGAGACGGATGGACCCATCGGTGACCATCATGTATCTATGGAAAACCCTGTGTGGGGAAAGTAGCAGATGGGCAAAGTAGTTGTATGTCAAAATAGTGTTTAGTATGTAAAAAACTGTCATGTTCAAATAGTACGCCAAAAGTAGTGGAAACATACATACTACATACTACACGGTAAAATGTTGTGGGACTTGATTAAGAGGTTATTACAAGTAATATTGTCATTATAAAATCTATGCACAAAAGCACATAACTATCTTAATAGGGGACAATTATAGGTAATCAGCGGCGCCAACCTGGAATCAGCCAACCCAGGGATTAGAATTTTAAAAAGTCACATTTAATCATATTAGCTTCACTGATGATTCAACCTCTGGGGAGGGCCTTTTATGGCAGCGCGCAGTTTATCAACCACGAAAAATAACAAGTGGTGAAATATGATAATGAGGCGAACAAACCACCGTGTTTGCGGCGTTGGAGCCGGGCGCTCGCTTTCAGAGGCTTATTGTTCAAACCCTTTTCCTAAATATTATTTTGACCCGTCGGGAGTTATTTTGTGCCGCTGTGGCGTCGTCATGGAGCTGAAGACGAGGTCAAAATGCACGTTACCTCCATTTCGGTTTCGGTTTCCAATCACCGGTCCGTGACCCCCGGCGCCAGCTCGTGGCGTACTGGCCCCGGGGACACGGGGTTCGGGCCGGTGTTTAATTCCGCTATTTGTTGGTGTTTAATCTCCTTTTCTGTAGGAAAATAACTTGACTGTGTACCCACGCTTATCATGCAGTCAGATTAAAAAACACTTCTTTGAAATGGCCAAATACGTAAATGCCAAAAAAACAATTATTTAACAGCCCCACCACCCCGAAATACCAGTCCCTGGTCCCCCAACCCGTGACTTACGAGAGAAACAATCAAGAAGCAGGGAGACATTATTTTTAGTCCCAATCAAGGACAAAGGCCTTCAGGTGCTGCGTGGTTTCTCTGTGAAGGGATGGAAAAATGAAATTCCTTCAAATGGAGCAGACCAGTCGGGTCGATCCCATCTGGTCTGTCAACTTTACCAGGTCCTTGAGGTGCCTTGTATTTAAGTGCTGAAATTTCGTCCTCAGAAATGTGAAAATTGGAATACCTTGAAAATAGCCCCTGTGCTTCAAAAAAGTCCCTGAAAAAAGGTCGTCATTGAGGAACCAGTGATATTCGTTCCTCAAATCCTGACATAATAATAAAAAAGAACAGCATCGCTTTTAGGTGAAGTGTGAATTGTCCAAAATACAACATGGAAATAGTCTCTTAATATACATAATAGTAGATGACTGTAATATGAATCATATAAATAATTGACAATGAGACTATGGTTTTATTATATTGTCATTAATAAAGATCACATTGAAATTTGTTTTGCGTGGAGTCTTTCACAATGAAAAAAAAAACAGTGCTTCAAAAACAGCCCTTGAAAGACCTCGAATTTAATTTGGGCAATGCCAGGACCAACCCCGCTTCGCCCCCATCTCTTCCCAGACGCGGCTCCAAAAACGACATTGCAGACTGGCCTCCATTTTCTGTGTGTCGCCGCGCTCCCTGCATCTCTCTCCCGTTTGCTTCCATTAAGAAAAAAAAATAAGAGGCAAATACGGAGACGCCCGGACAGTCATGTCAGTCAGGAAGGCTTTGAGCGGGCGGTGCTTTCCCCGAGTCGTTTGCAGCAATCTTTGCGTTGAAAGGGGGAAAATTAAGTCGTTTTTTTTTTTTTGTTGTTTTTTTTTTTTCTGCCGCTGCAACAAAGCTCCCCGTCGCTGACCGAAAATCCATATATTTCTGGAATGGAGCTGCACTGGAGACGGACTGGGCGCACCGCGCTCCTGGAGGTTGAATTCTTTCCCCTGCAGTGTGGGACCATGGATTCTCGGTACCACATAAGCAGCCATGGCGGCGGAAACCTGCGTGCGTGTGTGTGTGTGTGTGCGTGTCTCCACAGGGCACAACGCACACACACACACACACACACACACACACACACACACACACACACACACACACACACGCTCACACACACACACGTGCTCCGTCTCTCTCACACTCTCTCGTTGGCTGTGAAATGGGACGTTTATCAGCTGGAGCTGCGTGCCGCCTGGCCTCATTTGGGGAGGCGACGTCTGTGAGCTCCTCCGTCGATCTGCCGCGTGGCTCCGCTCCCCACACTGCGGGCCTGACGAGACGGGCGAGGGAGGAGGGCGGAGGCGGAGGGTTGGAGATTGAGGACAAAGAGACACGCGGGTGTTGGACCGACGAGCGTATCCCCAACCTCCAAACCTCCAAACCCCCAAAGCCAAACGTTATTTTAATAATTATAATATAATAAGTATAATTTCGGTTTGTTTTCGGTAGCTGGAGGTGGGGACGGTAGCTCAGGAGGTAGAGCTGGTGGTCTAGTCATCTAAAGGTTGCTGGTTGGATCCCAGGCTCCTCCTGCTAGCATGCTGTAGTGTCCTTGAGCAAGACACTTAACCCCTAATTGCTCCTGATGGCTGCGTCCGTCGCTGTTTGAATAATTGTAAGTGGCTTTGGATAAAAGCGTCTGATCAATGCAATGTAATGTAATGTAATGTAATGTAATGTAAAAGAAGGGTGAAGAATCAATGTGTTCGATGACATCAAAAATGTATTATTATTTTGTTATTTTACTATTTTACATTAATAACAATGTTGGGTTTTTTCATTGTTTTTTTTTCTTTTAATGGTGATTTTTTTTTTGGTGCCGCCCCCCACCCGGCCGCGCCATGTTGAGGTCGACAT
Organism: Zeus faber; assembly: GCF_960531495.2. Lineage (NCBI taxonomy): Eukaryota > Metazoa > Chordata > Actinopteri > Zeiformes > Zeidae > Zeus > Zeus faber. The sequence goes on from NC_137207.1 coordinate 26,932,557, forward strand.
TAGGTTGCATTCACCGCATAAACAAGCAATAATGAAAGACTTGACACAGAAAAATAAATACATTAGCGATTGAGGCAACAATTACGCAGTCTGGATAAATAAAAACAATTTCAAAGTGTTAAAAAAATCGAAATAAAATGTTTTTATTGATGCAGGCTTTACCGCTAATAATAGGGATAGTAGTGCTGCTGTAACCCTTACCCTAAACCTAACCCTTATTGTCATTTTCAGAGGAAAAATAACCCCAAATTCTCGGAATTCTGAACTATCTGGAAAAGGAACTTCTGAATATCCCCCGAACACGGTCGTCTTGTTCTGATTCAGAATGTACGTTGGCAGCGTGTCCAGTGTGCGGTGTC
>NC_137207.1:26937915-27107915 GCF_960531495.2 Zeus faber
AGGTTTTATACAATAACTTGTGAAATAAACACTGAAGCAGAGGGATGAACTTAAGATAGAAAAGATGATGTACAATAATAATAATAATAATAATAATAATAATAATAATAATAATAATACATGCATTTTGTATAGCACTGTTCAAAGACGCTTTACAAGTAGAAAACATGAGATAAAATATACATTTAATTTAAAATCACAAAGTCAGTGTGAAAGAAAGGAAGAGGGATGGACAGGAGAAAACATGGAATTAGAAAATAACAGAAAAAAAAGGGGAGAAATAAAGAGGAGGAGGAAGAAGCTCAATAAAGCAACAATAAAGCTGACGTTAAATATAATAAGCCTTCCACAAATGTCAACAAAATGTTGACGAGAGGGCAAGAAAGAGGCAGCAAACGCACACTTCATGAGCGAAACCAAAAAGCAGAGGTGGAAATCTCTGATAGTGATGAACATCAGCAGGAACCAAATCACAATAAATGGAATCACGTTAAGGGGGTGACAGGGGGTGGGGGGGCCCAGGTTTGACTTTGTATTTTTAGGTTTTTGTGCAGTGACTAGTACAAAACGTTGAAATTGTATGAGTAAATCTGGGAGCTGTCCATGGGCTTGAGGTTCGATGCCATCTGTGGTTCAAAGCCAATTCTGACCACTTTATCGCTATTCCCTATAACTTTTAGTAATAATTAATAGTAGTAATAACAAGCTTAATAATAAATATGGAACCGCTTTTGTCAACGTTTGTATCACCTTTTTTCTACAAAAGATTATTCAAAGTTTCAGCAAGTTGCCTTTGGAGTGTGTTTGGAAACCATGCTGCATGTTCCTACGGACGCTGTGGCAGTAATAATAATTATAATAATAATGTCAAATATTATTGAGGGATCACTGGAATGTCTGGGTGTGACACTCCTTATAAATGTGCTTCGGTTGCACCAGCTCTGCAGACGGTAACAGCGTCACACTGACGCCGTGTGTCCATTAGAACCGGTATTTGTGAATTGGATGCTATTTGCAACGAGGCTCATTTGCATAGAAATGGGCCAATTTTGCAAGAAATCTATGCATAATACCTCATTTAAATATGTGCAAATAGCACCAGCGCACCGTGATGCTAATTGCGTGGCAGTGCAGTTAGCGGTGCATTTCACCGTTTGTGCTGCCTTGAGAATTAGACGCTCGCTTTTTCGGTTTAGCAGCTGCAAGAGCCGCGCGATCCCTTTGTGAATTTGCCCCTATTCATTTAAAGTTCATTATTAAAGGAGACTTATTCTGACTCTCTGTCACGTATATAATGTTATAATGTGGGATGTTCAAATCAGGCCAAAGTGCCAGATAATGAGGTCAACTAAGGAGAAAGTCTGTGAACAAAACACTCTGAACGCTTCGTTTCAAAGGTTTTCTTCTACTCTCTGCACGAGCTGACGTCAGCTGGATTTCCTTATATGGTCATCCGCTCCTTCCCATCCGCTGTGCGTTCCTCCAAACAAAACCAATAAAAACACTGTTTTTACACTTTTATAGCAGGCGGCGTGGAGCTGATATGATGACGACTCGGCAGCTGGATTTATTATTTCTCGCCTCAAACGTGAAACCGACTTTGCTGGACTGCTGAGGTGAAATCGGCGAAAGCTACAGAGTGAATGCGACGGAACCCGGCAGCCACGCTCCAACGCCATTGGCTCACAGAGCTCGGGGGGATGATAAAAATAAAGCATTCTGGGAGTTTTAACAGGTATTAAACGATGAAATGTAAAATAAAAAGGCTGGGAGGAGCAAGGCGGATGGCGGCCGTCTCCTGGGGCGGCTCCGTCACCAGGTTTAAAATGCCGTCTCCGGACCCTCCGTGCCTGCTTTCCGGACGTGGGGCGCGGGTCGCACTTGACGGTCCATCTTTTGACGGTGTTATTCGGGCGTGGCTGCAGGAATAAACAAGCCAACAGGTGAACCCCCCCCCCCAGAAAAAAAAAAGGATGAGGGGAGGGCCAGGTCAACGGGAACATTCCAGGAAGTAAATATATCACAATGTCCTGGATGAAGACGTGGGCGTGAACACGAGAGAGAGAGAGAGCGACAGATCCAGAGAGGGAGGAGAGGCTGTTGACAGTGTAATAGCAGGTTTGCTGGCTCTCTCTCTCTCTCTCTCTCTCTCTCTGTCTCTTTCTGAGTATCTGTCTGTGTTTCTCCTTGTCCCTCTACCTGTCTCTCTTTCTCCGTCTCCCTCACTCTCTTTCTCCCTCTACCTCTCTCGCTCTAGCCATCGCTCTAACCCCCCCCTCTCTCCCTCTCTCTAATCCCCCCCCCCCCCTCTCTCTCTCTCTCCCCATCTCTGCTGCTGTCTGAGTCTGTCTTTCTCCGAGTCCCTCCACCTCTGTCTCTACCTCCCTCCACCTCTCTCACCCTCTCTCTGACTCCACCGCCGCCACGCTCTCTCAGCCTGTCGTTCACTCTGCCTTTCCGTCTCTCTCTCTCTCTCTCTCTCTCTCTCTCTATGTTCTCGCTCGCTCGTTACTTTCCCCCCCCTCTTTCTTTCTCTCTTTACTTCCGTCTAACGGAGCGGCGACCAGCGGAGCGTGGAGCTTTTAATTGAGGCGCACGTGTATCATCCTTTGGCTCCGGCAAATTGGATTACAGGCGAGATGTGTCATTGACTGAGAGAAAACCAACGCAGCACTTGACTGAGGAAAGCAGAGAGAGAGAGAGCGCGAGAGAGAGAGAGAGAGGGAGGGAGAGGGAGGGAGAGAGAGGGAGAGGGAGGGAGGGGGACGGCCACGGTGAGGAGACCCTCTCGCTCTCCCCTCAGCTCTGCCTCCTCCAGGATCACTTTGCTTGTTTTTGAACAACTTCTGGGATGGGCACCCTGCTGTGAGAGTAGGCTCAAAGCAGGCCGGCGCGTGGAGATGCTTCTAGGTGAGACACCTTGTTTACCTTCTTTGTTTACGTCGGTTGGGAAAACACCTCGTGACGGTTTGTCTGCACGGATGTGATGTGCGTTTGCGTGTGATGCATCCGTCTGCCAGCGTGTGTGATCGCTCATCCGCGGTCGGCAAAAAAAAAAAACGTCCCCTCCATCGTTGCCCGGGGCAGCGCCGGTCGGCGGTCTGCGTCGCCGGATCGATGAGCTCCGCCCGCTTGCCTTTCTGATTGGCCCCCGTTTGACGACGTTAAAAAGCGCCGTTCGACTCCCGTCGCCCCCGGACGCGTCGAGCGGTTTGCCGGCCGTCGCGCCGTGCCGCCGATGGCGCCGCGCAGATTGCCGCCAATTATGTCTCGCGCTCCCCGGGGAAATCTGCCCTGATTAGACGCCATAATTGGAGCCCGGAGATAAAGGCGGAGCTGGGAGTTGGGGTCGTTTGTTCCCTTTTTTATTTTTACTACCACCTTCAGAAGATAAAAACAAATATATATCTATACTCTATGTACATACATACACACTTGGTGTGTGTGTGTGTGTGTGTGTGTGTGTGTGTGTGTGTGTGTGTGTGTGTGTGTGTGTGTGTTGCGTTTCCATGGATTCAGGCTGTGTGTTTATGTTTGAGAGCTGGCTTTCCTCGGGTTCCATCGGCTCTTGCGTGTCCTCGCTTCCCTGCGCCTCCTCCACGAGGAGGAGGGTGAAAGCTGAGGGGGCCACGCTGATTTGGGGTGATTCACATTGAGGTTCACTTTTGTCTTTCGTTTAAGTTGAAAGCTCTTTCGCGCCGTTAACCCTCCCTCATGGGCACGGTCGCTCACACGCGGACGGACACACACACACACACACACACACACACACACACACACAGTTAAGGCTGGAGAAAATGTGTCCATCATTAAATACTTAAAACCAGCGGTCGATGAGGGAAGATGAATTTAAAATAGAAATTGAGTTTTAAGTCTGTCTGTCTATCTGTCTGTCTCAGCTATACACTGTATGTACATGTATATATTCTACATAGTGTATAGGTGCAGCCTGTGCAGTGCGTGTGGGAGCTGCAGTTGAGTCTTTCTTCTTTTAAATGGCAGATTAGACAGATCAAAGGAAAACAGTCGGGGAGCAGATAGCTGTGGAGTTCTGCCTTGTGGCCAAACAGCAGCTGTCCCTTCTTCTCCCACACACACACACACAGGCATGCACACACACACACACACACACACTCACACACACACACACACTCACACACACACACACACACACACACACACACACACACACACACTCACACACACACAGGCATGCACACACACACACACACACTCACACACACACACACACACAATCACACACACACACTCACTCACACACACACACACACACACACTCACACAGACACACACACACACACACTCACACACAGGCACACACACACTCACACACACACACACACTCATACACACACACACACACACACACTGACACACACACACACAATCACACACACACACACTCACACACACACACACACAGGCATGCACACACTCACTCACACACACACACTCACACACACGCACACACACACACTCACACACAGGCACGCACGCACACACACACACACTCACACACACACACGCACGCACGCACGCACACACACACTCACACACACACACTCACACGCAGGCACGCACACTCACACACACGCGCACACACACACACACACACACACACTCACACACACACACACACACACACACACACACACACACACCCTCACTTCGCCAGCTTCACTTTGCATGAGCCTGTGTTGTTCTCTCCAATGTAACATGAGAAGCCCCCTCGTCACACCAGACCCAGAACTGTTTTTCAAAATACGATAAACGGTGATTTATTGTCAGTTTTAAATGTGGCCTGTGGTGCTCAATGTGCACCCCCCCCCCCCAGGGTCCTTCAAGTGGTCCCTGGGGGTCCCCAGAAAAATTATTAATAGTTCAACTTCACCGTGATCTCATTTTCCAGACGTTGACTGCACAATAAGGACTGTTATCTGTGGCTGTTATCTGCTGACTGCAGTACAAACAAGTACATATCAGCACAGTAGCCATGCGGTGTTGAGGGTGGTGGCCTGGACTGGGCCCCCACCCACAACATCCTCTCACACGGGCTCTGTGAAGCCAGGGCCACCGTAGCTCATGTGCAAGGCTGAGTTACCAACAGTTTGCTTGATTTTGGAGTAGACCAGGCTGGTACAGGGTGGACGGGGGTAGTATAGTCTGGTCCAGAGTGGTCCTGGGTGGTACAGGGTGGTACAGGGTGGTACAGGGTGGTACAGGGTAGTACAGGGTAGTACAGGGTGGTACAGGGTGGTACAGGGTAGTACTGGGCGGTACAGGGTCGGACAGGGTGGTACAGAGTAGTACAGTGTTGTCCAGGGTGGTACAGGGTTGTCCAGGGTGGTACAGGGTGGTACAGGGTGGTACAGGGTAGTACAGGGCGGTAAAGGGTCGGACAGGGTAGTACAGAGTGGTACAGAGTTGTATAGGGTAGTACAGGGTGGTACAGAGTGGTACAGGGTAGTACAGGGTAGTACAGGGTAGTACAGGGTGGTACAGGGTGGTACAGGGAAGCCGGGGTAGAACAGTGTGGTACAGGGTGGTACGGGGTGTACAGGGTAGTACAGGGTAGTACGGGGTGGTACTTGGTAGTCGGGAGTAGTATAGTGTGGTACCAGGTGGTACAGTGTGGTACAGAGTGGTCTGGGGTAGTCCATGGTGGTACAGGGTGATACAGGTTAATACAGTGTGGAACAGGGTGGTAGAGGGTAGTACAGGGTAGTACAGGGTGGTACAGCGTGGAACAGGGTGGTTCAGGGTAGTACAGAGTGGTGCAGGGTAGTACAGGGTAGTGGTGCTGTAGAATAGTAGCTGTCATCAATGTGTCTGTGTGAGTGAAAGCCTCAAATCACAACGTCAACTTTCAACGGTGGGCGGTCCGCGCGGTTCGATTCCCCGCCGGCGCAGACCTTCCCGCTCGACACGTCTGACTCAGTTTCCGGCCGGAGGCGGGAACACCCCTCGTCGGAGGCAGCCGAGCACGAGGGCGAGGGTGTTGGTGCGTCAGCGCCGCCCGCTCTTCGCCGCGGAGTGGTTTACGCCGCCGCCGGGTTTTAAAGTGCCGGCCGCCCGGCTCCCGGGGTAAAAGCGCGTGCGGGGGGGCAGAGGTTGCCGGGGCTCGTCAAGTCAAGCGTGCAATGAGGTGGAGGTTGAGGATAAAATTTAGATAAGACCATAGCGCGCCCCCCCCCCCAGGGAGCGCTTGGCGGTAACACGGAGGCTAAAGCCTGGCCTGCACCGCAGGGGTTGTTCAGGCCTCGTCATGACGTATCGTGACTCTGCCGCTTTTTCCCGCGCAAACAGATTCCGTTCACCTCGCCGCCACGGGTTCTCGGTCTTCCCCCCGTGGCCATGCGTCCTCGCCTCCAAAATGTTGAAGGTGGGATCTGCGGCTCCCGAGCGGATCGGGGGGAGCGTATGCAGAAAGTACGGAAAAAAGAACACGTTGATGGATGGACCTGACAGCGTAGTGTATAGTGTAGCATGATGTTTCACAGGATGCAGCACAGTATGTCATGCTGCTACTTTTTGCAGTGTATTCATTTACATTTACATTTAGTCATTTATCAGACGCTTTTATCCAAAGCGACTTACAAGGGAGAATAACATTCAGCTACATTGCGACAGAGATTAGTGTAATAACAACATTGGTATAACAATAAATACTGCAAGGTGCAAGGTATTCAATGCAAGGTATTCAATGCATACTACCACTGTGTGGCTTTGGACATCCTAAAAGGGCTCACACACTGATTTGAAGGACTGAACAGTGTGCTACAGTAGTAGGTGATAATTATTGGTTCTCAAACCTTTTTCTCTGTTGGAGCAGAAATAATTTCCTGCGCCCCCGCCCCCACCCCCGCCAGGATACTCCATTGTTTGTTTTTTTTAATCCTCGCTAACGGCAAACTAACAAGTGACAAAACAAGCGGCGGTGAACTTCATTTATCCACTGCCGCTGTGAAGAACACGAGCGTCCACGTTTTTTGTTCAGCTCCGTTCACCTCTGAATGTGAATTTAACGTTAAACTCTCTACTTTCTCTCTTTGTTCATTATTTTTGCTCCTTCAGTCCCTGGGAGCTTCTGCGGATGTAAAAAAAAACATGAAGGGTGAAAATATTTGCCCGATATAGGATTTAATTACTAATGTCAAATATTTACACAAAAAGTCATCAACTTTAGTTCTGCTCTGCATAATTTACCCTCGGCCAAATTTAGAGACGGTGACGAGCGTCGCCCCAAACCCCGGGGGGGGGGCTTCAAGGCGTCTCTGGGAGGAGCCAGCGTGCGAGGTCACAGACGCTCTGCCTCCGTTTGTTTTCCCACACTCCACACGCTGCTACCGTCCCGTCGCCAGGCTCCATCCCTGCCACTCTCTGCCATCCGTCACAGAGCGGCCACGGCGTGCGCTTGATTAGCCTGATTGATACTGTCACACACACACACACACACACACACACACACACACACACACACACACACACACACACACACACACACACACACACACACACACACACACACCCTCTGGATAGTTGGACTGTTACTTCCTGACAACCACCCAAACAAGATGAGGCCACTGTTAAGGATTTCCAAGGGGGTTTATTTCACAGGGATCTTCCCAGGTCCTTGGGGTGCTTGGAGTTGCTCGAATTTCCCACCGAGAAGTGTGAGTGCTGGAGTCGCTCAGGAAAATAGCCCCGTTTTGTGCTTTAAAAAAAAAAAAAAAAAAAAAAAACGCAATCATTGAAAAACCTGTGAATATGAATTTGCCAGAATGTTCTTTTTTTCTGACAGAAAACAGACAGACAGACAGACAGACAGACAGACAGACAGACAGAGATCCCTGCCTTTATTTGTTTGATTTGTTTTGTGTTCAAAATCAAAAAAAATGGAAATAAAAAGAATTGTGCTTTAAAAAGGAACCTGATTTCATGTTGTGATGACAGCAAGAACCCTGATTTTATCAGTTTACTCAGCCACGTCTCTCTCTCTCTCTACCTGTCTCTCTCTCCCTCCCTCTCTCTCTCTCTCTCTCTCCCTGTCTCTCTCTCTCTCTCTCTCTCCCTGTCTCTCTCTCCCTCCCTCTCCCTGTCTCTCTCTCTCTCTCTCTTGTTTGTTGTTATTTATCAGTTTGTTTTGCGGTGAGAGATGAGACGTACAGGTAGAGCAGACGACAACAAGACGTGTGCTGGACGTGTGCTGGACGTGTGCTGGACGTGTGCTGGGCGTGTGCTGGACGTGTGCTGGACGTGTGCTGGACGTGTGCTGGGCGTGTGCTGGACGTGTGCTGGGCGTGTGCTGGGCGTGTGCTGGGCGTGTGCTGGACGTGTGCTGGGCGTGTGCTGGACGTGTGCTGGGCGTGTGCTGGACGTGTGCTGGGCGTGTGCTGGGCGTGTGCTGGACGTGTGCTGGGCGTGTGCTGGGCGTGTGCTGGGCGTGTGCTGGACGTGTGCTGGGCGTGTGCTGGGCGTGTGCTGGGCGTGTGCTGGACGTGTGCTGGACGTGTGCTGGGCGTGTGCTGGGCGTGTGCTGGACGTGTGCTGGACGTGTGCTGGACGTGTGCTGGGCGTGTGCTGGGCGTGTGCTGGACGTGTGCTGGGCGTGTGCTGGGCGTGTGCTGGACGTGTGCTGGGCGTGTGCTGGACGTGTGCTGGGCGTGTGCTGGACGTGTGCTGGGCGTGTGCTGGACGTGTGCTGGGCGTGTGCTGGACGTGTGCTGGGCGTGTGCTGGACGTGTGCTGGACGTGTGCTGGGCGTGTGCTGGACGTGTGCTGGGCGTGTGCTGGACGTGTGCTGGGCGTGTGCTGGACGTGTGCTGGGCGTGTGCTGGACGTGTGCTGGGCGTGTGCTGGACGTGTGCTGGACGTGTGCTGGGCGTGTGCTGGGCGTGTGCTGGACGTGTGCTGGACGTGTGCTGGACGTGTGCTGGACGTGTGCTGGGCGTGTGCTGGGCGTGTGCTGGACGTGTGCTGGGCGTGTGCTGAGCGTGTGCTGGACGTGTGCTGGGCGTGTGCTGGGCGTCTGCTGGACGTGTGCTGGACGTGTGCTGGACATGAAAACACCTGTCATTAGTCATTAGTTAAAGTGGATGTTATGAGTGAGCAGGTGGAGGCATCGAATGCAACAAATGAAGTTAAGAAAAGCAGCATTTATTCACTGCAGCCTTGCAGACACCATGTAACTACATTATATACTGTGTGGTATAACTGTACATGATATACTGTATAACTCTACATTGTATATAGTATAACTGTACATGATATACTGTATAACTACATGATATACTTTATAACTACATGATATACTGTATAACTCTACATTGTATATAGTATAACTCTACATGATATACTGTATAACTACATGATATACTGTATAACTCTACATTGTATATAGTATAACTCTACATTATATACTGTATAACTCTACATTATATACTGTATAACTCTACATTGTATATAGTATAACTCTACATTATATACTGTGTAGTATAACTCTACATTATATACTGCATGGTATAACTCTACGTTATATACTGTATAACTCTGCATTATATATAATATAACTCTACATGATATACTGTATAGTATAACTGTACATTATATATAGTATAACTCTACATTATATATAGTATAACTCTACATTATATATAGTATAACTGTACATTTTATACTGTATAGTATAACTCTACATTATATATAGTATAACTGTACATTTTATATAGTATAACTCTACATTATATATAGTATAACTGTACATTTTATATAGTATAACTCTACATTATATATAGTATGACTCCACATTATATATAGTATAACTGTACATTTTATATAGTATAACTGCACATTATATATAGTATAACTCTACATTATATGTAGTATAACTACATTTTATATAGTATAACTGTACATCATATATAGTATAACTGTACATCATATATAGTATAACTCTACATTATATATAGTATAACTCTACATTATATGTAGTATAACTACATAATATATAGTATAACTGTACATTATATACAGTATAACTCTACATTATATGTAATATAACTCTACATTATATATAGTATAACTCTACATTATATGTAGTATAACTACATTATATATAGTATAACTGTCCATCATATATAGTATAACTGTACATTATATATAGTATAACTCTACATTATATGTAGTATAACTACATTATATATAGTATAACTGTACATTATATATAGTATAACTCTACATTATATGTAATATAACTCTACATTATATATAGTATAACTCTACATTATATGTAGTATAACTACATTATATATAGTATAACTGTCCATCATATATAGTATAACTGTACATTATATATAGTATAACTCTACATTATATGTAATATAACTCCACATCATATATAGTATAACTGTACATTATATATAGTATAACTCTACATTATATGTAGTATAACTACATAATATATAGTATAACTGTACATTATATATAGTATAACTCTACATTATATGTAATATAACTCTACATTATATATAGTATAACTCTACATTATATGTAGTATAACTACATTATATATAGTATAACTGTCCATCATATATAGTATAACTGTACATTATATATAGTATAACTCTACATTATATGTAGTATAACTACATTATATATAGTATAACTGTACATTATATATAGTATAACTCTACATTATATGTAATATAACTCTACATCATATATAGTATAACTGTACATTATATATAGTATAACTCTACATTATATGTAGTATAACTACATTATATATAGTATAACTGTACATTATATATAGTATAACTCTACATTATATGTAGTTTAACTGACATTATATATAGTATAAGTGTACATTATATGTAGTTTAAATGTACATTATATATAGTATAAGTGCACATTATATATAGTATAAGTGTACATTATATGTAGTATAGCTACATTATATATAGTATTACTGTACATCATATATAGTATAACTGTACATTATATATAGTATAACTGTACATTATAAATAGTATAACTCTACATTATATGTAGTTTAAATGTACATTATATATAGTATAAGTGCACATTATATATAGTATAAGTGTACATTATATGTAGTATAGCTACATTATATATAGTATAACTGTACATCATATATAGTATAACTGTACATTATATATAGTATAACTCAAGATTCAAGATTCAAGATTCAAGATTTTTATTTGTCACATACATATACATACTTCCATACATATATGCAGTGAAATGTAATGCAACGCACCCGGTGATAGCACACAAGAAGTCCTAGGAAAAAGTACAAAAATAAAATAAAATAAAAAGTAGAAAATTCCTTTCTAATAGACCGACTAACTGACTCCTAAAACGTAATACAGTAAGTGGAATACTTATAGAATAAGATAAAAAATATATAGAATAAAATACAATAAAAAATAAATTGAAATAAAATGGAATAGGTTGAAGGAATATGCCTATGTATATACAGATATGTGCATTTAAAGTGGCATGTGAATTAAAGTGGCATGTGAATGTGAATAGTGTGAGGTAGTGTTTGGGATAATACAGCACAGTATACAACAGTACGGCGCAGCAATACGGCATCACGAACAACCCTGAACAGTGATACAGTATGCGGTACAGTATGCTACATACAGTACAGTAGGTAGTGGAGCCTAGTGCATGGCTCAGTTAGGACCCCTGGTGAGGTCAGCGTTGACAGTTCTGATGGCTTGAGGGAAGAAACTCCGTCTCAGTCTCTCTGTTCTCGCTGCGTGACTGCGGAGGCGCTTGCCTGACCGCAGCAGCTGAAACAGTCCGTTGTTGGGGTGATGAGGATCCTTCATGATCCTACGGGCTCTGCTACTACACCTCCTGGTGTATAACTCCTGCAAGGGGGGGAGGGTAGTTCCAGTGGTACGTTCAGCTGAACGCACCACCCTCTGCAGGGCCCGCCTGTCCTGGGCAGTACAGTTCCCAAACCAGGCAGTGATGTTGCCTGTCAGGATGCTCTCCACTGCTCCAGAGTAGAAGGACTTGAGGATCCTCACCGAGACCCGGAATTTCCTCAGCTGCCTGAGGTGGTAGAGACGCTGCCTCGCCTTTCTCACCAGAGTGTCTGTGTGAACAGTCCATGTTAAGTCCTCTGTGATGTGGACTCCCAGATATCTGAAGCTGCTCACCCTATCGACAGAAGTCCCATTAATCCACAACGGCGCGTGCGTCCTCGATTGTGATCCACGCCTAAAGTCCACAATCAGCTCCTTGGTTTTGCTGACGTTCAGGTGGAGGCTGTTGTCCTGGCACCAGAGTGACAGGTCAGCCACCTCCTCGCGGTAGGCCTTCTCATCGCAGTCGGTGATCAGGCCCACGACCACGGTGTCGTCAGCAAACTTGATGATGGTGTTGGAGCTGGACCTGGCCACACAGTCATGTGTGTACAGGGAGTACAGTAGGGGGCTGAGGACGCAGCCCTGGGGGGATCCTGTATTCAGGGTGAGGGAGCTTGACATGTACTTCCCCACCTTGACCACCTGGGGGCGGCCTGTGAGGAAGTCCAGGATCCAGGTGCACAGCGGAGCATTCAATCCTAGCTCCAACAACTTGACAGCCAGTCTGGTGGGGACGATGGTGTTGAAAGCTGAACTATAATCAATGAACAGCATTCTCACATAGGCCCCCTTCTGGCCATCCAGGTGCGTGAGCGTGGTGTGCAGTACCTGAGAGACCGCGTCATCCGTGGATCTGTTCTGCCGGTACGCGAACTGCAACGGGTCCAAGGTGCGGGGGAGGGAGGCGCAGATGTAATCCTTAATCAGCCTCTCGAAACACTTCGTGACCACCGAGGTGAGGGCCACCGGACGGTAGTCATTCAGGCAGGTTGGAGAGGCGATCTTCGGGACAGGCACGACGGTGGACCTCTTGAAGCAGGATGGGACCACTGATTCAACTCTACATTATATGTAGTATAACTACATTATATATAGTATAACTGTACATTATATATAGTATAACTACATTATATGTCAAATAACTACATTTTAGATAGTATAACTCTACATTATATGTAGTTTAACTGTACATTATATATAGTATGTGTACATTATATGTAGTATAACTCTACATTATATGTAGTTTAACTGTACATTATATATAGTATAAGTGTACATTATATGTAGTATAACTCTACATTATATGTAGTTTAAATGTACATTATATGAAGTATAACTCTACATTATATGTAGTATAACTCTACATTATATGAAGTATAACTCTACATTATATGTAATATAACTCTACATTATATGTAGTTTAACTGTGCATTATATATAGTATAAGTGCACATTATATGTAGTAAGACTCTACATTATATGAAGTATAACTCTACATTATATGTAGTATAAGTGTACTTTATATGCAGTATAACTGTATAACTGTATAACCTCCCAGCTGTATCCTCAACCCGGGCAGAAGCCTTTCGCTCGCAGCAGAAGCCGTCGCTGCTCCGCTGCAGAAAGCAAACACATCGATGTTGCCATGACACCCAACGAGGGCCCCGCAAAACACTGTAATCACAGACAAGGAGACGGAGTTGAATTCAGCCTCCAGTCAGTCAGCGCAGGCGGAGGCCTGGACCTTTTGTCAATGCTGTTTGAATGTGTTTTATTTTATAAACCTACTTATGTTTGGGTTGAGCTGAATGACTTTTTATTGATTAATAAAAATAGACTTTAAATCACGTCCAAGGTGCAGTTGACTTCACACAGAATTCTGGATGAATTTCTCCCTACATTGGTGATTCCATAAATCTGGGATTAACACCACCTAAACCACACCTAAACCACACATTAACTGAAGGCTCTATCATCTGATGCTTAAACGTCACCGTCTCTCACCTCAGACCTCAATTTAAAGCAACCCGATGTGACTTCTCCACCTGAAAACAACAGCTTCACAATCATTGTGACGGTGCACTGATGGAGACCAGCACCTCTGCCATCCCCCCTCAGGACGCGTCTTCCTGCTCGGTCGCTTCTGTGTTCGGGTCGGAGACCGCAGCAAAAGCGCCTCCCGCCCCGCGGCGCCACCTCCAAACGTCCGGTAATAATGCTCATGCAAAACGTAGCTGCTCCACCTCCCCGACGGCGCAGATGAGACGGGCCGGTGCCAGCACATCTGGTGCCTACACCGGCGGCAGCACCAGAGCTCTCTCTCCCCCACGGCTCCGGGGGACGGAGGAGAGGGGCTCCGGAGGGCGGGGACTCCGGGGGACGGGGGCTCCGGGAGCCGTGGACCGCAGGGGGCTCGCGGTGAGGTCCTGCAGGTGCTCTGTGACCTGGATGTACACAGTATCTGCGTTAGTAACACAGACTGTTGTTGAAACGTGACCCGTGAGGTTCAGGTTTGTCCGGTTAAATAAACTCTTTCCCGACACCGGACCAAGTTTTACCACGGTGGTGCAAAAGTGCAATTGCACTCAAAGTGTCGCGGGCGCCAAATCCCAAATACCAGAAGCTACATAGCGCTGCTTCAGACATCTCTAAGCTAGTACCAAGCATCACTATTTATAACCGTATTTACTTAAACGTAACCGTCTTTAAGCTCATACCAAGATTTCAAGATTCAAGATTCAAGATCTTCAAGATACCATCCCAAATGCCTCTGATTCGGCTCCTCTGATTAAAATCGATTTAATCAAGTATCAACATCGACTTTGTTTATGTTTATTACTGTTATTTTGATTACAATGACATCATTATCACTACTAGACTGCTATCTTACCAAACTATACATAGGATATACAGTATATTTCTACTACTAGTACTATTATTACATATTATTACTTTGCACTGTTTACTATATTTATTTACTCGCAAGTCAGAAAAGTTGCTGCACAAGTTCTCTTCCCTGTCAACTTTGTGTGTGTCTACATGCAATTTATCTGATTTGATTTCCTTTTTATTTTGATCTCTTTTATTACTTGCACTGTTCTGTCCACTGTTGCTGCCGTAGCACCTGAATTCCCCCCCAGAGGTGAGCAGAGGGTTCGTTGTATTATCTACTTCTTTGATAAAAAACATTATAAATCCAGAGTTCTTGATGTTCAAATCTGAGCTAAAACACGTCACTGCTTCTGTTTCAAAGTGGCGACAGGTTTTTTATAATTTATCCCTTATCGAAAAGGCACACAGTGGCCAACGTGCTCATTTTGAGGGTTCGGACCCGACGCTGAAAACGTGCGGGTGGGCGGGTGGAGTTGACCTGCACCGCTCCGTCCCCCCCCCACATCGCCGTTCCCCTGCGGTCCCGCCCGCTGCGGCGCCGTCGTTTTGGGAGCAGAGCAGAGCTGTGCGGCCGCTCGTCGCCAGGAACGTCAGGAGGAGCCCGGGGTCGCTCGTCTTCTCCCCCCTCCCCTTCGGGCTCCGGGAGCCGGCGCCCGTCCCGGTGCAGGAACGGACAGAAGCCGCTCTTCGAATGACACAACACAACCGCGCGTCGTGTTTTGTGGACGCCCCGCGCGCGCCGCCGCGCTCGTTTCTGCAGGTTCTGTGTTACCGCACCATGCTCGCTCCATCCAAATAAACAAACGCCTTTTTGCCTCCTACGTCAGCAGACGGGAGGAGGCAGATAGTGATCCAGCTCGCCACGGGCTTACTTCAAAATCTGGTTACGTTCAGAAGCTGCTGAAAATCTGATGAAAATCGCTCCAATATAAATCGTGGGTTCGTTTAATTTTTAATTTTTTTTTTAACTCTGTCTCCATGCCCCCCCGCACACACGCACACACACACACACACACACACACACACACACACACACACATGCAGATGTAAAATCACCTGAACCGATTGACATTTTTTGTGCTTAAACGAAGAGGCGGCTTGGATAAAAAATACTGTGCCGTCACCCTCAGCCGCCTGATAGGAAACAAAGCGCAAAACAAATGAAAGACGAACTAAAACTGCTAAAATATACATTGACTGAGGGACGCCGGAAAATCTAGACGGCGAATCTCAACCTTCACCATATTTCACGTAGGCGTAGAACACACACGGCCGGACACGTTTCTGTGTTGAGCGTATTTTATACAGACAGGCAGTTAAAGGTATTAGCGTAATAAAAAAAACAAAAAAACATTTGAATAAATATAATACTCAATGAGTCATCAGCCGAGAACAAGATACTGAAGGATCACGATTATTCCTCCAGAAAACGATCCTCGCTGATGCTTTCTCTCAAACGAGTGGTCGTTTGAGAGAAGTTGGTCCGGTTTCGGAGGCATGCGACGCGGCTCCCCCGTCCCTCGGCTCTCGGAGGTTGGGTCCCGGAAGACGCCCCTGCCTCCCCGGCCCCGGGCCCCCCACGATCTCCACCTTCTCAATGGCCTCCGTCGTTTATCACCTGGCTCGTCGCGAGCGCCGCTGATTTTCTCCCCCCGCGGCGGAGGATCATCGAGACACCCTCCATGCGCCACTCAGCCGCCGCCGCCGCCTGCGGAAGGGCATCGCTCTGAATGCTGCTAATTGCAAAGTACTCGGGGTGTTTAATGCCGCAGCCGGATTTAAAATATCAATATGTGTTCACGGCACATCTGCGGCGTGGCATTCGGCGCGCTCTGATTAGGCTCGGGCTTATCTCCGCCCGGGCAGATGGCGGCCGTTTATTTCTAATGAGCTTGATGCAGACGTGCGGCGGCCCGCGGACGTGGAGGGCCTCGCAGCGACGCGTGGCCAGCGCTGATAATGCCTTCTGCTCCCCGTCTCCCCGCTGATGAGTTCTGCACGCCTGTGCATGTGCACGCTGCCCTGCCTCTGCGCGCGCCGACGCTTCCTCTCGGGTTGAGCGCACCAAATATACCAAGCTGCGGGACGCTGGAGCCGAACCGAACGCTTTACCGCAGCCAAGGGGTTGCTACCGGGACGGTGAGGGAGTGTGGAGGCAGAGGATGCGGATGTACGTGACCAAGGGGGTCAAAATGTGAAAATGTGAAAAAGAAACTGTTCTCGCTCGACATTTTGACAAACTGATGTTTTCACGTGTTGACGTGAGTGATCTGGTTGACCAGATTTTACAGTTTGTTTGTTTTCTGCCCTGCTTGTATTTGCATGTAAGCACGGTGTGAAGCTGAGGCTGAGCGCCGCCTTTCTCCACAGCAAAGCGTTCAGCGGCCGTGCGGGGAAAAAAAAACAAAACATTTAAATGTAATTTCCATTGAATTCTTAAAGCCTCCTCCAACGCCGGTTCGTTCCCGTCAGCCCCCTTGCCAGCGCGCGGCGGCAAAGCAAACAACAACTCTGCGGCGCCTTTGTCACCGACCCCACCGCACCAGCCCCGGATTTTCACCTTGAACCAATTTGGCTGCAGCTCAGGATCCCCGCCGTGAAAATGGGCCCCGCAGCAGTCGAGTTGCAACTAGAACAGATTACCGCGGGGAGCCCGGTCTGGGCCGGCCGCCGCCCCGCAGGTAGAAATTCTCGCTCCATTTGTGGCTCCGCCAGCTGAGCCTGGACAGACGGTGACGGCAAGAGGAAGAATTCGCCTGTTGCCAGGGAGTGGGGGGGGGCGTAAATGGATATGTGACAATGAAGATGAATTTATTTAAAGACGGGGCGGGGCCCTCTCTGCCGTCGGGGAGATGGGGCCCTCACTTGGCTCGGCAGGCGTTTTCCTCGCCTTCGTCACTTGAATAAGAGACAACAACCGCTCCACAGCTCGCCCCCCCCCCCCCCCCCCCCCCGTTTTAAAAAGCACCGATCGGCACTTTCGTAATTGACGAAACGGCATCGTCCACCGAAGGCATCTGCTTATTATCTCTGGTTCTCGTTTCGCAGGCTGGAATAAAAATTAAAGGGACATTATTTATTTATTTTCTTCAGACCAAATTTTGGCGGAGGCTCCGGTCACCGCGGCGGAGGGATGCATGGATGCATGGACTCTGGACAGGCAGACTTAATGTTTGTTTGTTTTTTTATTCAAAATATATATTGCAGTTTTTATTCATAATACATACGGTTTACTGTGTCATTTATTATGTCAAGCAGCTTGACAGCATCTTTGTTTTTGTTGTTTCCAACCAGGAGGACACATGGCAGCAGAGAGGTTTCATTCAGCCTTAACTTTGCTCCCTGGCTGCTGTTTTAATTGTGTTTATGTGTTGATGACTTTCCAAACCAGAAAGGAGCCACATGTCTGAGCAGGGCTCCAGAAAAATGGAAAAATGCAAAACCGGAGGAAGACTGCCAGACGGGAGGAGCGGGGGGCGCGGGTGCGGGCGCGTGGTGAAGCAGCGCCACCACGTCACCGACGTGGCCTCTGGACATAGAAATATACATCCATCGCTTTTCAACCATTTTTCTTATTTTTTTTTCTGGCTGCACGACGTTAAAAAGGAGCGGTTATGAATTTAAAAAAAAAACAACACAACCACCGGGATCAATGCATTCTTGTGTGAAGAAAAAATAATAACTGGCTTTGGATCAAGAAAAGGCAAAACATACAAGCGGTCAACCACATACAAGCTTCAACCACATACAAGCGTCAACCACATACAAGCTTCAACCACATACAAGCGTCAACCACATACAAGCTTCAACCACATACAAGCATCAACCACATACAAGCGGTCAACCACATACAAGCGGTCAACCACATACAAGCGTCAACCACATACAAGCTTCAATCACATACAAGCGTCAACCACATACAAGCTTCAACCACATACAAGCGTCAACCACATACAAGCTTCAACCACATACAAGCTTCAACCACATACAAGCGTCAACCACATACAAGCTTCAACCACATACAAGCATCAACCACATACAAGCGTCAACCACATACAAGCTTCAACCACATACAAGCTTCAACCACATACAAGCGTCAACCACATACAAGCTTCAACCACATACAAGCATCAACCACATACAAGCGTCAACCACATACAAGCTTCAACCACATACAAGCTTCAACCACATACAAGCTTCAACCACATACAAGCTTCAACCACATACAAGCTTCAACCACATACAAGCGTCAACCACATACAAGCTTCAACCACATACAAGCGTCAACCACATACAAGCGTCAACCACATACAAGCGTCAACCACATACAAGCGTCAACCACGTTCAGATGAGTGAGATGGGAGAACCGGGGGTGTGCTGTATCTGGTGGTGTTCGGGAGGGAGCCGTGCTGGGCCGGGGGTCAGCTGTGAAATAAACCCAAACGGGCGGTGCCTCCGTCAGCCAGCTCCTCCCACTCCCCGCCTCGCCCTGTGTCCCCCCCCCCCCTCCGAAGCCCTTCCCCTCCCTCCGCCGTCGCCGTGACGTTGAGTCACCAAAAGACTAATCATGAGAATAACGAAGATGAGGCCTCCTCCCCCGCGCCGTGCCCCCTCGCTGGGAGCCAAGATGGCCGGCGCGGCCTCCGCCCTCGCCGTCGGCGGAGGAGGGTCCGCCCGCGAGGGCCGCTCCGCCGGAATGCACCGAGCGGCGGTGCCCGCGGTCAAGGCGATTTTAAAATGGCCGTCACAAGCTGCTCCGCGGTGTACGAATCACAGCTTCACTGGGGCGAACTTTGTTCGCCGCAGGAGGAGAAAGAAAAGAAAAAAGGCGGTAAATGAAAGGTCTCGCTCGGCTGCTGTTTTGCCGCCTCGCTGCGTGGGAGATGAATGAGATCAATTTCGGGTTCGTGTGGAGGAGCAGGCGGCGTCCCTAAAAGTCACGCTGACAGACAGATTAAGCACCTCCACCCACTGGAGTGCCAACAGACACGGCCGCTCTGTGGTGCCGCCTCCTCTCTCTCTCTTTTGTTTTCCCCGTTTTTTGCCTCCCGCGCTTCACGGCGTCCGAATCCGTTTGGCTCTCAGCGCCGCGGCCCTTCCACAAAAAGCATTTTCAAGCACCTCATCGGGACCGTGACTCGCCGTAGACGATAGATCCGTCTGAATCATGTTTCACGACAGCGAGGCTTTTTTGCGTTAATGCAAAATCCCCCCCGCTGCCATTCCATAAGACTCCAAACCCAGTTGCTGGGAAAGCAGCCTGCACTTCATTCAAATTAATAATAAAAACAGAAATAAAAACAAAATGACAAGGAGCAACGGAGTCTTCATTTCTGTCTCTGAAGCGAAAAAGAAGAGAAATAAATGGCTGAAAAGTGCACGGTGCCCTGTTCTGGTGATCCACCCGGAGTTCCACCACCGTCACTTGACTCCGGGTGGATCATCGTCAGACTTCCAACCTCCATCCTCTTAACGACTGCCTGGAGGAATTTCCTGCGCCCTGAGCCTGCGCCTCCTGGCGCGGTGAGAGGGGGGCGGGTCGGCGTGCGTTTGAAGCCATGCGCCGCGGCTCCACCCAAAAATGCTTTCTCCAGACGTTCCTGCCAATTCGGTAATTCCACGGCTGCCGCCATTGGCCGCTGGGGTTCCCGCCTCCCAAAACGGGACGTCCGCACCCGACTCTCCGTTGAGGGGAAGGTGGAAACCCCCCAAAAACATGACAGTTGGAACATTCCAGTGCACCGGAGCCCAGGTCCCGCCGCCGGAGGGGGCTCCGTCGCCGGGCGGAGCTCCGTCACTGCGTCTTCGCTTGGAGACGGGAACACGCGGTCGCGTGGGTTCTGTTTGTCTAAAGCCTCTTTCTCTCCCACGCTGCAGGCGCTCTGTCCCAGGGCCTTCTGTCCCAGGGCCGGGCCCACCCCCTGCTGGCCTCCCTGTCCCTGCCGGGGCGCCCCCTGCCGCCCCAGACGCACCCCCGCCTGGAGCTCAAGCACTTCCTGCCCCTCAGGGTCAACGGCTCCTCGCCGCTCCACCTGTTCCCCAACTTCAACACGGTGAGGTGGCGCACGCACGTGATTGATCCGAGGCGCCCGGTTGGACCGCAGCGCACTGCTTGCATACATTTATCGGGATTCGGGAATCAAGGCGTTGATATTGAATGTGACTGATACTAAAAAATCACTGAGTTTGACAGAAGTTAATAAATATTTTGAGTCAATAATTTGGGCTGAACAAAACGATTGTGGTGAGAATTCCATCCACGTAGTTCTGTCCAGGGATGCACCGTTGGTGAAACTCAGATGTATAAAATGACAATTTGGTCGATGCCGATGTTTTTCCGAGGTTCCCTGAATGCAGCATCGCTTCCAGCTCGGAGCGCTGCAGTCGGCGCGGCAAATATGGGCCGACGCCGCTGTACGGCCGGTGAATCGGTGCATCCCTGGTTCTGTCCATTCTCAACTCAACGGAAGGAATGCGGCCGTGCGACTCGTCACCTTCCCGCCTGCATTAAACCCAGCAGGGGTCCAATCAGGCAGAGGTCCCAAGGCGGTTGTGAAGTCCGAGCAAACAACCGCAGCGACATTCAGACTTAGGTTTCTCACCGCGGCGCCGTTGGAAACATTTGAGGCGTCTCTTCTGCGCCGGCGTTGGCGTTCCCGTTCCCGTGTTGTCCAGTGACAGAACTGGGAAACCGCTGTTGGATCGTTTCACATTGGATGTAGGATTCATGAGCCCACATTGTGACACAAACTGATGAATATGCAAAACTCTCCATGATTACCACAATAATAACTTCCTCCGCTCCTCCCTAGTGGCACTGACGGAGCTTCATTTAAAGCTCTGCATTGTGGTGTGTGTGTGTGTGTGTGTGTGTGTGTGTGTGTGTGTGTGTGTGTGTGTGTGTGTGTGTGTGTGTGTGTGTGTGTGGTACCGTCCCGCCCCAGATGGACCCGGTGCAGAAGGCTGTGATCAACCATACGTTCGGCATGGCTCCGCCCAAGAAGAAACCCATCATCTCGTGCAACATCTGTCACCTGCGCTTCAACTCCACTGTAAGTGCGACGCGCAGCGTTCCTCCACCCCCAGGAGCTCAAAACACCTTCTCTTCATGAACCTCATCTGTTTCCGTCACTCTGGGTGCTCCACCTTGGGCCGGGTCGCCCTCAGAAACCTAGTGTTCATCTCAGGGGAATCTACCGCTCCGCGGCTGCGTTTGCTGCTTGAATGCAGTGGATGGAGCAGCGGATGGAGCAAAGGTTCAAGCCTTGGAAACCATCACGTTTCCTTTTTTACAAAATGGGAAACTTGCAATATTGTCCGTGGCAACAAGCTGTGCATTTAATCAGGTTTTCGGGGTTTTGTTGACGCTTTCGCCCTTCCTCAAATCAGCTCTTTTGGCTGCATGCTATGATAAGGGTTAGGGTTAGGGTTAGGGTTTGAGAGACTAGAAACAGGAGGTGGTGTCGCTTCCCATGGGCAACCTGCTGTAGTGACGGTGTTACGCTCTGGGTGCAGTGTGGCAGGCAGCTGCAGCAGAGTGCTTCCTCTCTCAACAGTGGGCTGAAAAATAGTGAACCTATCCTTTAACAAGTGTTTAACGCTCTCTATTTTATATATATACACGTATATACACACTGTATATGAACCACACATATTAATGTATTGTAAAATACCAGAATAAGCGATACATGGAAGCACTGCTTGTATTACAGTCTTTATTTCCAAAGGTCATTTTATCTCTTGTCTTGCCACATTAAAAGCTTTGGAGATGTAAGTAGTCAAACACCAAAAAGCCAAAGCAGATGTTCTTGTATGTTTGACTACTACACATATACGTATATATATATATATATATATACATACATACATACATACATACATACATACATACATACATACATACATATATATATATATATATATGTACACACATATATATAAGGAGATATATATATATATAATATATCACATATATACAGTATTTATATACTGTATATATATATATATATATATATATATGTATACAATATATATGTATGCACATGGTGTGTATGTGTTCCTGTAAGTGTATTTTGTTCAGCAACATGGTCAGAAATAGCTGACGGCTCTTTCTCTCTTTCTCTTTCTCTCTTTTCTCTCTCGTTCTCCCTTCCTCTTTATCATTCTCCGTCTCTTTCTTTCTATTTCCTCTTGCCTCCCTCTTTCTTTATCTACTGATGGCGCCACGGCTGCTTAAAGCTCCTCTTATATATATATATCTATAGATATATAGATATATATAGATATACATATATAGATATATAGATATATATATGTATAATTATTACTTTATTTTTTCTTATTTCTCATGAAAATCTTGTATATTTTGCCAAAGATGTTGTGGCCCACTTGCAGTACCCCCAATGGCCACTAGTGGATTATTTTGTGTTTTCGTACTGAGGCCTCCTCTGCTGCCACTTTACTGTACTTGTACTAGTACTTGATGTGGCCACCCTTACTTACGGTGGCCCTGAGAGCTCAACGCACTGCAACTGCAAACACAAGCAAACAGACAAAACACAAATGCAAAAGCCACAACATGACTGTAGAAGCTGTTTTCTGTGGAATATCGCACTTAAATCCTTAAAAAATAAAAATAAAAAATTATAGATATAAAAGTAGATTTTTCTATTCATTAATTGCATGGAGGAAGCAGATGGAGGATTTGGACGTGGTGGTCTCGTGTGCTGCGATTGGTCTATGATAGTTGCAGATCCAGGTTATTACTTGTATAAAATCTTAAATGTTTTCCGTTAATCCGGTCGTGTTTTCCGTTAATGCGGTCGTGTTTTCCATTGATGCTGTTGTGTTTTCTCTTAATGTGGTTGTGCTTTCCGTTAATGTGGTTGTGTTTATCATTAATGTGGTTGTGCTTTCCGTTAATGTGGTTGTGTTTATCATTAATGTGGTTGTGCTTTCCGTTAATGCGGTTGTGTTTTCCCTTAATGTGGTTGTGCTTTCCATTAATGCGGTCGCGTTTTCCGTTAATGCGTTTGAGTTTTCCGTTAATGCGTTTGTGTTTTCCGTTAATGGGTTTGTGTTTTCCCTTAATGTGGTTGTGTTTTTCATATTTGCAAATCGTTTTGCTACGCAGTCCCTTCAGCTCATCTGGATTTGCAGCACATTCTCTAAATGCTGCCATGTGTTGTCATATTGGGGAAGCTGATTTGCTTGTGATTTGTCTATTTCCACATGTTTTCTTAGGTTGCAGTGCATTGAGCTCTCAGGGCCACCGTACTGACTCTTATTTCTGGGAGATTTTCAAGAAAGGATGCCAGAGATGGCAGTATTTACACTACATATTTACAAATTGACTTGAAATAACTTTGAACAATGCTATTTCCCCTAAAATATAAGGTCATGTTCTTCCCCTGCTTCTAGTTTTTTCTTTGATCATTGTAATTCGCCAGGACAGTTGTTTTTTTTTGGCTATTTTTCGCCTCATAATGATTTCCAATTCATATTCATTGAGCTGTCGTCTCCATGGAGCTGGTTTATACGTACAGTATTTGCATATATATTGTTGGGAGAAATCTGGCAAAATGCCAATTACTCTTATTTGTTTGAACTACCAAACTTGAAAATGTAGATGCTTGCACAACCCCATTACCCCGATCCCTACCCTTGTTTACTTTGTGTGATTTCTCTCCTTATCTGAATTGGAATTTGAGACGAGCTCAGAGGAGTTTGTTTTCCAGCTAACCGCCTCTCTCCGTGTCCCATCTATCCTCACCTGCAGCTGGGCTCAAAGTGCCGGTTGCCCCGGGCGGCGGATTACAGGTTGCAGACAGGTACCATTCACAGCGGGGGGCTTCGTCGCGAGGTCCGGGGCAGATCAGCTCAGTCGCATTCAAATCCCCTTTCACACGTGAAGCTTTAACGCAGAAAAGCTCAGGAACTCTCCCCTGCCCGCATCACATGAGATTAAGAGCACGACCGCTTTTCTGTGCGAGGCGTTTGTCCAATGTTAATCCCGATTCGCCGTGTTGTGACCCACGACCATTTCAAGAAAATCTTCCCGTACTAAGGCTGCAAGATTTTCTGGCCAAGCATGCAAAAGGTTGCGGGATCCCCGAGAGCGATGCCTTTTACGCGGAGCAAGGAAACCAGTCGCAACAGAGCGAGGGCGACTTGTTGGATTCTGCGACGTGGTCATTGCGTGTATTTGGAAACCAACGTCGAAGGCGTTTCTGGAAACATTGGATGAACCCTAACGCCCGGGTCACACCCATTGCCTTGAATGTGTCGGCACTTGGCAACGTCCGTAAAAACCTTCTTTTTGTTCTAATCTGGAAGGGGTGGGGCCCCCAGCTCACCCAGCTGGGTGAGCGGCCTCAATGTGTGAAAGGGGCCGAAGCTGGGTCCCGAGGACCCCTGGTGGCATTTCAAATGAGTTGACGTTTCCTGGAGGACAGTCGTTTCTCATTGTCCATGTGGAGATGGTACCAACTCCCGAAGCTGCTTAAATCAGCGTCACCAAGCAGATCCGACACATTCAGGTGTCGTCATATTGGGATGTCTGTCCACTGTGCTCTAGCCATGCGGGGACAAACTCACCTTGTCTCAAATGGTCAATCTAAAACCTCATAACAGATCAGGGGTTCCCAGCGTGTCATTATTAGTGAGGTTGAATATATATGTTTTGTGAGAAAATATATATATAGTCAGAACCTCAGTGGACCCCCTGCAATACCCCCACGGACTCCCCCAGGGTGCCGCTGACCCCAGTTTGGGAACCCCTGCCCTAGATAGTGTGGTGGTGTGCAGATGGGAGTGAATCCATCCTCCTGACTCAGCCTCACGTCACGCTGAATGGCTAATGTTCGCTGACATTCAACGTGGCCGACGGGGCCGTGCAGCCTTTCCCCAGCTCCCTGTGACGCTCTGCGCTCTTTGACCTTTGGCGTGACCTTTCTGCACGTGCGCGGGGCGAGGCTTTTGGCAACGCGCTGAGGCAGAAGCGGCCCCGCAGTTTTTTGTTTTTTTTTCCTCTCGCACACGCCCGCCAAACAATCACCCCTCAACACGGTGGGTCTGATTGTGCAGACACAGGATGGACTTGGCGCTGTGGGTCATTTTGGAAAATGACAAATGATCTGAAAGAAACTGGATGTCTCACTCTGTGGTGGCCAGTGTGTTCGTAACATGTTATTTAAAAGGCCGAGCCGGTGTCGAAGTAGATTTCAGCTCGTTTATTTAGGCGGCTCCTACAGACCCCCGGTCATTTTCCTGGTAGATTCCTGATTCATAATAATTGTCAGTCAGACCAGACGTTTATCACCATGTTGTCCCAATTTTACAAAACCAGAAAATTGTGATAATCCGATTTTTTAAATGTTTATTTTATTATTTTATATAATAAAATTATTATTATTATTATTGTATTATTATCAAATAATGTGTCATTATTGATAATAATAATAATAATAATAATAATAATAATAATAATAATAATAATAATAATATATTTATATTATATATATATAATTATATTATTTATTTATTGTTGTGTACAGTGAGCTTAAGTAGGTTTGTGGGTGGGAAGGGTTCAAATTGGAAATGCATTTTTGTTTTTTAAAAATAAAAACAAATTCTGAAAACTAATAAAATGTGAGCTTTCATCAGGAAAATGGTCAGGGATTTTAAAGTGATGTGTGCTGACCAGTAAAGACGCTCAAACTCCATTTGACACCGCTTTGGTCATTTTAAATATGTGGCAAAATGCAAAGTGTTTGAAACATATTGTGTCATTGAATTTTTCCAGATTCAGGTCAGCCAGTGCTACAGATGGCCTGCCTGCCTGCGTGCCTGCCTGCGTGCCTGCCTGCGTGCGTGTTCTGCTTTTGTGTGTGTGTGTATGTTTATTTTCTGGAAGCTTGTACTCCTTCTATGAGATTAATGTGATGTGCTTCCAGGTCATCATTCTTTATTATGCAAAAACTCTGTGCGTGCGTCTGCACTTGTTGGGTCACCCCTGTTTTTAGATTCTGAATCCGCATGCTTCTGTGGTCACGCTGCCGCAAACGTCTTTCTGCCCTCGGAGAAAGACACAAAGGTCATTTTTTGTGTCAGAGCGAGAATGGATGCGGCCATTTTGTGAATGGATTCCATTCACTCGTATCCAGCGATGAAGAGATGATGATGATGATGATGATGATGATGATGATGATGCCGATGATGACGGTGATGAGGATGACAACGATTGTGACAATGATGATGAGGACGATGAGGATGATAACAGCAATGATCAGGATGATAATGATGACAACGATGGTGACAATGATGATGACAATGAAGATGATGATGATAATGAAGATGATGACGGCGAAGAGGATGATGATGCTGAGGATGATGATGATGACGACGACGACGAGGATGATGTGGCCCTCCTTCTTCAAAGTCAAGTGCGCACTCATCGCTTCCAACATCGTGGAAGCACGATGAACCGACTCGTCTGAAACGCCGCAGCACTCAACAGACACCGAGCTCATGCACAGGGAAGTGACTGGGATGTATTTTGTTGCATTTGTAAAATACATTTATGAAAAATGCATTTTTCAATCCCGTGATGATCTGCACCAAAGATGGACGACGTATTAGTGTATTTGATGAAATCCCCCTCCCTCAATCTCAACTTTATACAAATTCACCTCTTCTTTCAATTGTTTTGCATGTGTGTGTGTGTGTGTGTGTGTGTGTGTGTGTGTGTGCGCGCGTGCATGTGTGTGTACCAGACCCAGGCTGAGGCCCACTACAAGGGTCACAAGCACGCTCGTAAGCTGAAGGCCCTGGCGTCGCCGCGGAACGCACAGAAGAACCGCCAGAGGGCCGGACAGGGCCCCGCCGCCGCGAGGGAGCGAGAGAAGGGACGAGAGAGAGGGAGGACGGGCGGAGGAGGAGGAGGAGGAGGAGGGGCAGGAGGAGGAGGAGGAGGGCTGACGGATACACAGCTGACGGAGAGTACAGGTAGAAGACTTTATTTTTTCTCGAGCCCTCCCCCTCCCTCTAATGAGTGGTAACCAGGGATGTTTAATAAGTACCTGCTCTCACCCGTCCTGCCGCCGCCGCCACTCACAGAGGGATAATTACTCCTGTCAAGCCGACGTAGCGGCTAATGAGAGGCCTTGAAGAGCATCCTCAGAGCGTCAGTGGGGGATGTTAGAGGGGGCTCCTTTTCTTTGATATTTTTGGGCTGTTTTTGTGTTGTTGTTTTTCCCTCTGCACCCCCCCCCCCCCCCCCCCCCGCTGCAATGCATTGATTCCAAACTCTCCGCGATTGATACCAGCTTCCATCACCCAAGGTTCAACATTTTATACCCAAATTTACTCTATACTTAAATTTTACACTTTGTTGATTATAATTATTCAAATAATTCTTCTGGAAGCTGTAAGTTATCATAACCATGTAATGAAACGTCAACCATCTCAACATTCCTTTAGATGGAGGATCAATAGATTGTTTATGGGCCAAATAGGCAAAAAGATGCAGTATTTTATTTACTTGAATTGAGTATACGTCCCATCTGACGTGTTTCGGAACGGCGCCCAGGGAGCATTTAGGGGGTGAAGTGCCTTGCTCAAGGACCCTACCTCCTGCCGGGGAGGAGTCCTCTGATTACTAGAGGACCACGCGTTGCCTCCTGAGCCACCGGCCCCGGGAACTGCACGTGGAAAAAGTTCCAGGATGACAAACCGAAGCTCTCATTGTCCAGCCAAATATCCTAGGATGCAAACACCGCTCGCTACGCTGGGAAGCCTGTCCCACCATGCATTGCGACGGCAAGACGCCGGCGAGGGTTTCCGCGCTGTGTGGTCATCAACCCTGGACGCGCTGAAGGAAGCGGCTCTGCGACCACGCGATATTGCGGAGACGACACGGTTCTCTTTACTCACGTCCCCAAGCCCAGGGGCCACGGCACAGACGTGTGGTAAAGCTACGGTCGCACCACCGGCAACGGGGCCCCTGCGCCCCTGGCGTTTGTGGCCGTCGCCGCAACATGGACCCGCTGTTGTGGGCACACCAAACATTTCAAACCTCTCTCCTTTTCCATATTTAATATACATTATACTTATAGATGGGGCCGTGTCTACTTATTTTTTGCCAAAATTGTGGAGTTTACTTGGCAAAATAAATAACCTTTCTTTTCACGTAATTAATCTGCGATCTGTCCCTTAGAATAAAGAATTAGCTACGTCTTCCTTATTTTATCCCTAGTTTAAGTTACATTTTTCATTTAAAATAATAGGTACAATGCGTTGGTCGCTGCTGATTTGCATAAAGTTGAAAATTGTTCAACTCTTTTTTTAGTCGCCGTGAAGCCGTCGCCCGGCGGCGCCCCGTGACCCCACCATCAGGAGTGTGTGCTACGCCAGAGCGGGCGTGTCGGGGGCTGAGAACGCATCCTTTCTCTGCCCCAAAACAGTGGTGGAAATGCTCCAGCCGTCCATCTTGGTTGGACTGGTTTGCGCGGCGCAGGCACCGGAGAGTCAGACCCTCCGTCCCCAAACTCCCTCAACCGACCGTCCATGAGGAGAGTGCGGAAAAAAAGTGATTCTGCGGTTCTGTGTTGTCGTTTATGCGGCTCTTCTTTCATACGGGCTCTGGAGGAGAGAACAGCTCGTCCCTCTTTCCCCCGAATCGAGTGAGCGGGCCACATTTGTTTGCCTTGTTTCAAATTCGGATTGAACCCGACGATGCTTTTACGCTCTCTCACTGGAAATGTTCTTTTTTTTTTGTACCGTTGATTTGTTTCCGCCTTCCTGCTCCTTTCATTTCCTCGACCACACAACCAGAGGCTTGCTGCGTCCACAGGTTGCCATGGCGTTTGATTGATGCTAATGGGGGAGCTGATCTCGAACTTCACTTGAGGAAATAGAAGAAACCAGTCGTAGCTCTCATTGCTGCCGGCAAAGTGAAAAGCTCTTAGCGGCCTCTTACTCTGAAACCCACAAACCCCAGAGACAAACTTTGTTCGCTTATTTCCAGCTCGCCTTCACCGATCATCCTCGGTGGTTTGTTTATTTTGCTTTTCATTCCGAGAAAAGGCTTTTGCTGTTTCCAGAGAGTGGAACGGGTGACCAGTGTCTATAAGTGGGAGTGGCATCTTCCCGGCGACACGGGGCCCCCGTCCACACACAAAAATGATTTGTAAGGCTGACATTAGGACCCTATCCAGCAGGGGGCCACAACGCGGCACCACAGAAGAACATGGGAGGGAGTACGCAGGGAGCATGCGGGGAGCACACAGGGAGCACACAGGGAGCACACTGGGAGCACACTGGGAGCACACTGGGAGCACACAGGGAGCACACAGGGAGCACACAGGGAGGACACTGGGAGCACACAGGGAGCACACTGGGAGCACACTGGGAGCACACAGGGAGCACACTGGGAGCACACTGGGAGGACACTGGGAGCACACAGGGAGCACACAGGGAGCACACAGGGAGCACACTGGGAGCACACTGGGAGCACACAGGGAGCACACAGGGAGCACACAGGGAGCACACAGGGAGCACACTGGGAGCACACAGGGAGCACACAGGGAGCACACAGGGAGCACACAGGGAGCACACAGGGAGCACGCGGGTTACTGAGCTCCAACGCTGGACGCCGTTTCCGAAAGTTGTAGAGACTTTTCACGCCCCCTCCCCCCAGAGAGGACAACTTTGCGTTGCTCCTTGGCTCCGGCCGCGGCTCGGGGTCCCGGCGTCGGCACTTTTGAGGAGCGGCGTTTTCGAGGACGTCCGTTTGAGAGCGCTTTGCAAAATCTCTGCCCTAGGAGGCGTTTTCCAAAAGCTTTATTTCCAGCGACCATAAAAACACTCGTGTGGACGGGAGGTCAAAACGCAGAGAATACTGCGTTTTCAAAGATATCCGTATACATATGGATGCGGTCCAGTAGTAGTAGTATTGAAAATCATTGAAAATCAAGTAGAACAGCAACTTGTAACTGAACAGAAATACACGACAACGGGTCGATGCCCGTTTTTTAACTACTTTATTCTCCCTCTTCTACTCGGTGCTTTCCTGACCTCAGCAGCTGAACCGGTGCAACGTTGCCGTCGCCCCTGTTTTGGGTTCACACACAGAAGTTGTAAACCAACTCAGTGTCCCGTTAAGCTCTCCTTTCATTAGTCCAATTTTTTCTTCAAAATTCTGAGAGTTGAACGACCTTCCCAGATGTAAACAACAGCGTATGTTGGATTGCATTGTGGGTAATGTAGGAGCCCTGTTGGCGCATGGCTACAAGAGGTGGAGGGGAGTGGGTGTGTCAGGGAGAGATCGCTAGGAGGTCCCATACATTTTATTATTCTGTTCTAAAAGATAAAGGTCCCCGTCTACTTCCTGTAGTCCACACACTGTCTCTGTGGAAGCAAAATCACATCATGGAAGTTCTCACCGCCAGCCAGCAGCGGAGCCGTGCTGCAAATGTAAACAAATGCGGGCGGGTATGTAAACAAATGCCCCGCCCGCAACCAATACACATGTGAAAGGTGAAATTGTGTTCTCACCACAAGCAAAGCGCACTGGGGTCGGCTTGGAACCGGTCCGAGACCACCTCTCGCATGCGGTCTGGGAGCGGTCGTTTTAGTTTGATTTCTGCGTTCACACCTGCCCAAACGAAACCGCACCGAGGGGGTAAAGGCACCAGGGTTCCATCCAAACGGACTAAACGCGGCCGATGTGACGGCGCCCTCATAGTCCTGCCATCAAACCACCGTGGTGCTGTTTTCTGTCCTTCCTCCAGGGACGAGGACGTCTCCGGCTCCCGCCCAGGCGGAGGCCGCCCGGGGCAGCCTGCCGGCGCTCACCTCCGCCGCCCCACCAGACGACGCCACGCGCTCCAGCCCCGAGCTCCGGCTCCCCGCCGCCTCCTCCAACCCCCGGCTCCCCGAAGTGAGGTCAGACTGCGTTCTCACGGAGGACGGCAGCCCCCGTCCCAGTCCAGACCCCCCTCCCGACCCCCCGGGGGGCTCCGTGGGAGGCAAGGTGGAGGAGGCGGGGGAGGCCAAGGATGACAGGAGGAGTAAAGCCAAGCAGCACCTGCACTGCCCCCTGTGCAAAGTGACAGTCAACTCCAGCTCCCAGCTGGAGGCGCACTTCAGCGGTGGGTTGCACGGCGGTTGCCGTGGTTACCGGATTTTAACGCGTACTTGACGGAAATTATGCACGGTCGCAGCATGGCGGCCGCACTTATTGAGGCAGCTTCAATCTTAAAATTTTATTCCGGATTTATTCCAAAAATGGCTTTTCCATCACGTGCTTGTATGTTGAATTACACTGGGGGGAAAATAATTGGATTTGAGTCGAAAATGTTAATTTCCCAAACCATTATTTTTAAGATATGATGATGAAGTATGTGTGACAAGACATTATAGGCCTTTATTTCCTCAAAATAATGTACTAAAGTACTCAGCCTTAATGTTTCACTGTTTCAAATTTCAAGTTTGTGTTTTATTAAGTATTATTATTAAGTATTATTTGTCATGCATAAAATTACACAGTGTTGTGTTGCCACTGAAACGTTTATTCTTTGTGCAAAATCCCGACAGTGAATGAAGTTAATGAAGTAAAAAAAGTATATATATATATATATATATAAACAGAACTAATATATGCAAAACTAAGATCAAAATGACAGAAACTTGTAAAAGGAAGCAGTATAAAATGTACAAAATGGCTCTCATTGGTGGATCCAGGCTCCCGGCACAAGCAGATGCTGGACGGTCCGAGCGGCGGCCAATGGCAGCGCAGGGTGAAGGTGACATCATCACTGCGCTCCGCCTGCCGCACCAAGCAGTGGCTGAGCAGCCGCAGCAGAGCGGGCGTGGCCCCGGCCGGACAGTCCTTCCTCTGCGAGCTGTGCCAGATGGCCGTCAACTCAGAGTCGCAGCTCAAACAGGTGAGCAGCGCAACGTCCCTTCAGCCGCCTCCACAGTCAGGTTATTCCGCCAGGTACGTTTACATCTACGAGGAATTTGTTGTGGTGAGGTTTGGTGAAAAAAAATATATAAATTATTTATGTACAAATAGCCGAAAAATAATAAAAATAATAATATGTATAAAATATACAGGATATAAAAATGCGATTCTGTGGACAACGCTAAGAAGATACCAAAAAAGGAGCCTGAGGAGTCGAAATTAGGTTTTTGAAAACAAATAAATCTGGAAGTAAAAACACTTGAGAGGCTGCTCTGTCCGAACATCTTAATTCAAAAAAATACCAACTCCAGCGAGATCCTTGTTTGCTTTTGCATCATGTCATTCACTTTGAATATCCCATTTGTACAAAATGTATTTATTATACTTGTCTTGACTCCAGTTTTTTGGGGGGAAATTCAGACAGAAACTTTGACACCATTTCCATCCCTGCGTGTCCAGGACGGAGACGACCTCGAGCTGCACGCTAACTGTGTTAGCTCAGTGCATGGCCGCGGATGGGATCGCCTAGCCTAGCTCCTGTGAAATTTCCCCAAAAACCGTCCATCTCTTTAGATTTCCAAGTTGTTTGACTGTGACTGGCGTGCGCTCCGTTCTGGTACAAGCCCCTGGTTCTGGTTGAACGGGCGTCTGTGGTTCTGTCTCACAGCACCTCAGCAGCCGGAGACACAAAGAACGTCTGAGTGGGAAACCAGCCAAGCCCAAGTTCAGCCCCCACGCTAAAATCCAACCCAGCGCTCTGATGGCGGTGAGAAGCAGAAACACACACACACTCCTACACACACACACACACACACACACACACACACACACACACACACACTCCTACACACACACACACACACACACACACACACAGACATAGACATACACACACACACACACACACACACACACACAAACACACACACACACACACACACACACACACAGACATAGACATACATACACACACACACACACACACACACACACACAGACATAGACATATACACACACACACACACACACACCCCCTAAACCAGCTGTTTAGTATCCAGCAGCTACAGGGCGTGTTGCTTGCTGCTCTGAATGACAAATTGACAATGTTTTTATTTATTTTTATTTTTTGTTGTTATGTTCTTATTTGTGTCGCAGGGAAAACAAGGTGACACTCACATGAAAAATCAAAATCATTCAAAACCCATAACAGCAAGGGTACAAAAGATAAACTGCACAAAGTGACTCATCCCAGCTTATTGTCATTGTTATTCTTTTCAGTGCTGGGGCCGGTTCCGAGATTTTTTGCTGCCGATCGATCGTCAGCAATTAATCGAATCCATGGGCGTTATTGTATCGTCCGGGGGGCTCGTTAAAACATCCGTGTTATACTGCATTTGGACTTAAAGCGAGTCCCCAACCCCACAGACCCCTGTTGGAGTGGGACGCTTGGAGGGGGGGGCGAACTGTATCTCGCAGAGAGAGACACAGAGGTGGAGCGGAGTTGAGGGCGGAGCATTTTTTTTTGCTGTTTTTTTTTTATTAATCCGAATATCAATTTTGGATCAAATGGAATAATATAAGCCCAGATAACAGCTATTAGCAGGCGCCACTGTGTGGGTTTAACGGGAGGAAGAAGACAATAACTGCTTTTATTTCTTATAATCACAGCAGGAGAATAACGGAGCAAGGATAGTTCTAATGAGTCACATATTCCAGAATAAATGACTTTATTTAGGAAAAGGGAGAAGAAGAGAAAGTCTAGACAACGAGCAGGGAGTGGATTTATTTTCTGGGCAAGATTCTGAACCGAATTAGTCTTATGTCTTATTATTATTATTATTATTATGTTTTTTTATTATTGTTATCATTATTATGATCATTATCATTATTATGATAATTACTATATTATGATAATTATTATTAATATTATTACTATTATTATCATCATTATTACATAGTGTACTATAAAAGGGAGATTAAAAACAATGAGACAGAGACTTCAGAGACAACGCGTTCAGGGAGAAGTATTATCTGCTTTGTTTTAGAGGGATCGTGTGGTAAGCATCTGTGAAACTATGAATGTATATTTATGGGAAAGGTCAATTATTTTATATTTTTTCAGAAAAACATTGCCAAATTGGGATTATGAGGGTTTTCTGCGTCTGTGTGGGTGGCCGTCGATTACCGTCATGAAATAAGCGGCCCCGCCCGAGTCAATACCAACAACAAAAGTGCCTCCTCATCAGCTGTGTCTACATAGTAAAAGCTGGTGGAGTAAGTTGCGTCCGGCCTCTCCACATGTTTCCCCAGCCTCGATGGGGGTTCGCCCTCCGTCTGACCTCTGACCTCCCTACAAACATGGACCCAACAGGTCAAAGCTGCGACCCTGGTTTTACAGCTCTGGGATCAGATCCCATTCCCACAATCAGACCCATTTTCTCTGTAAATGATGTATTTATAATACCAGGATACGGAAATTGGGGCATATAATCTCACTCGGTGTGGGGTCACGGCAGAAAGATGTTTTAGTCCAGTGATGAGCTCCGAGGGCTGAAACACTTTTAACGAATCCTCAACTGCGGATGATTATGATTGAAACGCCTCTCGGTCTCTGTCCTCCCTTGAGAGCGAGCGAGCTTTGAAGGGATGCATGGAGCCAGCGGCGTCCGCTCCGATGCTTCCTTCTGCTTTTCACAGTGTTTCTGTCGCGGTCGGGATCAGCGGCGCTGCCTGGGATCCACACGTTGGATCCATGGCTCAGTGCGACATGGGGGCCACTGGTTTGGTCTGTTCAAGCCACACTGTGGGGGCCACTGGTTTGGTCTGTTCAAGCCACACTGTGGGGGCCACTGGTTTGGTCTGTGCTGACTTTAAAGTAAAAAATACAACTAAAAAACTTTAAAAATAGTAAAAAATGAACCGTTTTTGGGGAAATGAACCGGTCGTTATTAATAGGCAGCGGCATTACTCTGAAATAATGGATCGCTCATTTCTGCTATGGACCAAATTAGAATGGAGTATTCCACGGGGCCCTGCAGTGAGAAATACTATTTACTATTTGTTTACAAATCTCCTCCTCTCAGCACATTCACCGTCTGTTTCCTGTTCCAGACTAAGCTGGCCCTGCAGAAGCATCTGTCCAAGGCTCTGCCGCCGGGCTTCCTGGCCGCTCCCTTCAACGCCGCCGCCCTCTGCACCCTGGCCTCGGGGCACCTGCCCCTGCGGGCCCCTGCGGGCCCCGCGCCCGTCCTCCAGGGCTCGCTGATCGGCCCCACGCTCTTCAGGCCTGCGCCGGGGCCGCTGAGGGCCACGCACGCACCCATTATCTTCTCCCCGTACTAGCCACCCAACTGAGGGGCGGGGCGGGGCGGCGTCGGCGTCGGCCGGAGTCGAGGAATTTAACCAGGAAAAATGGTTCCCACCGTCCAGCTCGGCGGGGCTCAAGTATGCAATCTCCGACCGTCTGCCGCCTCGCCCTCCGCCCGGGGGCCCCTCCCTGGTACAGACCTGTCTGGAAGCCATGTTAGACACCCCATCGTTTTTGGGGGGTTTTCTTAAAGAGACGGCGTTAGTGGAATCCAGTGGTTTGTGTAAATGTTGCCGCTCGGTGTCTGTCGCCCCAAACCCCCTTCGCTCTGCAGACCTGCAGGACGTCCTGTTTTCAGCTGACCTGCTTCCTGAAGGAAACCCGACGTGTGTGACGCCGCCGCCTCTTTTTTAGCTGAAACGATGCCACGATGACGATGAGACATGTCCCTCTGCCACGCGTCCGTGCGTCTCTCTGTTGTCCTCTCTCTCTCTCTGTAACACAGTGACAATCAACCGCCACTCGGATGCCACATGAGGTCATTATGGGGTGTGGGGTGTGGGGTGGGCCCGGCGGGGCGGGGTCCGGTGCTTTAGGGATCTGTGACATTTGGTCGCTCCGCCTGAGGTCCTCGAACGATCCATGCAGAGCGGAGCCGGGGAAGCAGGAAGCCTCCGCCCTCCGGCCCCGCCTCCACCTGCAGCCCCACACACACACACACACACACACACACACACACACACACATCACTCCAAACGTAATGCTTCAAGTCCATTATTGTCTGTTGGTTTTAAATGCAGACATAAATTGTCTCCCTCCAGTGAAGTCAGTGGTGCGAAGCGGCTCACTGCTCTGCTGCTCTTTTTGGAGGCACAGCTGGCACGTCGCCAGCTGTGCCTCCACGGCTCCACCTCAACAAAAGTTAGAAACAACACGTCACCTGCAGCGACATCATCATGAGGAGCTGGAGGACGCCGAGCGTCTCCCTCAAGCTTCTCGATGCGCTGACGACAGCAACAAAACGCACAATTCACTCAACAACTGTCGGAGACGGGGGCTGGGTGCACAAGCGGCTCCTTCCCTCCTTCCTTTCTTCCTTCCCTCCTTCCTTCCTTTCTTCCTTCCCTCCTTCTTTGCGTCCTTCCTTCCTTCCCTCCTTTCGTCACTGCCGTCATGCTCTTTCTGCTCTCTTTAAGGATTCCAAATGTCGTTCCATGGGGCAAACGTTTAAGCCTTAAAGTGTCGTTTAAGTGTCATTTCTTTGTGAAAAACTGAAATCTTGTCAGACGGTCTTTTATATGTTATGCGGAAAGAAAATCAGGTTTCTCAGCTTTTTTTGGGGGGGTTTTATTGACTACAACGGCATAAAGTATCTGTAAATGAAATGTGATATTACTGTTCCCCAAAACACGTTGAAAACCTGCACGAGGACACTGAGCTGCATTGTGCGTGTCCCGTTTTCCAAACGGACGTTTGACCTTTCTGAGGCGTGTTGCTGTGCCCTGCTGGACTGAAGCACAACGAGGAGCCGCCGCCGCCGCCATGAAAAACAAGCCTCACGTGACCTCGCGTGGCTTGAAGTGAAACGCTTCATCTTTCCGCCCAAACATCTGAAGCAATATGTATTTTCAAGTTGTACTCTTAAGTGTCACCCAGTGAAACCCATGACTACTACAATTGTACATCCATTGCAATAATGTAAATTATAATTCATCGATAGAAATGTCTCTATATTATTGTATATTGCCCTATAAATGATTCTGTTTTTTTTCACACAACTGTGGTGTTTATTTGGTTGGACGTGGGGATGATTGCAGGTTGAAGGTTAAATCTACACAATGGCTCGTTAGTATAAACCCTCGCGATGGGGCGGCTGTGAATGGGAATAAATGACATGGACGCGGGATGGATTGCACCGTCTGTCTCCGTATGGGAGTTGCACCGGCAACTAGAGGTAGCCACAGGCCGACATATTATACAGCTGGGGAAATAACAAGCAATTTACAAATACATAGAAGAGATTATCTTTTATGCAACCAAACGGCAGCACTGGACTGCCCTCTAGTGGTGGATTGATGAACAAAAAGAATGAATATTCCAGGCCATGCGCGTGTTTTACTTTCAATAACGGACAAAGATAAAAAAATATAAAATATTTAAAAAAATATGAACTATTTCATATATTTTTGTTGTGTATATATTTGGGGGTTTTTTTCCACAAAATGGAAAAAATATATATATACACATCAAAAAACTCTTTAACTGTTTTCTTTATTACACAGCTTATCATGGAAGTTTGGCAGGAATTTGTTTTTTTCTCGGGAAATAAATGCACATATAACAAATGTGCAAATGTGCAAATGTACAAATGTACAAGGCATCTTAACCTCTATGTTATTGTGAACAGAAACATATAAATGTAATAAACATTTAACAATAGACTGGAGAATTAAAAAAACTGCAAGAGCAAAAGGAATTAAAAACAAAAATACAGTAATATACTGTATAAATAATATGAATACAAAATGCACTTTTCCGTTTACAATGAATTGGATACAAGAAAAAAAAAGACAAAGTAGTGGTTCTATATTATTCTTCTGGACAAACATTACATTGTCATTCTTTTATTTATTTATTGTAAGAATGTAGAAACAATCAGTCAAACCAGTTCAAACAGAAAGAAATATAGACAAGGAGCATTCATAACAAGGATGAATACAAATATCAGAGAACGGTAATAATAATAATAATAATAATAATAATAATGATAATAAATGAATTCATAATAAAAAATATTTAGAAAAATAAATAAAATATATTATAAAACAAAATAAAAGATTACATTTTGAGTGGGTTGTAATGAGGCAGCTGCTGCTGATCATTATGGGCTGTGTCGTGTGGTGTGGTGTCGTGTGGTGGTGTGGTGTGGTGTGGTGTGGTGGTGTGGTGTGGTGTGGTGTGGTGTGGTGGCGTGGCGTGGTGGTGGTGTCGTCGTGTCGTGTCGTGTCGTGGCGTGGTGGTGTGGTGTGGTGTGGTGTGGTGTGGTGGCGTGGCGTGGCGTGTCGTGGCGTGGCGTGGCGTGGTGTGGTGTGGTGGTGTCGTGTCGTGTCGTGTCGTGTGGTGTGGTGTGGTGTGGTGGTGTGGTGTGGTGTGGTGTGGTGTGGTGTGGTGGCGTGGCGTGGCGTCGTGGTGTGGTGTGGTGTGGTGGCGTGGCGTGGTGGTGTGGTGTGGTGTGGTGTGGTGTGGTGGCGTGGCGTGTCGTGTCGTGGTGTGGTGTGGTGTGGTGTGGTGTGGTGGTGTGGTGTGGTGTGGTGTGGTGTGGTGTGGTGTCGTGGTGTGGTGTGGTGTGGTGTGGTGGTGTGGTGGTGTCGTGTCGTGTCGTGTCGTGTGGTGTGGTGTGGTGTGGTGGTGTGGTGTGGTGTGGTGTGGTGTGGTGTGGTGTCGTGGTGTGGTGGTGTGGTGTGGTGGTGTGGTGTGGTGGTGTGGTGTGGTGTGGTGTGGTGTGGTGTGGTGTGGTGGTGTGGTGTGGTGTGTTGGTGTGGTGTGGTGTGGTGGTGTGGTGTGGTGTGGTGTGGTGTGGTGTGGTGTGGTGTGGTGGTGTGGTGTGGTGTGGTGTGGTGTGGTGGTGTGGTGTGGTGTGGTGTGGTGGTGTGGTGTGGTGTCGTGTGGTGTCGTCTTTCCACGGCCACAATGACGTGTGGCACTGCTGCGTTCAAGTCATGTGGGACTTACGGCTTTCACGACTCGCTCGCGTCGGGGTTTGACCGCGGCCGAACCCGTCTCACCCCGAGAGCCAGGAAACGTTCTGTGATTAGCCGCGTGGTAGCGTACATGTTTCTAACTGTGATGAATTTCTACCCCCTTGATGAAAGGCAATAAATGCCAGAATAAACGGGAAAGGAAAACGAAAGATAAATTATATTTGAAATGCTAAAAATTAGAAGGACAAAGGTAATAGTCCAAGTGGCCGTTCGTAGTCTCCAGTTCTCCGAAATGACGTCAACGCAGCATAGTCTCTACTTCCGGAAGTTGCGCTTCGCTCTTCCTGTCGGGAAAAAAAAGATGGCGGCTGTTGACATCGACATGCCGATGGAAACGGGAGCTCAGATCCTGAACCACAACGACCTGGAGCGGTGGGTACCCGCTCTCCAAGCGACCCTCGCCGGCGCCGAACGATGCCTCGTTTTGAACCAGGAACCGGGGGCGGTGCGGGGATTACGCCCGGCACACTGACCTACATTCCGGCGGGGGCCTCGCCAGCTAAGCTAGCTAATCGAGCTCAGCTCGGAGGCAATGCGGCTTTTTGGCGAGCGGTGAAATCGCCGCTTCTCGGGGATAAATCGATGAATCATCGTGATAAAATAAACACGTCGGAGCCTCGATAGAAGCAGCGGGCGCGGGGAGCTTAACGCCGGCGACGCTCCGCTTCCAAAACCACCTCGGCTTTCAAAGCTGAGTATTTCTATGTAGCTTTCCGTTCGGCGACAAAACAGACGTGGCCGGTGGTGGCGGGGATGGTGTTTCTAGCGGAGATCTGGAGCCCATCCGTCGCTGATCGATCACCCGTTCTCGCATACGGATGGACGCGCTCATCCTCGGCCACGGATGGGGAGCGTCTTCCAGAACTTTCGTTTCGCGGTAAAGCGTCTCGGTGAACGCGTCGCCTTCCAAGTCCCGTGGGAGCGACGCGAATGCGAACCTCAAACTGGGAACTGCGCCTCGAAAGTGTCACGGTTCGAGTCGTAAATCTGACTTGTGAACTGTTTGGGGTTTTGTCGCTAATGCGAGTCACCGCCGACGAACAGATAATGAAACCGCGACGTAAGAAACCGAGAGTTACAAGCTTTAGCACAAAGACGAGGAGGCGCCGCCTGTGAAGCGAGGCCTTGTTCCTACACGTCACAAGTGTATTCGTTTCCTATCACGTTATTTTGTAATTATTCCGATTAAGAAAAAGAGAAAAGTAGCATGCCCGCTTACGACGCTCTTTCATTATCTTTAATAGAATGTAAAATGCGTGATAGATAGAAATCTACCAAAAAAAATATATATATATATATATACACACAGTATTTGGTGGTGTGTCATATAAGTGCAAAAGGGCAAAATGATTGTTAAATCCGTAATTCCTACATGAGTTGACTGCAGCATTATTTTTTACATTTAATTGTCAAAAACCTTTAACTAATTCAATCATATATATATGTTTATTTTTTTTCATGCATGTTTATTTTTTAATTTTTTTACTTTAGAGCCGGTGCCGTTTCATATCATAAAATGGGAGATCTGTTTCTTTTTTTAATGTGCTGATGTATGTTATTTTTCAGCGGTCACAGTGACAATGACCTTAAAAATCCTCCATGCATTGTTTTTGTTGATCCACATTGAGGGCCCAGTCTTCTTACTTTAAAGCTCTCCCTCACAGCCAGGAAAAGGAACAGTTTTGGATAAAGACGTGGCTAACCGTAACTCATAGAAGTACACTCGATTACCGCTACCACTTACACAAGTATCGAGAAATGACCGTGTAAGTGTTTTACAACCTGTCCATAATGGTGACAGGCATTTAAAAAAGTATTTAAAGCAGCAGGGTGCCCATCGTGGCAGTGTGACGAACCATTTCAAAGCTATTTAAAAAAAAAAAAAAAAACACGTGCTTATGGACAGGATCTCTTCATCTGTACTCAGTGCTATAAAAAGCTCCTTTTGCCGGATGTTTCTGACCCTCGAAGCATGAACTGCTCACTAGCCTGCATGACCCTTGTGGGTCCCTAGCTTGTCGAAGCTGTTGCGATAACGCTTTTGTCTCGTGGCTGATGATTGACTTATATTGTTTAATGGTTTGTTTAATCCGTTGTGTGTTATGAACTTCACGTTGACTTCTGTTGCCTCTGCTTCTGTCATCTTTCCAGCGAGGCAGAGGGTTTCAAGGAGCAAGGAAATGCGTTCTACATCAAGAAAGATTACTCTGAAGCTTTCAACTATTACACCAAGGCCATCGGTGAGTGCAGCGCCTGTCAGCATCTAGCTGGGTGCACCAAGCTCACGATCAGTATTGTTAGCGTGAGATAGACCCCGAAATGTACCAGCATACTCACAAAGAAACAGAACTTTTAGAGCATAAAGATGTGTTCAGAAGAATAAATTACCATAAAGATATTTTGTTTTGAGTGCCTCATTTCCTTATTGTATACATAGTTACTCCACTCTGTATTCAGGAAACTGACGTTGTGTTGTGTGAACTGTTCGCTGGTGGCTCTGTTTGATAGTTATATTTTTGTTTGCAGTATTCTGCAGGCAGGCTCAGGCATTATTTTTATGTGCAGATGCATCCCATGATAAACACTTATATCGGGATAATAATGTGCCAATAAGTTTTAGTATTTGACCCCTTTTGTCTTTTTTGATTTAGACGCATGCCCCAAAAATGCCAGTTACTATGGCAACAGGGCGGCCACCCTTATGATGCTATGTCGCTTCCGAGAGGCCCTGGAGGACTCTCAGCAGGCCGTGCGGCTGGATGACTGCTTCACGAAGGTCTGTTCTCATAGAACTGTCTGCTGCATGCTTTGATGTGTTCCGAAATATGTCACTGATGATGGAGGAGATGCCGATGAAAATGTATTCAAACAATTCTTGACACGGTTTGTCTTTGTAGTTTGTGGTCATTTCATTTTAGGTTGTGCAACGTTTTGATGGAAAGATTCGGGTTTCCATGTTCAATATACATTAAAGTGAATGTATGAACTAGACTCCCAATCCATACAGGATTCAGTAAACGAGACACGCTACAACTTCATTTGTTCCATTTCCGCCTTTGGCAGGAACTGTTGTGTTCACAGGAAGTGATGTCATAAGCACGTCAGGAAATAAGTCGCCGACCCACACGTTGGGGAAAAAATCTATGTGCAGTTACCCTTCATGGCCACCATGAAGGGTAACTGCAGCTTTTTGTAAAGCTGCAAGTTTAAATGAGTCATGTGTGAAGTACATGTACCATGAATGTGCAGTTTCATGGGCTTTTTTAACCTCTTAATTTACCATCAGGTTTTTTTTTTTTAATAAAAGTATGTAATGTTTACATGCTTAATATCTGAGCAGAATTATAGTTTTGCCTCTAATTGCAAAAAATTCTTTGCAGGGTCCATATTTTTCAGGGACCCAATTGTGCTCATCACTACCAGCAATAACCGGAAATTGCACAGGTCATCTTATACTCAATACTAATCACTGTCACATTACTGTAACATTATATTAATCGTTAAATATTCTAAACTTTATTTACATGTGAACTTCACAGTTGTTTGCATCTGCTGTAACAAGCTCTTAGAGATATATAAACGTGCAGCCATTAGACAGCGCCGCACAGCAGCAAGTAACACAGCACGAGTCCCAGGCGCTGGATTAGGGTCCTGACTCCTCCTGGTCTCACTCGCCAACAGGGTCACCTGCGAGAGGGCAAGTGCCACCTGTCCCTTGGGAACGCCATGGCAGCCAGCCGCTGTTTCCAGAAGGTTCTAGAGATGGAGCCCAGTAACAGCCAGGCCCAGCAGGAGGTACGTCTGAGGTCTTCACACTAGGGGTGGACGGTAGAAACAGTATAGAAAGTACATTGAATTTGCCCTACTGTATGGATTTTGGTTATACCATGCTGTGTGTGGATGGGATGGTTTGAGCAGCCACACCTGACCTGGATCTACGTGACTGGGTCAGGGTGGCTGCATACCTACATACATGCATGGGATGGTAGCTCAGGCGGTAGAGCTGGTGGTCTAGTGATCTAAAGGTTGCTGGTTGGATCCCAGGCTCCTCCTGCTAGCATGCTGTAGTGTCCTTGAGCAAGACACTTAACCCCTAATTGCTCCTGATGGCTGCGTCCATCGGTGACTGAACAATTGTAAGTGGCTTTGGATAAAAGCGTCTGCTAAATGGTAATGTAATGTAATACCTGTTGCAGGTTAAAACCCCCATCCTCACACCACACCACAGTGAGACTCTACGGTTACTGTTAATATTTTCTATACATATGGATTCGGAATATTTGAAGCGGTTTCAGTACTCATTTTCCGCACTATCGATATACCGGTAGCAGCTGCTTCCCCGCTCTCTCTTCTCTCCGACAGGCA
This sequence comes from Zeus faber, assembly GCF_960531495.2. Classification (NCBI taxonomy): domain Eukaryota; kingdom Metazoa; phylum Chordata; class Actinopteri; order Zeiformes; family Zeidae; genus Zeus; species Zeus faber. Next base: position 26,982,130 of record NC_137207.1, read on the forward strand.
GTTGACACACACACACATCCCTCTGCAGCGCCCACGTAGCCTCGCCTCCTCTCACTCGCTCACTGTACGCCGCGGGGAACGGGACACGCTGTCTCCGTGTCGCGGGGCTACGTGCGGGGCTTTCGTCGCAAAGTGCGGGTTTGTGGCGCAGCCAAGTTGTTTTCCTGCTCCGTGGCTTGTTCTCCGGCTCCATCGCTAGCTCTGTTAGCCCTTCTAGCCGTCCAGCCCACAGGGAGCAATAAGAAACCCACGCCCGAGCTAACGCTATCTCACTAGCCCTCTAGTTTACCTGAAAAATTCACATGGAATTTGTATTTTAATTATTGAAATATTTAAATATATTTGTAATTTATATGAAATTGATTGAATTACAATAATCAAAAATCGTGGAGGACGGCAAAACATTTCAGAAAAACAAATATACCATGATATACTGTCCGTGCTCCTAATTATACACATTTTAGCCATACCACCCAGCCCTGTTTCACACCATTAAAAAATGAAAAAGAAAACACGTCAATAGGTCTCTTGCGTTCATACAGCTACATATCAGAAACCTTCCCTGCTTTTGTCCACCGTAGGGACCTGCTGTCACCAGTTTTAGTTTTTTGCTTCCACAAAATTCAAACGCCGATATAAGATAAACTGAAGATAAGCGATCTGTATCACAGCAATCTCCTGTTTGTTTGGCAGCATAAGAATGCGACAGCCATCCTGGATTACGAGCGAATGGCAGAGTTTGGCTTTGAAAAGCGCGACTTCAGAAAGGTACGTCACGACGGTGGTAAAACACCCAAAGAGGCTTCCAGATCCTTACACATTTTTAATTCTTGGTGGTTTATGTTTTGGTCCTTGTTGGTGTTTTTCGAGGTGCCTCAACATTAGCATCGCCAGCCTGTTTTACTGTTTCACTGTTTACAAAACCTTTGGACTGTATTAAGGCCAAATTCTACTTGACGCACCTCCTCAGATGTTGTGGGAAGAGATGAGAATTTGTGAAAGCGGAAGTGTCTGTTGTGAAGGCACAGAAGGCATGCGTGCGTGTGCGTGTGTGTGTGTGTGTGTGTGTGTGTGTGTGTGCGTGTGTGTGCGTGTGCGTGTGCGTGTGTGTGTGTGTGTGTGTGTGGGGGGGAGTGTGTACATGTCCGTGTGTGTGTGTCACGTGTCACCGCATACTGTCGCGCCTGTTTTGGACTATAACCAAACGGTAACCGTCGAGCTCCTCGTGTCCTCCAGGTGGTTTACTGCATGGACCGCGCCCTGGCCCTCGCCACCGCCTGCCACCGCTTCAAAATTCTGAAGGCGGAGTGCCTGGCGCTCCTGGGACGCTACCCCGAAGCCCAGTCGGTGGCGAGGTACGAAAGTCAAGTGTATTTGATGTATTTATGACACCAGCTGATCTGAAGTGCTCGGACAGACCAGGAATTCCCCCGCCGCCCCCGCCACCGCCACCAAATCCAGAAAAGGAAGTGACCTTATCGGTGCGACCTTGGGAGTTTTTAAATTGGGATCATTCTCTGCTGTTGAAACCCTCTTTGAGCCTGGCAGCTGATGCCAGTATTCACTGCTTTAAACTCTCCTCTTTTACCATAATAAAATAAAAAATCATAAAAACCACAATCTATATTTTCACAACAATGATAGTTTTCACTTAAAAGCCTGTAAATGAGTGTTGGCTTGTCAGGACGAGTCGGTTTTAGCGGGAAGCGTTCTCATCCGGTCTGACCGGTAGCGCTGGTTCATCACACCAATTCGCCGATGGCTCGTATCGCAGCCTTTCAACATGGCTTCCGTATTTCCGTGCTGGTGTGTTTGGTGCTGAATGTCCTCCTCTCTCCCAGCGATATCCTGCGGCTGGACGCCACCAACGCCGACGCGCTCTATGTGCGAGGCCTGTGTCTCTACTACGAGGACTGCATCGACAAAGCGGTGCAGTTCTTTGTCCAGGCGCTGCGCATGGCGCCGGACCACGAGAAGGCCCGGCTCGCCTGCAGGGTGAGTTCGCCCGCGGTTCCGCTCTTAAGCCCCGCCCATGGCGGGGGGGGTTGGGCGGGGCTATTCCAAATGAGGAAACGTAATTAGACCATCTACATCTGCCTCACAACTCTATGAAAACCATGAGAAACAACAGAGAAAAAGATTTCCTACGATAAAACACCAAATTCAGGTGATTCTCGGCCAGTTTTGGTCGACACCATGTCTTACGCTGCTGCTGCTGCCGTCCTTATGTCTGTCTCCTCCACAACAAAACTGTCTCTGCCCAAACAGTTTGTGACCATCTATGTTGTGAAACAGAATTTTCGTCTAAATTATACATGAAGAGAACATCTTCATGGCCTAAAAGGCCTAAATTTGAGCTTATGGTTAGAATATAAAAAGTCATATAAATCATACTTAACCTTAGTGTATAGATCAAAGTGGTGAGTTGAATTTTTGAACATGTGATTTACCCCGTGAGGCATTTTTCCCACCGGTTTATGAACTCATAACACCGATGTTACCGCTAACACCGGTCATTTTAAAACGGGCGTGAGGGAGTGTCCTTGTTATGAACGAGCGCTAACTACGCATGGAGGGAGACGGGTTCCGATCTAGACCTGATCTAAGGTCTTCTGTAGCCTAATGTTTTTTTATTTATAGAAAAAAAAAAAAAGCAAAACAACGTTGGGGGCCGTGGGAAAGTAATGTAATCGGTGGACGGCCGAACACCGCGTAGCACCGGTAACCACGGCAACCCTCGTCAGAGGATGTATTGCGTCCTTGAGATGTATTGAGTTTCTCCTGATTTGTCGTGTCACCTTAATTACTTGGCCGTATAACAAACTGTCTTATCTAGAAACCAGCGGAAGTGACTTGGTCTCTCCCCTGAACAGAACGCCAAAGCCCTGAAAGCCAAGAAGGAAGAGGGCAACAAGGCGTTCAAGGACTGCAGCTACGACTCAGCCTACCAGCTCTACACAGAGGCTCTCACAATAGACCCCAACAACATCAAAACCAACGCCAAGCTGTACTGCAACAGAGGCACCGCCGGAGCCAAGGTGCGGGGCGGGGCTGAGGAGCTGTCAGAGTGGACGGAACCTTTTATATTGTCTTACGTCTTTATCATGAAAACGTAATAGTTTTTTTACGATATTTATTATGTCGTGGATTCTCATGGGTTCCCTGCATGGTGCAGCTAGAGTCCAGGCACCCAGGCAGGTAGTAGCGAACGTTTGGTTTTAAATCTATTATTTGGCGGCCAGTGCTGTCATAATCATCTAGAATAATCAAAGTCTGTTTAGTATAAGCTTATGATTATTACCTATTGAACCAGAGCTTTCCATTGACATTGAACTTCAGAACTTAAAAATGTGGTTCGATGTTTAATTTGCCTCACCTCAGCTGATGGAAACGTACCTAATTCACATTTTATTTGTGGTGACATTTCTCACATTGGCTTAAAATTCCTCTTGAATTTCGATGGAGACTTGGAATCTGAACCATTTCACAAAATTGCTCAGATCATCTCAGATGATGGGAGACGATGTGATTACGGTGACGGCCGTGCCCGCTCCATCAGCTTTGCTGAAGCCCTCGATGTCTCTTTATTTTTAGTTTGCGCTCTCCCTCTGCTGAGAACCTCACGTCTCGTTCTCTTCTTCCTCCTTGTCACCAGCTAAAGAAACTTGACCGAGCCATCGAAGACTGCACCAGCGCCGTCAAGCTGGACGACACTTACATCAAGGCGTACCTGAGACGAGCCCAGTGGTGCGTCTTTGTCGCCGCTCGTTAAAAAAAAAAAAAAAAAAGACGGATTCTAAAACCGGTGATTGAGGTTGGGCGTGTCCGTGTCTTGTAGTTACCTGGACACGGAACAGTATGAGGAGGCCGTACGGGACTACGAGAAGGTCTACCAGACAGAAAAGACCAAAGGTAGGCGTGGCCTCAACACTGAGTCCTGCACGACGTTTCAGTATTTCTGAGACGGCGAAGAAATGCAGTTCTCTGAACGTCATGGACGCTTCTGTCTGCTGTGATCAATGCCCCGAGCTGCTTGCTCATAACGTCCACATCACGCATTAGTGCTACTCAAATGTTTACTGTGTGCAAATATATTCTGACACCACCGATAGTCATGGTCAAAGTCAAATATCTAAGTATTCGTGAATTATCGTTGTATAATATAATTTTAGGCTGAAAAGGTGTGTGAGGTGTTCTGACAGCATTCAGGTCGCACGCCTGGCAGCCTCATCTGATCAGAGAGGTGAGCCGGGAAAAAAAAAGAGCTTTGTAGAGCCGGCCCCTCAAAGGGGACGAGTCCAATCATCGGTGGAAAAGCCGTCAGTCGACTGAGATTCTTCAAGTGGAGCAGTCGTTTGTTTTTGTTTTTTGTCCGTGTGCATTACAGTAACAGGACAAAGGAGAAGCTTACAAAATGCACCGGGAGAACATTTCAACGAGGAATTGTAAATAAGGGGACTCATAAATCTTGTTTTTTTATGTATATTTTGTTTCCCGTTCCTCCAAATAAAACAACTAAAAACAGTGTGGGGATTGGGCACGAGTAAGGATGGGTACCCTAAAGATTTTAACCATACCACTACACTGGTACTTAAACGGTACTCTTATCAGTTCCTTTTTTTATTTTTTGAGCGATGAAGAGCAGAATTAACACTGTTTTATTTTCTGCACATGGAGAAGGGGGCTCGCCGTGCCTTGTCACTCACTCAGAGGTGTGTGTGTGTGTGTGTGTGTGTGTGTGTGTGTGTGTGTGTGTGTGTGTGTGTGTGTGTGTGTGTGTGTGTGTGTGTGTGTGTGTGTGTGTGTGTGTGTGTGCCTCTTCTGCTAATAGGGAAAATGCTTCTTAAATGAGTATCTTCATCTCATTGCAACATAGAAACGTGTTGTGTAGCCTCAGTAAATAGAAAATACATTTTCTTAATTTCTCCAATACAGTACGGGAAACGTCGGCGTCGTCGATGCTACGTTCTTAAATAAGCAGCCCGTTTAATGAGCCTTTACATTTTGGACCTGCTGGGGTTGGTTGCTTTGGGTTGACGGGTGAAGTTCATCTCTCCCTCCGTCGTCAGAACACAAACATCTGCTGAAGACGGCCCAGCTGGAGCTGAAGAAGAGCAAGAGGAAAGATTACTACAAGGTGCTGGGCGTCGGCAAGAACGCCACCGACGACGAGATCAAGAAGGCGTATCGCAAGAGGGCACTGATGCACCACCCAGGTACACACACACACACACACACACACACACACACACACTATATTTCAGATGAATAAGTCACATGAGAATGATCAGAAACACCAGCCTCTGTTTTATAAATACCTGTTTAAAAACACGACGTTGGCTCGTCACGCTCTATTACTCTGTCGCGTTGATGTTTTATAAGAGAAAGTTGAAATTCAGAACCTAAACTGCAGCGGCGAATGGACTGACGGCGTATTTCAAGGACTGATTTTTGTCTTATCAGAGGAGGATATTTATTCCAGTCCGCCATGGGTGTGCATCTGGGTTAGCGGGGGTTGGTGTGCAGGGCTCCAGTAAACCGTGCAGGGCGACCGCGGTAGAAACAGAATAATTAAAGGCCGCAGGAACGTCAGAGCTGCGCTCTCCGGTGCCGCGTCCTGATGCCCGGCTGGGGTTGCCGTACGGGCGTGGCGCGCCGTAAGCGCACGCTTCCGATCCACCGGTGCGGCTCCACTGGCCACGTCGACCGCGCAGCATTGCTGTATCTCTGCGCGAGGTGTCTATTTTATTATTATTATTATTATTATTATTATTCTTGCGACGCAACTTTTTTCAATAGAAACGTGCGATAGAACTACATAGAAATGTGTTTTCTAAAGAGTGCAATCCAGCAAGGCGTCCAGTCGGGAAGTAAGCCACTGGAACGGCAGAGAGTGTCCCCGTGACGCAGGGCTTTGTTCCATACCGTTCCGCACACGCTTGTTACGTTCCGTAAGGAGACGGGAATTCAAATAAAAACACAGTGTTCTGGCGGGCCAGTCGCCGGCACTCCGCAGCCGGTGCCATCGGACAGGGACACAGGGTTGCAACTTGCACCCCATCACTCACTCGCCACGGGATGTTGCTCCAGCCGGCTCGTTATTTATGGCAGACGACTATACAAACACTTTTTACACCTTTTTAATCATTATTTTTTTTATATATATAAATGCACTGTACCGTCACCGTGGCCCCAAAAAGGGATTCATACCGAGCCTTGGGCCACTGTACCGCTGCACACCTGGTGTCTTGGTGGAGAAGCGGCTCTAGACCCGCCCCCACCTGTGGTTCTTAGGGTGTGTGATAAGCCGTGGTCGCTCTGCTCCGTGTGTCCGTCCCGCAGACCGGCACAGCGCGGCCACGCCCGAGATGCAGAAGGAGGAGGAGAAGAAGTTCAAGGAGGTGGGCGAAGCCTTCACGGTTCTGTCAGACCCCAAGAAGAAGATCCGCTACGACAACGGGCACGACCTGGAGGACGACGGGGGGCTGGGCGGCGGAGGCACGTTGCTGTCTCCTTCCTTTCTAAATACTTCTTTGTTTGTTTATTTATTTATTGCTGGAGACGTTGTGATCTGAGTTGTACTGGTTCCCCAGTGAGGTCCATTGATTAACTGTGGATTATTCGTGTTTATGATTTTCTTTTCTTTTTCACCCCCCAGATTTCGATGCCAACAACATCTTTAGAGCCTTCTTCGGTGGCCAAGGAGGAGGATTCGAATCCAGCCCAAGTACGTGGAGACTTTAGTTTCAGCTGCAACTGCATCCGGTCTGATCCAACGCTGACGTGTGTTCACTCCACAGTAGTAAAATGGTGGGGGATGGTGGCTCAGGCGGTAGAGCTGGTGGTCTAGTGATCTAAAGGTCGCTGGTTCGATCCCAGGCTCCTCCTGCTAGCATGCTGTAGTGTCCTTGAGCAAGAATTTAACCCCTAATTGCTCCTGATGGCTGCGTCCATCAGTGTTTGAACAATTGTAAGTCGCTTTGGATAAAAGCGTCTGCTAAATGACTAAATGTAAATGTAAATGTAATGTAAAATGTCATTAATGCTAAACTGGCATAGCACCAAACTGATGAGGTCATCTGAGTTAAGTAGAACGCACGACCAACAAAGCATCTTAAGGTGTTTGTTTGTTTGTTTGTTTTTTCGATGTCCTGGTTTTCCCTCGCCTCGGCTCCGGGTGGCCGCTTGCCTTCCTCAGGAGTTTGCTTTCTTCCGATTCGTCTCTTTGTTTCTCCCCTTGGGGTGGCGGGGATGTTATTTTTGTTACTTCTCTTTGTGGGTCTTCTTCCACGTGGACAGATAACTGACTGACGGCTCAACCTCCTGCTCGGGCCCTGGTGTTTGCGTTGTTTACGTCACGTCATTGTCATCGATCTCGGTTCTCGCCGGGTCGAGGCGGCGGACCCCGCCACAAACAGTGGGAACAGCAGATGGGGGAGCGCATACATTAACACAAATACATACATCCAGGGCTGTTTCTTAAAAGGCCATGTATGGAATGAATGAATGAATCTAATGAGTTGACACGAGCAGAGTCTTTGTTTCCTCCCTTCTCCTCCCCAGATGCTGGACCCGGGAACTTCTTTTTCCAGTTTGGTTAAAACAGACGGTGACCCTGCAGTGGACAATATGAAGTTGGACTCACAAACATCCCTCAATGTCATTCCCCCCCCCCCCCCCCCCCCACCTCCTTCTTTTCATCAAAAATATTCATTTGTTTAAATCCTGTGAACCCCCGCCCCCCCCTCGTCTTTACCGTGTACTCAGCCTCCTGCGTTTCTTCCTCGATTCCTTCAAAGTGGGATATGCAGAGGGCGGAGGACATGATTGCTTAATACGTAATTGCCAAAATACTAAACGGAGGAGCCGCTCAAACAATTTGATCAAAGTGTGACGCCATTTAGGAGCCGGCGGAGGTGAACGTAGATCACTTTTGGGAAGGTGCAAGTTTTTATTCTTAGGGTGGTGACGTCCCACCCTGCAGGGCCTTCAGCCCCGGCTCAGCTTCCAAACTGACCTCACGCCCCTGGACGCGAGAAGACAAGAGGACACTGCCCGTGTGTGTGTGTGTGTGTGTGTGTGTGTGTGTGTGTGTGTGTGTGTGTGTGTGTGTGTGTGTGTGTGTGTGTGTGTGTGTGTGTGTGTGTGTGTGTGTGTGTGTGTGTGTCTCCAGGTGTTACTGGCTTCCTGCAGGCTGCAGGATCAAACTGCAGGGTTGTTTCATATCTACCCGTGCGTCTGTCTGCATTTTAACAGAATGTAAAGCAAAAATATCTGTATTCATAATTCTTTTCTTTTTGTTTCGTGTCCCTATTTATATTTATTGTTTGTGTCCAAGCGGGAACGCGACGCCGGAGTTTTAAGGTCTTCCATTTCTTTTTGTTTTTCTCCTCTCCCTGACTCTCCTGCGTTAGATTTTTGACAAATGCTGTTTTTCGTGTTTTTTGTTTGTGTCTGTTTTTAACGTTGAAAACAGGCCAAAATCAAACATGAGAAGAAAATCTTGTTTTTATTTTTTTTCCTCTGTTTCTGGAGTTCCAGCTCCGCTCCACTCAGACTGCCCGCCCTGTCGAAGTTAAGTGGTGCCTTACCAGAGTGTGTCTCCCCACAGAGCCCGCAGGGTTGTCCTGTTTCAGTTTATATATATTTTTTTTTTGTTCCGATTCTGGGGTGAAGCTCTCGTCGGGCCAGTAATTTTTATTTTATCTTTTTTAAGTCGATACTTCGTACGAACTGGAAGTCCCTTCTGTTTAAGCACCTCGAGTTTTCTCCAGCCCAACACCGTTGGCACCAGCGGTCCACGCCCGCCATGAAACGCTCTCACCCATCATGGATCTGCTCGTCATGCACGTTTGGTCAGTGCCGCCCTTCCTTCCCTCACTCGTCGCACCTACGAAGGAAAGATAGATCGGGCGGAGCTTTTACCCCATCACGGTCTTACTTCTGACCAGTGTATTGTTTAAAAATGACACGACACTTATTAATAAGAGCCATGCAATGCTTTTATTATCGTAAAAAAATAAAGATTTTTTTCTTTTACTGTTAAGTTGTGTGATTTTGTTTTTTCGTTTTTTATTTTGGGTTATATCAGGCAGCTGTTAAGTTCATGTTCAGGATAGAAATTAGTTAAATTTGAGATTGATTAATGAGATTGATTTTCATCGTCCTTGTACAAAGTTTGGCCTTCAGTATTTTGTATGGGGCAATTGTGAGGTCATTTTGTCCTGGATTTTTAAAATTGATTTTACAAAATGCAAGACAAATTGTGATTTGTTGTATTTGTTACATCATAAGTGTGCGGCGCAGTGAAACAACTAAAGGTCAACTCCAAAGGCTGTGAAAGACAGTCTGTGGAGAGTGACGGGCTGAGTCAAATAATGACAAATCAGAATCAAGGCTCCTCAGAAACAGAAACAAGTAAAATATATTTATTGTGTTGTCACAATCATTCATAGTGTATTAACTTTGGCTATTTGTGCAGCTAATCCCCGCCCCTGTGGTGTGTGTTGGAATTAGTTTGATGCAGGGGCGTGTCTGCGGGTGGGCTTTGGTCGGCGTTGCCCACCCACATCCATCCGATGAAAACTCTGAAAACATAAAAAGAACAGTTACCCGTCAACCCCCCGTTTTCCCCCCGACTCGCCGGTATTTTACCCTTCTCTCCCGCTGCCCTCCCGTTTAAATATTTCCCTGTAAATGTCCTTTTTTGTTTTCTTCTTTTTCTTTAACCTTTCTAAAAAAAAAAAGTCTTGGCGAACAGAGATCAGTTGCTCCAAACAAAGTGGATAAAAAGTATTTTTATTCTAGATGTTGTAGATGAGAAAAAAGCCCCGTGTGTAACGGGGAAGCTTTCTCAGTCACTCCCTCGCCCCTCAGTGGAAACATGACATTCACGCCCTGTGGGGAGAGCAGCAACATGTTGGAACTCACCCTAAATAACCCTCGAACTTGAACATCCTGGCGCCACCTGCTTCAACGACGCACAGTATGAATGTATGAGTGAACAACACCGACGCATAAGAAGCAGACTACAGTCCGTTATTATGCTTAAATATTATTGACAAACTTGACTTATTTGGGGAGACGATGCTCGTACTCCCCAAAGCCCCAGCGGGAGTCCAGCGCCTCGACCACGTGTCGCTGCCTCCTCCGTCACGGACCTGTTTCCGGGCCGCGTCTTCTCGAGAGCAGCCTGGGCCAATCAGCGCGCCGGGGCGGACGCGTAAACGCTCGGCCGATCGTGGTGCGACAGAGCCCGCAGCGAAGAGGAGGAGGAGGCGGCGGAGGAGGAGGAGGAGGCAGCCGAAGGAAGGACGCACGGACGGACGGACTCTTCCCCACCCGCACCAGGAGGCACACCAGCCGGCGTCCGGGTTGCCAGCAGGACGCCCCGCTCCCCGCAAGGCGCTGACCAACTCTCCGGGTAAGGGGTTTCTGTTCGACGCGTTGCCGATGCTATCATCCGCATCCCGGCTAGCCAGGTAGCTCGGGTGCTGTGCGGTTAGCCTTCCATGCTAACGCAGGCTCGGCGGCCAACTGACAGGAGGCGCGTCGCGTCGCGGAGGCAAATGGAAACGGCGAGGCGCTGCGGGTCGGGGAGGAGATGTCGGATGAACCACGCCGCCTCCGGCGTTTAAACTCTGTTCGCTGGTCGCACTGCCCGGTCCCGGTCCCGGTCCCGGCTCTGCCGTGGGCGCCATTGTCTTCATATCCGTCAATAACCTCGTTTGTTCACTGGGTTCGTTGAATTCTGCCTCTACTTCTGTTTACTCTGCGTGTAATGACGGTGCCACACCTTGTGTTGTCCAATGTGGCTGTGGTGTCGTGTGGGCTGACTCCTACTCATCCTGCCACAAAACGAGTGATTTCCAACATTAGTTGGTATTGTGGGGCTGATGCCACCTCCAGGTTGGTGGAGCTCGGGAGGCCCTTAATCCATCCCGTGCACAAGACCCTTGCAGATAACGGAGAGCTCCGCTCCGGGGCAAGGCACATCTCTTACGCCCAAACGAGCTCAAACAATGGCTCGGCCCAGCTCGGGGGATTATAACGCGGCTGAACATTCCTGACATCTGCCCCAGGGAGAGCCAGGGTGCAGAGCAGGGCACCCGGCCTCTGCCTCGTCCACGGAGCTCCGTCTTATCTCCTTCATGGCAGGGTGACCGGAGCTGTGAAGTGGACCGGCAAGGAGCGAAAGTCTCCATAAAACCTTATCAGTGAGATGGTGAAGATACGATGATTTGTTTTGGCGCTCGCTGGTGCCCGGGATGCGCCGGAGGGGCTTTCGAAAGGCAGACATCACACGTTTAAAGACTTTTTTTTTTTATTTAATTTTTTTTAAGCTGGCTGGTGGTCACACATCTTGAGTTCCTATCCTGCACCGGAGGAGCTGAGAAGTGAAACTTGAGACGACATCAAAACCGCCTGATACTGTGGCAAGAGTTACAGAATACAGAGCCATCACAGCAGTTTCTGGCCGTCCGTCTCGAATCAAGCGGGAGCGCACTCTTCACGACGCTCAAAACAAGGGGCTTCCTCGTGATTCTTGAAAGTTTGCCTGGGACTCCGAAAACCCTCAACGGAGCCCTTTGGGTGTATGCCAGGCACAGTTTCCTTTTGAAACATTTGAAGTAGGCACACACCCCAACCTGTGGGCCCTTCCCTTGATTTCACACCACAGGTTCCTGCTTCTCATCCAACCTGTAAATCATCGCCGTTGAGCCAATACATGAGCAATCCATCGGCAACGACTGCGTGTGAACTCGGCGCTGGCGGTGGTAACCAGCTCCGGTGGTTTCTTTGACGAGCTGCGATGTCAACAATGCAGCGTCCTCCCGCGTTGGATTGGTTCGATGTTTACTCTGCTTCATGAGGGCGGCGCGGCGCCTGTTGCCTGTCATGACGTCATTTGGAAGGAAACTGGAATCGGATCAATCGTTAGCTCTCCCCCTTCCTTTTTGCTTTCATGTTGTGCGCTGAGTGAGTGGCTGAATGAGTGGCAGCTTTTTATGTTGGTGTCATTGATCCTGTTATTTCACCGCTCTGCGTTTGCTGGTTCTGTTGTGATTGGGGGTGGACGCGGCAAAGCGTGGCACAGCTTGCATCATGTCGCCATACACGCTTTTTAACACTAGAAATGCAGACCGTGGACGTTCATGTCATGGAGCAAACACTTGCCACACATAATACCAACGTTTTTATTGTTTGAATACGCGGAATCTGTCCACTTCGTTGTTTGATTGGTCGCTTGTTTGTATTACTTTCAATTTGTCCCCGTTGTGATGGGTGGTTTGCACATGTGGCACAAAGGCAGGTTTGTTGACTGAAGGCAGGGATCAACGTTGTCTGTGCTCATACTGTAAAAACTGCAGTATGCCAGCTTCAAGTACAGGACACTTTTTACCTTTTTAATGTCTTTTTATGAAAAATAAAACCGAGTGCAGCCTGTTCAAAACACGCCCGTTTTGGAACGACCTGCACCACTGACGTAAGTGACTCAGGTGCAGAGACAGTGCTTGCCCCGAAGTCCCGCCCTGCTGCTGCACAGAGCAACAAGTTTGTTTGTTGTTTATTAATATTACATGTCTTGCGTGTCCAAATTGGACGCTGCACATCCTGGGGTCGCCAGCAACACACCCGCCAAGTGTGAAGTAGATTGGATGTTTGTCCAGATAAACCAAGGACAGACAGACAAATACATTTCTTCCTTTATATTTGGATTCGATTTAATTAGATGTATAGGGCTGGAACATATATCAATATAATGTCCTTTCAGTATATGTCATTTTGGTTATTGTGATATAAGTGTTGTCTTTAAGGCTGCATTACAGTAAAGAAATGCAGTTTTCTGAACTTCATAGACTGTTCTCTCAATGGTCATAATATCCACGTTACTAATAATTGTTTCTTGTATGTAAATATCTCGTCAACGCACCTCCTGGAGGCTTTGTAGCTTCTTCTTTTTGACAGAAAAGTCGCCGCCTGCGCTGACTGACTGGAGGCTGAATTCAACTCCGTCTCCTTGTCTGTGATTACAGTGTTTTGCGGGGGCCCTCGCTGGGTGTCATGGCAACATCGATGTGTTTGCTATCTGCAGCAGAGCAGCGACGGCTTCTGCTGCGAGCGAAAGGCTTCTGAACTGGAACATTGAGGTGGAGGATACAGCTGAGAGACTTTGTTAGATAGACAAGTTAAATGTTGTCCCTAGCGTCACAGTAGAGAAATGCAGTTTTCTGAACTTCATGTTCTTGCTGTTCTTATCAATGGTCATAATATCCCCATTTATAATAGTTGTTTCTTGTGTGTAAATATCCTATGGACGCCTCACAAAATGTTGTCATATAATTTATATTGAGGTATTGTTCCAAAAATATTGCATTATTAGATTTTTATTTGTATTTTTTTGGCGTCACCCAGCCCTGATTCCCACATTCAGAACACTGCAATAGAATGCCTGACGGTTACTGTGTCGTCATAACTGCTCTTGTTTGGCTTCTTTATTCTTCTTTGGTCCATTGTTGTCGTGGTTCAGCTCTACGTGCCCTTTGCTGCAAGTGTTGAAAGATTTCCCCCGCAGGCACCAGAGATGTGCAAGATTACATAACAGATTTTATATATTAAATATGTATTCATACAATGGCAAACCAGCATGTGTGGTGCCTCAGGGATGTTTATTTTGTCAAACCCCTCAAACACATGGAATAATACTTTATAGTGATACCACAGAGGTTCCACGTATACAGCTGAAATCCAAAGTGTGAGTTTTCAAACTTTATTCATTGCTATAATTACTCTAAGTTACTAGAGGTCCGGAATAAAACACTGAGTTGCAAGATTTGCAGATGTTTATGACTAAAACAATCTCTGCTTATGAACGTGGTGGCTAAATGTAATGTGTGTAGTCCTTGATGCCTCCGGATCCCTGTACCTACAGTTTTCCTGCGTAAGCACCTTGATATCTCCTTTTCAGACACTGTCCCCGTTCTCCTGCTGAGGACATAAACAAGTTGAATTCCCAAATTTTCTGACACTACCCAACGAATTCCCCCTTCCTTCCAAGGTGCATTCATGGGACACTGTTACAAAGGCTTTTCCAGACAACTTAAGCAGCAATGCTTTGGTTCCTTCATGTGAATCAGTTTCTCCTGCCGCTACCTGCCTGCCCTGGATTAGATATTGAAAATCCAAGTATTGGCTTGGCCAATACTTGGATTTTGATTTAGACTTTTGATGGTATTTTATCGTTAAACTAGGTTATCATTTAAAGTAATTAGTCTAAACTATTGTCGAAACATCTGAAAGTTTTATTTTTAAAACCAGAGTTTCTGCTACATCTTAATAATTCGTAAGCAGGTACTGTTTCTTTAAAATATTCGTATTGTTGTGATAATAAATTCCTCCGCAGCGTTGCTGTCGTTCCAGTGACACTGTGCTCTGATATCCTGGCTAATTCCAACCCCCCCCCCCCAGGTCCCTGAGCCAGACAGCGCTGCCATGTCGGCAAAAGCTATTTCAGAGCAGACGGGGAAGGAGTTCCTCTACAAGTACATCTGCACCGCGGCCGCCGTGCAGAACCGCTTCCGCTACGCCAACGTCACCTGCGACACTGACTGGGACCGACTTACCCAGGAGCACCCGTGGCTGCTCACAGAGGTGAGGCTGAGCCACCACCACCACGCAGGCTTGAAAGCTTCCGGAAACTCAAACACCAGGCGCCTCCTGCAGAGCAGCCATTTGTTGGCATTGAAGGGAGTCGTGGCAGTTATCAGCAACTGATGGAAACTCACCGATTTCGTATGAGATTGTGAGCCGCTCACATAACTGCGGTCATACAATCATGAAATAATTGTGAAATAACTGTGACAGCTTCTGCTTCCAAGGTCCATTGCAGGGAATAGGAAACAAATGTGAACTGTGACTTATCGCTGGGCCACACTAGAAGCGACGCCAAAGCGCTTCAGATACGCTGCCATGTTAATCAATATGAAAGGTTACATTAAGCACAAGCGTCACCAAAGCAGCGTGCTGCATGGCTCATCCCTTTTGTTTATTTTTCTTTGTTTTCAAGGCTTCGACTCTTATCTTTTTCCAGCTGCAAAGCCTAATCTAGAGCGTGGATTCCCATAGCGGTCAAGTCTAAAGATGTATTTAGTGAAAATATTTAATTCCCATTCCTGGTATGCATCAACCACATATATAAAATCGCTAATGTGCCGTCCTTACGTGGATTGCTTTTTCACTACAACAAATGAAACCTCACACATGTAAATAAAATATTATCATTCAAGCAGGAAAACAAATATCACACCCAGGGAAAGACTTTAGAGTTTACTTCACACCCGGGAAGTTGTTCTGGATTCCCCGCTATATTTCAGTTGTATTTTCATTAATTCAGTCAGGCACCTGGCTGGGCAGCTGATGGAGTCTCGGGTGGGTCCTAGTGCCCGTTATCCTCCGTAAATAAACCATAAAAGCTAATCCAAAGTAATCCAACTACATTTATAATCAGACTCCAAATAAACACCAGAGTTTAAGTCTTGCCCTGAAGCTTAGAACTCCTCTTGATGCTGACACCCTGATGAACCCAACCATGTAGTTGCTGGTGAAAATAAAAGCTGCTGTTTGCCATCTCCACCTGAAAGCCAGCTGTTCCATGTACAGGGGAGTCATTCAGCATCAGAACCGGGTAAATTGAACTCTGAAAAGGGTTTTCCGTTTGTTTGGGTTTCCATCCTGCAGCCTCGAGGATCAGAAAATTATTTGAATATGATTTACATAAATGATGTAGTAACTTTAACTCAGTTTGTTGTACTCAACCTCCTATATTTTAACAAATATCAGTTGAATATTACATCACAGCATTTGGAAACCTGCATTTCTAGCTTAACCTCCCTGGCGGGGGGGGATTCTGAATTGTCGTTCGGAGAACCTGGAAAGGAACCTGGAAAGGAACCTGGAAAGGAACCTGGAAAGCCTGAACAAGGTCTTGGCTCTGATGGTGCAGTTTGAAAACAGACGTGTGAGACGACCTTGTCTTGATTCAACCTCCCGCAGCGCTTGGTGGTGAAGCCTGACCAGCTGATCAAGCGGCGTGGGAAGCTGGGCCTGGTGGGCATCAACCTGGACCTGCAGGGTGTGCGAGGCTGGATCACGCCCCGCCTCATGAAGGAGACCACTGTGAGTTGACCGCCCGTCCCCCGGCCTGCCTGCTTATTTAAAACAGGCCACCCCAGCGCCTGTTAATGCCGAGTGCTGGTACACATGTTGACATTCCCAGTTGAAAGGATGAAATGGTTGACTCTAAAGACCCGGTGTTGATGGTTGCTGTCCACTGCTCTCTCAGGCGTACCACAAAACTTGAACTGATTTCCAAAAATCAAATCCTAAACGGGAACTCCCGTTAAGCCTTTCTAGCAGCACGTGAGGGTGGAACCCGACACTGTTATCAGCATCCTTACCAGCTGACCGCAGCTAGTGCGCGAGAGGGAAAGCATCCCATAAGCCCCCGCAAGAAGTGTTTATTTTCATATACATTACCCAAATTTTTACTGCAGATTTAGAAGACAAAACTAGTGGAGGCTCATTCTCATCATTGTGGAAGATTAGTTTTTAAACAAGAATGATGTCAAAAGTAACTCATTACTTTCTAATTCAAAGTACAAGTACTGTCCCCTGTCGGTAAACAAGAGAACCTCTTGTTGCTAATGAAGATGCTAATTAATCTAGATGTGAATCAAGTGCAGCCCAGAAGTCACAATGGTGGTGTGAGGGTTATGCGAGTGGCCGTGCTGGAGTTGTGTTTATGGGATGGCACGCTGCGTCCAGCATGGAGTTTAACTTTAGCTCAGTCAGGTCAGGTTGTGTAATGCCAATGTCAGGAGGAGATCTATTCTGGTCTTCCAGGCAGCAACACTACCCCTCCCTCCCTCTCTTCTCAAATAGTCACCGCTCTGTCTCTCTCTCTTCTCAACTAGTCACCGCTCTGTCTCTCTCTCTCTTCTCAACTAGTCACCGCTCTGTCTCTCTCTCTCTTCTCAACTAGTCACCGCTCTGTCTCTCTCTCTCTTCTCAACTAGTCACCGCTCTGTCTCTCTCTCTCTTCTCAACTAGTCACCGCTCTGTCTCTCTCTCTCTTCTCAACTAGTCACCGCTCTGTCTCTCTCTCTCTTCACAACTAGTCACCGCTCTGTCTCTCTCTCTCTTCTCAACTAGTCACCGCTCTGTCTCTCTCTCTCTTCTCAACTAGTCACCGCTCTGTCTCTCTCTCTCTTCTCAACTAGTCACCGCTCTGTCTCTCTCTCTCTTCTCAACTAGTCACCGCTCTGTCTCTCCCTCTCTTCTCAACTAGTCACCGCTCTGTCTCTCCCTCTCTTCTCAACTAGTCACCGCTCTGTCTCTCTCTCTCTTCACAACTAGTCACCGCTCTCTCTCTCTCTCTTCACAACTAGTCACCGCTCTCTCTCTCTCTCTTCACAACTAGTCACCGCTCTGTCTCTCCCTCTCTTCACAACTAGTCACCGCTCTGTCTCTCTCTCTCTTCACACCTAGACTAGACACAACTTGTCAGGCTTCTTCCCTTCTCTGAACCGCTGCGACTTCATGTGCTTTCCTATCTTTGGGATGACAATTTTATTTGAATATTTTGGGGTGGATTTTAGTCGCCTTCCTTCTTCCTGGACCTCACATGCTTATGGCACACCTATTGGACTCGTGGCCCCTGAGTCAATGTAGATTGTCCCTTTGAATAAGATTAAGGACAAGGTTAACAATGAACTAGACGGCGGAAAACCCTACAAAACTGGGCCCTTGGTTCAAAAATAAACCAGACTAAATGTTCTCCAATAAAGAGGCAGTTTTCCCTGTTGTCCTACCCACTGCCTTTCAACCAATAACAACTTTCTAGCTTGTTTTCTGAAATATACTCTAAATTTTTAAATTGTCTGCTACATTTTTTGTTTTGGTAACACAGGACTAAGTGGGAAAACATATTGAAGTTTTAAAATGTTGTTCATAGTTAGATTACTGTGAGAAATGGCTGAAGGTCATTTCTGTATTTCTTCAAAAAAAAAATAATAATAATCATATATAATTTGATCAGATATACTTAATAAACCGAGGGATTTTGATATAAAAGCCTGCTTCTAATAAAGGCCTGATACTCTCCTGGTCACTAGGCCCTGGTCACTATTTGAGGAAATAACAAACATGTTTATAGAGCAGTCTAAAACAATATGAGGGAATAATATAATATCCAAGAAATAAGGTTTAAATTTCAGGGTGTTTGTTGTTGTTTTACAAGTGGTCACATGATTTCAACAACAATGTATTGTTTTGTTTTTAGACCAATCTTGCTCATTTTTAATACCAAATGTGGTGTTGATACAGTCAAAATCCAAAAGTCTATTTACATTACTGGATCAACAACAAATTTGGTGTGTGTGTGTGTGGGGGGGTGGGGGTGTGTGTGTGTGTGGGGGTGTGTGTGTTCTTTAAACTAGTTGAAGTGACCTTGCTCGTTGAATTTTGGCCGATTAAGCTGCTTCTGTCTGTTTAGCGCAAAAATGTTTGAACCTGTGAATTGCTGTTTGGGGGGGATATATATATATATATATATATATATATATATATATATATATATATATATATATATATATATATATATATATATATATATATATATATATATATATATATAAATTTCCTTTTCTCCTTATTTAGAAGAATCTCATTTTCTGGTGAGCCATTCATTGCTTCACAGCGCAGCAGTTTGTTTTTGAGTGCTGAACTAGGTTAGACAAACATGCCTGGGGTTTATGACGTGAACCTTCTTTCATGACAGGTGGCAAAGGCAAAGGGTGTCTTGAAGAACTTCCTGATTGAGCCCTTTGTGGAGCATACGCAGGTAACATGGCCAGTGTGCCCTCAGGCTGCGTCCAATTTGCATTTCAAATAAAATTTGTCGGGGAGAAGTCACTGAACTTGCTTGTAACATGATTATGTTTATGAGGAGAAAAGATGACGACGGTCTGCGTCCGCCCATGTGTCAGGAGGAAGAGTTCTACGTGTGCATCTATGCCACGCGTGAGGGCGACTATGTGCTGTTCCACCATGAGGGTGGGGTGGAGGTTGGAGACGTGGATGCCAAGGCCCAGAAGCTGCTGGTCGCTGTGGACGAGAAACTGAGCGAGGAACAAGTCACAGAGAAGCTCCTCATGCACGTCGTGGACAGCAAGAAAGAGTAAGAATTCCCATCGACCTCTCCGTTAAACTGCTATCTAAAGGGAAGTGATTATACATGCTGGTACTGTTGTCACTGGGTACTTGAGTATGTGAGTTCTAGGACGTACTACATCGCCCTAGAACGGCTCCACTCCCTTTGAGGATCTTGAGGGTTGGCGACGACAGCGTGGTATCCTGGCCTTTTCACATCATATGCTCTCGGGACATACTGAACACGCGGTTGCTTGTCTGCCATTTTGGACACAGTGTACAATTGTGAGAACGCCACTACTTTATCCAGGATGCTACATAAAGTGCTTATCTCCTTGAAGCTAACGAGATTAGCTTTTACAGGTATTGCGTATCTTTGCAATAAGGTAATTCAGTGGATGCTTTTTCTACTTGGTTTGTCAATGGCAAAATTTCAACATTTAGAGCTTTTAAAGGTTAGAGAATAAAATGTATATAAATGTCTTCATCTGTTTTTCAAAGCTCATAGTTGGCCCAGTGAATTTATTTAAAGTTAATAGAAAACCATACCATAAAGTTGCATTGAACCTAAATGGAGCGTTATTGTCTTAAAAATGCCGTAAAATAGATTCGCTGAAAGTAGCTTCTAGAGTGGAATTATATGGTCACAAAATGTTTCTGCGGGAAGAGTTATTTGCAACCTAAACTGGCTTCTGCTAGTTTTAATGACTTTCCTATGGCCAGGCCGTCTCCACTCCATTTGCAAAGTGGCTGTAATTATTTCAGCCCTCCCTCATGTTCCTGTCACTGTTAAATGAGTTGAATGTTGCTGTTGGACAGGGCTGGGGAGGAAACTGGAAGAGGAGCTTAAAGATGAATCAAGGACGCTCTTGGTTTGCTTTATTGTGGGGAAATATCCCAGTTTACATTTAAAATACATATGGCTTGTAACTGTTGTTTCTCGACCACCAGAATGAGTCAGTTGGCAACCATTTTGTAGCCTCTGGTTGCCCACTTTGGCAACCACTTTATAAAAATAGGGACAGAAAAATGAATGACTAAGATTTGTTGCATTAATGATATTTAAATATTGCTGTTACAGTAACGGCTTTCTTCGTCATCTGTGACGTGAAAACATCAGATTTCCACACAATCAGAAAGTCAAAGTGTGCGTCCTGCTCATAGTTGAGTTGTAAAATCCCGGCGCACCGCGGAGTGACTCTCCTGCCGGGCTGCTGACAGCACCGCCAGCCCAAGAGCAGAGCAAGGTTATTACAGCCAGGGATTCAAACATTTGCTTTTTTCACGTCTGCGCTTAGTATGTTACGAATTGGACTTTTGTTATTTCAACGTGGGTGCCGATACGCAAAAATGAACTAAATGGGTTTTATTTCTCTGAAATCCAAATGGCAGTGAACAACCAATGTAATCGGTGTATGCCGTAACATGGATAACTGCAGCAACCCTACTAGCTGTGAAAAACATTAAAGTTAGTTAAAACCAGACAGAACAAAATAAAACTGAAACTATGTTGTGAACCTACAGAACTGACTAAAATGAAAATATACAGGAAATGTCTCAGCTTTAGTTATTTTTCTAGTCAATTTGGTAAAATATAAAACGTAGCCGTTACAATGCAATAACCAGTTCTTATCTCAGTAGACAGACAGCATTAATAATAAGCATGGCTCAGAGCTCATCTGGTGGAGAGCTACTTCTAAATGGAAAGATGCAAATTAGAATTAACCATTGTTAACAATGAGGGGACCAACAGAACTGAGATTCTTATTGCCTGCGTGCAAGAGAGAGACGGAGACACAGGCTGGGGGTGATCTAGGGTTGCCGCGGTTACCATTGTTACATGGTGTTCGGACATATTCCAATTACTTTACGACCAAAGCCAAAAACGACTTCACTACATTTTGCCCCCACCACTCTTTTGCTTTTTATTTTTACTTTTTAAATACAATCCATTTATTTAATTTTCACGTATCGGCACCGACGTTAATCCAACCCCCCCCCCCAAAAATTGTGAAATACTAAGCGTGTTATCGGTACTAGTGGGACACTAGGGATGTGTCTGCTTCGTGGCCGCAGCAAATTTGCAGCACAGTCAGTCACACCTCACTCATCATGGGCGGAGAGAAGGAAGGCTGACCGACAGAAGACCTTCCATCGGGGCCGCTCTCCCTCCGTGAAATTCCGGCCTCCCTCCCAAATTCCTCACCCTGGCATCCCGGAGTTGTTATCACAGCTCTCATCTGTCTTGACTCGTTGTTTCACTTCCGAGGATTCAAATTCTGTGAAGTATCAGATTAAAAACACTGTACAAACTACAAGGAATTGTTTGCTTACTGTAATAATGCTTTTAGACATTATTTTAAGTCACATTTTCTTTATTGAGCTGACTTATAACTGCACAGTATCTTAATTACCCAAAATATAAGGTGACTAAAAATGGCAAGCATAGTTTCAGTTTCGGCAACCAAAAGCTGATGCCTGGCAACCACTTTTAAAAGTGATTGAGCCCCGATGGTTTTTGTTTGTGTCACTGCTCCTGAATGCGACTGCTTGGGGTCTGAATGTGTTCTTATCCAGCTACGCACACACTGACCTTTAGCAGAATTGTTTGCCTGCTTGTTCCTGTTGCCTCTCCATCTTGTTCCTCCTTTTGCTTTCTTCAAAGGATGTGGCTTTAAGGCTTTATTTGAGGCCTCAATACAACCTACACATCCCCTGTCTGTGGTCTTGTGTCATCATTAGGGCTGGGTGTCTGTTCGCTAGCTCTTACTGAGTAACAGTTTTGTTTTTTTTTTTTGTTTTTTTTCCATTTAAATATTGGCAATACTGTTTTAAAGATGATAAACTGCTTTTAAATAACTCCCGCCTTCAAAGAAAACAAAAGATTACGTGACCCACTGACTCAGAAGATGAATTTTAAAGCTGTTTCTGCACCTCATATCATTCCATATCTCTTGCTGTACAAACCCTGTAGTTTTGTTGTTGAATGACTTCAACTGAAGAGAGCAACTACTTGGTATCAACAGTTGCCACGGAACGCCACAGTATGTTTCAATACTGCGTAGAAATGATATACTTAGTTCATTGACTTTGATTCCCAGCCCTTATCTACGTCTCTTTGCGGTGAGGACTTGTATAGATCCACGCAGGATAATCAGTCTGTGTAGAACATGTCATTGTTCAGTGATTCAAAGTAAAGCTTTGTATTTTAATCAAAGGATCTGGTCTCATTTCCTAGAGTCCTGGCAAGTTTTATCGTGGGCCTCTTCAACCTGTATGAGGACCTCTACTTCACCTACCTGGAGATCAACCCACTGGGTGAGCTTTGTGTAGCTCTACCAGTCAAGTCTGAACTGTAATCATTTGTTGTGAAGTGCTGAATATCAAGATTCATTCAGCACACGTCTCTATATGAACCTCTTTAAATGACCCAGGCTTTTTGGTGTCGTTGGAGGTAAAGGCTAATACCACACCATGCAGATCAATCTGTAAACTGTGAGGTTGATGTCCAACATCTGTGAATAACTACTTATTTATTCATCTTGTAATACTAGTGGTAACCCAAGATGGAGTGTATGTCCTTGACATGGCAGCCAAAATAGACGCAACCGCAGATTACATCTGCAAGGCCAAATGGGGGGACGTGGAATTCCCCCCACCCTTTGGTAGAGAGGCCTATCCAGAGGTAAGATTGAAGTTTTATGTTCATTTCAACTGAGGTAAATATTAGAAGTCTGTGGTATTTGCTAAAGGCACTGGCTGTCTGTTAGTACAGGGCTCATACACCGTGTGGACAGACAGTTGTCTGCCTCTTCATAGTCCAGTTGTATCAACGTGTACCCAAGGTCTACTTTTCCCACAATCTTCGCACGTCATTTTCCCTTTCTGCGGGAAGTGAGACTGTAAACGACCGTGACGGTCTCTCCTCAGATGTGGACTCCATGCTTCTCTCCTGTGTCGCGCCTCCTTCTGCAGCATGTTGTTTATTTATTCTTGTGCTCTTGATTACTGTTTATCTTCTGTAAAACTCCTAAATGATTTGTCTTGTAACCTCTGGCCGTTTTAAATGTTCTATGTTATGTCATTGTATTCTTCTTAATTTCAATGGCATAATATGTATTTGTCATGTGTGTGGTTAACATGCTCTGTACCGTACTACACCCTGAGAAAGCCCTAAAGGGTCTTGTGTTCCGTCCATTGTAGGAGGCCTACATCGCCGACCTGGATGCCAAGAGCGGTGCCAGTCTGAAGCTGACGCTGCTGAATCCACGTGGCAGGATCTGGACCATGGTGGCAGGAGGAGGAGCCTCCGTGGTCTACAGGTAGAGGGTCAACTTAACAGCAGTGAGCAGGCGAAATGAGCACCAAGGCCGTTCACATGCAAACACTGTCATCAGTGTCTAATCATTTTTACATAAGAATATCCCATATGACCACATATTGCATCAGATGCCCATCGACTATGAAAATGTCTCCCACTGGGTATTCAAGATGATGAAGAGTAGGATTTCAATATGTGCTCTGCTAAATTAAGGAAGGTGTTTCATCACCATTAATAGCAAAACATTTTTTTTTAACCATGGCTTCTTGGCTGACCTGTCAGTCTTTGTCTTTCCACCTGGAACTTGAATGCGTTGGTGTCTGTGCCTGAATGTAAAGATACAGAAGCTGAGAAATGTCCTTCTGCAGGAATTGATTTGTGATCATCTGGACCCAGTATGTCTGTAAAAACCGAGCACACTCGTCAGAAGTCCAAGTCACGTCAGCCGTTTGCCATATTAACATACCAGTCTGATCTGAACCGCACGCCACGCACTTCCCCCCAGAAAGGACTGCTCAACGTGGGGAGACAGGTTCTCCGCATATAAATTGCAGAAATGGAGACGAAATGATGAGGTTTTCTGAAATGGACCCGTCAGAGACCCCGTGTGTGTCTCCCCGCTCCACAGCGACACCATCTGCGATCTGGGCGGGGTCGACGAGCTGGCCAACTACGGGGAGTATTCTGGAGCTCCCAGTGAGCAGCAGACCTACGACTACGCAAAGACCATCCTCTACCTCATGACCCGCGAGAAGCATCAGCAAGGTGGGCGGTGCCACAATGCACCTCGGGAAATCCGTGGAAAGCTGGAGGTCCAAATATCACCCAGTTGTCAGTTAAGCAGCGTTGTCACAGGTTGAGCAAAAACAAAACTATGGAAGTGAATCAGTGCTCTCACAAACATTTGAAACAAATATCCACAGACAGCTTCATTGAAATAGCTTTTTATTACTTTTTTTTTTTTTTATCACTTTAGGACGTCAAGTATTTTGCCTGCACCTGCGTATTTATTCATGCAAAACGATTGTAGACTTGAAAATAACTCCTTGAAGTAGAAAGTAGTTGTATGAACTGAATACGCAGCCTCTTGTTGCCAACAACAGCCTTGAGAGCTCCCGGCTCGTTGCAACAGAGTCGTCTTACGTTCTAACACTCCGGCCTCCCCCTCTGGACCCTGCAGGCAAAGTGCTGATCATCGGAGGAAGCATCGCCAACTTCACCAACGTAGCAGCCACGTTCAAAGTGAGAGTTGTTTGTTTGTTTTTTACTGTCGTGGACCTGAGACACTGTAGTTGTTCAGGCCTCACAGTCACATTAATCCACTTGTTGTTTTAGAAGCTGTAATATACTGTATGAGGGCAATTATAGCAGTTGATGAGATGTCACTATAATCAAATCTGTCTATGATGCACTTACGTAATTAACTCCCACTTAATTCTTCCATCGTGGTGACTTATCCAAAATCTCAACGTTATATTGTTTACCGATGGATCGGACTGAAAGGGAATGAAGTGTGTTTTGTACGATACTATTACGAAATCCAGTCTAAAAACAAGGGCGACCGAGCGTTTACTGTTTAAACCTCCTCCTCTCCTTTGGAAGCAGTTTGTAATGTCTTTTCTTTCTGTGCAGTTTTCAGTGTTTTTTATATTGTTTTCTGAGGAAGGTGGTTATATTTGGTAGAGTAATATGAAAAAAGACCTGAGGCACCACACAGGAAACTCTACTGGTTGTTTTGAGTTGACCTCAGTCAGAATTGAGGCTCCCCTTGGAGGAAGTGATGACTGATGTCTTTTTGCAGCGGTTACATTTTTTTTTGGTTTAGCCTCGTACATCAGCAAACTGTTACGTGACAGGTGCTGTTTGAAGGTGGTTCCCTCGCTGCTCCACACAGCTGACCTCTGCTCCTCCCCAGGGCATCGTCAGAGCCATCAAAGACTACCAGGGTCCTCTGAAGGAGCACGAGGTCACCATCTTTGTGCGCCGTGGCGGCCCCAACTACCAGGAGGGCCTGAGGGTGATGGGGGAAGTAGGTGAGTGACCGTGAAGCCCTGTCGCAGCACAGATCAGAGACAAGACTGTTTGAGCTACTACATCTAGGCTGATCAACATTATATAGATTCAACAATGTTTATCCTGTTTGGATTGGATTTCATCAACAATGTAACATATTTCCATTCGTTAAGGATTGTTAGAAATTAAATACATCAACACTCGTGTGTATTTGTTTCATTTCTCTAGGTAAGACCACGGGGATCCCAATCCACGTGTTTGGCACCGAGACCCACATGACGGCCATCGTGGGCATGGCGCTGGGCCATCGGCCCATCCCCAACCAGCCGCCTATGGACGCCCACACCGCCAACTTCCTGCTCAACGCCAGCAGCAACACTGTGGTATTGATGTTGTCATTCTTGATGTTGTAATGATTTAACCGCAAGGCGATATTCAAACCTGATGTGGAGCTTCCGGGTCCAGGAAGTAAAAGTCTTCCCCAGAATTTTGAGTGATTGAGTTCAGAGATTGTATTTTTATTTTTATTTTTTCAGCCTTTTTCAAGGTTGAGGGTCATAGAACGTTGAGAACCACTGTGCTAATTGTTCCAGAGATGTGCAGCTAGAGCAAAAACACGGCAGGACTTTTACCTTGTGAAGCCGAGTCTGGTCCACCTCTGATTTTAACACCGTTCGCAGTAGATGACGTGTATTTAATATTTGTCTTGCACTTTTATCATTTGCAAACAAGAGAACTGAAGCAGACGCCACGTCATTTGTAATAAAATATGATCGACAGTGTGTGGAACTACCCTTGATTTGTTGGTGGCAGAAGCAACTCATTGGGGATTTTTATTTTTTATTTTTTTTTTATTTAAATTTTTTGACCAGGTGCCATGGTAATGTCTCCCCCCGCTGGGCACAGTTTAAAAACAAAACACCAAGTCTAAATATTTAGTGGAATACTCTTCCCGTCTCATTTCTCCGTCTCCCTTCAGACTCCGGCCACGACCAGGACGGCCTCGTTTTCTGAACACAGAACACCCAACGATGCCACCCCAGCCAAAAAGCCCAAGGCCAGTCTTCCAGCAGGTAACCGCGCCCGGCGCTGCTCCTCGCTGCCCCTGCTTCGCTGTCGGGAGACCCCGTCCCCATCACCCTACGCCTCCTTTCGTTGTGTGCTCCTTCATTTCCGTCATCTTTCCTTCCTGCATTTCACTCCTCCCCTGCTCACTGCTGCGTCTGATCTGCCGTACTTACTTTTTTTCTCCTGTGCCCTTGGACCCACCCCCACCCTCTCCACCCAAATCTTGTTTCTTGTTCTTCTTCCTCTCACTTGTATCTCTTAAGACTCTCTGCACTCTATACTGTGGCCCTCGGAGAAGGTGCTCACAAACGACCTGAGAGGTGAGTGGTGGGTGTGCCATGATCATGCCAAGCCCCCTCCCCGCCCCCATGCTGTGCGCTGGCGTGTTCCCCCTCCATCTGATTTCCTTAACCGATAGTAAGGGGTGTGTTTCTACAAGCAAAAAAAACCACTCAAAAGGTGGAGGCTGCCACTCACTGTACTTCAAAATAGCAACAGGACCGATGCGTGATTCACACCAAGGTTTTCGTCCTGATAAGGCTCACTAGGTCAAAACCTTGTTAGTGTTTATTCACCTTGGCATATTTAGATAAACCTTGGTGTAACTAAGCTGTCATGCCAGCCTGAATGAGTGTTACCCTCCAGCCCTGTTTTGGGTTTGTTTTTCCTCTTCAGATTGTTTGTTAGGGTTTAGCACCGCAGCCAGCAGGGGCTTGATGTTGGAATAGTGCATCCAGCTGCACAGCAAGCGTGTGTTTGTACTTTGTATGGCTTTTACACCTGCACTCTGGCCAGTGCTTTATAGAAGTACAAAGCACTTCTTATTTATCAATTTTTATTTATTTATTTTTCATCTCAAAACAAACGACTTTTCTGGGACACAATGTCAGTTACCAAAGGTGCAGATTGCAGATCCTTAACATACCGAAGGATTTTCTTGCCATTTTTCCACCCAGGCCTCATTAAAATATGGGTTGTCTTTTTTTTATTATTATTCTTTTTTTTTTTTTTATATCAGGTTTCTGAGGTTTTGGTTGACTGTTTATTTTTCACTTCTGCAAATCAGCTCTTTTGGCCACAGACGCATATCTGCACACCACCCTAGAACCTAGGCAACCTCTTTTCGCCCCTTCACCGTGACGACAGAGCACACGTCACCGTACAGTGCTGATTTCATTTGGCGTGCACTGTATGTTGAAATCAAAGTTTATTTTGTTACCAAAGCAGAAGCAAAGTATTTCTACAGTAGAATCCTCCTGCAATTATACTGCAAAATAAACACCACAACATGGAAATCCTCGCGCTACTGATAAGTAGATAAAAACAAGTAGAGCGTGACCGCAGCGGCGTTCACATTGAGCCAGGATTCAGTGTAGGTGACACGCTACGTAGCTGCTGAGCTGAGCATGCACCTTCCTCTTCTCTGCTGCCGTTTGTGTATTTGAGAATAAAAATGACGCTCTGTGAACAGAGGCGGCAGAGTGAAATCAAGTGAATTCACTCGTGTATTGCATTTTCTTACTTGTGCTGTTTTTGATTTTTGTTTTTCATTTATGTTTTTGTCCTTTTGTGTTTGCGTCCTGTGGGGTTCACAGAAGCCCACGTCTCTTCAGCCCCCGGCGGAGGTAGGAAAAGGGTGTGAGACCTGTCTTCCTGCCACCCCTCCCCTCCTTTTTCCCTCTGATCTATCGTTTTGCGTCTGCTGTGATGGTTCTCCTTAACTTCCCCCATGGTAACCTACTCACCCGAGAGGGGCTCTGAAGCAAGCACCCATTTTTAAAGTTGGCGGGACCAGCAGCTTTAAGTTAACATCTCTCCGGGATTAAAATTCCTGACACATTCTGCTTCCATGCTCACGCTGCTGCCAGTGCTTCGGCGTCACCGACACAAATGAGCAACGCAAGTTCAGTCAGGAAACTCTGCTGCGGCAGCTCTGTGCTCTGACTGCTCAGGGCTTCTGCAGCCAAGATTAATGTGCCGATGTTTTGCACCAAACTCTATTATTTTCAATGCAATGATCAGTGGATCCACTTCCTGGATTCTTTGCATGGCGTTCCGCTTTGCTCAACTCACAAAAGCATTGAGTCAACCAATAGCAAAGAACATGGGATGTGTTGTCCTTCTGACCATGCTGTATGTTCCAAAGTGGAAAATGGAGGAAGCCACTGGTTGACGGTGAGTGTGCGCTCCGATCATTGCTCTCCCCACTCAGAGGTGAATCGAAATGGATTTTCTACCACTGTGCTGTTACCCTCCTCACCCGGGACAGATCTGCTTTGGTGTGGGGTGTTGTACGGCCCTGCCTGCGTGTGAGCAGCACACACAGGCAGATTTATTGCGACCAAATAAAAGTGGAGTTGTCATTAGTGCTGGGTATTGGACACGATCCCATGATTCCATTTTGATGCAAAGAGTCACGATTTGATTCGCCCGATATTGATGAGGCAGCTCACGATAAGTCGACATGGCTGTATTATCATTGTATACATAATGTGAATTACGACCAACGTTTCAGTTCACCATCTGATGTGCATTCCAAAACATTTTACCAAACAAATTCAGTCTGGCTAAAAAATAACATCATAATAAAACTGAATATCACATTTTTTTACAGATGGTATTATAAGTGTTATGCAGCCTTTTTCCAAAGTATCGATTGCAATTTAAAACCTTTTCCGAAATTGTATCTAGTCGTATTTTTTTTTTTCCTATTTTTTTTTTTACCCAGTTCTAATTGCCTTGCACACTGATCAATAAAGGCGTCTGATTGTGGAGAGTTGTCCTGACTGAACTGTTAGAGGCCGAGGCTTGACTCCATAGACTTTCCGGCTCGTCTGACGACTTCTCTCATCGTGGTGGATGTGCCTGAGCGTCGGCGGACGGCAGAATCTGTGGCTGTCACGGTGCCTGCTGTCAGCTCATTGCCGCTTGTTGAATTTCAGTTTGTTGCGCAGCGTGCACACGCGGCTCAGTCGCCAGGAAAGAATCAGTTACTGTCTCTCGCACTCACCTGCTTGCGTGTGGCACTGCAGCCGCTCTGGGTTCCAGGTTTCTATATCCTCTAGACTGTGTGGCTTGAGGAGGTGGTGATTTGAAGGGGTTTGCTTTTTTCAGGAGTGGATCAGCACGACACCTAGTCTGACGTCGCGAGAGCCGCTTGTGCTGTGGTTGGTTTACCCGTGCGACCCCCCCCCCCCCCCCATCTGCCCAGAGCGCTCTGCGTGCTCCCTCGTCGCTTCCTTGTTGCTTCCTCCCTTGTTTAGGTAGTGGCAGGGAACATGGCGCTCTCTGATTTCTGTTCCTCTCATCTTCCTCCTTTCTCTCTGCACAGCCAAGGCCACCACGCTGTTCAGCAGACACACCAAGTCCATCGTGTGGGGCATGCAGACGCGCGCCGTGCAGGGCATGCTGGACTTTGACTACGTGTGCTCGAGGGACGAGCCCTCCGTGGCGGCCATGGTCTACCCCTTCACGTATGTTCTACAAGTACAAACACGCAAGAGATTTGGGGGCGATGTGCGCAAAAGGCTCACGCTGCAATGGTGAAAGGAATGTTAAAATATTTAGTAATGTGTAGATTATGACCATGAACTAAAATCCCAGACAATATCTAGTCATGCTATTGACATCATGAAACTACATTTACATCATTACATTTACATTTAGTCATTGATCAGACGCTTTTATCCAAAGCGACTTACAATTATTCAAACACCGACGGACGCAGCCATCAGGAGCAATGAGGGGTTAAGTGTCTTGCTCAAGGACACTACAGCATGCTAGCAGGAGGAGCCTGGGATCCAACCAGCAACCTTTAGATGACTAGACCACCAGCTCTACCGCCTGAGCTACCATCCCCAAACTAGATAATGTCTCATCATTCTGCCCAAATATGGACCGTCTTGTAACTAAAAGATCCAATTCCATCGTGTTGCCAAAGAAAACATCTTCGCAGATCAGATTGTTTAGATTCAGCTTCCATAGCTGAATGCAGTCCAGACTGGAGTTAAAAGATCAGATTCCTTCACCTCCAAACAACATTTTTTGTCTACCACGCCACAATCAACCGGGGAACAAAAGTCAAGAATGAATAAGACGATTTAAAAACAAGCCAAACCACGGCCTCTCCCTTCCGCAGCGGCGACCACAAGCAGAAGTTCTACTGGGGCCACAAGGAGATCCTCCTGCCCGTCTACAAAAACATGGCCGACGCCATGAAGAAGCACCCGGAGGTGGATGTGCTCATCAGCTTCGCCTCTCTGCGCTCCGCCTTCGACAGCACAATGGAGACCATGCACCACCCGCAGGTGGAGGCACTGACCAATCACGCTTTCTTTTCAGATGCGGATGATGAAATGTTTGTCGTATTCCTTCAGGTGCTTTATCATTTGCTGCTCGCTCGTCCTTGTCCTGGTGACGTTTACGCCACACGTGGCTGCTGTACTTCTCTAAACCTTCTGTCGCACGGCGATGTCGCAGGAGCCTTTCTGTGATATTTTAGGCTCATTCTGTGAGAACATCGCATTCTTATTATTTATTTATTTTTCTCCCCCTGCATCCAGCCTCCTCTTGCTGGTATCATCCTGATAAAATACCGGGTTTTAAATTGGTGCCATCTCCAGAATTGACTGAATGTTTGTGATGCTTTAGAATGTGTTCACGCCTCTTGGCAAACTGTTGGTTCATAATTATTTAGGGAAACATCTCTAAACGTACCTGTGATTCAATTTGTAACTAATATGAATCGACTTCATTCTAAAGTTTTGCCATATTATAAATGATAAGCTACGAAGTAAGAATTACTCGGCAATAACACGGCCGTGATGTATTAGAAGCTCAATCTTTAAAGTCAAAGGAGGAAGGGAAAAAGAAGGTCCTGCGGGACACGTGAGGCTGAACTCTGTCCCTGACCTCTGACCTCCGTCCGTCCAGATCCACACCATCGCCATCATCGCCGAGGGAATCCCCGAGGCGCAGACACGGAAGATAATCAAGCTGGCTGACGAGAAAGGAGTCACCATTATCGGACCTGCCACGGTACGCAGCAGAGCAAACAGGACTCCACCATGTGCAGTTTTACAGTGTGCGTTGGCATGCGGTGCCCTTTAAAGAGGTGTGGTCGCATTGGGCCCAAGACCTGAAGTGGATTTCCATAGACTGACTAATGGAGCAAGATGCATTTTAAATTGATAGTGTTCGCTCTTACGCTGTACAAAGAGTTTGTACAGCGTAAGAAAAGCACACAACTTATTTTTCTGAACCTAGTCAAAAGACAATTTTATTCAATGCAATATGACTAGAGCTGGGTATTGTTTGGGTATTGTGCAAGGTACCAGTACCCTTCAAGTGATACCGATACCAATACAGTACTTAATACATTTATTTCTCCTATACCCATCATGTGAATGGAGGAATTCAGTTGTGTGAAAGGCCACCACTCCTCCCCATTCAAATTATTTTTACATAACACATTTTGAAAGTGTTCAAGTTATTGAAATAATTATTTAATAACCGACTGTTAAAGGACAGGTTCACAGTTCAAAGTCTGTCTTAAAACAACAGACGACGAGACTACAGACCGCTGCAACTGGAGCTGGGGGGTCTCTGTGCCTTTTCTTTCATTATTTTGAGCACCTGCCCCACTTTAAGTCTCTGCACGGGCATGTGGAGCAGGGACGTGAGAGCCGATCACCAGTGGTTACTCAACAGCTCTGAGCGGAGAGGGCGAGAGCCTCTGCCCCCTCCACCCCTCTCCGCTCCAGTTTCAGAACACGGTAAACTGCACTTGCACCGTTTCAATGCTCTTATTTTTCCTGGTGGATTAAAAAATAATAATAAAAAAATCAATCAATCAATGTCAATTTCATCAAGATCAATGTTGATCGATGGAGTCGATCGCCAATAGACGATTTAATCGTAAATCTGCCCAAGCCTACTGGCTACAAAAAGGATGGAATGCAGGTGTTGTTTGACTGGCGAAGCTTTGATACTACTTGGTATTGACTTATTTCGGTCGATACCTTTTTTTAAAGCTATTGAGCACCGATACCCAGCCTTAAATATGACCTTGAGCTCAATATTTCCAGCACAGGAAAATAATAAGTTGTGGGGGAGGCAAGCAGAGCTAAACTAAGTACACGTTAAGTGTATGTACCTGTGGCCCGCAGGTGGGCGGCATCAAGCCTGGCTGCTTTAAGATCGGCAACACGGGGGGGATGCTGGACAACATCCTGGCCTCCAAGCTGTACCGGCCCGGCAGCGTGGCCTACGTGTCGCGCTCTGGGGGGATGTCCAACGAGCTCAACAACATCATCTCTCGAACCACCGACGGCGTCTACGAGGGCGTGGCCATCGGAGGAGACAGGTAACGCAAGTTTGTTGGCCCCAAAAGCCAGGGGTGGCGATGGGAGTGTTGAAACCATGTCATGAGGTAAAATAATCACCCAGATGGTTTTACAGAACGGTAGGTAGTTGCATTTAGCGCTGTCATTCACATAGTTGCCTGATCAGAATTATTTGCGCAAATCGCTTTTTCTAAAATCGTTAGTTTCTACAATGTTTCCATCGAAATTTTTGAAAATTTTACATCCCTGTTCAAAATGCACACACGCTATTTATTTTTACATTTCTATCAGTTGAGGAAAATGAATAGTCGAGCTGAATTCTTATAGTCCAATCTTCAATGACAATAAATGGCTTTGCTACAATTGGTAGCATGTATTACTAAAAGTGGCTTAAAATGAACAAAAAACATAACATTAATTAATCAAACTATAAAATAAGGCATCTGTCCTTGGATCATCTCCACATCCGATCAACTTTACACTTGGCCGGTGTATTATGGGACCCAAGAACATGCAATGTCGAATTTGGTGCAATTTGGACACGTGACACGTGTAATAAATTAATAAACACAAGACCACTCTGACTGACTGACTGACGGACTCACGGAGGGTCTAACAGGCTGATGGACTGTAGGCCTGCGTGCCTGAACGTAGCCGTCCCAAGCGATGGCAGATGCGCGGACAAAGTCCCACATCTTGAGGGGCGTGCACTGGGGCTGCAGATAATCCTCTGTCATCACATTCAAATGTGCTTTGCTTTAATATTTGAATATACTCAAAATTGAGTGGGGGGGTGTTCCGCAGCTCCCATCAGAGCGCTCTTTTCTCCCAACAAGGCAAATAAAAACTCCAGATGTATTTAATTTACTCCGTTTCCTGCTGCTGTTTTGCTGCGGAGCAGATCGCTCCTGATATAATCCTGCCCCGGTTCTCCCGGTCGATTGGCAAATGCACCGCGGCACGGTCCGCGAGCCGGCAGTTGGGAATCTCTGCATTAGAGGACGTTCCGTCGGTGATGGTTGGGTTTATTTCCCACTTTTGTCGCCGCATCTGTGAAATGCCTGCCTGGGAAATGTCGGTATTGGAATAGTAACTGAAACATTTTTAATATTCAAATAGAATTTTGTTCCTGCAGCCCGAACAGGCACTCGTTTGTGAGTAAATTGTCAACAAAGACTTTCTGATTGTGCCGGCCCTCGTTGGCTCCTTGTTTGAGTTGAATTTTACATTTTTTCCTTTGCGTGGGGGGTGGTGTGTGATGGATCTGTTTTTCCCGCCCAGGTATCCAGGCTCCACCTTCATGGACCATGTCGTCCGTTATCAGGACACACCGGGGGTGAAGATGATCGTGGTGCTCGGAGAGGTGTCTTTTTAATCATTTTAACTATTTGTAATTTGACGGAAAATGAGAGCGATATTATTTTTCGACTCATTTTATTTAGTGAAGAAAAAAAACGACTTAACTTAAACGGCTGCGGGCAAAAAAAAAAATGTAATAAGAAATGAACCAAGCTGAAGGTCAACTTTAGATCTGTTCAGACTTCACCCTCCTGAAGGCCATGCACAGCTGAGCACCACTCCCTCCAAGGGGCATAAGGTTTGATCAAAATGTCCCCGGCCCCGTCTCTCAGATCGGCGGCACCGAGGAGTACAAGATCTGCCGGGGCATCCAGGAGGGAAGGATCACCAAGCCGGTGGTGTGCTGGTGCATCGGAACCTGTGCCACCATGTTCTCATCAGAGGTCCGTTTGGGTTCGAACGCCTCCGTCTCGACTGCACCAAACCTTGCGCTTCCTATTTTTGTTTCCCCAACTACGCGAGAGGATGTTTTTTTGTTGAAATTTGAGGTCGCGCGAGGTCTGGGATTTGTTGCACGCTGAGGCGTTGAGTGCTTTTGTTTTCCCGCCCTGTGCAGGTTCAGTTTGGCCATGCTGGAGCGTGCGCCAACCAGGCTTCAGAAACGGCGGTGGCCAAGAACCAGGCGCTGAGGGACGCCGGGGCCTATGTACCCAAGAGCTTCGACGAGCTTGGGGATGTGATCAGGTAGGAATTTGGGTAGAGCAGCGTTTAAAAACGATTTTATCAATACAATCGTATCAATTTCGGAGTTGGTTTGAAAATGTTGATACTTTATTTGGACGCTGGGTTGGCATTTTCAGCTTAAATTAAATACCACCAGAGTTCCAAATTAATTTCAATATTTAATTTCTGAGCAAGACCGAATTTGTTCTGTAAAATATATTTGTAATGTATGTGAGACGCACACTGAAAGGTTGGTAGCGATCCTCATACTGTAGTGTATCAAATGTTAATATCTCCATGTGGAATCACATTGTGACCCATCTCATCAAAGTTGGATTGAATCTAGTTGTAACCCTTTTTTTTTTTTTTATTTATTACATTTTATTTTATTTTTTTCATCAAATCGTGATATCCTGCCCAGTACCGAGCCCAAAAAATTCAGTGTGAGATGGGTATTTCGGATATACCCAAAGCTATATCCAAAAATGACTCATTTGATATATACTGAACCTGTGCTAATGTGACCAAAAAGCACGGTGTATGACAAGCTGGTTGCCAATGGAACCATCGTCCCAGCGCAGGAGGTGCCTCCCCCAACAGTGCCTATGGACTACTCCTGGGCCAGGGTCAGTACTTCCAGAATCCACATCCTAATTATTTTCCCATTTTAGCTACTCCTGAAGAAATTAATGTTAGTCGACTTTTGAACATTTTATACAAAATTCCGAGAATTTCATCGTGCTATCACAATTATTACATCATCACCTCATCGCAATTGTTTGAGCGGATCGCAATCGCTGAATAAAATCCTTAGATTCCATCATCATGTCTCCATCCAAATTTCAAGGGAATTTTAAGCCAATGTTAGAAATGTTGCAAAAATTTGAATGAAATAAACATAAAAACATAATTCCTTGTTAATTGCAATTATTTGTATGGCAATCACCACCTTTCCTGATTGGGACTGCCAGAGAACTACCTGAACGTCTGCCATGTGCTGCCTCAATGGGAAGCACATGTTTGCAGATTTTGTGCTTGAATCTTAATTATCCCTTCTTGGCTTTTGGGAGTTTCTGAAGTCTTGAGTGGAGGGTGGATTCAAACTGTCCTCGGATCTTGAGCCTGGAAAGTGCCGGCGGCCACTTGTGGCCGAAATGAAGGGACGCACAAGGCGATGAGATTTGACTTCCCGTTCTCTCAAGGAGCTGGGACTGATCCGCAAGCCGGCCTCCTTCATGACCAGCATCTGTGACGAGCGCGGCCAGGAGCTGATCTATGCCGGCATGCCCATCACCGAGGTCTTCAAGGAGGAGATGGGTCTGGGCGGCGTGCTGGGCCTGCTGTGGTTCCAGCGCAGGTAGGCGTGGACGGGAAACCCCGCCGAGGTGATGGTGTGGAAAACCATAGATGATACTTTAGAACTATGGATCTTGCTTTAATAATCGTAGCTCCTGCTTAACAATCATCAATCGAACCACACACCTCGTGCTCTTATACCGGTCTCCTTTTTCTATTCTCACTTCATATGTCACGGTTTGCCACTTTAAGTTAAGCTCCGGCAGAGACACGTGCCAGTAAAAGTGACGGGGCCCTTACTCTAACTAACAGGGGCCTTACTGAAAGCCTCCTCAGGGCCGTCGTTCTCACACAACTGAATAAGAGGCACCTGTCTCACCCCACCTGTGCTTTATCCAGAGAATCAACGTAACCTGTTGTTTCTCTTCCTTCCGATGGTGACGGGCTCCCTCCCTCTCACATGGTTGATGACGCTCTCGAGGCGTCTGGAGAGCGGGGGCCCGGCCCCTCTGGGTGGGAGGAAGCTTGCTGTGTGTGTGTGTGTGTGTGTGTGTGTGTGTGTACAGGTGCCGTTAATACCTCGAGACCGAGACACTCGGCGGCACCTCTCTGTGTGCACTGTCTCCGTTGGCTGCAACCATCCGAAATAAACTTAGACTAAGACAAGAAGCTGTTGTGTATTCAACACTTTATTGATTTTTCTCACACCTGGTGCGGTAGAAGTTCTGAAGTGACTTGTGGGCAACGTCCACGACAGTGACAGGAAGTGGAGACGACTGCCAACTGGTTAAAATGTTGCTCTGTTTGGGTTTTCGCTCATCCGGCTGAACAGTGTAACCGGAGATCAGGTTTTGAACCCCTTTTTTGTCCCTCCCGACCAGGTTGCCGCGCTACGCCTGCCATTTCATTGAGATGTGCCTGATGGTGACCGCGGACCACGGGCCGGCCGTCTCCGGCGCCCACAACACCATCGTGTGTGCCCGCGCCGGCAAGGACCTGATCTCCAGCCTGACCTCCGGCCTGCTGACCATCGTCAGTACCGTGCAGAAACCTTGAGCTACAAACACACCTCACAGTCAGGAAGTGGATTGGTTCATATAATAATAATAATAATAATAATAATAATAATAATGCAAATATCCACTTCTGTGGACCAATGCTTAAAATTAGTTAAATAGGCCTAAAGTATTATTACCCCAGACAGCTGATGTGTTCTCATCTTTTAAAATACGGTTTCTTACACTTGTGTCCCGCCTTAGTCTTCTGAGACGGGTTGTTATTCTCAAGGCTCAAGGGGTGACCGCTGTGTTCGTCTCGCACCTCGGACTCTGCACCCGCTGAAGGTTTGTTGTGTTCCAGGGCGATCGTTTCGGGGGGGCCCTGGACGCCGCCGCCAGGCAGTTCAGCAAGGCCTTCGACAGCGGCATGCTGCCCATGGAGTTCGTCAACAAGATGAAGAAGGACGGGAAGCTGATCATGGGCATCGGACACCGGGTGAAGTCTGTGAGTGGTAGTTTTGTTTGTTTCCTTGCATCAAACTTAAGGACCCGTCACCTCGACGGCGGCGTCATTGAATCCTCAACTTGAACAACAGCTTTGTTTGTTTTCCGTCTTCAGATCAACAACCCAGACATGCGAGTGCAGATCCTCAAGGATTTTGTGAAGCAGCATTTCCCAGCCACCCAGCTGCTGGACTACGCCCTGGACGTGGAGAAGATCACTACCTCCAAGGTGCGCCCCCCCCCCTGCCGCAGACTTCTTAAATATGTTTGTCATTCTTAATTTGCTCTGCGCTTTATCCTTTAAAGCACCTCAACCCAAAATGACCTCATGTATGTTATTTCTTTTGTTTGTTTTTCCCCCCCCCGTTGACAGAAACCCAACCTGATCCTGAACGTCGACGGCTTCATCGGCGTCGCCTTCGTGGACCTGCTCAGAACGTGTGGAGGCTTCACGCGGTGAGAACTGAACTCCAAGATATTTTGCTTTTCTCGGTTGATCCACACACAGCCCAGGAACGACAAGTCTGTTTGTTAGGAATCAATAAGGCAAGATGTATTGTCAAGTTGGAGGCACCGACTCATCGACAACTATTCAATGACATAACATGTGCTTTTCTACACACATTCCAAAGTGTTGAACTTTATGAAATGGAGTATTTCAGAATTCAAATGTTTTTTGTTTTGTTTTTTTTAGGTCATAACTTAATTTTGCCGCAAACTACAAAATGACGATATTATAATGATGTCTGATTTACACGGATAGCTATCTGACGTTAAATAATGGCCCGGCCCTAGGTCAAATATTTGACTACTTTTTGGGACTTAAAACATTGGACAGTGTGTGGCGACGTCTGTATCCACATCATGACGCGTCTTCTCTTCATGCCTCCCAAAGAGAAAACTGTAGAGAAGTGGTTTTGAGGATGATCGTAAATGTGACTTTTATTCTATGAATCTGAGCCTAAATGTTGCGTGCTGTCGTCACATGCCTTACCGTGGGCTGTAGCATTTTGCCAGATATCTTGTTTTGCAGTTGACCCATGTGCACAGAGCTGATGACCTGGTTTTGTGCTTTTCCCAGAGACGAAGCGGATGAGTTTGTGGAGATCGGTGCTTTGAACGGGATCTTTGTCCTGGGAAGGAGTATGGGATTTATTGGTGAGTTCACTTCATGTAAACGGTGATAATTAAATGTGGGGAAAACTCATTGGACACAATTAAAGGGGAAATGACATGACAATATCATTTTTTGTGAATTGATGTGATTTCAATGGGAGTGTGTTGTGTATATACTGTATATACACACTATATATACACTATACACACTATATATACACAAAATATACTGTATATACACACTATATATACACTATACACACTATATATACACACTATATATACACTATACACACTATATATACACTATACACACTATATACACACTATACACGAAATATACTGTATATACACACTATATATACACTAAATATACTGTATATACACACTATATATATATACACTAAATATACTGTGTGTATATATACACTATATTTAAATACTTTATATATATACACACTATATATATACTGTATATACACTATGCAGTATACTATACACTGTATACATCTCATCACTGTTTTCAGTCTCATTCCCAGTCTCAGTATTCACTACACTAGTGTTCACAATAGCCACGGCTCCTTACCGTGAAATAACACTATATACACTATATACACCAGCCACGCCTCCTTACTGTGAATAACACTATATACACTATATACACCAGCCACGCCTCCTTACTGTGAATAACACTATATACACTATATACACCAGCCACGCCTCCTTACTGTGAATAACACTATATACACTATATACACCAGCCACGCCTCCTTACTGTGAATAACACTATATACACCAGCCACGCCCCCTTACTGTGAATAACACTATATACAGCAGCCACGCCCCCTTACCATGAAATAACACTATATACACTATATACACCAGCCACGCCCCCTTACCATGAAATAACACTATATACACTATATACACCAGCCACGCCCCCTTACCATGAAATAACACTATATACACTATATACACCAGCCACGCCCCCTTACCATGAAATAACACTATATACACCAGCCACGCCCCCTTACTGTGAATAACACTATATACAGCAGCCACGCCCCCTTACCATGAAATAACACTATATACACTATATACACCAGCCACGCCCCCTTACCATGAAATAACACTATATACACTATATACACCAGCCACGCCCCCTTACCATGAAATAACACTATATACACTATATACACCAGCCACGCCCCCTTACCATGAAATAACACTATATACACTATATACACCAGCCACGCCCCCTTACTGTGAATAACACTATATACACTATATACACCAGCCACGCCCCCTTACTGTGATTAACACTATATACAGCAGCCACGCCCCCTTACTGTGAATAACACTATATACAGCAGCCACGCCTCCTTACCATGAAATAACACTAAATACACTATGTACAGCAGCCACGCCCCCTTACTGTGAATAACACTATATACACTATATACACCAGCCACGCCCCCTTACTGTGAATAACACTATATACACTATATACACCAGCCACGCCTCCTTACTGTGAATAACACTATATACACTATATACAGCAGCCACGCCCCCTTACCATGAAATAACACTATATACAGCAGCCACGCCCCCTTACTGTGAATAACACTATATACACCAGCCACGCCCCCTTACTGTGAATAACACTATATACAGTAGCCACGCCCCCTTACCATGAAATAACACTATATACACTATATACAGCAGCCACGCCTCCTTGCCATGAAATAACACTATATACACTATATACACCAGCCACGCCTCCTTACCGTGAAATAACACTATATACACAATATACAGCAGCCACGCCCCCTTACCGTGAAATAACACTATATACACTATATACACCAGCCACGCCCCCTTACCATGAAATAACACTATATACAGCAGCCACGCCCCCTTACTGTGAAATAACACTATATACACCAGCCACACCCCCTTACCATGAAATAACACTATATACACTATATACAGCAGCCACGCCCCCTTACTGTGAAATAACACTATATACACTATATACACCAGCCACGCCCCCTTACTGTGAATAACACTATATACACTATATACACCAGCCACGCCCCCTTACTGTGAATAACACTATATACACTATATACACCAGCCACGCCCCCTTACCGTGAAATAACACTATATACACTAGCCACGCCCCCTTACCGTGAAATAACACTATATACACTATATACACCAGCCACGCCCCCTTACCGTGAAATAACACGGGTCCTCGCTTATCGACCAATTTGCTTAATGACCTGGTCCTAGGAACGAAACTTGGTCGTTAAGTGAGGAGTACCTGTACATACTTTTTTCTGTACTTTATCGCTGCACCACATTATTTCATGGAGCTTCTGTAACGCCCACATTTATAAATAAAGTACTATCTTATCTCCACAGTCAGACTGTTATCAGAATAACTTCATTTCATCAGGTGCACATGCACTAGGAATTGGTGAGGATTGCTGCACGTCTACAGATGATTAGTACTACAAAGAAACCTTAACGGCTTGGGAAAAATAAGAAGTCGTTTATAATCACATTTTTCGATTCTATTGTCAGAAATAGAAATTTTTTTTTTTTTTAATTATTTGACAAATGCGGCGCACACTCCTCCCTCCTTTTGCTGCCACAGAGGCCTTCAGGTCTCTTGTGATCTAACGTGTCCATTGGTCCCATCGCAGGCCACTACCTGGACCAGAAACGTCTGAAGCAGGGTCTGTACCGCCACCCCTGGGACGACATCTCCTACGTGCTTCCTGAACACATGTCCATGTGACGGGCTGTGCACGGTACCGCCCGCTCCGGGACCCACTCCACATCTGGGCAGGAGCGGGAACATTCGGTTTATATGGGGGGGGATTTATAGGGGAACAGTGTTTTTAGATGTAGGTTTTTAACAGATTACGTTGAGCTGTAACGTATTCCGTCTTCCGTCTTGAGGGAAAGACCGGTACTCGAGCGGGTGGAGGGGAAACGACGACAAAAAGCACATCTCATCTCTAACGCTCGAGGCAGGATGCACAAGCGGTTTTACTGCCATTCCTGCGTTGAGTTCAATGAGTACGATGCTGACAAATCAACCCCACCCTTTTATCCCCATCCAAAATCCCACGTCAGCTGAGAGGAAACGCACGGGTCTGTGATCATCACGAGTTCAAACCAAAGTATTTTTCTCAGACAAAAGCTTGAGTTGATGAGACGGTGCGGTGGTGGCTGCCGGTGGTTCCATGACGAGTTTCCCTCGAGGCATTAGAGCGACGAGCGGTGGGAACGGGGGGAGTCGTGGATTTTTTGGGTTTTTTTTTTTATTATTATTTTTTTTTTTTAACCTCTCACTCCACCTTTGCCTTCATTGATGTTTCAGTAACAGTCGTAGAGCAGAGTTTGAATTTCACCGGCTGATGTGGTCACATCCAGGTCTCCTCAACATGGTCTATTTTGATAAATTAGTAGAATTGGACTTTTCAAAGGGTTTTCAAGCTTCAAAGGTTAAAATGCTTTATGAATGTGCCCCGAGTCTTAAACGCACCTTTTTTTATTTAGATTTATTTTTGTGAGGGACCATGAAGGCAGCATAGTTTGATTTAGGGATTAAAATATTTGCACGCACAATTAATAGATAATAAAATAATAATAAAATGCCGCCTCAAGATGCTCTGTAACTGCACACCGTGCAGCCTGCTTCGTTTGTTCTGTTTTTATTTAACTGTGAAATGCTTTGTCTTGTTTTTTTTTTTTTTAATATAAGCTGTTCTAATGTAGTATAATAAAAGACTTCTTTAAATTTTAATTCAGTGTTATTTCATTTATAAGACATTAGCACCATAATTTATTATTGCACAGTTATCTCCTTTTTGAGAGTATAGACACTGAATCATATCTAACAAATTCTCAGATTGGGATCCAAGAGACTGAATCTCATCAGAAGGGGAATCTGGGGCCTGATGACGCGTATCAAAAAAAACCTTGACCCAGGAACCACCTCCTGATTGGCCGAGGGAGGATCACCCACAGCTTACTACTGGTGCTCTGTATGGGGAGACAGGCGACATGGGGGACATCCGAGCCGGCAGAAGCATTTCCTCCCACCAGGACGCCCAGACATCGTGGAAGAAGAGCGGGAGCGCAGTGATCGCTGACCGCCACGCCGGGTTCAGCAGAACAATCGGAAGCACCATGAGCGAGGAGCCAACTGTAAACAGACTCCAGTCTCCCAGAGAACACTGGGGGTGAGGCACAATGACAACTGAAAAATGCTGAACTGTTCATATGGTGCTTTGTAAAAGCAGGGCTTAAAAATCAAATTCAGCCTATTTTCAAACGGCATAATGAGTAAAACATAGAATGGTGAATGGTGCCCCCACCGCTGGAAAATAGGCTTTGTGGTCACACTACATATATTTTATCAAAGCAAATCACTAACCAGAGCTTTACAGTTGTTCATGACTTAGAACTTAAATTAATATATATTTTTTTAAATAAGATTTTTTTTTTTTTTTTTTTTTTTTTTTAATACTCAAGAATGAAAACAGTTAAACATTTTGACAGCGGTAAAATCTGGGGAAATATGTGCTTTAATGACTTCTTGATCTAATTTGTATTCATGGCCTTCATGTCCCCACGTGTCCTCTCCACCGGGACGTCCTCCGTCTGCTGTTGCTCTGCGGCTCGGCAGTCGCACGCTATCGTGACGTGCACGCGCACGGGGACGCTGTGGCCGCTGCAGGACCGCAGCACGGCGTAGATGGCGTTGTCCTGGTCCACGCGCTGACCGGTGAGGTGGCACTTCACCGACACGTCTGGAGGCTTCTCTCGGTGCTTACGCTCAATGTGCTTCTTCAGGTTGTTCTTGTTCAGCAACAGGTGACAGACCGGGCACCTTGTGTGGACGACCCTCCTCTCCTTCTGGGGCGGAGACGGTTCTGGGACCAAAGGCGTGGGTGTAGCGCCCACTGTTGACATGGTCACAGACATTGGTGATGAGTTCATAGATATGGGTGTGGCGTCCACTGTCACCACGGTCACAGACACGGGTGGTGCCCCCAGGGGTGAGGATGTCTCAGATATGGGCGTAACGTCCACTGCCGCCAGGGTCACAGACATAGGTGGCACATCCAGTGGCGAGGAGGCTGCAGGCACAGCCATAGCTGTCTCCATGGTCACAGGCACGGGTGTAGCGTTCACTGTGGACGACGTCCGAGGCGGGGGTTTGCGTTTGGCGGGCGGGGGCGCCGCGTCCAGGTGGTGCCTGTCTCTGCAGTGCTGAAGGTGTTTTCTGAAGTCGTTGCGCCTCCCGATCATGACGCCACAGTACAGGCAGTGGAAGTGGAGACCGTCCCTGCATCCCAGCCCACATCTGTGAATGGTGACGTCTACACAACAGGTAAAGAAATAAACCTCCCAGTTAGCGCTAGTACGCTAGAAATGATCCCAAATTTTTAAAGTGCAACGTTGCTAATAAACTACTTTACCGCCGTGGACGACAGCCCTGTTGAAGTGTCCCTCTAAGTGTGTCACCACTTTGTCTTGCCTCGCGGCTTTGAATTTCTTCTCACAGCAAAACGGACATCCGAACAGCTGGCCGGACACGTTTAAGGCCTGTGGCAGCGTGCGCCGCCTCTGAATTGTTGGGTGTATCTAAAAAAAAAAAAAAAAAAGTTCAGAATCGTATTTTATTTGGCACCTTTCAATGTGAGGTACTTAACACAATCAGACGTGGAAAAAAATAGGCTATTTTGTATTTGTAGTTAAAACAAATGTCACATTCCATTCATTGTGTATTTACTTTATTTAAAAAATTATTACATTTTTAATGTGCCCAATCACAATGTACGTCACCCACT
Organism: Zeus faber; assembly: GCF_960531495.2. NCBI lineage: Eukaryota > Metazoa > Chordata > Actinopteri > Zeiformes > Zeidae > Zeus > Zeus faber. The sequence goes on from NC_137207.1 coordinate 27,026,894, forward strand.
GAACAGTAGATTACAGAAGTGCAGTTAGACAAGTTGATGTGGGTGTATCTCAGGTGGATCTCATTGATTACTGTGAGTTCCAACCCTCCACCCTGAGCCTATGCTGTACCATGTTCCTGCAGTTTCAGGACCGCAGCCCTAGGGGCACATTTCTAGGACCCTGTTTTTTTTCCCCCGACAGCGCCACGAGAAAATTGGATGACCGCAAAAAATGACTTTCTGTCTATAACGACTTAATTGTTTTAAAGGTTTACTCCACCCAAATCCTACTAAGAGTTGCATGTTGGGCAATTTATTCAACTGGCACTCAGTGGATTCACAGGAAACCTTGAGCCCCCCCGATGCAGAGGAGCACTGGTACCATGAGAACATTTGTGGACAGTTTACTCTCTCGTCAGGATCTGTAATTTGCGCTGCAGGTGGGAACTCGCTGTTATGTCCGTATGTTTGCCCGTGTGCTTCCCTTCTGCGTGCCTTTTTAAATTTGTTCTGTTCAACAGAACCTGGCATATGGGACATTTTTTCTGTAGTACTGGCTTCACACAGACCCTTTGCATCTGTCCTGTTGAGGTGGTTGGCACAGTGGGAGTTGTTGAGGCTGGGGTGGTGGTTGGAGCTGGGACGGTGGTGGTTGGAGCTGGGACGGTGGTGGTGGCGGCACGATGCTTCTCCTTGCACAAGGACAGGTGCTTAATGAAGTCCGGTTTACGTGACAGCATTGACTGGCAGTGGATGCAGTGGTAATGCCATTGTGGTCGGCAATCTAACCCACATCGGTGAATGGTGTACCCTAAAACATAACAGCATACTTAGCATCTTAGCATTATGATCATATTATTTAAGTGTCAATTATGAAAACCCAAAATCCATTTTTGTTTCCCAAGAGACTGTTTGCGAACTTTACCTTCGTGGAGAACTGCACGCTTGAAGTGGCTCTCTAAATGGGTTCTGACCTTGCTCAACTTTGTCGGGCGGAACAAAGTTGACCTGCAGAACGGGCAGTGGAAGTCCTTGCAGCACGTGGCGCATCTTTTCAACTCGGGCAAGGACCTGCCCTCTTGGATTGTTATGTGCGTCTGGAAAAAGAAAGAGCCCGATCGGTCAAACTGAACACTTTGAGATCATTTCACAGACATAAGGCCACTGGACCAAAAGACATTTCAAATCCATTGCCCTGGATTGAGCTTAATCTGTGTCCATGAAATCACTTCACTTGTACATAGGCTATACAAGTACACAGTCCATGACAGGACGTGGTGTAAGATTCAGGAGCTTATCTGTCACATGCATATGGTCATACAGATATGCAGCACAATAACTGACTATTAAAAAATGCCTCATGTCTCAGCCAACATCACAAGGCTGGCTGAGAACACGCATTGTGGGGTAAACGGGCAGCACAGCTATTAAGATGATCTCAACTTAATTAAAACGGTAAAACAATGAGTTGTTTTACAACGATTCACACTGAAGACAGTGGGTCACTGCTGATTGAAATGTAGCTGACCGAGCATAGCGACATGCTCTCACCATCTCTCAGTGTAATGTACTGGTTGGAATTAATTCAGTCATTAAGGCAACAGTTCATATAAGACACTTATTATTTTGACTTGTCAACATCGCGCTACGGTTTCGTTAAATAAACAAACAAGCTAACAGTGCGTTTCGCCGCGAGCTATCATGAGCTAGCAGACGCTTGTTTGTGGCATGGAGCCTTCAGGGCCGTCATTCAGCTACTCACACGTCGGTGAGCTACCGCTGACTTCACCGTCCAACTCAAGACACCACAACGGTTCTCAGCGTTAAACAAATGAAACTTGATTCCCATTCAGCGCTCACACTCACGCTCCGGCTCCGGCCGTCCATCTTGTCAGTGTGTCCGGAGCCAGACGCGGTCCCCGGTCCTCCCCATCGCCGGGCGGCGCTGTCACGGAAGACCGGGGCCGCGGGGGATGCGGTCCTGAACCGGCGGGGACCTTATAACGAACGATGACGGCGCCATTGAAACGCCCGAGTCCCAACGTGAAGCGCGAGTGTCTTTGACTGAATCACTCACTCTGTCGCCATTTCCATTGTGCGCATGCGTAGAACTGCAGCGCACGCGGTTCTTCAGTTGCAGTCCCGAGTGAGCTGCAGATATTAATATTATTATTATTATTATTATTATTATTATTATTATTATTAATATTATTATTATTAATTAGATTAATAATAATAATAATAATAATATTAATATTATTATTATTATTATTATTATTATTATTAATATTATTATTATTATTATTATTAATTAGATTAATAATAATAAATAATAATAATAATAATAATATTAATATTAATATTATTATTATTATTATTATTATTATTAATATTATTATTATTATTATTATTAATTAGATTAATAATAATAAATAATAATAATAATATTAATATTAATATTATTATTATTATTATTATTATTAATAATCTAATTAATAATAATAATATTATTATTATTATTATTAATCTAATTAATAATAATAATATTAATATTATTATTATTATTATTATTATTAATCTAATTAATATTATTATTATTATTATTATTAATCTAATTAATATTATTATTATTATTATTAATCAAATTAATAACAATTAATAGTAATAATATTAATATTATTATTATTATTATTATTATTATTATTATTAATCTAATTAATAATAATAATATTAATATTAATAATATTAATATTATTATTATTAATCAAATTGATAATATTAATATTATTATTATTATTATTATTATTAATCTAATTAATTAATAATAATATTAATATTATTATTATTATTATTATTATTATTATTATTAATCTAATTAATAATAATAATATTATTAATATTATTATTAATCAAATTAATAACAATTAATAGTAATAATATTAATATTATTATTATTATTATTATTTATTATTATTAATCTAACTAATAATAATAATATTAATATTATTATTATTATTATTATTTATTATTATTAATCTAATTAATAATAATTAATAGTAATAATATTATTATTATTATTATCAATCTAATTAATAATAATTAATAGTAATAATATTATTATTATTATTAATCTAATTAATAATAACAATAATAATAATATTATTATTATTATTATTAATCTAATTAATAGTAATAATAATATATTATTATTATTATTATTATTATTAATAATAATTATATGAATAATGATAATATTAATATTATTATTAATATTATTATTAATATTATTCATAATATTAATATTATCATTATTCATATTATTATTAATATTAGTATTATCATTATTGTTAGTAGTATTATTAGTAGTAGTAGTAGTATTATGATTACTATTATTACTATAAGTATTAGTATTATAGTGAATAAATAGTTAAAAGATGAATAAGTAAAACAACTCAAATCAAATAAGTAGAATTTGAAATTGGCCATTTATTCTCCTGTACTGACTTGTTATATCATATTTACTGTTAATGTATACAGTACTTAATAGACATGTTCGTGTATCTAAACAGACATGGAGTCTGTTGTGTTGTAATCAATATCTATTTAAATGAATGGATGGTGCACGGTGGGCAAGCAAGTGCAGTTGACTTTCTTATATTCGTTCAAGCGTAAAACACATCGACTCTTTATGTATTTGTCAAATAAATAACTGTTCTAAATGAACTTCCATGTATATGACGGGTTACTACATTATCTCCACGACGCGCTGCTCAACGCAGTTTGGAAAGTTGACACAAGTTCCTGAAATTGTTCCGGAATAAAAGTCCAGCGGAACCTTCGCGTTTATTTGGTTCCGGGGGGAAGCTTTGGCTGCAACACCCGCCGATGTCAACAAACCGTAAATCCGCCGAGACTGCGCCGGGAAGGTCCCTCCGCTCGGGGTCCAATCCAACTTCTGTGCAATGCCGCTGAATTAAACACATTTCTTACTCGTTATAATAGTTTTGCCCCCTTTTTTTTTTTTAAATGGTAAGTTGTGACCAGATGACATCGGTGTAAAATGCTATTTTAAAGTGTAGTCAATCCTGAGGATCTGTTTCGGGATCTAAATTGGATTTAATTACCGATAAATGTATTTTAAAAATCTAATTACGGTCGGAATACAAGCAATCTCTTCTTTGTCGCCTTTTCCTTGTTTTTTTGTTTTCAGATCCATCAAATCCCCTGGGTGTACGTCCCAGTGCGGAGTGTCCTGGCGACCTGGCTCCAGCTGATCAAGACTGAGGTCGGGAGGGTTTACAGCCTCATAACGGCACCACACTGTCGTAATATAGTATATGTATTGTACTATTTATTTTATGACTAATATATTTTGTCATTCTTTTGCCAGCTTCAAGTCCAATTATTTTTCAAAGGGACATGTTTAGATTTTCTTATTTGTTTTCATTTTACTTTGATCAACGAATTTTTCTCAGGGCAAAACTACTTGGGTCCATATCTTTTTGCTTTGCAATGCAGAAAGTGCACAAAACACCTGTGTAGAGACAGATCACGCATGCAATGAAGTTTAAATGTGCTGTACACCAGGGCTGGGCAACATTGACCAAATCAATATCGCCATAGCAATAATTTGGGGATGATTATTGGTGCTGTCATAAGCTTTTTGCACACAATAAGTTTTTGAGAAACAAACACAAGTGATGTCGGCGGCGTTTACAATATTCTCTCTCCCCTGCGTTTCCCTTCATATTTATGCTAAGCCTCAACATTTCCCCCTCGACAGATCCCGGAGTTGGCCAAGTGTTCCGTGCTGATGAAGCAGCGCAGCAAGGTGGAGGAGACGCTGAGGGCCATGCAGCGAGCGGGCGCAGGGAGCCTGCAGGTCAGTCAACCGGGTGTGCTTTGGGGCGGGGCTGCGAGGGGGCTCCTAAGGCTGGCGACACGCTCCCAGATGCTTTCCTCCGATGGGCATTTTACTCAGAAATTACTTTTAATTGAAAAGAAAGGTGACCGGACGGACGCGGTTCTCTGCTACATGTGGAAGTCAGGGTCGGCCCCGGTTCATCGGTCTACTTTGAATTTAGGCATGCAGGAGCAGGTCAGCGGGGCTGTTTCTACACCTGTGCTTCGTACAGGTTGTCTTGGAAGGTGTGGTAGGAAGAGCAGTGGTTTGGGACTTGCTCGACCCAGATGTGTTTGGTCTTTGCGTTGGACTTGAGGAGTGTTTACTGATGCTTTCTGCTCAACCTTTCCTGTTTTCACAGGTCATTTCCGACTTCGACATGACACTGAGCAGGTTCGCCCACAACGGGAGGAGAGTTCCCACCACTCACAGTAAGTAGTGACGGGCCCAAACCAGACTGACCGAACGCTCATGTTCATCTCGGGGAGTAATCTAACCTTGTTGCCTTGTATTTTCCAGATATCCTGGATAACAGGTTATTGATTAATGAAGACTGCACCAGAAAAGTGAGTTTGGTGCAGCAAATACATTTTAGTTGTTAAAGTAAAGTCAGTTTCAGACGTTATGGTTTGAACCTGGCTGACACAAAAGATGATCTTCCGGTTGTGCCAAAGAGGATTTTATTAGTTTCAGGACTCATGTTGGATCGGTGTGTGTGTGTGTGTGTGTGTGTGTGTGTGTGTGTGTGTGTGTGTGTGTGTGTGTGTGTGTGTGTGTGTGTGTGTGTGTGTGTGTGTGTGTGTGTGTGTGTGTGTGTGTGTGTGTGGTTTCCAGATGAGGGAACTTTTGGACACCTACTACCCGATAGAGATCGATGCCAGCCGCACCGCTGAAGAGAAGCTGCCGCTCATGGTGGAATGGTAAGAAATGTACAGATCAAATGTAATCGTCAAGAGCTTGAATCCACAATCTTTCAGTTGTCTATTAAAAAAAAAAAAAAAAAAAAGATGATAGAAAGTGTTTGAAGGAACAGGTAGAATGCAGGGTTGTAAAGTCATATGTAATTGATTGCCCTATACTGAAATGTACATTTTAGATTTTTGTATGAATTTAATTCCATTTGAGGTGTCATTTTATATTTTGAATTCTCTACATCTCTTCACTCATTCTGCCAATTATACCGATGAGACTGAGTAACCACACATTTTTGACCACAATAAAAAAATAAATTAAAAAAATGTCACATTTTATTGGAGGAAAAACCCTGCACCTAAAACCTAGAATTTGAGTGGTTGCTATGTTCACTTTGGCTGTTGTGCTGCTCTCTCCAGGTGGACCAGGGTCCATGAACTTCTGATCCAGCAGCGGATCAGGAGGGAGCTGCTGGCTCAGGCTGTCCAGGAGTCCGGTGCTATGCTCAGGTCGGAAGAACTCAAACCATACCGTCCATTAGAGCCTTAATAAGCCTTCATCGACAAAAGTTGGAAGCCAGAGCAGATTTCTGATGATTTGACATTTTTCTTTGGTACGTCGTTGTCTATAAGGGCCCAACGCCACAGGTCGTATATTATACCTTAACGTGGGTCGAATAACTTAACTCATTCAGGTATTGGTGGTGACGTTTCTTTGATCAAGGAAATATCTGAAAATGTGCAGGTAAATAAATGATTCCTACCTAAATCGCCAGTGGTGCAAGTCAAAACACAGATGATGAGCTTGTTGTTGGGTGGCACAGCTGACAATATTACACACACACAGGTTCGGGGTCAATTCACTGGTCTAAATATACAGAGCAGTTTGATATTAAGTCCGTAAATAACTTCTCTAGCAACATCAGAGAGACTCGGAGTATAAACCCCATTAGGCTAGCACAGGAAACAACCTTGATCATTAGGCTACAGCAGTGTAAGCTGCTGTAGCCTAATGATCAAGGTTGTTTCCTGTGCTGGCTCTCCTCCCAGGGAGGGCTACCAGCACTTCTTCGACCGCCTGGCCGAGCGGCAGGTTCCTCTGCTCATCTTCTCGGCCGGCGTGGGCGACGTCCTGGAGGAGGTGATCCGGCAGAACCGCGTCTTCCACCCCAACGTGCACGTCATCTCCAACTACATGGACTTCGACTGCACCGTAAGATGAGGCGCGCGCGCGCACACACACACACACACACACACACCAGGAGTAGAGGCTCTGTCGCTCACAGTGCCACTGAGTTGTAGTTTAGGCTTTGAGTGATTCATTTAAATAATTGTTTGAGGTGTAAAAGGTTTGAGTCGTAATGTCCAAGGTGCAGGTTTGAGCCCTGACATGAAGTGTGTAGGCCTGTTTTTAAAGAGAACTTTAATTTTTTTCATCTTTTATTTGTTTTTGTTTTTTTTATTTCTTTGCATTGATTCTTCTTGGTTTTTATAAAATTCCCTTTACATCTTAAGTCCAGCACTTTGAATCGCCCTTTATGCATGAAAGGTGCTGTTCATTTGGTGCTGGTTGATATTGAGAAATCAGTCAAATATCAGTATATATTTTTTGACAATGGAGATTGGTGCTTTCATAAGATAATTACACAACAAGAACTCGAACAATCTGTGAAGTTCTAAGAAACTGCATTAATTACTGTAACGCTCCTTAAACGCACAATTTGTAATTTCTGCCGCTGGGAGTCTCTCAATCAAAACAATAAACGAAGGAGTTTGATGATGTCGTGATGCAGCGTGGCATTACATTACATTACATTTAGTCATTTAGCAGACGCTTTTATCCAAAGCGACTTACAATTGTTCAAACACCGACGGACGCAGCCATCAGGAGCAATTAGGGGTTAAGTGTCTTGCTCAAGGACACTACAGCATGCTAGCAGGAGGAGCCTGGGATTGAACCAGCAACCTTTAGATCACTAGACCACCAGCTCTACCGCCTGAGCTACCATCCCCATGATCATTGGCATCCTGTGGCATCCTGACAGTTGTTCCTTCATTGCAGCATTGCTGATAAAAATCCATCTGACGTGTCTGTGTCAGAATGTGCAGCAAACGGCATTAAATAACGGTTCTCCATCAAACCATAGTTTGTGACAGAGTAATACAAACAGTAGTACAGTAGTATTACAGTAGTTCAACACAGCTGCTTGGTTGAGTTCCTTCCTCACTCTCTGACGTATCATTGGTGTTGAACTCACAGCAGCAGAGGTGGTAAAGTTAATACGACGCCATTCCGTTTGAAAAATCGTTGAAATATTTGGGATATTGTAAGTACACAACTCAACAAAATATATAACATAGGTCTAGTCGTTTTTAGACATTCCAATGCAGAAAGGTAACAAACTTTACATTTTTAAAGAAAACATTTAGCCAGATTAAGATATTCAAATATTTAAAATCCCAGACGATACCAAGTCCCATATCACCATTCCCACGTATCTGAACACACGTCTTCCTGTTCCTCAGGGCGTCCTTCAGGCCTTCAAAGGTCGTCTCATCCACACCTTCAACAAGCACGAGGGGGCTCTGTCGCTGGCCGCCGGCCTGCGGGAGCTGCGGGGCCGGCGCAGCGTGCTCCTTCTGGGGGACTCGCTGGGGGACCTCACCATGGCCGACGGCGTGGAGGAGCCACGGCAGCTCCTGACCGTGGGCTTCCTCAACGACCAGGTCAGGAGTTTGAAGGGACCCGGGTCACCGTCTGTCCTTAACAGACGTGTGTTTGCGTTGGAGTACACAGTGTGACAAGTGCACGTTATTGAGCAAAATGATTCATTTTATTTTTCAACAGTTAAATATGTTGTTATGAGATTTGTCAGGGAGGACGTGTCAAAATATTTGCATATTTTCCCTGACCCATCAAATCATGTGCATTTGTAAGAGTTATTAAAATCTATTTAATTTCTATCTGTGTGCAGCAGGTCTAATATAACACTGTGCCAGGTCCTTTAATTGGGGCGGAGCAGGACAGGTGTAAAAAATCAAAACAAAATGGCCGCCCCAGAAATGTGTGGCATGGTGTGAGCGGAGATCTGTCCGGTGAGTTTGATCCATATGTTGGGACGTTTGAAGCCCCCTTATGTTGACTTACATCAAAGTAATTACTGTTGCTTTGACTGACTGGGATGAATTACTGACGGGGATATTTGTTTTGTGTCTTTACATGAGCTTTGGGGATTCCTGTCAGTTAAATATATATATTTTTTTGTTAAATTAGTGAAGCGGGAAAGGATGGATATCAACTTGAAGAACTTCCATGAGTTTAACATTTTTTTGTTTTTTTTTAATTTCAGGTACCTACATATCTGTTATTTAAATGTACAACCTGGTGAAACCTTTGTTTGGTACTTAGTCTATAACCACTAAAAGGGAGTTTTAGGGGGTTAGGGTTACAATGGTGTGTGTGGTTCTCAATGTGGGGTTCGGGGACCCTCAGAGTGTCCCCAACACAATGATTTAGGGTTAAATTTTGTCATCGTTTCATTCGGAGAAAGTCCAATAATTCTTCACCGTTTCTCCCTAACAAGAGTATAGACCCTGAATCATATCCAAAAAATGATTTCAACAATAAAACTCTAGTGATTGGATCCCAGAGACTAAATCCCATCACATGGCCTCACGTGCACCATATTGGAGGTGTCGTGGAGTGGAATTTTAATAGAAATGTGTTGCTGTAATTTTTTTAGGTCAATTCTGTCATTTTAATGAATATGTTAATTTTTATTTACAGATTCAAATTACAACACCTTAAATACCATAATCAGCTTGAAAAATGGTCTTGGTTGATGTGAAGGACGTGGCTGACGTCATTTTGACATGAAAATCATATCGGGAAGAGGGGGCGAGGCAGCGCTGTGAGAAAATGGTTCAAATGAAGAGCCTGGGCTAATGTATGGCTTTTTGGAATATGTTTTCCATCTGGTGTCTGCAGGTGGAGGAGCGGAAGGAGTCCTACGTCAACGCCTTTGACATCGTGCTGATCCGGGACGAGACGATGGACGTTCCCAACGCCGTCCTCAACTTCATCACCTCGCCGCCGGACGCCGCGTGAGACGCCCGCGCGGCGTCCGAGGAACTCATTTCTGGTCACATGGGACGGGAGATGTCCTCCAATCACAGAGCTGCATGCTGGCGCACAATCACCATGACAACCTATACCTCAATCCAGGTCAGGAAGCCCCTGCATGTTACAGCTGATTTAAGTCAGGTTTGTTTTGTACGTCAGGGTCACTACTTTCCAACGCAGGCCTTGTTCAAACCATCATTTATTACTTTCTCGTAACCCTTTACTCTTAAGAAACTTCCCACAATGCTTCAATACAGTCCAAGGGGGCAAATATTTAAGCTGTACATAGTGGTTACACATCATACAGGTAAAGATGGTTTTCACGATGTGACCTGCTGTAGTGTTACACCCTGATCTACTGCAAAAAGTACTTCCAAATAAAATACCTTATTTATGTCAATCAAAACATGGTTGTTGTGAGATTTAACATTTGCCCCGTTCAGCTGCATTCAAGCACAGTAAGAAGTCTTTTCAATAGTAAAGTTATAAATGACAGGAACCAACATTTTAATATACCAAAAATCTGTAAAGGAAGAAATAGATGACGACCAATTTTATTTTTTACCTCAATTTATTGTCCTTAACAAGACTCGTTTAACTGCACTCTGACCTCAAACCACTGCTATAAGCTTTATCTGTAGTAAGACGCTACCGTATCAAATGTTCATCCTTTTAAATGTCAGTTTGGCAACACCTTGGAATGTCTGTCCACGACTCTCATGGAAAACTCTGCTCTTGTTCTTATTTTTGTTTTCAATCATCGGGAGTCACCAAGTGTCAAATTTAAAAGACTCTGATCGACTCCCCATGATCTGAAAATGCGCTAGTTTTCCTTCAACTAAAAGGTGATGATGAATTAATCATGTTTGTCAGAATATAAATATACTTAACGACGCTGATCTCAGAGGTAGTACAACGTATGACGTTAATTTAGAACTCTGAGTGACTGAGCATTCAGAGTGGGACAGACGTTGGAAGGTGTTGTGTAACTGTATCCTCACTCCTCATTTGCTTTCTCTGCAATCATTGAGGCAGCGCGGTGATCACGTCACAACTTACCTCCAAGGCAACAAGTAGAAAAACTAAAGTTTGTTTTCTCTGAATTCCTCGACCTCAAATCACGTTAACACGACGAACGTCAGGGATAAAAACAAGGTGCTTGTTTGAAGTGTTAATTTAAGTCAAGCAACAGAGATTCTCTGTACACGCGAAAAAAGTAAAATGTGTGTGTAATAAAAGTCTTTTTGAAGGTTGACGGTTTTGGGGTTCTGTCCCTGAGACGGGATGCGTGCGCTTCCTCTGGGCGCTCAAAGCTCCTCATGCCGGGCCTCCTCCCGCTCCTTGTCCTCCTCCACCTTCAGCTTGAGCTCGTCGGCTGTGATGACGCCATCTTTGTTTCGGTCCTGGTTGTTGAACATGTCGCTGATGACCAGCTCGGCGTCCATGCCGGGCTTCATGCGACCTTTGCCCTCGGCCACCTGCAGCTTGATGAACTCTGCAAACTGCAGGTGGAGAGGTCAGAGGTCAGTACAGACCGCGGCGTCAGATGATGGTGCTTAACGTTGTCTCTGTTTTCAGCTTTTGGAAAAGGCCTCGGTGAGAAATGATCCACGCCAACATGTATCAATTCGAAGGATTCTGCCGATTGAACGACGACGGTTAGACATCAAATTAAGTCACTTTGATAACTGCAGGTTAGCGGGGATCACTCCAAGCACCGTTTCCAAAAGCTGAAAAAAGTCATTAGTGTCAACTGTAAATCGGCTAAAACTCAATTTGACACATCCAAGTCAAGCCCGGTGGGAGAAATAGAAAGGCTCTAGATTAAGGCCCAGCCCCCCCACTGACCTCCTCGGGGGGAACCTCCTTGTTCTTGTTGAGGTCCAGGGACTCGAACAGCTCCATGGGACTCTCTCCCAGCCAAACAAAGAGGTAACCGGGCGGAATGCCCTTCTCCAACCGCATCAGCTCCAACTCAAACACCAGCACAGCGCTGCCTGGCACGCCGGAGGCTGCAAGACAACACGCCTGCTTCAAGCCTGGTTTTGTATTTATTTTTCTTGTTAAAGTGGTGACATGCAATAGAACAGCTGCTATCCGACGTGGTTGCATCCCGCCACAGGCCCTTCAGCCGCAGCTCGTCCTCTCACCTCCTTTCTCTCCGTGGGCGAGGTGAGGCGGCACGGTGACCACCCTCCTCTCCCCCACGCACATCCCCCTCAGGCCCTCGTCCAGGCCGTCGATCACCTTGTCGGCTCCGAGCACGGCCTCCTGGAGGCTGTCGTAGCTGCTTCTGAGAGAGGGTGGAGCGGATGAGTTGCAAGTCTGTGAAGCCTCTAGTTTGCATGTGCGTGTACCTTTTCACAAATCGACGACGGAGGGAGAGCAGCATCCAGTCTGCATTCATCCTTTGTTTTGTTTTAACTCTACGTTTTCAGTTGAGGTAGTCTTTAAAGTGACACTTTTTTTAAACAAGAAAATAAATACGTAAAGTCACTCCTCCACAAGTCATTCGACGTGGGACTTGCGCCTCCTAGTGGCAGATCCAGGTGGGACTCACGAGGTGAAGAGCAGCGTCCCGTCCATGGTGGAGCAGTTGTAGTGGTAGTGGATCAGGTCGTGGGCCTCCGTGGTCACGTTGCACACCTCGGGTTTGAAGGTGACCTTGACGTCCACGGTGTCCTTGGGGTTGTGGAAGTCGATGACGTGGATGTCAAAGACCAGCACGGCGGAGCCGGGGATGTCCTTCCCTGGGGGCCGCAGAGGGTTGGAGTTTAAACATCACCCGGGGAGCCTGGCTTCAGGTAAAACTACACGGAGCAGCTTGTAGAGCTGCTTTCATCTTATCTGCAGAATGATGTTTCTCGTAGCAAAAGTATTGTATTAGAATCATCTAGTTTTTCCTTTTAACCAGTGATTTTCACATATGGAAATTGCAAATGGAAATTATAGAACTCATGCGAGGAGGGGAAAAAACAGCAACAAAAATAATCCAATCCTTCAAAGATTCAAGGTCAAACAGAGTAGATGGTTCCAAGCACCAGAGCAAAATAAGACGTTTTGGAAGCTGATGTGTAAACCATCACCAGTGTGCCATAAATAACATGAAATACTTTGTTCGGATGTATTAAAAGCATTGTGTGGATTTTCAAAATGCGTTGGTTGAATTTCTTTGGTTTTATAGATTACTTTTGGCTTTCTGTGATCATTTCTATTTTGCATTATTATGGGACGCGCTGGTTAAATGGCTATAATTAATGTAAAGCATTTGTAGCTTATACCAAACCACTGTTTCCATGGTTACCCGGGGATCGAAATAAACACTAGCCATAATTTCGTTGTTTTTTCTTTTTCTATTAAATTTGTGCCAGTTTGCTGATGATTGCAAATATATATTTTTTCTTTAATTTTCCATCTGAGTAGACATGGGTGTGCGGTGGCCAGTACACAGCTTTAGGTGAATGAGAGTTGGGCTTTGTCCTACCTGCTCCCTGCTCTCCGTAGGCCAGGTGAGGGGGGATGATGACGGTGCGGCGCTCCCCGACGCAGACCCCCAGCAGCGCCTGGTCCATCCCAGCGATGACGTAGCCCATCCCGATGTAGGTGTTGTAGGTGCTGTTCCTCTGGTAGCTGGAGAGCAATGAGTTAGTTTCACAGACAAATCTATGATTGTGGGAGTTTAGAGGCCTCATTATTTACACAGAAAGATGTTTGATGACATCATACATACAGAACAAAACACGGTTCATCGATTAAAAAAAAAAAAATTATAAATAATAAATCTAGTCAATTCACCTCAATAAAATGAAGATGTGTGATGGATTTGAAACGAGAATGTCTGTGTCGCCCACTGCTGGAATAACTCAGCTTGGACTTTATCTTTTTTTTAATATAAACGTGGCAATCTATTTATAATGTATTATAGATACGTCATTAAAAAAATTAAATACATCAAAAACCTGATGTCCAAAAATGATGTGCAGTGTACTATTTTTAACACCATATTAGTATGGGAACAACGTCCAGAAATAAATGCAGGACGCCAAAAAGGACGCCATGTACACACCTTGTTTGGAGTCCTGTTTTTTAATAACCCTGCATACTTAAACACACAAATTCCAACGGTGCTGATAAGACCATGAACGGCACCTGGTGTCGAAGGTGCGTCCGTCCAGGAAGGTTCCGTTGTAGTGGTATCTCATGTAGTCTCCCGCCACCGACTTGCGCGGGCAGGGCTCGGGCAGCGTCTGCCCCTCGATGGCGATATCGTCCTTAGGGTTGTGGAGGTCGACCAGCAGGACGTCGTACACCAGCGTAGCCTGCGCCGGGACCTCCGCGCCTGGAGGGGCACGACAAACACGGGATTTCAACAAAATGACAAACATTAAGGCTAGCTTTTTAATTTGGAAATAAATAGACTTGTATAGAATTGTGAGTTTACAGAATAATCATAGTATTGCAACTATAAATAAAAAAAGCTTAAATTAATTAATCAAATATACACAGTGCAGAAAATATCAAATAGATGATCCACAGTCAAATAAAAAAATATATATATATATATATATATATATATATATATATATATAAATGAATAAATAAAATATTCAGAATAAGTATTTTCCCTCTTGGGGAAAAAAGTGCTTATTTAAGGGATTTGTTTGAGTGAATGGTAGGGGCCACTCATCAGAATTAACACATTCAAAAATATATTTAATCCCTTTTGCAGTCAACATCCTGAACAAATAGTGCACATTGTTTTAAAACTTAGTCTTGGTTTTTATCACTCTACTTGACTTTTTAAGTCTGTATGTTGTACAGTTTGTGAAAGACAATTTAGCTTTTGAATTGAAGACACCTTTACTTATTTTCTGAATAAAATGCTTTGTTCATAATATGTTTTAAACATTACAGTTATTATATGATGTGTGTTTCCAGCTCTTCTTACCGTATGGATGCAGCTCACTCCAATTAGTTAAATAACTTTCCAATTACTTTCCAATTACTTAAAATAGTTTTTATTTATGAATATGTTAAACAAGAAACTAAATTGAAAATGTCCATGTACAGTTTAATTTTATTTTATTTAAAAACTTTATTTTATTGAGAGTGAAAATGAATTAAATAAAGTTATAAAGTGGAGCACATAAACAGTCTGAATTCCAGGATATTATTTTCTTTAAAAATAGAACCTCTGCACCAGATGTGTGGCTTCGTAAATAAAATATTTTGTACTGAACCGGAAATACCTAGGCTGTTATATTAAGGAAACAAATACCTTGTTTAAAAACAGGCGTTTCATATTTTAGCAGCTTACTTGCTCTCAATGTTCAGTATGATTACTTTTTGCAACATAGTTTAATGTATTTTGTGTAAATTTCCTGAATGTGTTTAGTGTTCAATTCATAACATTAGTATGCACCTATACATCAGTGTTTACGGTATCAGTACCAGTGGGGATGGTAGCTCAGGAGGTAGAGCTGGTCGTCTAGTAATCCAAAGGTCGCTGGTTCGATCCCAGGCTCCTCCTGCTAGCATGCTGTAGTGTCCTTGAGCAAGACACTTAACCCCTCATTGCTCCTGATGGCTGCGTCCGTCGGTGTTTGAATAATTGTAAGTCGCTTTGGATAAAAGCGTCTGATCAATGACTAAATGTAATGTAAATGTAATGTAATCAGTTACAAAGAATGGGGGTCACCTATACAACTGGACTTAGGGTAATATATTCACCACGGTATCTTTTTATTTTATTACTTGTGGCATGCCAAATGTGTTAAATTATGATTTGAAGATTATCATTTATACACAGATATATAAATATCCTTATGAATAAAAATATGTATTAATTAGCTGTCTAGCCTTATTGTTCTCCTTGGCATTTTGGCTAAAAGTGTCTGGAACATTTGCAGCATGAACTCGTGAAAAAACGATGACATTTTACCGGAAGTAGCAGAACGTTCGCGCAACGCCGATACGCCAAGGTGCTAAGACCTCCGATCGGGTGGTAGAGCGAGATGCGGTGAGATTGTGGGGTGAGATGCTTTGTGACATCATCCAATTTATTGTATATGTGCAGGTTGTGTCCCCCCAAGACCCCCGGTCTACTCACCCAGTCCTTTCTCTCCGTAGCCCTTGAACGGGGGGATGAGGATGTTGCGGACCTCGCCCACGCACATGCCCAGCAGGCCCTCGTCCAGCCCCCGCACCAGCCAGCCCTCGCCCACCAGGGTGTCGTGGGTCTGCGCCCGGGCGTAGCTGCGTGGGGCTCATACAAGAGCCAAGTCAAACACACGGCACAGACAACCCTGGCCGACAGCACAGACAGCGTAGACAGATGGAGATTAGATAGATTGATAGATTTTTAAAAAAACATTAAAAGATGGATTCATGTAGATTGATTTGATGGACAGAGGCAGCTTTTAAGTCAAGAAGGGAGTTGAACTGTGATTTCAAGAAAATGAGGGTCCGCAGGTGTCAGAGTTAAATGTAATACTTATTAAGAACACTTTGAACTGCATTAAGACTGTAGTGCAGGTAGATTGGTCATCTTTTTAAGGACCTGCCGACGCAGCGGGTTTGGAAAAACAAACTTGGACCCGCTTCAAGGCCTGAAGAACGCCGCTTCGGCTCCAATGATCCACTATCACATTCAGAACGTCTTGGAGCTTTTTTTGTCATTGATTTTTCTCAGTATTTTTGGAGCTTTTGGGGACATCTTGGAGCTGGGACTTCACCTGGAGCCGAACAGCGACCCGTCCAGCAGCGTGCCGTTGTAGTGGTAGCGCACAAAGTCGGTGCGCACCACGGAGCGACGACAATCGGTGGGCGTGGACACGGTCTTGGTGACCACCAGGTCGGCCTCGTTCCACAGGTCCAGCAGGTGGATGTCGAACACCAGCGTGGCGTCGGGGGGAACCACGTCACCTGCAGGGGCGGAGGTCAGATCAGAACGTTCCAAGTGTAGAGGTCTGAGGTCAGTTCTGGTTTCGGTAACCTGACGCTGACACCTACTGAATAGACGTTGGATATTTTAATTATGGCACAACTTTTAAATGTTCTTTATTCTTTAATCGATATTCCAATATGATTCAATTCCATCATCTCAATTCCTGAACCATTTTGAAAATTGTAATATTGATAGTTTGTTCAGAAGTAAATAACACCATAGTCACAAAATATATAAATATATAAAGAAATATTTTTTAAAATCTGAAATAAAACAAATATTTCTGTGAAATATTAATATTTTTGAAATGCACAGTGGATGGTAAACTGAAAGTTAGTGGAAATTATTTTCTCCAGGTACATTAGCATATGAGGAATTTCGGTTGGTCGGTTGGTGAGGTTCAGTTTCTACAGTACAGACCATAAGCATTGAAAACAATAAAATGCTGGAAAAAAGCAGCATAAAAAATAATAAAATGGTGCAAAAATAAGCAATAAAAATAGCTAAACATAAAACAGTTTATTTAAGATATACAAATGTGATACTATGCACAGGATATATTATTGTGGTATATACAGTAGGTCCTGAGATCCTGCCCAGACATCTGAATGACACAACATTTACACCCTTAAGTACATTTTTCAAAATGACTATTTGACAAATAATCCACTTGTTACACCTCGTCTTTACACACACACACACACACACACACACACACACACACACACACACACACACACCCTACCCCTCCAGGTCCAGAAAGTAAAAAAATAGTCCAGTTTCCATGTTTTCTCTCCCTCCATCGACCGCAACAGACTCTAAATCCCGGACTGGAGTTCTCCTTTCCGAACCCGGATTCTCCATCTCAGGCGACCCATCCCCCGTTCCTACCCCCACGTGTCCGGTCAGGTGGGCTTTTGGCTTCCTACCTGCGCCGGTGCTGCCGTACGCCAGGTGGGGGGGCACCGTCACCTTCCTGCGCTCGTTCACACACATCCCCAGGAGACCCTTCTCCAGGCCCACGATCATCCTGCCCTCACCGATCAGACCCACCTTGGGGACGCCTTTCTGGAGGCTGTGACAGGTCAGAGGTCACCAAATGGTGGGAAAAAACATACATTATTATTACTAATAATAATAATTATAGTAACATTATTATTATTAACAACAATAGTAATGATAAATAACATAACCATAACAACAAATAATGAACTGAGCTGTTTGTAATATGACCAAATAAATAGTCTATTTGCAGATGATTCTGTTCTAACCCTCATGCAGAACATGCCACCTCAGCAGTGGAGGTGGGGGTGGTGGTGTGGACAGGGCACTACAGCAGGGGTCTCAAATTACATGCGGGGGGTGGCAACATCCTCTTAAGACAATTTTAATGTGGCCCTATACATATTTTAAAATTCATTTTGCAATCTGGCCCCTGGATTAATTTCACAATCACAATGTCTAATTAATCCACGAATTTATTACAGAATATATATATTTTTTGAATGATCACATGATCGTAATGTACAGATTTACTATTATTGGGCATTTCAATAATTAATTATACGTTTAAAAAAATCGAAAAATACGTTTGGGACCTTTTTTTATTATTAATAATAATGAAAGAAACGTGGCACACACTGTTTTCTCTGTAATGAACCAAGGTGGAGGAGGAGCCACCATGATCAGTGGCCCCCAGGCACGAACTTTGAGGCCCCTGGGTGCACAGAACCACCTCTTCTTCTATCCAACGGAACAGAACCGGAAAGTGCTTTATTGGGCCAAGTACACCTTCATGTACAAGGGCCTCGGTGTGAGTCTGCCCTTAACAAGGACAATAACGTCAAGTATTTACCTGAATCATCCTTAGATTCATTTATTGGGCACACACACAATGCACAGTGCAGCGTGTAGTGATGTTTCAGGAACACTCCAGAGGCTGTGCAGGGCAGAGTATTAATAATAATAAAAAGTAGGAGTAAGATAAGATAGATCTATGTAGAGCATTTCAAATACACCGTCAGTGCATTAATACAAATCCATGCGACTCACCTGAGCGGTCTGCGCACGCGCTTGCGGGTTCAAATGGCTTTTTACCTGAATTCACTTCATCAGGATTCTCTGCTGCAAGCTCCACTTCCCATCTCAATAAACTGGGTTCGCCCTGCAGAACAGGAGGCAAGGCGCCCTCCTCCCACCGACCCTTTCCCCCGCAGAACTCCAGCACAGAAGCAGTCCAACCCACCTGGAGTCGAAGGTCTCCCCACCCAGCAGGGTGACGTTGTAGTGGTACCGGACCCGGTCCCCGTCCCTCACCACCCGGGGACAGGCCTGCGGGGTGGAGGAGCGCTCCACCGCCACGTCCCCCACGGGGCTGGGGCTGCTCTCCACGGCGCACAGCAGCAGCCAGACGTGCAGCAGCAGAAGCGGAGAAAAGGCCCCGGACATGTTTAAAAGAGACGGGGGAAAGCGAGAGGGTGGAGGTGGAGGTGGAGCCGCAGAGGATCCGCGCAGATGTGGAGCCGCTGGAGCTGGAATGTTGTAGACGTGGACGAGCGGGGGACGGAACAGTTTCCCAACCCCTGGTTCCCCCGCGGACCGGCGGACGGACGTCGCACGCACCGCGGACCCGCGTGCATGAGCGCCCCGGTGGAATGGAGGGCCCCGCCCCGCGCAGCAGGACCCCCGGGGCGCCCCGAGCCCGGAGTGAAAAGAGCAGGAAAAACACACGCACGACGAGACGTTTCCTTCAAGTCTGCACCAGGACCAGGACCGGGACCAGGACGCAGGATCAGATTCCAGGAAGGGACGTGCTTTTGGGTGGAGAACGGGGTCCTTAAAGCTCCATGTCACCTTTTTATTTGTATTAGTACTACTATTATTATTACGGTTATTATTTTAAAACGCATCAAATGATCCAAACACATAAGATACAACACCGTATCAAAGTGATAAGAAAAACATCTTTCTTGCCTGCCCCCCCCCCCCCCCCCCCCCCCCCCCACACACACACACCCTTCTTCTGCCTTTTACTCAGTAAAGTTTCATTTTCTGCTTATTTTAATTCACCCTCCGCTGTGGTTTGTAAGAGTGTTTTAATTCAAGTGCCTTTATAAATACAGTGTGGGGGCCTGGAGGGGACTGTGGTCAAATTAAAATGTAATTCCATAACTGCATTATCATTTTCACACACGCGTTGATGTGTTTGAGGAACATTTGAAGTTCAGTTGCAGTAATAGCATTTGCATTAAAATGTTCACATAGAGAATTGCACTTTACAGTAATTCTCATTGTGCCTTGGATAGCGCTTGCCTGAACGTAAGATGAGGCTACGTTGTTTATATTTCATTTTGATTCTCAAATTAATCTCAAATTAACATTTGGATATTCTCAGCTGTACAGCAGCTCTTCCACTCCACGTTTTTCAACAACAGCTTTGATTTTCACATCATTTTAATGAAGCTCCCTCTGGGCTTCCATTATAAAGCTTTAGTGACTTTTTGTCATTCATGATGTGGAGCACCTTTTGGCTTGGGGGGGGGGGGGGGGGGGGGGCTCACACCTCGAGCACATTACAAGTGGCTTATCATCCAGGGGCCCTCTGACTGGGGCTCCAAACGCCTGCAGGAACCCACAGAACACACCTTTCTATTCGGACAAACAATCTATTGGGATCCACAATCCCAGACTGGAATGTCACTCCCTGACCCCGGACCTCCCACCTCGTCCCAAAGGTCAACAAGCACAGTGGCTTTGTTGACGTCTCGCATCGTCTGCTTCCCAAATCAAATACGGCTTCCATGTCCACAGCCGTCTTATGGCTCTTCCCCCTACATGTCTATTTGGATGACACACACACACACACACACACCAAAAAAAGAATCTCCATTGTGACAGCTGCAGGAAATCCGAGACGGGAACTTCTCACTGACCAATGCCTGAAGCCCCACGGACCCCTAAGCTGTTCTGCAGACCCGCAGACGGTCCTGCACCGGAAAGGAGGCCCCTGTGCTCCTCTAACATGTAGATCCATCATGGTCGCCCATCACCATGGTTGCCTCCGAACACACCGCTTGCTGGTGTGTTTGTTAATCGGTGCGGCCGTCGCTCAGTTTGAGAACTACAGCTTCCGACGTTTCCCAGAATCCGATCTGGTGCCGCTCGGCACCGCCTACGGACTCGCTCTGGACCAGTACGGAGCACAAAACTGGACGGAATCCATTGGTTCCATGGAGCTGAGCCTGCGTCTGCACCGGCTGCTGAGGGACAGCGTGAGGCACTGCGTCCGGCACTGCGGCAGCGGATCCGGGGAAGGGTTCGTGCTCGGGCTCAGTTTCCGCGGAGCCGGGTCCTGGTCGGAGGGAAACCCCCGGGACGCCTGGAGGAGAGCGGCGTGTCTGAAGAGGTGCAGGTTGCTCCACCCGGCGCTCTCACTCCCCCATCCAGGGAAGGACGTGATGGATGCTTTCGACAGGAGGTCGCCCTACAGAGTCCTCTACTTCGCACACTCCGAGGTGAGCTAGAAGCCCCAAAATATCGTACTACTCCAAAGATTGTGGTCTTTTAAATCGCTAGTTGCGGCTGAAACCCTGAAGTCCTTCCAACCGTCCTCATCCGAAAATCAACTGTGTGTGGTTCAGTGGCTCGGTGCCTCAGGTTCCCTGCCAAAGGAAATATCCCAAAAATGTTAGTTCTCATGATGATATGCCCATGATACTAACGAGGCTCAACAGAGTGCCTGGCATGGCGGGCCAATAAAGGTCATCCTTATATGGACCTCTTCCTGGGGGTGTGATAAGCCCAAATAAATAGCTGTGACTGTTTTAAAGTTGCCATCGCAATGATGTTTTCTATTCCACATAGATATTATATTATGCATAGTGTTATCCATTGTATTGGGACATAGATGCAGCTGGCTGCTCCTTGACAGGCTGGTTGTCTGTGCTCGTCTGAGTGGAATGACTGGAAATCTCGAGCTTGGGGACGGCCATTCTGAGTGGCTGGTACTGAACTAGAGGGAGAAGCCTTCAGTGCAGTAGCAGCCACTCAGGAGGCGTGGCCTCATGGCTCAAACACGCTTCTTTCCGGCCCGTTCCCCACCAGCTGAACGACCTCCAGCGGGCCGTGCCCTGCGCCCACACCTTCCTCCAGAGGAACCCAGACGACCGAGAGCTCCAGCAGCTGATGGAGGGTCACGGGACGCAGTACGACCTGGAGGGCTACCTCAACGACCAGGAGGAGCGACCTCACGAGGTACCGGGAGGAATGGAACTCGGCCGTTATGTCATCGGTGAAGCCCGGGCGACTCTTTAATTCCTGTTTGTTTTGTTTTTGTTCGTTTTTTTTTAGGTCTCCTTCCTGAAAGCGGTGAAACTCATCGGCGCCGGACAGTACAGGAAAGGTGTCGGGAACATGGAGAGGACGCTGAGGCTTTACCTCCACGAGCATGAGCTGTGCCGGGGGGAATGCGAAGCAACCAAAGTGCTGTGGCCAAGCAGGGACCTGTACTCAGACTCAGCAGGTTGGTCCGGCGGGAGGAAGGAGGAGGAGGCAGAACGCCGTTGAAAATCTGTTTGAGGGGAAAAGATTTGACCTGTTTTCATTTCAACGGATCACAAGAAACATCCCATTGTGACAGTTCTCAATACAGACTGTTTAGAGTTGACCAAAAGTCTATGTGGTGGTGTGGGAATAGTGTGGTTGGAGCGGCCACACCTGTCCTGGTCAGTGATTTTCAACCACTGTGTGGGAAATGATCCAATTTCACTTAATAACCCAAAAAAATATTATTTAGTCACTGCACGTCATTGTTCAGTGCCAGTGCCAGCAATGTAGTGGCTGGTAGAGTAATACTCCTCCATGTCAGTGGGGGGCAGTAGGGAGTGCATTCATGACCTTATTAAGACAGCAGAGTTAGTGACGCTCGATAAACGTGACGGTGACGACAAGTGCGACAGCGTTGGACAAATACTTGAGAAGGAAAAGTGCAAACTCTGACCTGGGTCCCGGTCAAAATTCTAACCCGGATGAGATGCCGAGTACGAGTGGTGGTCAAAAGAAAGCAAAAGCGCTGGCAGCACAGGCTGCACAGCCCAAGTTATCTTTGCTTTGGATTTACTTTCACCGGCGATCCGACTGCAGCGCCTCCGTTACGCTTGGTGTGTGAGGAGAAGCCGTCTCACAGCGCCATGGTCCCCAGCCAGCTTCAACGCCATCTCCAAAGCAAACACCCGTCACTTCAAAACAACAACAACGACTACTTTGTTTGCCTGCGGGAACACACTGAGAAACAGGAAACTTTAATGAGAAAAACCACAAAGGTGTGAGAGAGAGAGAGAGAGAGAGAGAGAGAGAGAGAGATCTCAAAGCTGCTTAGGAGCTGAACTCGTAGCCAAATCAAAGAAGCCCCCCACTGTGGCAGAGACATTGACACCACCTGCCTGCAAAGCCCTTGGAAAGGAGGCGCTCGGACCTGACGCAGTTCAAGAAATAGCCAAAGTCCCTCTCTCAGGTGACACGACAGCCAGACGTACTGATGACAGGTCTGCAGGCATCGAAAATATTGTACTGAGAAGATACGCGTCAGTGGGGTGTTTGCATTGCAACTCGACTGCCCTAAAAACCCGAAACAGAGAGACTGGGCTGTTGAGGAAGAGCTCCGTGTGAGCTTTTCTTCAGCTCCTGCCAGGACATCAGCTTTGTGTTCGTGGAAACAGGCCCAGGTTTCACACCCAATGAGTATGAGTGTTACATGTACTGTATTAGGCTGGAATGTGTCATTTCGTAACATTTTTTGGTTTGTGTCGTGCCGTGGCATTTTTCTGAACCTAAAAATGTGCCGTGCCTCAAAAAAGGTTGAAAAACACCGGTCTAGGTAATTGGGGCCTGGATCAGGGTGGCTGTACACCTATTGCTCGTCAGTGGGTCTTTCGAGCAACAGTTTGAACCCCCATCCCCACACTCTCAGGAGAGGAGCTCTTGTCGTGACATGACGTCCATCTGCTCCAGGCTTGTTTCAGCTCGCCCACCCTCTGTAATAAATTGCTGTTTTTCTAACCTGTCGCCTGTGTCTCTGCTGGAGGTCCCTGAAAGCGCCACCCGGAGGGCGTGCGGCAGGAGGAGCTGCCACAGTCCATCAGAGGAGATTCAGGCTCCTTAAAGTCTACTTGTAGAGTCCAAAACAAACGTGAAGCCGACATCACATTGTTGGAGCAAGCGGCCGTATTTTGGGGATCGCTCATATGTGAACGACGGCCGGCATCGTTGGGAGTCTTGTTTGGTGGAGAAGTGCCACACAAAACCTTGGAACCATCTTGTGTGGAACCTCCACCCTTCTTTTTCTCCCTTCCTTTCTCCATTTTAGCGGTTTCTCAACGCAACTGCATGGACGGGATCCTCCAAAAATGTAAACCGGAGTCCATAGCGACCCATAGCAACCGTCTAACGTCACGTCCCTATGCAGTGAAGCCGAAGCAAGCAAGCCGGTTTGTTCTGCGTTAAAGAAAACGTCCAAAAGTTAAACTCACACTTTGTTGGCCCCGCAGATATCCACGTTGAGGCCCTGAGGTGCCAGTCCAGGTGTGAGGAGAACCTGACGCCCAACGTCGGAGGCTTCTTCGTGGAGAGATTTCTGGCCACGATCTACCATTACCTGCAGTACGCTTACTACAAGCGTGAGTCCATGCTTATCTGGAGGGCCAAGCGCAGGGGGCTTAAAGGGCAACTCCACCCCGGGTCTTCAGCTGGGGTTCGAAAGGGCCCGATCCAGCCCGCCGGACAAGTTCCTCTTGAGCCTCTCTCACGCCACAATGATTTCGTTAATTTTCACCGCTAATCAGCTCAATGTGACGCCTGCGCTCTCCCCGACCAGTGAACGACGGCGGCCGCGCGGTGCCCTGCGCCTCCACCTACCTCCTGTTGGAGCCCGAGGACCAGGTCATGAAGGAGAACCTGCTGTACTACCGGGCCTACCGGCAGCTGTGGGGCCTCCAGCCCGCCCACTTCGCCCCCAGGACGGTGAGGTCTTACCTTCAACCTCCGCCTCTTTGCTCTTTCTCCGTGTCTCCCCCTGGAATTCCTATTCCATCTCCCATGACAGGTCAATAATCACATTTTCGTTATTGTCTGCTCAACCGTGTTGAAAGTGTTGCTTCTTAACAGGAGGCTCTGAAGTACCACGAGGAGGTGGTCGCACAAAAACAGATGCTGGAATTTGCGGAGAAATACCTGCGCCTGGATGATGAGGTGATAGTGGAGAACCGACACGTTTTCCGTCGTAATTGTTGTCAAAACCTAAAACCTTGTGGCGTGGATTTACCAAACTGGCCCCTCATGGCCCCGTGCGCTGCCTCAAAATACTCCTGCGGCTCTCAATGCACACTGGGTGACAACGGGGGAGGCTGTGGACCATGATAACAAACAATTCAATGTATTATAAAATCAACCAAAATTTCATTTGAAATATTTTGACATTTCTATTTACTCTTGGAATGATGTTTGTGGTACGCAGGAAACGTTTGTGGAAAGCAGTAAATGGAGACCAGCTTCTTCCAATTCCTTAATGAAGTACGTTTCAACCACTAGAGGGAGCCGTAGTCTATCATAACACGTTAAAACAAACCTCAGAATAACACCGGTCCTCATGCCACTCGAGGGTCGTCTTAAACTGACTGGTTCGTCTCCAGAGGTGGAGCTCCACCCGACACATTCCGCAGAGTTCCACCCGTTTCAACGCACCCGACCTCTTTGGGCTCATGTCTTCCAGGAGTTCTGGGGCCCGGAGGAAGCGGCGCTGGGCGCGGCTGACCCCCCCGACTCGGAGTTCGAGGGCCCGGGCGACTATGAGGAGCCGCTCTGCGCCGCCTGGCGGCAGCCCCGCGGGAAGGGGGACACGGGGGAGGCCCCCGCGTGAGGCGAGCCGGGCACGAGGAGACTTCACTTCCACGCGCTTCCTCACCCGCCTGTGGAAAGGGACGGCAGCAGGGAAGGGCCAAACTGAGCGCAAAAGAACACGTTGACGCCTGAATACTTACAGGCTGCTTCATGTCACTGGCGTCGCTTGTTCCATCGTCGTTCTGTTGATGAAGGGTCCAAACGTTTTAGTGGAGACTCAAACGCCCTTTCTTTAAAATACTGCTGTTACTACAACAAGTACGTGATACACGGGGCAGTTTCAGTGTAGTACTTTTAACTATACTTTATACTATAGTATTCAATGCCATTATAATACTTGATACTATTTGAGAATAACTGTTTAACACTTTTTCCACCTTTGGAGACTCCCAAAATAAACACCCTCAGGGAATGTTTTTCGATTTCTCATCTTTACAATCAAATTTTACAAATGAAATACGTGGAAATAAGTGAAAAACAAAGTTAATACAAAACAACAGGATAAGAGCTGATAAAAGGTTTTTTCACTTTCCGCCCAGTGAAGCAGTAGGAAACGGAAAAAAGCAAAACAAGCGACGCCACCGTCAAACTCTGCTTTCCCACGTAGTACTTTTGCATATTCTGATGATAATTGTACCTTGATGCTCTTGTTTTCAGTTGACGTGTTCATGAATCCCTAACCTCCAGGACGTCCCTTCCCCCCGTCCGCAACAGTCCTGTCGTCCTGCGCTGATGCTTTCAGCTGGATGCGCTGCCACAGGGAGATAACGTCCAGCGGTGCAGGAAACACCATCCACCCACCCACCCACCCATCCATCCACCCGTCCATCCATCCATCCATCCACCCACATACCCAGCCATCCACCCATCCATCCATCCACCCATCCATCCATCCACCCATCCATCCATCCATCCTAAATAACACAAGCAGCTGATTAGAGACGTGACACACACGTCCCTGAGGCTGAGGGACACCTCTGGATACATCTGTGTTTTGGGGAATTCTCACGTATCGGTTGTTTGTCTATTGACACAAATGCATTAAATGATATTTAATCTGTGGAGGCTTCACTTCACGGCCGCTACAGTGTGTTTGTAATGTTTTATCTGATTTTATCTGTTTTTTTAATCTTTATTTTAATTTTTTTCGATTTTCTACCCTGGCTTGTTTTATTACGCCGCTGCCTGGTTTGTTTTGTTGTTTTTTGTCTTTCCATTGTAAAGTGTCCTTGGGTTCCTGAAAGGCGCCATATAAATCCCAGTTACAATTATTATTATTTTTGTCAGATCGGCCTGAAAGGAAAACTCTGCGTCATTTGAACCTTATTTGTTTTGAGTGATCGACGTCAGAAAATGGATCCAGTATTGTCAGAATAACTGCAGCCGACCGTAATATTGAGCGATAATTAAAAAATAGCAGGGTTTTCCCTCTAACGGCGTTCCGTCGCACTGCGCCGTCGGAATATTGAGATTTTAACTCAAAATCTCCGAAAGCTTTTTAAAACATTTGAACTGGTCTACAAAAGCTTGTTTCCTACAAAGAGCTGCAGAAATGACAATAAATACTGCTGCTTGCAAGAAAAATAAGGAGAAAAAAAGTAAAATAAATAATTATAATAATGATAATAATGAGATTGTACCAACATGGTCCTGTCTGAGACGAAGCAACATGACAGTGAAGTAAAATTAAATCAATAAATTCCGAATGCAATGGCGTTGCTGTGACGAGATCCCGAGCTGAGCTTTTGGCTCCTTTCGGGGAACAGAACTCCAGAATGAACAGAAAGCTCTTCTATACTCCCCTTGAAACATTTGAATAGAAAAACAAACGGTGTTATTTTTCCCCCCACGCAAGAAGAAAGATGTTGGAGTTTGGTGACGAGAGAAGGAAGGAAGGAGAAGGAGCTCAAAGCACAAGGGAAATATTTCACATTATGGTTGTACGTAATGAAGCGTTTGCTTTCACAGGGTCACGGTCACTGTTCGGCGCTGAGTTTGAGAACGTTCCCAGCGTGTTCAAATGTTCTCACTCGACAACATGGACTTTTTAAAGTTTTATTTTTATTCTACGCCGGTTCCCCAAAACCGGCCCGAGAGTCGGAAAACGTGCTGAGGAGGGTTTAGAGACAAACGTCCTCGACTCACAGGTTCCAACAAAATAAGTGAAGATCAGAAAAGGGAGGAAGGACGACGTTGCGCTGGTTGTGGGGTCTGTTCAAAATGCCCGTCCAGCGTCACGTCTGAGACGGGGCTTTTGAGGTGAACGAAGACACGTTTGGCGTCCGTTCTCCGACACCGTCTCCGTTGTAATCCATCAGATTAGAAACTTGATTCGTCAAACTCGGGAAACAGTTGCAGTGCGGGGACAGTAAGTCATCGTAGTATCCTTTGACTTTTTGTATTTTCCTCAAAGGGAGAGCAGACTCTGTTGAAGCCTCCCGCCGCTTCTCCTCCTGCTTGAGGCGGAGGTGGCTGACGGTGCCGCTGCTCCCCGTGTTCGCCTGCTGACGGGGGGCGAGGGCCAGTCGCCTCGCGGGACGCGCGCGTCTTTTGCTGTATTAGGAGACGGAGTAAAATTTATTTGTTTGGAGAAACGCGGACGCCCGGCAGAGAGGCGGTCCAGCGGGCTGCCGCGCTCCGACCAAAACTACGACGTGCGACATGTTTGACGGTGCCTCCCCGGCTCCGTCGCCGGCGCACAGGTAAAAGTCCTGGTGCTGCGTAGCGGTGAGTAGCGGCCCACCTCCAGCCCCGCTTGGAAGGCGTTTCCTAGGTCAGACATTTTCCAGGGTTAGAGCTCCACACACAAACTTTACAGTTGGAATGTCAAATCCCCCTCATGACTCTTTATGTGTGTGATGAGGAAACCAAGTGCAAACAGCACTGAAACGTGCTCTATACAAGGCTGTCCTGTAGTTTGGATTTCCCTTTGGGAAACATTTTGGATTCGAATTTCCCTTTTTTTATAGTGGATCATTATGGGCCCAGAACATTATCTAATTGAGTTTTTGCTCATTAACCACGTTTTTTTAAATTTATTTTATTTAGTCTATTTTACTGTGGTTGTCAGTGGGGCCAGGAGATCATTTCAAGGAAGGTTTCTCATATCATTTCAATTTTCCAAAGCCCGAAAATATGGACAATATAAAAAAATGAAAGATGTGCGCTATCATCAGGAAAATGCTCAGTAATGTCAAACGTGTAAACTGAATTTGAGGCCGTAACACACCTTACGGACGAATGAGAATCAGATGAAAAACACTGAGAATACAGCGCAATACAAGAATTATATTCACTGAGCCACCACCACATTAAAGCAGTGACCGGTGAAGTAAAGAACATTGATCATCTGGTTCCAATGGCACCGGTCAAACTGCTTATATATTATTATATATACTGAGATATGATTAAATATACACATATATATATATATATATATATATACACACTACTCACAAAAAGTTTGGGATATTTGGCATTTGGGTGAAATTGATGGAAAATGTAAAAAGTTGACGCTACAGTGATATGTTATGATGAAAGTAGAGCACTTTAGTAGAAGATACAATGGTGATTTCCTCATCTCAAACCATTTGCTGAAACAAAAGCCAACCACAGTGGTGGGTTTACCACAACAACAAATGTCAACGTCTCAATAACTTGTCATTTGGCCTTGAGCATCAGTTACAGCTTGACAAGGACGTCTCATGCTGTTCACAAGTCGACTTATTGTCCGCTGAGGCCTGGCCCCCCACTCTTCTTGAAGGGGGCCCTCAGGTCATTGAGGTTCTGGGGTACAGAGTTAGGAGCCTCTACACGGCCACTCAGCTCATCCCATAGGTTTTCTATGGGATTCAGGTCTGGAGAAAGTGCAGGCCACTCCATTTGAGGTGCCCCAGTCTCCAGCAGCCGTTCCCTAATGATGCCACCTCCATGAGCTGGAGCGTTGTCGTCCATGAAGATGAAATGAGGCCTGTGTTGTTCATGCAGGGGCACAATGACTGGATGAATGATGTCATTCAGGTAGTATGGGCTTGTCACTGTACCATTCACAAAGTGTAGGGCAGTTCTGTATTGACTCGACACACCTGCCCACACTGTAACACCACCACCACCAAAGGCTCGTCTGGTGACACCAGTGGCTGATGCGTAGCGCTCTCCTTGACGTCTCCATCATTTCTGCTCAACGTGAATCGACTTTCATCAGAGAACAGCACTGAGGCCCCTGGTCCCTCGTCCAGCGTCAATGCTCCCTGGCCCCTGCAAGACCATGATGGCTGTGCCTGGTGGTGTGGTCAGGTTAGGAATATTCGGCTTTCGGGTGAAATTTCAGGATGAAGCTAAAATTCACTATAACCTTTACAGGTGAACTTAATTTGACCTTCTCTAAACCTTTGAATGCACATGTCCAACTGTTCAATGTTTCAGTACTTTTTGCACAACTTGCTGTTCTCCAACAAGGAGCTGAACGGAAAAATTCACAACAGGTGTTTGATCCATGAATCCACCAATACATTTCCTAGTTCATTTAGAATTGTTATTTTAACAGTCCTCTTCATCATGCTGTTCACATGTTGACATCATGAGACCAAGACACCTAACAACTGATCAACAGCACCTCGCCTTGCGAGGCTTCAAACAGGATGTTGTCAGAGGGAAGTGGCCACTGAGCTTAGAGCGTCACAGAGTGTGATCAGCAGGTTGCAACAGAGATACAGAGACTGGAAGAGTCACAGAAAGACATAGAAGTGGACGTGCTTTGGCCACATCCCACACTGATGAGCGCTTCATTGTGAACAGTGCCCTGAGGAACCGCAGGATGATGCCACTCAACTCCAGGCACATTTAAGGGAGGTGAGAGGCACCAAGTGTCACGTCAGACCATTCAAAACTGTTGACGTCAGCGTGGTCTGCGTGCTAGACCACCTGCAAGGGCACCTGACCACACCACCAGGCACAGGCACCATGGTGGACGAGCCCCGCTCAGGGTGTAGGAGGTGGAAAAGCTCCGGTTGGGTGTAGGTGGGTGGAGTTTCCTGGCCCTGGACCCTCCACCTCGTATCCTCCAACACATTCCATCATGTTATGAATCAAACAAGTAAACATCTGATAGAGTTGAAAACTTTATTTTTTGGTCATTGTTGTTTTAATATTTTTTTTGTGCATTTTGTGTTTTTTCAGTATTTATACTTCTCTAGGAGAGAGGAGGAGAAAGGAGTCTTCCGCCGCGTAAAAAAAACAAACGCTCGATAGAAAATCCTCGCCATCGCCGGGCGCCGAGCTCGGACTTCTGGGAAAAAAGTCTGGTTTTTAGAAAGAGCTCGGCGCGAGAGGCATTTTGTGGGCGGGGCTTAAACAGGAAGCAGCAGCTGTCCATCTTGGTGTGATGATGTGGTGACAAAGGCCCGGCCTTTCGCCCCCCCTCCCGACAATTTGTTGGTGGTGGGGGTGGGGGTGGGTCAGTTGCCTGCGGGGTGGAAGGCCGAGGGGTGGGCCTGCATCGCTGCAGCGACAGGAAGTCATCACAGGTCATTTCCTGTTAGCCTCAGTATTATAATACAAACACTATTTGAATCAGTAGTACTTAGTCTACCTTGGGGGTGTCCGATGTAGAAGTGTTGCGGCGCCCCCTGCTGGGGGTGCTGGGGCACAGAGCCCGGACCCTGCTGGGGCGGAGGCTGAAGCATCACCACCTGAGGGTGACCGTGGCCCCCGGACGGGTGGGGGCCCGACATGGCGCCCTGCACATGGGCCTGTACGCAAGAGGAGGCACCAAACAGATCAAACATGCTAGCCAGACACATAATGCTAATGCTACCAAAACACTGCCCCGAGTCTACACGCCCAAACCTAACCCCACTTCCCAACCCTAACCCCACCTCCATTCTCTCGATGCAGATTCTAAGTAACAACCTTTGTTCCAACCGGCACCGACGGGCTTACACTGCCCCCTGCAGGCGGTGGGTCCTACCTGAGCTATCTGCCCCAGGCTGTAGGAGTGTGGGATGCCCTGGTGGCTATGGATGCTGTAGCCCTGAAGGGGGTAGGATGCCTGCGGCGAGGTGTGACCGGGGGGCATGTTGGGCGGGGTGGGGGCCTGCAGGGGTCCTGAGTGGTACAAGGACTGGGGCTGGGGGCCCGGCTGGGCATTCTGAGAGGAGACACCACATCAACATTAGATCAAGGAGGAAGTTACATCGGCACAGCTAGAGTGACACTGGACAAGGAGCACGAGGAGGAGGACCACCCCCAAAGTCTAAAGAGGAGGACCTTGATCTCAGGTTTACTCTTGAGAAGGGACTCTGGTCAGGGGACCCTTGTGGTTCTTACCTGTCCAGGACTGGGGGCGGTGTGCTGGGGCGGGGGCTGGCTGCCGGTGGGGGTGCTGGAGGGCTGGGGCTGGTGGACTGGTCCAGAGTGGTGGGCGAAGGCCTGGGGGGCTGCAGGGAGGAAGACAACACAAAACCTCAATTTTATCTGGAGTTTAAGCTCCGTCAGAGCTGCTTCCGTCAGAGCTTCCCGTCGAACAGATTGTGTCTGTGAGCTCCGGAAACCACGCCGGAGCTTATCTACGGAGACCTGACGGATGAGCCTGATGGTTCTGAGAAGGTTCCATTCTGGGCAGAGGAGTAACTGCAGTGTTACGTTTACCGCTAGCAAGCTAAGTAGCACGCTAACTAGCATGCTAACCAGCACAAAGAGGCACTTCCCGTTTCCGGTTTGCATCGTATACAAGGGAAGAGAAGCTTGAGGACATTTACCGCAGATATTAAACATATAATTCATGGAGGTTGTTGGTGTGGGGACGCACCGTAGAGGCCCTGCTGAGGGCCATCTCCCTGGGTGGGGAACTGAGCACCCCCTGGTGGGCCCAGGGACTGTGGATGGGGGCCCCCGCCCTGGCTGATCATCCTGGTTCCTCCCTGCAGCATGGAGTACATGGGCTGGGGGGTTGGGGGGGACATATTAGCCCTAACATGCATGTACACCCCCCACCCCCCCTCGTTAACACAACCTTTTCTGGGAAATAACTGTTCCTGCATCATCATATTATCATACATTTATTAAAATGATGTTCTAGTATAGTACTTATAGTGACGAATCTGTTTAACATCAAACTGTAGAAAAAATAATATAAAAGACAATAAAACCACCCGATGAGGGCTCAATAGTTCTGATTGGAGGCCATTGGAATAAGATACTTGGATAGTTCAAGTTTCCAGGTTTTAATGTTGATTTTCAATGTTTTTTTAAAACACAACTAAAAGATTTTTTATCTCCTTTAGAAACACTGCAGGCCTCATCCATCACAACCATCCTGGTCTCGCTGCAGACAGACGTCACTTTCACCAAACCCAACATGTGATGCCAGCGTTGTCTGCCCTGGGTGGTAGGAGGAGCCTACCTGAGCTGGGTAGGGCGTCATGGCCTGGAGGACCTGCTGCTGGCCATACTGCTGGGGGTTGTACTGCAGGTAGGACTGCGGGTAGGGGGAGGCCACGAGGGGCGCTCCAGCAGCCGAGGCTGCGGCCTGCAGCATGGGGGGGCCAGAGGCCCCGTGGTCCATCCGGGGGTTCACCACCGAACCTTAGGGGACAGAGACACTGAGTAGGACGGATCACCCTTCCAGACCAGTAGTCCTACCTTCTAGACAGTACAGACCAGTAGTCCTACCTTTGGCCCGGGGGTATTTTCCCTGGTTCATGGTGGACATGGTATACTGGAACATCTGGGGCGGCTGCACAGAGTGGATCTGGGACACGTAGGACAGGTAGGGAGCGCTGTAAAGCGCCGCCTGGCCCCCTGGGTGCTGCAAGACCACCGGACTGGGGGGCGTGGGCCGCGGGGGCGTGGGCACTGTGTTGGGTTTGGACTGTACAGGAATGGCTCATCAGTATTCCACAAGAACACTGAAATGTCACTGTATAGATGTGTATAATTGGAGAAGGGTTCTCACCAGTGGAACCGGGGTCTTGATGGGGTTGAACTCCTTGGCGTTGGGGTTCAGGGTGGACTTCTTCACTTGGCTGAAACCAAACATTCACCAAGTTAAACACTGATCACAACGATCGACACAGATCTATAGTGTTAGTGATCTATAGTTTCCAAGATGGCCGCCCTGGCCCTGACTCACTCTGCGACACCCTCGCCCTGCTCAGAGTCCGACCGGGTCTCATCACTGCCGGGGGTCCTGACGGGCTGGGGGGAGGCCGGCGACCGTCGGTCCGCGGCGGGTTCCGGGACGCCGGCCCCCGGCCCCGCCGGCGGGTCTTTAGCGGGCTCGTCGGCGGGGGCCGGGGGGGGCTGAGACTGGGGGGCGCTGGCGAGCTGGGCTTTAGGCTCAGAGGCCTGGGGGGGATCCGAGGGGGGAAGCTTGGACTCACTGGGGGGAGGAGGTCCTGAGGCGGAGGGAGAAGGACTCCCTGTACTGGGCTGGAGCTGGGGAGGTTAGGGCGGAAGGAAGATAGAGAGGAGGAGAGGGAGGGAGGGACAGTCTTTGAAATAAAAGCTGTGAAATGAACCATTTAACAGTAATAACTTCAAAGTGATTCAAAACAATCTATTTAAAAATGTCACAACAATGTCTTCAACTCCATCTCACCAGTGCCAAAACTCAGTACATACACCACACAATAGGCCTAGGGTTTGAGGGACGGGTGGGGTGCCAGCTACGTGGGTGGGGATGTGGCAGGTCATGTGGCAGAGTTTGCCCGTCACGCTCCGGCCCCGACGTGCCTCTCACCCGTCCCGAAAAAATGTAATTCCACTCATATTAGCTTAGAACACAGATTCAAACACCACTCCTACTCCAAACAACACTCCACCAGAGCAGGGTCTGTGGGGCAGGAGGGTGCGAGTGGTTCGGGTGCGACTTGCCTGAAGGACTCGCACCCCCACACCCCGCAATTTCAACTGCAATTGCCAACAGCAGACATTGAGCACTGGGGCTTCCGGGGTGACGGGTCGCTGGCGAGTGGGTGTGGCCCGGGTGGGCCCCCTGCCGGCCGGGCTGGAGCCCTGGCGGCCCGCGCCAGGTGGTTTCCG
Source organism: Zeus faber (assembly GCF_960531495.2). Classification (NCBI taxonomy): domain Eukaryota; kingdom Metazoa; phylum Chordata; class Actinopteri; order Zeiformes; family Zeidae; genus Zeus; species Zeus faber. Next base: position 27,061,690 of record NC_137207.1, read on the forward strand.
GTACGCTGCGACCCGACGTCCTGCGGAGAGTGCGGCCGGGTGCCTTCCAGGGCCCCTGGGGGCCCCTTGCGTTTGTGGGTTTGGGTTTGGGAACGGCTGTCTGCCTCTGCTCCCGCTGCGCGGCTTCTCTGCGGCGGGTGCCCCGGGTGGTGGAGGGCCCATTTATCTGGCGGCCTATTGGCGTCGGCAGGGAAGGGGGGGCTAACGTCCGGGTGCCCTGCGCTGAGCACTCTGCTACGGGGATGGGGGCACGGGTGGGCATGGGGGTCCCTCCGGCGCACCTGTGGGGCGGGCGGGATGTAGGTCTGCGGCATGGGACCTGGCTCTGTGCCTGGCGCCCACAGCAGGGGTTCTGCGTCTTGCTGCCTGCTCATGGGGGAGGGTTGTATGTGTGTTAGCCGTGACATTAGCCCCCCTCCCCCTGCCAACGCCATTAGGCCGCCAGATATATGGGCCCTGCACCACCCGGGGCACCCGCCTCAGAGAAGCCGTGCAGCGGAAGCAGAGGCCGACAGCCGCCCCCTGCACCCCAACCCACAATAGCAAGCGGCCCTCCAGGGGACCCGGAAGGCACTCGGCAGCGCTCTCCGCGGGCCTTCCGGGTCGCAGCGTCCCAGAAACCAGCAGGCAGGTCCCTGGTTGACTCTGATTTGTCTAAACATGTTGTTGTCTGATGTTTCTATGTATGCTTTGGGGATCCTTTGTATGTGTCCTTCGGGGACAGAGCCTGCAGTGTGGCAGCCCCCACCCTCTGAGTGAGAGTTTCATTGCAGGTTGACAAGTTTAACTCCACTTGCAGAGTAACTCTGTCCTAGACGGAACGGAACAAACACTCTGTTGTCTGTGCAGCATGCTGACAGCACAGGGGGAAATGAACAAAAAAAACAACAACTATATTCATTTATTTTTGTGTAGACAGGTATAAACAGTTTTTCCTCACAATAATAGTGAACTAAAGCTCAGTCAGACCACCGCGTGCGTGTCTTCGCTTTGTGAACCTGACGTGACAGCGGGTGCGCTCCTTTACAGACAGGGCACCTCCCAGCGAGGGAGGAGCTTAAGCTGTCTCTTACATGGAGGGGGAAACATTCTTTGGTGGCACGAGACGGCAACTTAAACCAACAACAACATAAAACTGTAAAACTTGAAAAAATAAAAGGGCTCATCACTCAGCGAGACTCTGTTCCCTTCATTCCGACAAAAGAGCCGTTGAAAAAAAATCGGCTTGTTTGTGAACGACCCAGCACATGTGCAAGTGAGTGTCCGCAACCCTTGATTGCACTCCTTACAAAAACATTTCTATGTAGTTTTATCTCGTGTTTCAGAGATACGCACGCAGCTAAAAACAAATAAATATATAAAAATTGACTTTTCGCGCAAAAATAGAGAAATGCTGCGTGGCTCCGAGTGGACCCTGCATGCCTGACGTGGCCAGTCGAGCTGCAACAGTGGATTCAGTAGGAAGCAGCACATGTGTCCAGTGGACTTCTACTGGGATTCCAAAATACCCCGGTTTACATGTGCATACTGAACAGTTGGGGCGTACCGAACGGTTGGATGACATACCGTGCACTGTTGCATCCCCCATAAAAACTATAAAAAATATTTTTTTTAAATAACCTCTTATGTAACGATTCATATTGTGTAGCGATTCAATTGATCAAACCACATGAAGGTGTCTGAGTTCCACTTTCAAGAGAAGATCTTCTTAAAATAATACATCTATAAGCACGAGGTCAGGTAAAATATGGTCATTAATAATAACAGGAGTCTTACCCTGAACTCTTTCCCGAACTTGCGGAGCTCCTCGATCTGCGTCCTCTGCTGCAGGGATGGGGCTGCAGTACACAACATAGTTCACTAGGGGGCTTTAACGCCGTGCATTGTGGGAAACAACCACACTATGACAGATTACCCCGTTTAAAACATCAACGCACCTTTTCCCGTCTTCCCCTCATCCGCTGCACTGGGACTCTCTGCTGAACGCTCCCTGGCTGCTGTGGTGAGGATCTCATTCACTGGGGGGGAAGGAAAGAGAGAAAGAGAATGTTTTCCCATTTCACTGACCCTGCAGGACCTTACTAACGGGGCGGAGCCTTACCATCAACCAGGAAGAGAGGGGCGGGGCCTGTCGTTTTGTGGGCGGGCATGGACACTGACGACGTGTCCAAATAAGGAGGATCCTGAGTGGAGCCTGACTTAGGAGAGCGAGCAGCTGGAATAGAGACAGGAGGTTCAGGTCAAAGGTTGTCATCAGCCAGTGTCTCTGAACTAAGTAGCATGTCACACGCTGTGTGTGTGTGTGTGTGTGTGTGTGTGTGTGTGTGTGTGTGTGTGTGTGTGTGTGTGTGTGTGTGTGTGTGTGTGTGTGTGTGTGTGTGTGTGCGCGCGCGCACCTGAGGACTGTGTGTGTGTGTTGGCTGTGCGTGCCGTCCTGGAGGGGGGGGGTCTCTGGGCCTTGGGGGACGTTCTGGACACTGACAGGAAGTAGGATGTAGTATTAAATATGATAGTGCAGTGCAGTACTACTTGCATATACCAGTACCCTAGTAGTACTACAGCAGTACTCACCTCCGTTGATAGGCCTGTCGGACAACGAATGGGGGTGGGGAGGGCTGTTGGAGGCGGGGCCAGCCCCCACCCCCCTGGCAGAGAGGGGGCTGCTGCGCTCTGCGGGGGCAGGGCCAGCGGAGGGCAGGGGGGGGGCGGGGGGAGGAGGAGGGGGGAGGAGTGGCGCGGTAGCCCCCCCCTCCCAGCCGGCTGTGGGGGGGGGGTCCGGCGGCACTGCCCCCCCCGGTTGCCCTGGCAACGTCCCTCTGGCGCTGGGGCAGCGGGACATAGCGTCCCTCCCTGGAGGAGAGAGGTACTGCTTACACTCTGTACTGCCAGTACACACAGTAACACACACACACACACACACACACACACACACACACACACACACACACACACACACACACACACACACACACACACACACACACACACACACACACACGCGCACACACACACACACACACACACACACGCACACACGCGCACACACGCGCACACACGCGCACGCACGCTGCCTGCTTTCACCACATCAAGCATCATTTCAACAAGCTTCTTGTTGTAAACCCACCTGGTGACAGCTCCAGGACTGTCCCTCCCCCTCTCCCTCTCACGGGGGCTCTCCCTCCCCCGCTCCGCCTCCCTCAGTACCGAGCTGAACTTCTCCTCCTCGCTCTTCCCCTCCTCGTTTTCCAGTCCAACCCGGTGCCGGTACTGAGGGCTGGACTCTATCTCGCTGGCCAAGCGGGCGGCCCGGGCCTCACGCTGCCGGAAGCCCTCCGAGCTGCCGCGCTCCAGGGGAATGCTGGAAGTAGAGAGGGCAACCAGTCAGAAAGAGCGGCAGCGACTAGTCGGCGAGAGAGGGGCAGGGAGAGAGGGGCAGCGAGAGAGGGGCAGCGAGAGAGGGGCAGCGACTAGTCGGAGAGAGAGGGGCAGCGACTAGTCGGAGAGAGAGGGGCAGGGAGAGAGGGGCAGCGAGAGAGGGGCAGCGACTAGTCGGAGAGAGAGGGGCAGCGACTAGTCGGAGAGAGAGGGGCAGCGACTAGTCGGCGAGAGAGGGGCAGGGAGAGAGGGGCAGCGAGAGAGGGGCAGCGACTAGTCGGAGAGAGAGGGGCAGCGACTAGTCGGAGAGAGAGGGGCAGGGAGAGAGGGGCAGCGAGAGAGGGGCAGCGAGAGAGGGGCAGCGACTAGTCGGAGAGAGAGGGGCAGCGACTAGTCGGCGAGAGAGGGGCAGGGAGAGAGGGGCAGCGAGAGAGGGGCAGCGACTAGTCGGAGAGAGAGGGGCAGCGAGAGAGGGGCAGCGAGAGAGGGGCAGCGACTAGTCGGAGAGAGAGGGGCAGCGACTAGTCGGAGAGAGAGGGGCAGGGAGAGAGGGGCAGCGAGAGAGGGGCAGCGACTAGTCGGAGAGAGAGGGGGAGCGACTAGTCGGAGAGAGCGGGGCAGCGACTAGTCGGAGAGAGCGGGGCAGCGACTAGTCGGAACGAGCGGGGCAGCGACTAGTCGGAGAGAGAGGGGCAGGGAAAGAGGGGCAGCGACTAGTGGGAGAGAGAGGGGGAGCGACTAGTCGGAGAGAGAGGGGGAGCGACTAGTCGGAGAGAGAGGGGGAGCGACTAGTCGGAGAGAGAGGGGGAGCGACTAGTCGGCGAGAGAGGGGGAGCGACTAGTCGGAGAGAGAGGGGGAGCGACTAGCCGGCGAGAGAGGGGGAGCGACTAGTCGGCGAGAGAGGGGCAGCGACTAGTCGGAGAGAGAGGGGCAGGGAGAGAGGGGCAACGAGAGAGGGGCAGCGACTAGTCGGAGAGAGAGGGGGAGCGACTAGTCGGCGAGAGAGGGGCAGCGACTAGTCGGCGAGAGAGGGGCAGCGACTAGTCGGCGAGAGAGGGGCAGCGACTAGTCGGCGAGAGAGGGGCAGGGAGAGAGGGGGACAGCGACTAGTCGGAGAGAGAGGGGGACAGCGACTAGTCGGAGAGAGAAGGGCAGGGAGAGAGGGGCAGGGAGAGAGGGGCAGCGAGAGAGGGGCAGCGACTAGTCGGCGAGAGAGGGGCAGGGAGAGAGGGGCAGCGAGAGAGGGGCAGCGACTAGTCGGAGAGAGAGGGGCAGCGACTAGTCGGAGAGAGAGGGGCAGGGAGAGAGGGGCAGCGAGAGAGGGGCAGCGAGAGAGGGGCAGCGACTAGTCGGAGAGAGAGGGGCAGCGACTAGTCGGCGAGAGAGGGGCAGGGAGAGAGGGGCAGCGAGAGAGGGGCAGCGACTAGTCGGAGAGAGAGGGGCAGCGAGAGAGGGGCAGCGAGAGAGGGGCAGCGACTAGTCGGAGAGAGAGGGGCAGCGACTAGTCGGAGAGAGAGGGGCAGGGAGAGAGGGGCAGCGAGAGAGGGGCAGCGACTAGTCGGAGAGAGAGGGGGAGCGACTAGTCGGAGAGAGCGGGGCAGCGACTAGTCGGAGAGAGCGGGGCAGCGACTAGTCGGAACGAGCGGGGCAGCGACTAGTCGGAGAGAGAGGGGCAGGGAAAGAGGGGCAGCGACTAGTGGGAGAGAGAGGGGGAGCGACTAGTCGGAGAGAGAGGGGGAGCGACTAGTCGGAGAGAGAGGGGGAGCGACTAGTCGGAGAGAGAGGGGGAGCGACTAGTCGGCGAGAGGGGGGGAGCGACTAGTCGGAGAGAGAGGGGGAGCGACTAGCCGGCGAGAGAGGGGGAGCGACTAGTCGGCGAGAGAGGGGCAGCGACTAGTCGGAGAGAGAGGGGCAGGGAGAGAGGGGCAACGAGAGAGGGGCAGCGACTAGTCGGAGAGAGAGGGGGAGCGACTAGTCGGCGAGAGAGGGGCAGCGACTAGTCGGCGAGAGAGGGGCAGCGACTAGTCGGCGAGAGAGGGGCAGCGACTAGTCGGCGAGAGAGGGGCAGGGAGAGAGGGGGACAGCGACTAGTCGGAGAGAGAGGGGGACAGCGACTAGTCGGAGAGAGAAGGGCAGGGAGAGAGGGGCAGGGAGAGAGGGGCAGGGAGAGAGGGGCAGCGAGAGAGGGGCAGCGACTAGTCGGCGAGAGAGGGGCAGGGAGAGAGGGGCAGCGAGAGAGGGGCAGCGACTAGTCGGAGAGAGAGGGGGAGCGACTAGTCGGAGAGAGCGGGGCAGCGACTAGTCGGAGAGAGCGGGGCAGCGACTAGTCGGAGAGAGAGGGGCAGGGAAAGAGGGGCAGCGACTAGTGGGAGAGAGAGGGGGAGCGACTAGTCGGAGAGAGAGGGGGAGCGACTAGTCGGAGAGAGAGGGGGAGCGACTAGTCGGCGAGAGAGGGGGAGCGACTAGTCGGCGAGAGAGGGGGAGCGACTAGTCGGCGAGAGAGGGGCAGCGACTAGTCGGCGAGAGAGGGGCAGCGACTAGTCGGCGAGAGAGGGGCAGGGAGAGAGGGGCAGCGAGAGAGGGGCAGCGACTAGTCGGAGAGAGAGGGGGAGCGACTAGTCGGCGAGAGAGGGGCAGCGACTAGTCGGCGAGAGAGGGGCAGGGAGAGAGGGGGACAGCGACTAGTCGGAGAGAGAGAGGGACAGCGACTAGTCAGCTGCAGTGTGGATGGCGGTGGAGCTGAACTCACGTGTACATTGAGAGGCTGGAGTCATAGGTGGAGGTGACGCCGTACTTAGCCTCATTGTAGCGAAACATCTCGTTAGCATCCCAACCGTTAGACTGGACAGAGAGAGAGACAGGTTTTACTAAGGGGTTAAGAACACTGGACAGACAGGTAATCAGACAGACAGTCAGTCAGACAGACCGTGTCCGTCTCCAGCTCATAGCTTTCTCCGTTGCTGTCTCCCTCCCAGCGCTGCAGAACCTTCTCTCTGTGCTCGCCGTTGACACGCCCCCAGCTGATCGCAGAGTCCGTGAACGAGTCTACACACAAACACACAATTGGTCTGATCATTGAATTGATTATTGGATGCCATGTTTTTCCCGTTGATGCCGTTTACAGGTTTTCTTTCCCATTATTGGACAGAAACGTGAACTGGTTATTTGTCTTATATAATAACTTTTTAACCAATAAAATAATGTTTCCTCAGACGTCAATCTGAGCCTCATTGACGTCCCTGTTCAGTGTGGGCGTCGACTCCACTGCCACCCAGGTTGTCATAGTTACAAAAGACATGTTTCCACCGCATGAACTTTCCCCAGGAACTAGGAAGCTTTGGAGGAACTCAGTGCGTTTCCACCACAGAACCCAGGCTCTAAATCAAGTTCCAGGGTTGGTTTCCACCTCCTGTCGACTGATGTTTTTCAATATGTTTCCAACTTGATCAGAAAATCTTGTTTGTGGGACTCAAGTGTTGGATGGATAAAGAAAGACAACCAAAACGATATTCCATGATCACTTTGGTTGTCTTCCTTTATCCATTTTGTTATTCTTGTTGTATCGTCTTCTGCATGACCGCCACCTACTGGACGGGAGCAGTTTGTTGTACAGTCGCTGATGATGTTTCAACACAGCCGTCGCTCTTTCAGACGTCAGACTCATTTGCATAACCTTCACAGGTCTTCAACGTGCTGAACAAACCTTTTAGTTTCTGGGACTAAAAGTTCCAGGCATTGCGGCTGGAAACGCGGCTATAGTTACCAACCACCAGAAGGTAGTAACTACTATTAGGTACTACCTAGTAGTGGGTAGTAGCCGGTAGTACCGCCTAGTAGATGTAATTACTAGGAGGAAGTAACTAGTAGTAGCTTGTGGATAGCTTGCGTGTATAAACATGAACTTGAAGAGTATTGTGTATTTGGCGTGTACTGACCCCTGGTGGCGTAGTTGAGGTCCACGTCCCTGCAGGTCATGGTCACCAGGTCGGGGGGGCTGAAGATCATGGTGTCCGTGATCTCCTCGCGGCGGGGGGGCGCCGACCCTTCCCCATCGACCCGCTTGTGCACGGCGTCCACAGCCAGCTCGCACTGCAGGCCCCGCCCCCCAGGACGAGCAGAGGAGATCACATCAGTTGCCATGTACAAAGGAACATCACCCTTCCAAAACTGTGGTTCCCGGACCCGTTTGAGGTCGTGGGCAGTGGGTCACGCCCGTCCTGAGGTTAGGGCTAGCATGATGGTGAGCACACTGCAACTATAAACAAACTTCAGGTTTTGGGAGTCTATGATTTAGACACACCGGTGATCAGGTTCCTCTGATCAAACGTATTGATTGACATCACAGTGCCACTAGTTTAAAAAGAGGCCTGTCAGAAAATATCAAAACACTGGAGAAACGTGGCACTCCCATAATAACACTATCCATGTAAAAATGACTGAGGTAAACTGTACTTCATAGTAAAAGCAGTAGTACTACAGTAGTACTGCATCTCACCCGGGAGCTCAGCGTCTTGAAGACTCCCTCGTACAGACTGCCGTTCTTCACCCTGACGTCACACGTGGAACCCTGGAGGAGCAGAGTAGAGGGAGGTGGAGGAGTCAGGAGACAGCACACAAGACAGGAGGAGGAGCAGAAGACAGGAGGAGGAGCAGGAGGAAGCGCACAAGACAGGAGGGGGGGCAGGAGACAAAAGGACAGGAGGAGGAGAGGACCAGACTCACCACCACAGCGGTGAGGAAGTGCAGCATCCTGGTGTTGTTGTAGACGCCCTCAAACACCTGCAGGGGGCGACAGCAGCATCAGCGTTGCTCCTTCACAGGTTTGTTTTACTGTTTTATTCAACATCAACTCAATCTTCCAGATCATTTCTATGCTTATTGCATATTTCCATCATCCATCCATAGAAGGATAATAAGCTAAACAGCAGCTCCCTTGGTGTGGCTGAATGTTGTGATCATGCAGCAGCACCACCACATAGGAGCACCATCACCACTTAGCAGCAGCACTATGCAGCACCACCACCACCACCCAGCAGCGCCACCAATATTATGCAGCAGAACAATCGCCACGTAGCAGCACCATCACCACACAGCAGTTCCACCACGCAGCAGCACCACCACCACCACCACCATGCAACAGCAGCACCACCACCATGCAACAGCACAATGCAGCAGCACCACCATTACCAAGCAGCAGCACCATCACGCAGCAGCGCCACGATTATTATGCAGCAGCACCATCACCACGTAGCAGCACCATCACCACACAGCAGTTCCACCACACAGCAGCACTATGCAGCTGCAGCACCACCACCAGGCAGCAGCACCACCATGCAGCGCAGCCACCAGCAGCAGCACTCGTATGCAGCAGCAGCACCACCACCACCACCACCAGGCTGCAGCAGCACCATCACCACATAGCCAAAGCATCCACATATAGCAGCAGCGCAACCACCATGCAGCAGCACCACCACTTAGCAGCAGCACTACTATGCAGCAGTACCATCATCACCATGCAACAGCAGTACCACCACCACACAGCAGCAGTACTGCCACGCACCAGCAGCACCACCATGCAACAAACAGCTGTTCTAGAAGCTTCATACTTACTGGAGGCGATTGGAGTGGTGGCTTCACTGCAGCTCGACTCCTGAACAGAGAGAGAAGAAGACCTGGTCAGACACTGAATATGTGACTCTGGTGACACCTGGAGGAGAGGAGGATTCCAAACAAAGCAGAAAAATTACAATTTCCAAATCAATTCAGACTAACTAACTACCACCACCAGTACAGTACAGACCTCCCAGTAACCAACTACCACCACCAGTACAGTCCTCCCAGTGACTAATGTTGGAAATGATATGGCGTTTGTTAAATGTAAAATGGCGCTTTTTATAAAATGGCGCCTCTGGTTGGAAAACAGTTATTTGTGACCAGTCGCACACATATAGTTTCCAGTACTTTTCCTATTGCGTGCATGATGCTCACGCTCTATTGCACGTACATAGTTCTTTGTGATCCATATATCCTTTTGTGACGACTTGCTTACAGGTGACTTTATAAGGGTTGTCGTCTTTGTCTTTTTGGTTGGTCTCTTTGTTGTCGAGTCTTATCGAACTGACCCTGCACTAACTACCACCACCAGTACAGTACAGACCTCCCAGTGACTAACTACCACCACCAGTACAGTACAGTACAGTACAGGCAGGAATTTGTACTTATTATTGGGTCAAGAGTTGAGTTGAGTTAACTTGTTGGTGAGTTCTCAATAACTACCTCATAGTTGTGGTTAATGATAGAATGTGTTAAAATATGAACGTGTCTCCTCTGGTGTAGGACGCAGGTTTCCACTGAACCATGATGCAGTCAAGTGAAAAATATCAATCATGTGGACGGGGGAGGGGTAATTGAAGTATTAGCCGTTCAACTTGTTTTTAATGTCAACGTATAATCTCAAGTGGAAGATCCCTGCTGGGAAACACACGTCCTGCCTGGCGACCAGTGACGTCCAGAGTGAAACGAGGATCAGCCTCAAAGACTGAAATTCAGAACTGTCCCTTTAAGGGCGGCGGCTCAGCTCTCTGTCCCCGCCTTTTTAAAGCTCCCATTGGTCCGGTCGGTGCCTCTTCAGAATGGAGGGCTCGGATTGGCTGCCGGCCTTGTCCACCACGCTGACACTGATGTGATTGGGCCGCTGGGGGAGCCCCGCGTGGGGGCCACGCCCCCTCGGACACGCACCGGTAGGCCTCGGAGTCATGTGAAAAGCCTCAGAGTTTCCTGGGCAGCCGGCCCGCTCTACTCACCTTCCAGCCGGCGTCCTGCTGCCGTTCGGCCCGCCGGGTGTAGACGATATACTCGTCGGGGCTGAGGTCCCGTTGGAGGTTTTTCGCCCGCCGGCAGCGGGTTGTTGCTGCTGCTGCTGCTGCTGCTTGAGCATGGCAGACACGAGGCTCCGACAGGAACAAGTTTAACTAAGTTCTGACTCTGAAAGGGCTCGAGCAGCGAGCTAAGCTAGCGCGGGGTCCTGCTTCAGCCCGGTCTGAGCGGCTGCTCCGCCGGAGCCGCTGCTTCTGGATCTGACTGCGAACGCAAAGCCCCGCGGTGCTCGGAGGAAAGGCGGCGCGTCTCCGGTTCCTCCTGACCGTCCTCTGGCCGCGTCAGGGCAGCGGGCTGGTGGAGCTCCGGGGCACCGAGCCTCAGATCCTGTAGCCCGGTTGGGAGGCTCTCCGGCCCGGATCGCTCTGCTTCTCTTCTCCCGTTCGGACGAACCGAGCCTCGGAATAAAAGCCGGCGCTTGTGGGGCGGGGTGCGGGCTGGAAGCTGCTTCTGCGGGTCCTGGTGAAAGCTGCGGCCTCTCCGTCCTCCTGAGCGGAAGGTTCCTGCCGGCGCTCATCAACGATCCGGCCGGAGCGAACGACCAGTTGAACGACTGGGGAGTCTGGAGTCACTCCGGAAAAGAGTCAAGCAAATCAAAGTCAATTCAACGTCAATAAATGAACGTAAACTACATTCAAGTAGAGTCAATTAAAATACATTAAAGTCAATTCAAGTAAATTAAATGAAGTCAAGTCAACTCAACCAGGCCCCAGGGAGCGACCACAGCACTTGTCACGATGCATTGAATGTGACTGATTTACACCAAAATGTGACTGAATTTCCGCTTCCTGGAGGATTCCACTCGGGGCGACCGACTCCTCTGTTCAGAGTTCACCGGGAGCCCTTCCTCGGGAGCCGCTCCCCGGTCACCGGGAGCCGCTCCCCGGTCACCGGGAGCCGCTCCCCGGTCACCGTGCGGTGCACCAACTGAACGGCTCTTTTTGAGTGAGTCGCCAGGAAGCGACTCTTAAAAAAACAGTCGAACCTCTCAAGCCCTCCCGTGCCGCACGGGCACGCGCGTTCGGCGCTGACCTACAAGCAGGCGCGTGCACGTGCATTTTCTGCTCTAACCATGAAGATCATTTCTATTCACATCGAAATGATTCTGTGTTCTCATCTATATCCAAACGTACACTCGTTTATATTCTCCTTTGTACTGTGAATAATATTTTAGGAAATAATCCAGTTACACTACAGTTCATATGTTTAGTGTGTATTTGGGTTTAATCCGCAGTGACTAAACCAAGCATGCGCGCATGCGCACCGTGCGTCCCGCTGCAGACTGTCATGGCGGCCTCCGTGCGGAGCGTCAGAGCAGTAGTACTTTCCAGGGTAATAAACCATGTAAACTAGTAAAGTATTAATACTTCAGGCCTTATACCGAGAAGGATCTTAACGCGGATTAAATAATTCACCCCGGCTCGCTGTAAGTACCTTCTGGAGGGTGGAAATCCCTGAGATTATTCCATTAAAATATCAGATTTGATTGAACTTTATAAGAAACAACCATTTAATGTATTGGCTTGAACCTCTGTGGTTTATAAGTTTAGATGCAACAACAGTAGGAAAAGGAGCAGTTCATGGAGGTGGAGGTCAGAGCCTGGCAGCCACTAAAAACACTGTATACATGATAAATACAAATGTGTTTACATGATAAAAACAAATTTCCTGCTTTTGTCAGAATGTGACTTAATCGTATTGTTTATTTTTGTTATTTCCCTCCGTGTCTCCAGAGCCGCAGTTCAGTGGTGAAGTTCTTGATAATACTGTTAAAACATGAATTAGTGTGTCAGATTTAACAAGATATTATAACCATGCAGCAGGTCACATGTGGGTCCCCAGGCTGGTGGCCCCTGGTCTGCAGAAAGACAGCACACTACCGTAGTAGTGTATAGTAGTAGTCGTCGTCGCAGTAATGGGCAGCGGTGTGGTTCAGCAGGTGGAGCGGGTGATTAGTTCGATCCTTGCTCTGGGCAGCAGGTTGACATGTCCTTGAGCAAGGCACTGCATCCCAAACTGCCAGACTCAGTGAAGTGTTGTCTTATTTCAGTGAGCCTGTCCCGGTGTGTGCCATGTTGGGGCAAAGGCTACGCTCCGTCCTCAAGCTTCCTGCCGGGGGCGCACACTTCTCCAGCGGCAGCTATGATGTCATCATTGTGGGCGGCGGCCACGCCGGCACAGAGGCAGCGGCGGCAGCCAGCAGGGTGGGTGCCGCTGCCCTGCTGGTCACCCAGAAAACACAGTCCATTGGTGAGAGCTGGTGAACCAGGTGAACATTAAAAGGATTTAAAGGACAGATCAGTCAACCATCTAACCCCCCCCCCCCAGGTGCCCTGTCCTGCAACCCCTCCTTGGGGGGGGTGGGGAAGGGCCAGCTGGTCCGGGAGGTCGATGCCCTGGACGGCCTGTGTGGGCGAGCGGGAGACTGGGCCGGGATCCACTTTTCCATCTTGAACCGGAGAAAAGGCCCCGCAGTGTGGGGGCCCCGGGCCCAGCTGGACCGGGAGCGCTACAGAGACTTCATCCAGGTAATTTACAATCAGGCTCTTTTCCCAAATCCCTAGTTGCTCCAATGGTCATGGAAGTCTGATCAATGAATACATGGAACTATAAAGTCCAGGTAGAGGGTCCACGTCCATCTCTCCATCCTGACAGGAGGAGGTCTGGAAAGGGTCTGGTGGAGCACCTAATGCAGGTCTCTCTCTCTCGCTCCCTCCCAGACGGAGCTTCAGTCCACTCCCAGGTTAACAGTGATGGAGGGTTCAGTAGAAGACCTGCTGGTCTCAGATCCAGACCCGGATCATCCTGGACGCCACCGCGTCACCGGAATCCGACTCGGTACAAACTCTGCCGTTGGATTTTAATTTCTCCTTCTTTTCAAACCTTCTGATCCTGGCGTCTCATTGTGTCCCCAGCGGACGGGCGCTCCATCACCGGCCACTCAGTGGTGCTGACCACCGGGACCTTCCTTTCGGGTTCCCTATTTGTGGGCCAGAGCTCCTCCCCAGGGGGGAGGATGGGTGAGGCGCCGTCCAGCGCCGGTCTGTCCCGCACCCTGAGGGAGACTCTTGCTCTGAGGGTGGGCCGGCTGAGGACCGGGACACCGCCCCGCATCCTGAAGGACTCAGTGGATCTGTCCAAGGCCCAGATCCACGCAGCTGACCGGGAGCCCACGCCCTTCAGCTTCCTCAACAGCACCACGCGCTGCAAGGTGAGGCCTGCAACGCTGAGAAGATTGTGGATCATCTGGGTGGGGGCTGGAGGCGGGTAACATACAGGACACCAGACCAGTTAGAAGCAGAAGAACTAGCAAAACCTACTGTGCGAGTCAGGAGGTCTGGTTGGTCCAGGTGCTTCTCCTGGACCAACCAGACCTCCACCCTTCCAACCTCCCTCCTCATAAAGAGCCAGATGAGTAACGCAACAGACTTTTTCTCCGCAGCCGGAGGAGCAGCTGCCCTGCTTCCTGCTCCACACCACACCAGGGGTGGAACGGGTGGTTCAGGAGAGTCTGCACCTCAATGCTCACATCCAGCAGGACGCCAAGGGACCCAGGTACCTGTACTACTACTAGTACTATGGGGATGGTAGCTCAGGCGGTAGAGCTGGTGGTCTAGTGATCTAAAGGTTGCTGGTTGGATCCCAGGCTCCTCCTGCTAGCATGCTGTAGTGTCCTTGAGCAAGACACTTAACCCCTAATTGCTCCTGATGGCTGCGTCCGTCGGTGTTTGAACAATTGTAAGTCGCTTTGGATAAAAGCGTCTGCTAAATGACTAAAATGTAAATGTAAATGTAAATGTACTTAGAATGTTACGATGTATCATGCCACAATGTTCCATTGGACAAAAAACGTGAGGATCTGCATCATGGAGCTGAAAGAAGCAATATGAAAATATACTTATTTTAATTTACATACGTCAACCATAGAGGACAGAAACACCCGAAACCACAGATTTAGAAATTCAAACTATAGATTTAGAAACTATTAGTACTATTACTACTACCCCGAATCCACCCAGGGTTACCGTGGTTGGATGGTGTGTTTCCAGGTACTGCCCCTCCATTGAGTCCCGGGTGCTCCGCTTCCCCGGGCGCCGACACCAGGTTTGGCTGGAGCCCGAGGGTGTGACCTCGGAGCTCCTGTACCCCCAGGGTCTGTCCATGACTATGCCCCCCGACATGCAGCTCCACCTCCTCCGAGAAATCCCCGCTCTCCGTCGGGTGGAGATCAGCACACCAGGTGTGGTACCCGATCCGGTTCTCCAGGTTCCCTAGATCTTTGCTCTGTGTTGTCCCGGGTACGGGGGGTCCACCGTGACTTTGGGTTTTCCAGGTTCTGAGCTGTGTTCTGTGTTCTCCAGGGTACGGGGTCCAGTATGACTTTGTGTGCCCCACTCAGCTGGACGCTTCCCTGCAGGTGAAGAGCGCTCAAGGCCTATTTCTGGCCGGACAGATTAATGGAACCACAGGCTACGAGGAGGCCGCCGCCCAGGTGTGAGCCACCAGAAGGTTCTTCTCGGGTTCTCCTCTCTGGGTCCACTCTGTTTCTAGATCATTTCCAGACCTCCTTCCTGTCTCTGTCTCCAGGGCTTGTGGGCGGGAGTGAACGCAGGCCGCCACGGCCTCTCCCTGCCCCCGGTAGCGCTGTCCCGGACAGAGAGCTACATCGGGGTTCTGATCGACGACCTGGTGAGCCGCGGGGTCACGGAGCCCTACCGTATGTTCACCAGCAGGGCGGAGTTCAGGACCTCCCTCAGGCCCGACAATGCAGACCTCCGCCTCACGCTGAAAGGTGCAGGGACACGTTCTGATCCACGTCTGAGTAAGAAGATCTCAATGACATGGGCTTTCATGAACACGCCGTCTCTGTGCCGTTAGGGTTCGAGGACGTGGGCTGCGTGTCTCCTCGACGCCACCGTGAGGTCGTCAGGGTGCGGGACACTCTGCAGGAGGGTGCGGAGGCCCTGCGGGGTCTGGCTCTGTCCACCACCTCCTGGAGGAAGGTTCTGGACAACATCTCTATCAGCCAGACCAAGAACTCCGTCCTCAAGTTAGAGTCCAACACTTTACTGCACAAGTCTAACCTGGTCCAAGGAGTGCAGGAGGTGCTGACCCCACGTTCCTCCTCTGTTCCAGTGGTATGGAGCTGCTGCAGTACAAAGATGTGTCGTTTGAGATGTTGGCCTCCGCCTTCCCAGAATCCCTTTCACCATACATGGAGTTCTCCCAAAGACTGAAGATAGAAGGTAAAGCTTCACCTGGTTAATGACAGAATGAACCATGAGGTGTTCCGTCCGTCTGGCTCTGTTTGAGTTGATGTGATGGGATGCAGATCCAGATGTTTAGCTCCGACTCCTCCTTCCTCTTGTCTCCTTGTCCTCCCTTCTGCTTGTTTTCTCGTCCTCCATCCAGCGGTGTACCGGCCTCACTGCGAGCTGCAGAGGAGGGAGGTGGAGCGGATCCAGGAGGAGGAGGCCATGACTTTGCCCCAGGACCTGGACTACCTTTCCCTGCCTGTGTCCCTGTCCGAAGAGGTCCGACAGCTCTTGGACCGGGTCAAACCCGGCACGGTGAGTCCGGTCCCTGATCCAAGCCTTCTGATTGATTGCTTAACTTGGCCCAAGAAACATTTACTGGCAGAAAAATTCGATTACAATTTTAGCGCTTTCTCAGATTTTCTCAAAATATTTTCAGTTAAGACTTTTTCCAGCACCTCAATGATTTAGTGTGAAACATGTCCGAAGAATTAATCAATATTAACAACATTTTAACAGTGTTTATTATTCCAGTAGAATCCTAGGTTATGATCGGTCAGTGGCAGCAACCAGTGCTCAATTATTTCGGAATGATGACGCTGTGTGTTAATAATGACAGCAACCACTTCATTTGGATCCACGTTCCTGTATCTGCGCTACATGCTAATGCTAACAGAAGCTGGTGGCGCCACATAGAAACTACAACGGAAGTCTCCAGATTAACATTGATAACAGGAATATTAAATTTTAGTTATTACAGTAAATCGTTTATTCATATGTAGGAGAATAGATCACTATGTTGCTGTGACTAGTTAAACATCCTCCTCAGTGTTTTGTATTCAGTAAGTAGCGTTGTAATAATCAGGAGGTGGTCATCAGTAAACAACCTCCTGGTGCTGGGCTTGTTGACTGATGACCAGCGTCTGGACGGACGTTGTCTTTTAATAAGTCTTTGTACAAACCCTGCCCTCTGACTTGGTTTCAGCTCGGAGCCGCCACTCGTCTTCCAGGGATGACTCCAGCTGCCGTGGTCAGTCTACTCCACTACATTCAATACGCCGGGAGAAGCCGCCGCCGCCGCCGGGCGCAGGAAGTGGGTGGAGGAAAACCAGGAAGTGGACACACCGCAGTTTGCGAGCTAAACTAACTTTAGTTCCAAGAAAAGAAAAGTCTCTTGAACAA
Organism: Zeus faber; assembly: GCF_960531495.2. NCBI lineage: Eukaryota > Metazoa > Chordata > Actinopteri > Zeiformes > Zeidae > Zeus > Zeus faber. Next base: position 27,078,379 of record NC_137207.1, read on the forward strand.
GGTCATTGTTTTTATTTTATTCTTCTAAATGTACAATAAATAAATGTTTTCATTTTGTACAAAATTTGTAAGTCTCAAACTGTATAAACAGCTTCAAAATAAAAGCGTGTTCCTCAGGAAATAGTTCATACACCAAGAAAAACCCTTCACTAGACGGTCAGACATTTATTTGGTCCATCATTCCATCTATAGGATCCATCATGTATCTAAACATCCATCTATCTGTGAAGTGCCTCCATCCCAGTGAGGATGATGATGCTGAGTGTGATGAGCGAGCTCTTCTCTGATTGGCTGCCGGCCGTCAGGCTGTGGGCCTCTAGCTCCGCTCCCCCGCTGAAGAACCCGAGCGGGAGCTTCCAGGTGGCCGTGGCTCGACCCCTGGGGGGTTCTGGGTAAACTGTGAGGTCAGCGAACCTCACCTCGGTGCTCACAGCCAGAGAGGAAGAGGAAGGACACTGGAAGGACAAGGAGACACTTCCTGTTTCACACCGACGAGATGAAGACGGCACCGCTGAGGCCATGACGCGGACGGAACCTTAGTTTGCCTCAGTTCATTCGACTGATCAGTCGTCAATAAACATCAAGTACATTTTAAAAGTATCAATACTTTAGTATAATACGTTCTGGTGACTTGAAGATAATATCTGTATTTTTTACATTTCCATAATAGTAATATCAATATCTCGGCCATGGGCGGCGCCTCCTACCTGCACAAGGTCACAGTGGAACAGGAAGCGGGCTCCCAGAATGTAACGCTGTGGGAGGTGGAGCCAACCAAGCCGTGCCCACAACACCTGGATAGAGAGGGAGACAGGCAGGACACAGCCCGTCTCACAGCTCTCCTGGAAGACAGACAGAATTTGGGTTATTTGATTTTTGGGGTTCTTTGTTGTTCTTACTTGTTGTACTGACCTCTTGGGGGGCGGGGCAGCCCTGGGTCAGGACCCGGCTCCAGTCGGGTTCGGGTCCAGAATTCATGGCGAGGAGGTCTGGAGGGTCGGGACCCTGCAGGACCTGGTAGAGCTGGGTCCGGAGCTCAGAGCAGTTCCTGGACAAGGAGCTGGAGACGGGACCAGGGGTTAAAGTGACAGGAAACAGAAAGCACCAGTGATGATGTCAGAGGCGGAGCCCCACCTGAAGCTGCAGCCGCCGATGGTGTCGGTGAGGAACGGGACGGGGGGGCGGCGGCCAAGCTCAGAGGTGCACTGCCCCCCCACCCCCACAGCGAGGATGGTCAGCTGACCTGTTGTCAAGGAAACGTGCACTTCCTGTCTCCTCTGGACCAATCAGGTCTGCTGTTTGAGTCATGTGACCATGTGCATGCAGTACCGCTCACAGACACTAGGTGTTATTTACCACCCAGTAGTACATAAACGGTCCAGGTGATTTAGATAGGCCCTATGATAACCATCCCATAATGAGCTTACCGTCTACACACCACCAGGAACTCCCTACTGTTAGCATGACAACAGGAAGGATACCGGCCGCACCGTTCCATTGAAGCGACCAATCAGAGGCGACCCCCTCGGCAGGCCGGGGGCGTGGCCGGGCGTGGCCGGAGGCGGGTGGGCCCTAACGAGCTGTGGGAGGGAAGGGACATCACAGCTGAGGGGGAGACGGGTCGAGGAAAACACAGGTCTGGTGCGAACGCTTCAGGGAACACACCTGGAAGTCCACAGAGTGTGTCTGGAGGAACTGCTGTTCCACAGCCACATCACCCGTTTCCACGGTAACTGTGGCAAACACCAACTCCCCACTTCCTGTTATGCCAATGACAAACCGCACCTGAACCAGGACCAGATACAGGGTCAGATCCAGGATCAGATCATGGGCAGGATCCAGGACCAGGTAAAGAGCGGGCGTTACCTTGGTGACAACGCTGCGACAGGAGCCGCCCTCTCTACTGGGATCAGACCATTTGGACAGTGAAGACACTGGGATCTGAGAGAAGACGAACAACAAGATGAAAACTCATTCTCAATTTCAGTATGTGTGGTGTTGTTAGAGGACTGACCAGCAGGGGGCTCCCTTGCAGCCTGTCCACCGTGGGGCGCTGTGTGGAAACAGGTTGTTAGTTTGAATCCTGACACTGCTCAGTGTGGACACTGCAGCTCCTGCTCAGCTCCTACCTTGAGCAGACTGAAGCCAGAGAAGTAGGAGCGTGCACGGAGCGCTGGGTCCTCTGTGCACGAGCGGGTGGACACGGTGCGCGTGCATGACATGGATCCAGACCTGAGGAACCCTGAGGAACCAGAGCAGAACTTGAGGAACCTTCAGAAGAACTTCAGGTCTTGGAGATGCTCCAGAAGATTAGACATTAAAGACATTAAATCTGATGTCCATCCCACCGTCGTTCTGCACGGAGCTCTGCCTGTCTTACTGCTTGTACTACTGTTTGTCCTCTTGCCTGTCTTACTGTCCGACTGCCTTCCTGTCCATTTTACTGCCTATCTGTCTGCCTGTCTCACTGTCTTTCTGCCTGTCTTACTGGCTGGGTTGCGGTTAACGCACGCTGCTGTTGCCCCCGGCGACGGCTGCCGCAGGAAGCCATATAGCGACGCCTTGGGGTGAAAGGCCATGATGACATCATCAACCTACGACAGAGAGACAGCATCAGGTGGTTGTCATGGAAACAGCACAGTCAGACAGGCAAGCAGGTCGGCCATCTTGGTTTTACCCTGTAGAAGGCTCTGGAGTGGGGGGCGGAGTCCGGAGAGCCTGGTGAGAAGTGGAAGGAGTCTCCCACGGGTGGAGGTGGAGAAGGAGGTGGAGGTCTGGCTGCTGCGCTTCCTGCTGGAGGGAGAATCACATCGATAAATGCTTCATGTGGCCACTGGAGGCAGAGCTGCTGACAGGAAGTGATGACGTGAAAGAGGAAGAGAGTCATGTGACTCAGATCAGCTGACTTACCTTCAGGGCCAAAGCACAACAACGAGTCTGTTGCCGTGACGACCGATGGGTCAACGTTGGCTCTGAATATCAACCATTTCTCCACGCAAAACCCCGACCTGAAAACACAGACAACGATATATACACACACATATATATACATACATACATACGTACATACATATGTGTGTACACATATACATACATATATATATACATACATACATACATACATACATACATACACATATATATATATATATACATACATACATACATACATACACATATATATATATATACATACACACATATATATATATATATATATATATATATATATATATATATATATACACATATACATATATACATATATATATATATATATATATATATATATACACATACATACATACATACATACATACATACATATGTGTGTACACATATACATACATATATACATACATATATATATATACATACATATATATATATACATACATATATATATATATATATATATATATATATATATATATATATATATATACACATACATATATACATACACATACATATATACATGTGTGTATACACATACATATATAGACATATATAGACATATATAGACATATATATATATAGACATATATATATATATATATATATATATATATATATATATATATATATATATATATATATATATATACACACACACACACATATATATGTACAGTATATACACATACATACAGGGTTAGGGGTAGGTGAAGGCCTAGGTCGTCATCCCGAGGGGGGGCGCAGTGATGGAGCGATAGGGCCACATTTTGCTTACCTGTCTCCCTCTCTGACGGGACTGACGCTGTGCGCACCAGAACTGTGTGTTTGTATTTAAGATGTAGGTTATTTTATTTTAAGACTCCTTAACATGTGCATATGCCTCGCCCCCACACTGTTTTGAGTTGTTTTATTTGGAGGAACGGGGCACGGGTCATTTATTATTGACCTTATTTATAATTCCTCATTGAGATGTTGTCTCAGTACATTTTGTAAACGTCGATGTGTTTTATCCTGTTGTTGTAATAAACACTGACTGGGGCAAAAGGAAAGCTCCACTTGGATCCCAGTCCACGGACGGGTTTCTGACCCGTTCAGCTCGTTGACTTTCAGGGGGAAGCCCTACATACAGTATACATATACATACAGTATATGTATACATATACATACAGTGCTCATACAGTATACATATACATACAGTATATGTATACATATAAATACAGTGCTCATACAGTATACATACAGTATAGACACAGTATACATATACATACGGTATATGTATACAGTATACATACAGTATACACACAGTATACATATACATACAGTATATGTATATACATACAGTATACATACTTTCAGTAAACACACAGTATATGTATACATACAGTATACATATACTGTACATACAGTATGAATTTATATACAGTATGCATACACATGCAGTATAAATACATACACAATATGCATTTACATACAGTATACAAACACACAGTATACATATACAGTGGGGCAAAAAAGTACTAAGTCAGCCACCAGTTGTGCAAGTTCTCCCACTTAAAAAGACGAGAGAGGCCTGTAATTTTCATCATAGGTTCACTTCGACTATGAGAGACAGAATGAGAAAAAAAATCCAGAAAATCACATTGTCTGATTTTTAAAGAATTTATTTGCAAATGATGGTGGAAAATAGGTATTTGGTCAATAACAAAAGTTCATCTCAATACTTTGTTATATACCCTTTGTTTGCAATGACAGAGGTCAAACATTTTCTGTAAGTCTTCACAAGGTTTTCACACACTGTTGCTGGTATTTTGGCCCATTCCTCCATGCAGATCTCCTCTAGAGCAGTGATGTTTTGGGGCTGTTGCTGGGCAACACAGACTTTCAACTCCCTCCAAAGATTTTCTATAAAGTTGAGATCTGGAGACTGGCTAGGCCACTCCAGGACCTTGAAATGCTTCTTACGAAGCCACTCCTTCGTTGCCCGGGCGGTGTGTTTGGGATCATTGTGATGCTGAAAGACCCAGCCACGTTTCATCTTCAATGCCCTTGCTGATGGAAGGAGGTTTTCACTCAAAATCTCACGATACATGGCCCCATTCAACAGCCCCAAAGCATGATGTTTCCACCCCCATGCTTCACAGTAGGTATGGTGTTCTTTGGATGCAACTCAGCTTTCTTTCTCCTCCAAACACGACAAGTTGAGTTTTTACCAAAAAGTTCTATTTTGGTTTCATCTGACCATATGACATTCTCCCAATCCTCTTCTGGATCATCCAAATGCTCTGTAGCAAACTTCAGACGGGCCTGGACATGTACTGGCTTAAGCAGGGGGACATGTCTGGCACTGCAGGATTGGAGTCCCTGGCGGCGTAGTGTGTTACTGATGGTGATTCTGGGATGTTTGCTCACCGTTCTTGTGATAATTTTGACCCCACGGGGTGAGATCTTGCGTGGAGCCCCAGATGGAGGGAGATTATCAGTGGTCTTGTATGTCTTCCATTTTCTAATAATTGCTCCCACAGTTGATTTCTTCACAACAAGCTGTTGACCTATTGCAGATTCAGTCTTCCCAGCCTGGTGCAGGTCTACAATTTTGTTTCTGGTGTCCTTTGACAGCTCTTTGGTCTTGGCCATAGTGGAGTTTGGAGTGTGACTGTTTGAGGTTGTGGACAGGTGTCTTTTATACTGATAACCAGTTCAAACAGGTGCCATTAATACAGGTAACGAGTGGAGGACAGAGGAGCCTCTTAAAGAAAAAGTTACACGTCTGTGAAAGCCAGAAATCTTGCTTGTTTGTAGGTGACCAAATACTTATTTTACAGAGGAAATTACCAATTAATTCATTAAAAATCCTACAATGTGATTTCCTGGATTCTTTCCCCCCATTCTGTCTCTCATAGTCCAAGTGAACCTATGATGAAAATTACAGGCCTCTCTCATCTTAAGTGGGAGAACTTGTACAATTGGTGGCTGACTAAATACTTTTTTGCCCCACTTTACATTGACATATATCTTTCATTGACTGCTGGACCTACTGGTCCTGGCTGCAGCTGACATCTTGGCTCAGCTCAGATCCACAGTCTACAGCGTCACAGCAACAGTCACACAGCGGGGTGACATCACACTGACACACTGAGGAGCAGAGGTACACACCGGTTACACACCGGTTACACACTGTGCTTTCATCACACACACAAATATTGTAGAAGCAATGATCAGTCACGTGGACTGTTGATTAGAAGAGCAGAACTGTCGGCATTACTTTAGGAACAGACATTTCATGACATCACCGTGTGACCAGAACCAGGATGCAATACTCTGAGATCAGCATCTTGACATGATATCCACATCTGGCCTCTACAGCTTCCTTACTGTCAAGCAAGGACAGACTCCGGCTCTAGCGGCAGTGCCTTGCTCAAGGGCATCGGCATGAGAGTGTGACTCCCACATGTCTTAAAGGAGGAAACCAGATGAACATGGGAGATCCACACGGAACAACAGGAGGAGGAGGATACCTGGGCCGGGGCCAATGTGCTGCGTGGTGCTGGAGGGTCCGGAGGGGGTCACTTCGGTGCCGGACCCTTGACTCACCGCCGCGGTAGAACCGCTGAGGGTAGAACTGGACAGGTCCTGGTCCTCTGCCAGACCACCTGGGCCATGGGTCGGGCTGACCCCTCCGCCCTCTGGGCTGCTGGTGCTGGGGCTGGTGCTGGTGGTGTCAGGAGGCAGAAGAACAAGCAGGGACCAGAGCAGCTGGGGAGGCATCGCACCGAGCTGCTCTGGATACTGCCAAGCAGCTATACTACACTGCTGCTTAGTAGCTGCCTGCCTCCCTGCCTGCCTGCCTGCCTGCCTGCCTGGCTGTCTGTCTGTCTGCCTGCCTGCCTCTCTGTCTGCTTGCCTGCCTCTCTGTCTGTCTGTCTGTCTGTCTGTCTGTTTGTTGATCTCTCTCTCTCGGCGTCATGTAACCTAGCAACGGCTGGCTAAGCTAGGTAGCTCACACGTACTTCTGGTTTCAAAAACGACGTATTATGAACTAACTGACTTAACTGAGTGAGTATAACAAACCGCACACGGAAACTGTAGTAGTAATAATAATAATCATCCTAATAATAATAATTAGGGACGGACGCGTGGCGCGCGGTATCAACAACGTTGGAGCTGGGCGCGTCCCTGTGACGTCACCTAGACACCGGAACCGGAAAACCCCTGAGAGTTGAAAAATGTAAAAACTAGTTTGAAAGTTCCCGCGCTGTCCCGTGAGCTCTCACAGAAGACAAACAGACAGATGGGAAACGATCAACGGAAAAACAGCGACAAACCACAGGAAAATGGAGGTTTAATAATGATGAAATCCTCCTGGACAGAGCACAGCACCTCCCCAACGAGAGAGAGGGAGAGAAATAGATAAATAGAAATATACTCAAAATATACGATGCCCAAAAACTTCACAAAAACATTAGAGCATCGAAAAACATCAAAATAAATTACGCCGCAAAATGTCCAAAAACGACATGCTATACTATATCGGACAACGACAAAATGTAGCACGCCAAAAACTTCCAAAAACAACATACTATGTCGAAAAACGTCAAGAAATGCTAGACTGAAGAACTTCCAAAAACGGCATACTGAACTATGTCGAAAAACATCAAAATAAACGACACCGAAAAACTTCCAAAACGACATTGAAGAAAAACGTCACAATGTACTATGCTGAAAAACTCCCAAAAATGACATACTATACTCTGCCGACAAATGTCAAAATATTCTACATGGAAAAACGTCCAAAAATGACAATTACTATGTTGAAAAACGTAAAAATATAGCTCGCCGAAAAACTTCCAAAGGCAACCTCCTACACTATGTCAAACAACGTCTAAGTATATGACACGGAAAAACGTCAAAAAACAACAAACTAAAATCGGACGAAAAAAGTCAAATACACTTTGCAAAGAAAAGTCCCAAAACGACATAATATACTATGTCGAAAAACGTCAAAATATACTACGCCGAAAAACTTGCCAAAGCAACATGCTATATCATGTCAAAAAATGTGAAAATATACCACATGGAAAAACTTCCAAAAGCGACAATTGCAATGTCGAAAAACGTCAAAATATACTACACTGAAAAACATCCAAAAGCGACATACTATACTTCAAAGAAAAACATCAAAATATGCAATACAGATACGCTATACTATGTTGAAAAATGACACAGTGTACTTTGCTGAAAAACCTCAAAAAACGACATACTATATATTTGGACGAAAAACATCAAAATATACTACGCCGAAAAACCTCAAAAAACGAAAATTTCCATGTCAAAAATGTCCAAGTATAGTCAGACGAAAAACTTCCATAAACAACATACTATGTTGAAAAACATCAAAATAGACTTGGCTGAAAAACTTCCAAAAACGACATACTATACTCTGCCGACAAATGTCAAAATATACAACATGGAAAAAACATCCAAAAATGACAATTACTATGTCGAAAATGTCAAAATATATTACACAGATAAAAATCCTAAAACGCCTGTGGGTGTCTCTGCCCACAGGTCAGGGTTTATGGAGAGAGACGGAGTCTTTCTGGCCGTGGTGCGCCCACATGGCAAGAGTTTTTATTGTCCACTTCACAATAAGGTACGCTTATATATAACAAATTATGATTATTGTTTTTATTATAAGAATAATGCGGATGATAATGATCCTCTCAGGCGCAGGAGGAATGGTTTTCCGCTGCTGGGCTGCTGACGAGCCCGTGCGCCGCTCCCCTCTGCAAGACAGACAAAACATCAAGCTGCCGGCCTCCAGTCGACGCCAGGCACCTTGGTGGCCGCGGGAAAGGGAACCGCGCTGTCCTCCGCAGCCGGTGCTTGACCACGCCCCTATGTCCGCCACAACGACATGCATTAAAATGTCGAAAAACCTCAGAGAGTCAGAGAATATATGGTCAGTTCGACGTCACAGATACAGAGAGTGTACAGTCAGCTTGAACTCACAGCTGCAGGAAATCATTGGTCAGGCCCAGATAAGGCAAGCCTTGAGGATGGGGAAAGCTTTTTGGCAGGAACCCAAGGGAGGACACAATCTAAAAGGTTTGTGAAACAATTTACCCTGTGTGCAGAAATAACAGTGTGTGACTGGAAGCTACATGAAGTTGTCCTCTTCATTGTGTGTGTGCATATATGTTTATGTGATTACATGGATTAAGATATATTGTTACATGTCATCCTTATAATCATATAAACATAAGGATAATAAAAAAAAAAAACGATGGAAAATGTAAATACTACAACATGAAATGTAAAAACATCAAAATAGAATGGTAAAAATGAAATACATGCGGGGAACAAAATATAGATGTAAAGCACATCACACCAGAAAACAAAGCAACAACCAACCTCAATAGGTACATTTAAATGTATACTTAGAATAAAGCGGGAACAAATTCAATAAATTAAATTATCGTTGCATAAGAAATAAATGGTGTGTCAACAAATAACACGTTTGTATATAGTTATCAGAAAAATCCTAGCCTTTGACGTCCGGTAAAACCCAGTGGGAAACCCAGGAAGGCCTTTTGATGGAGGGGCGAAGGAAAAAGATGACCATATAACAAGGTGGGGAGTGGCCAGGCTAGAGGGGGATCGGACCGGAGGGGCGTGGGGTCCAAGGTTCATCTGGTGGAATGTTGAGTTCTTTACCACCTCTATATCTACCTCTGAGGGGCTCCATGCTTATAGTGGACCTGTCTCATAGAGGAACCATAGACCGCAGCCAACAGCCAGATTTCCATTTCCAGCTTGGCCAGGGGTGAGGGCGTATCTAAGGATGGAAACAAAGAGGAAAATTCAGGTTGCGCCAGAAGTGCCATTTGCTGCACTGTGGACTGGCCGAGTCGTGGGTCAGACAATGGTCGACGGTTCAGACCATACAACAAACCTCCATACTCTCACAGATTCCGTTTACACACAAAACACAACAATAATTCATACAACACTTAACACACACACGGTTATTCTCTGCACAGGGATATTGCCACTGTATCTGCATTTTTGCTGTATGTTCGGCTGGTACTGAAAAGGTGGAGGTTTTTGGTTCTGTGACAATTCCGCTGCTGGGAGATTGTTGATAAAACAAGCTCTGTGAATGGAGCCCGTGAGCAGATAACAGGTGGCTCTGCACTCCTGGTTGGAAGGAGAAATATAGATTAGACGATACAGAATACAGAATAATTTAGTGCTGAGGTGTCTTGGACTGTGTGGCGTCCCAAGACAGTACCCATTGTATAAGATAGTTATTAACAGACGGACGAGACGAGAGAGAGAGCCCATTGTCAGGGGTCCCGGTGATAAGGGAGGTGAAAATGTGAACGGTGACCTATGTACGGGAATCAGATGGTCAACGTTGTCTCTGGTCAAGCATTAAAGCACCTGCCCGACTTTCATTCGACAGAGAATCCATCGGGCTCGGTTCTCTCCTGCACGTCCATGGAAGGTCTGGTCTGATGCTGTTCTTTTGTAATAAACCTATTATTTTACTCAAGTCAGCGTCAGGGGTCACTCCTTCTTCATCAACACATCAAATTCATCAAGAAACTACAGCGCTTAATAAAAAAATGGAATAAAAGAAACAAAGAATAAACCATAGCCTGTACTCACTATATTCTAAGAATTGCATCACTATATCTAGACAGCTATGATATTGTCTTGTGTTCCTCTGACCTGGACACATGCCACAAAGACTCACAAACGTATTTGACTCTTTGGCACAACAAACTCATAGTTAAAAGACCACTGACTGGGGACCTGAGAGTTCTTGCTGGTTCGTGAATAATAAGCATTTATTTTATATAGAGGTGCACGGCCATTTATAGCTTTATTTACAAGTAGCAGAATTTTAAAATCAATCCTGGTTTTAACAGGGAGCCAATGTAGAGATGTAAGAACAGGTGCGACGTGTTCAAACGTTTACTTTCTGTCAGTGGCGGCAGGTAGGGCGGCTTGGTTGCGTGGGGAACAGAATTGGATTTTTATGTTTGCCGTGTCAAGCAGACGCACATGATAACGCAAAAATCTTTGTGGTGTCATTTGTGTTGGTTTACCACTTTGTAGGATCAGTTCTAATTTAGAAGAGAAATATGCAACTGGGCAGAGTCTTCCCCTATGGGGTTGAGACAGCAACGATAGCACAGATCCACCCTCTTGATCCACAAACTGAGTAAACAGGAGTCTATAGTCAGATCAGTGGCCGCCCAAGCCTGGGGTGTCCTGTGTATGTGTGTGTTTCACCTGACCAGGGTGTGCAGAGCCATGGCTTGGGTCGTTCCCTGGGGTCCCCTCCTCCCGGCGCCAACTCCCCTGTTTGACCCCGGTTGCCCTTCGGTCGTCTCTTTGGCGCCGTGGGACAGGCATGGGCCCGGTGTCCTGTCCCGTGAGCTCTCACAGAAGACAAACAGACAGATGGGAAACGATCAACAGAAAAACAGTGACAAACCACAGGAAAATGGAGGTTTAATAATGATGAAATCCTCCTGGACAGAGCACAGCACCTCCCCAACGAGAGAGAGGGAGAGAAATAGATAAATAGAAATATACTCAAAATATACGATGCCCAAAAACTTCACAAAAACATTAGAGCATCGAAAAACATCAAAATAAATTACGCCGCAAAATGTCCAAAAACGACATGCTATACTATATCGGACAACGACAAAATGTAGCACGCCGAAAACTTCCAAAAACAACATACTATGTCGAAAAACGTCAAGAAATGCTAGACTGAAGAACTTCCAAAAACGGCATACTGAACTATGTCGAAAAACATCAAAATAAACGACACCGAAAAACTTCCAAAACGACATTGAAGAAAAACGTCACAATGTACTATGCTGAAAAACTCCCAAAAATGACATACTATACTCTGCCGACAAATGTCAAAATATACTACATGGAAAAACGTCCAAAAATGACAATTACTATGTTGAAAAACTTAAAAATATAGCTCGCCGAAAAACTTCCAAAGGCAACCTCCTACACTATGTCAAACAACGTCTAAGTATATGACACGGAAAAACGTCAAAAAACAACAAACTAAAATCGGACGAAAAAAGTCAAAATACACTTTGCAAAGAAAAGTCCCAAAACGACATAATATACTATGTCGAAAAACGTCAAAATATACTACGCCGAAAAACTTGCCAAAGCAACATGCTATATCATGTCAAAAAATGTGAAAATATACCACATGGAAAAACGTCCAAAAACGACAATTGCAATGTCGAAAAACGTCCAAAAGCGACATACTATACTTCAAAGAAAAACATCAAAATATGCAATACAGATACGCTATACTATGTTGAAAAATGACACAGTGTAATTTGCTGAAAAACCTCGAAAAAAACGACATACTATATATTTGGACGAAAAACATCAAAATATACTACGCCGAAAAACCTCAAAAAACGAAAATTTCCATGTCAAAAATGTCCAAGTATAGTCAGACGAAAAACTTCCATAAACAACATACTATGTTGAAAAACATCAAAATAGACTTGGCTGAAAAACTTCCAAAAACGACATACTATACTCTGCCGACAAATGTCAAAATATACAACATGGAAAAAACATCCAAAAATGACAATTACTATGTCGAAAATGTCAAAATATATTACACAGATAAAAATCCTAAAACGCCTGTGGGTGTCTCTGCCCACAGGTCAGGGTTTAGGGAGAGAGACGGAGTCTTTCTGGCCGTGGTGCGCCCACATGGCAAGAGTTTTTATTGTCCACTTCACAATAAGGTACGCTTATATATAACAAATTATGATTATTGTTTTTATTATAAGAATAATGCGGATGATAATGATCCTCTCAGGCGCAGGAGGAATGGTTTTCCGCTGCTGGGCTGCTGACGAGCCCGTGCGCCGCTCCCCTCTGCAAGACAGACAAAACATCAAGCTGCCGGCCTCCAGTCGACGCCAGGCACCTTGGTGGCCGCGGGAAAGGGAACCGCGCTGTCCTCCGCAGCCGGTGCTTGACCACGCCCCTATGTCCGCCACAACGACATGCATTAAAATGTCGAAAAACCTCAGTCTGACCTCAGACTGAGGTGTCTTGGAATGTGTGGCGTCCCAAGACAGTACCCATTGTGTAAGATAATTATTAACAGACGGACAAGACGAGAGAGAGAGCCCATTGTCAGGGGTCCCGGTGATAAGGGAGGTGAAAATGTGAACGGTGACCTATGTACGGGAATCAGATGGTCAACGTTGTCTCTGGTCAAGCATTAAAGCACCTGCCCGACTTTCATTCGACAGAGAATCCATCGGGCTCGGTTCTCTCCTGCACGTCCATGGAAGGTCTGGTCTGATGCTGTTCTTTTGTAATAAACCTATTATTTTACTCAAGTCAGGTCTAGAGATGTAAGAACAGGTGCAATGTGTTCAAACGTTTACTTTCTGTCAGTGGCGGCAGGTAGGGCGGCTTGGTTGAGTGGGGAACAGAATTGGATTTTTATGTTTGCCGTGTCAAGCAGACGCACATGATAACGCAAAAATCTTTGTGGGGTCATTTGTGTTGGTTTACCACTTTGTAGGATCAGTTCTAATTTAGAAGAGAAATATGCAACTGGGCAGAGTCTTCCCCTATGGGGTTGAGACAGCAACGATAGCACAGATCCACCCTCTTGATCCACAAACTGAGTAAACAGGAGTCTATAGTCAGATCAGTGGCCGCCCAAGCCTGGGGTGTCCTGTGTGTGTGTGTGTTTCACCTGACCAGGGTGTGCAGAGCCATGGCTTGGGTCGTTCCCTGGGGTCCCCTCCTTCCGGCGCCAACTCCCCTGTTTGACCCCGGTTGCCCTGCGGTCGTCTCTTTGGCGCCGTGGGACAGGCATGGGCCCTGTGTCCTTCCTGGCCGCGGCGATAGCAGGTGCTGTGGCCTAGGTTGTGACCACCTCGGCCTCGGCGACTGAGACGGCTTCCACGGAATCCCCCACCTCGTTGGGTCTGGCCTGAGGTGTTTTGCTGAGGCCGTGATGGACCTCGCTGACCTTGAGTGAGGGCCTGAGCGAGCAGGGTCGTCTGGGTCTGGGACTCACGTTGTTTCTCTTGTATGCGGTCTTTGTCCCTTTGCTGTGTCTCGTAGGCGTGTTCAGCGTGGAGGACGGCGTCAGCGAGGGTCGTCGTCTTCCAGGAGCGTTCCGATATGTCACGAGTGGGAACATCAGTCCGTTGATGAATGCGGAGCGTAGATGAGTCTCATATGGTGTCAGGGGAGGTGGCCCCATCTTTCCAGTTTTCACCAGTCCACTGTGGTTGTGGAAAACAACTTTCAGGTGTCGGGCGTAGGCTCGTGTCCCATCGTCGTGGCTGTCGAGGTCGGCCGCTGGTATTTCTGCGTTGATGATGTTAGGTTCGTTGTTAATGACGTGGTTGGGTAAATTTGGAGGGTGACGCCATATGGGAGGATGGGAGTCCAGGTCCAGAACCAGTATTTTCACTGGTAATGTCGTGACATTTGTCACCTGGAAGACGACGACCCTCGCTGACGCCGTCCTCCACGCTGAACACGCCTACGAGACACAGCAAAGGGACAAAGACCGCATACAAGAGAAACAACGTGAGTCCCAGACCCAGACGAACACGCTCGCTCAGGCCCTCACTCAAGGTCAGCGAGGTCCATCACGGCCTCAGCAAAACACCTCAGGCCAGACCCAACAAGGCGGGGGATTCCGTGGAAGCCGTCTCAGTCGCCGAGGCCGAGGAGGTCACAACCTAGGCCACAGCACCTGCTATCGCCGCGGCCAGGAAGGACACCGGGCCCACGCCTGTCCCACGGCACTGTTATCTGCTCACGGGCACCATTCACAGAGCTTGTTTTACCAACAGTCTCCCAGCAGCAGAATTATCACAGAACCAAAAACCTCCACCTTTTCAGTACCAGCCAAACATACAGTAAAAATGCAGATACAGTGGCAATATAACTGTGCAGAAAATAAGTGTGTGTGTGTTAAGTGTTGTATGAATTATTGTTGTGTTTTGTGTGTAAACGGAATCTGTGAGAGTATAGGGGTTTGTTGTATGGTCTGAACCGTCGACCATCATCTGACCCACAACTCGGCCAGTCTACAGGGCCCATAGGAACTAAGGTGCGTAGAGCCATTTTGGAAATGTATCAGTGTGGACTGTCTGGGAAGTGGTAAGACGTTGTTAATTGGAGAATGTCTGTTTCCTGAAATTAATGTTGTTTGAGTGCTGTTGGGATAAAGATGACGGAAATATTATTGTATTTTGAGGGAAATAGAACGAAATGGAAAAGTGGATGAGAAATGGACTGTTAAAAGTCACGAACGGAGGTAGATGGAAGTGAGCGGCTCAAGAGTTGGCGCGTACTGAGAGAAGTTTCTGAAAGAGATTCCAACAGCATGTGCTCTGCTGATGACATGTGAATGTGTGTGTGTGACTAACCGTGCCCAGGATCCACAGCTAAGCCACCGCCGTTATTAATAGTACTCCTGATACTGTGGCATTGTGTTCAACCGCTAAAAGAAAATTGGGTCGTCAAACCGACAACCCCACAATCAATGGAGTACACATGGCCACACGCCATACGTCTGCATGATACACTGCACCCATGTCAACCAAAAAAAACACAATCTGTAAACGCCCCGTGTGTCTACATAGAAGCTTTTGAAGTTCCAAGGGAGGTCCACTCACAAATTTAGGCACAAAACCAAATTTCAGGTGGATTTGCGTCCATACAATACTTAGTCCCCGGTGAAAAACTGACAAAAATGTGGATGAATTACATTTTTGTGAACTACATCTATTATTATCAACAAGGCTTTGCCAATTACATGTTTCAATTGTTCGAGGCCCTCGATGAGCAGCTAGACGCAATTTCTGTGGAATACTGCCTGGCTGGACAAAATATTCGGCAAATGGGGAGTCCTACTCCAATGCCGGTGTCACAATGCCTGTTATTTGTTTTATTAGGATGTTCATCTGTTGTTGTGGGGTTTTGGGATGTGTTTTTCATTTTGTTATGCATTTCTTCATTTCGTTGTTATTTGTTTTATTCTTCGTTTCTTTGAAGGCTCTTTTATTCAGTACGTGGAGATGTGGACTACCCCCACTTTCACGAGTCTGGCAATTGTCCCACCGGCTGGGTGGCAACTCACCTCAATGGGAATCTGAAAATTGGGGATTTGCTTCGAACTTGGGGTGGCTCTGGCACCTGTTGGGCCTTTGCTGTTGTGAGTAACGATGGTCCCGGTCAGTTTGCTGCGCTTGCAAGTGTCACTAATCCTGGTTAGATTGCTAAGATTGGAAAGAAAGCCTAGGGGTCCTTCTGGACAGCCAGACAGAGACACACGAAGTCAATCTGTTCACTTCTCAGACTCAGACAAACATCTCTTCCATCAGCCTCGTCATTGCCCTTGAGAAAGCACAATCTGTGAGTTAATTCATGTTATTGGTGTATGTATACAGTGTGTTAACAGTATGAAATCATATTAACAGGTGATTTACATCTGCATAGAGACTGATCCTTAATCAGCATATTTCTGTACTGTTTCACATTTTTACACCACTTCCATTACATGCTGCATATGGTGCCCCCAGGTGTCACTGTGAATGATTACATCTTCTAAGTAGGCGGCAGTGTATGCTACATGTGGACGCAGAACCCGGTCAATGAGTCTCTGAAGGGTGGCTCCTGGACCCGAACAACCTGAATAGAAGCATTACAAATTGGTACAACCCAAACAGAGGGGAGAAAGCTGTTTTTTCCTTGAACCACAAAGAAGCAAACCGACACATTGGGCTTACCTACCAGCAGGATGGAACTACACCAGTCTGTTGTAGACTCCTCTATCACCCCCATGTCCAGCATGGGCTTCAATTCTGCCTGCACGACTTTGCGTTTATGTTCGGGCAGGTGGTACGGTTAGGAGTTTACTATAACCCTTGAGTCGTCTCCCCATGCGGGTGAATGAGGGATGTGTGGCCCAGCAGGCGGGAGAAGACATCAGAAAACTAGCATTGTGACGCGGCCGCATGCGGGCTCTGGCCTGTTGAGAGATGGTTACAGGAAATCGGTTACAGGATCGGTCGGTTTTTGGAACCTCCAGCCCCAATTCATCTCCCTTGATCCTTGCAGTTGCCAGACATACGGACACTCCCGCCTTCCACTGCTTCAGGAGGTAAAGGTTTTAAACCTGAGTCACCCTGCTAGTGTGCAAGTGCACAACCTCATAATTGACCTCCCCAACCTGCCATGTTGTGAGTTAATTCTCCCATGAAAACCACCCCAGCATTTGTAGCTTTGCTTGCAGGTCCATGACATACTGAACTTTGTTCTTACTGGTGTTAGGACCTTCCTCCCAGTATTCCTTAATTAGGTCAAGCAGTCCCCTGGGGTCCACTTTTTTTTAATTTTAATTCTATTTTTTTAACCTGTGCTGTCAGCATGCTGGACATACAACAGAGTATTTGTTCCGTTGCATCTAGGACAGAGTTAGTCTGCAAATGCTTCTCAACCTGTAATGCAACTCTTTATTCATTCTTAAATCGTCAACAACTTCAACATCATCAACACAGTTTTTGGTTATACGGAACAACCACCAACACCCCTCTTTGGAGAACTATTTATCATGTTTGGGTCTAATAACAACGGATCACTGCTCCAACAGGGGGTGACTCACCACGGGTGAGACAATTAAACACAGAACCAAACAACATTTACACAAAATCCTAAACATTGGATGACAACATGTATTGAAAAACAGTGAATTAGGTCCAGGAAAAGTGGAACTACAACTGGTCACGTGGCCTCTTCCTGTCAAAGTTATGGCAGCGAATGAGGGAGGAAAGGAAAGGAATGCACCCAGGAGGGAGCTGGGGTGTGTGTGTGTGTGTGTGTGTGTGTGTGTGTGTGTGTGTGTGTGTGTGTGTGTGTGTGTGTGTGTGTGTGTGTGTGTGTGTGTGTGTGTGTGTGTGTGTAAGGTGTCCACCGGTGAGTGTACAGGACTGATCCCAGTTGGTTCTGGTATATAAGTTATGTCATTGCGCCTCCAAGCAGCGGAAAGGACCCCGAAGCCCCCCGAGCTCCGCAGTTGCGTAGACCCTACGGCTGCAGGAAAGCCCCAAGCACTCTGTCCTGCGGCCACAGAAGGCCCCCGGGCCCCCAGACCCGAGTAACCCCCCACACCCCCACCCACACCCACAACAGCAAGCAGCATGAGTTTATCATGGTTACCAAAGCAAAAATACTCACTGGCCAAAACCAAGAACATAAAATGATGGTAATAATCCGTGTCCGCAGTGCAGTGATCTGCACCACACGATCCCCACTGAAAGACAAAACAACATAAGAAAACTCCCCCAGCTAGACTAACCAGCACTAAAGAGGCTGATAGGTTATAAACTATGACAAAGTTCAATAGTCTTTTGACTGTTTGCTCAGAGTGCAAAGTCCAGAGGAGGAGCTGCTGCTCAGCGTCCCTCTGGACTGCCCCCTCCCACCAAATCCAGATTGAGCTCCTGATAAGACAGCAGAGTGGAGGTGGGCTGGGGGCGTTATGTAACATCCCTTTATGGCAGCAGGTCTGGTGGACTCGGCTCAGAGCAGAACACAAAGCAGAGCGACGATCTGTCTGGAGCAGCTCTTCCTGAAGGGATTTACTCACAGAGAGGAATGTCCACAACACCTCAGTGGTAGAAGACACTGCTGACCAACGCCTGATTGACTTTCTGGAAGTTTTCCTGCCGCTGGCGTCTCGGTTTGTTTTTCCCAATTTCCTGATGAGAGATCCGTGAACGATGTCTGGAGAGGAGAGTATATCGTATACCGAGTCGATCCATAGAGCCAAGAACATCTACCGCTTCCCCCTGATCCCGGTCAGAGGCATCCCTCTCATGAGCCACATTGCCAACAACTGGGACGAGATCTGTGCCTTCCAGCCGCACCCCTCCGACCTGCTGATCGCCACCTACCCCAAAGCAGGTACTGCTTAGAACCAGGTCACTCAAAAGTTATTTCATAATGCCTTTTTCTTATTTTATGATTATTTGGAAAAAAGCAAATGAACGCAGCAGCTGCCTTCACGCATGAGTGCCACACAACTCAACACTTTGTCCTAGAAAAAGAGATCTTCTTCATCTGATCTTCATCCATTGATAAGTGACCACCAGCGCTGTGACCCGGGACCTTTACAACTTGGAATTTGTTTGAAAAAATAGACCTTCTTAGGGTTTAAGGTTTGAATTGATCTGAGATTAAGGATAAGCATAGTTTAGTAAATCCTAGTTTCAAAAAGATGAATCCAAGATAAAGACTATGCACTTAAATGGAATTTTACATTCGTAAACTATTGATTAATGAATAAACTGAGATTTTAATCTAGATTTAGGCTGTAAATCTGTAAAACCTGGATTGTAAATATTATACCTTCACTATCACCTCCAAAATCCAAAATTTCTGTCATTTAAACCATCTTGAGTGTCGATTTAAAGGTAATGGCCAATCAGAGTTTAAATCCGAGTTTAACATTTTGGAGCAACAGGATTAAAGTTAGGCTTGAAAAGTTTAAAGTAAAACACTTAAATCAAGATTAAAATTCAACTCCAAAGCATGTTTAGAGTTTGGTGGACCGGGATTAAGCGATAAACCTGCATTTAATCCAGTTTAGAAGTTAAACCTTGTTGGTGCAACCCACGCTGAGACTTTGATGCATTTCAAAGCTCAGACAGAGAATGTTTAGTGGAAGGAGCGAAGACAACCAGTGTCCGCCTTCAAAAGGTTCTCGAAAGAACTCCCTCACAAGTTCTATGAAGAACTTTGCTGTAAGGTTTCTAAGGTGAACACTGGTTAAGAGTTCTGAGAGAAGCCCTGTAGTTACAGGTTCCATTTCAAACCCTTTTCCAACAGTTCTAGAAATAACTGGTCACAGGGTTCTGTGATGGAGGCGAGCTAAAAAACCCTTAATGGTTCAATGTGAAACATTCTCTTCTCAGCATCTCCTCCCACGCCGACCTCTGGGAGTCAGACCTGATGAAACTTTTATCTTCTTCTGGGCAGAAAATGGGTCAGTCACTCTCGCAGCCTGGAGCCTGGAACAGGCCCAGAGTGCTCCAGTCCAGGTGTTTTGACAAACAGAGGGAAAATACTGAAGCAAAATAAATGACTAAAAATACAAAAACATATAAAGTGCTTTTTTTTAAACGTGCAACTTGATGAAGTTCTCGTTGAGGTTCTAACTGGTTTTGTTCTGGGAGGAACCACGTGGACGCAGGAGATCGTGGACCTGCTGCTGCACAACGGAGATGCGGACGTCTGCAGACGAGCTCCAACTGTCCAAAGAGTCCCCTTCCTGGAGATCTTCGCCCCCCAACCCATCCCCTCTGGTCAGGAAACCTGTGTGTCTGCCTGCCTGCCTGCATCTGTCTGAATTAGAGAAGCTCTTGCGACTTTACATAATGGGAAAAAGCGTTGATTGATCTCCATCACATTGACTAATTGATTGAGTTAGCTCCATGTGACCCTGTCTCCAGGTCTGGAGCTCCTGAGTAAGATGGATCCACCGAGGGTCATTAAAACGCACCTTCCCATCCAGCTGGTTCCCAAAGGCTTCTGGGAGAACAAGTGCAAGGTAGCATCTTAGAAACTAGAACCAACTATCATTATTGTTATTATCATTATTATTCTTATGATCTTACTAACCACACGGTCGTCCCTCAGACCATCTACGTGGCGCGGAACGCGAAAGACAACATGGTCAGCTACTTTCACTTCGACCGGATGAACCAGACGCAGCCGGAGCCCGGACCCTGGGACGGATACATACACAAATTCATGAAGGGGGAGCGTAAGTCCAGGACCACCAAGACAACGACTATCAGGACTGCCTAGACTACCAGGATTACCAAGCCCACCCAGATAACCAAGACTGCCCAGATTACCAACACCACCAACAGGACTACCATGACCACCCAGATGACCAAGAAAACCAATCTAGATTAAACTACATTCGATATGTTGGATTAAACTGCATTAGATATACTACTTTAAACTAGATTAGACATCTTAGATTTAACTATATTAGATATCAAATCAAAGGTTATTTATATAGCACATTTTAAATCAACAACAGTTGACCAACATGGTGAACCCAGTACAGTGATACAGTATGCAGTACAGTATGCAATAACCAATACAGTGATACAGCGTACAGCACAGTATACTATAACCTAGTACAGTGGTACAGTATACTATAACCCAGTACAGTGATACAGTATGCAGTACAGTATGCTATAACCCAGTAGAGTGATACAGTATGCAGTACAGTATACAGTTACCAGTACAGTGATACAGTATGCAGTACAGTATGCTATAACCCAGTACAGTGATACAGTATGCAGTGCAGTATGCAGTAACCAGTACAGTGTATAGTCCATGTTAAGTCCTCTGTGACGTGGACTCCCAGGTACTTGAAGCTGCTCACCTTGTCGACAGAAGTCCCATTAATCATCAGTGGAGCGTGCGTCCTCGGTTGTAATCCTCTCCTAAAGTCCACAATCAGCTCCTTAGTTTTGCTGACGTTCAGGTGTAGGATGTTGTCCTGGCACCAGAGTGACAGGTCAGTCACCTCCTCGCCGTAGACCTTCTCATCGCTGTCGATCAGGCCACCACCGCCACGGTGTCGTCAGCAAACTCGATGATGGTGTTGGAGCTGGACCTGGCCACACAGTCATGTGTTTACAGGGAGCACAGTAGGGAGCTGAGGACGCAGCCCTGGGGGGATCCTGTGTTCAGGGTGAGGGAGCTGGACATGGAGACTTTCAGACCTGGTCTTTGTTTCCACAGTGGGATGGGGGTCCTGGTACGACCATGTGAAGGGTTACTGGAAGGAACGACAGACCAGGAACATCCTCTACCTCTTCTACGAAGACATGAAGGAGGTGGGACACATCACAGCAATCAACCATTCATTGATGGTTAGTGGATGACGGATTGATCCTAAAGTTCCCGGTTAAATGTTTCCCAGAATCCTCGGCGGGAGGTGGAGCGTGTCATGCGCCACCTGGACCTGTTGCTCCCTGATGATGTCATCAGCCGTATTGTGGAGCTTACGTCCTTCCAGGTGATGAAGGAAAACCCCATGGCCAACTACACCTTCATCCCCAAGCCCATCTTCGACTTCTCCATCTCCCCCTTCATGAGGAAAGGTGTGCTGCTGCTCCACTCCACCGCCCTCATCTGTTCATCTCTCTCTCTATTGATCATCCATCTATCTGTCCATCTATCCATCTATCTATCCATCCATCTGTTCTGTCGTTCCTCCTCTCCAGGTGTAGTTGGTGATTGGAGCAACCACTTCACTGCGGAACAATCCAAGATGTTTGATGAAGACTACGAGAGGAAGATGGAAGGATGGAACATTCCCTTTAGGACCCAGATCTGACAGGACCACCACCCAGTAGCTCCACCCAGCTAAACTCCTTCAGGACCCAGATCTGACAGGACCACCACCCAGTAGCTCCACCCAGCTGAACTCCTTCAGGACCCCGATCTGACAGGAACACCACCCAGTAGCTCCACCCAGCTGAACTCCTTCAGGACCCCAATCTGACAGCACCACCACCCAGTAGCTCCACCCAGCTGAACTCCTTCATGCTTTTTTTCTTTGATGATGGTCACATGATCGTCTGAGCAATAAAGATTTGTTTTTCAATCAGTCCATTTGTCACATGTGATGATATCATTATCACCGTGTCAGAAACAAGATGGCCTCTGTGGAACAAAGTCACCCAAACAGGAGGTGTCTGAAATGTTTGGGGTGAAGAAGTCACTGAGTTCCCAAAAACGAGTTATAGTGCGATATTATTATTAACATATTTGGCTTCGTAAGTTACACGGAGAACATCACCACTAGAGTGTTTATGTTGGGGGCCCGGTGAGGAGAGAAGTGGAATATGTTTAGATTTATGTCAGACAGGGGCTGAGCTGAGACCTATGGATTGGAACCAGATGTGTTACGTTATCTCTGTACAATTATATAAAGACAACTTCTTGATCCGTTCAGGAGAGACTGCATTTGACTTCTGTTCTCTCCCAGACATCAATGGCAAGTCTGGTTTGATGCTGTTCTTACTTGTAATAAACGTATAATTATAATCAAGTCAGCGTCTGCGGAGATTCCTTCTTCATCAACACATCATCGACAACAAAAAAACTACGAAGAAAACCACGACAGCACAGAACGTCCCAGTTTAACAAAAATCACTTTAATGCATCACTTATACAGAATAAAATCTGAAATATTTCAATCCTTTGAATCCTGACGCTACTTTTTATTGATTGTTTTACTCTCATTTTATTGTTTTTTATCTGTTTTTGCAGTGTTTTCTCTCTCTCCGCTCCTCTCTTCTCCTCCTCTTCCTCTTCCTCCTCACAGATCTACTTGCACTGTGAAGCTGCAGGAATCAATCAATCAATACAATGAACAAGAACAAGGACATACACAGGTACTCAGTACTACTACTACTACTATACTACGACAGTACTAGTATACTACTTCTACAGTACTACTACTACTAAACCACTACAGTACTAGTATACTACTTCTACAGTACTACTACCACTGTACAACTACTACAGTACTACTATGATACAGTAGTACAGTAGTAGTATTGTAGTAGTACTACTAGTTCTACTACCGACACTGCAGATACCTTGCTTTAGTTACAGGCTAAGGATGGAGGGATGAGCTGATTAACCTGGAAATGGAGGAGGGAGGGAGTTAGTGATGGATGGAGGAGGAACCATGAAGAGAGGAAGGAATG
The DNA here is from genome assembly GCF_960531495.2 of Zeus faber. NCBI lineage: Eukaryota > Metazoa > Chordata > Actinopteri > Zeiformes > Zeidae > Zeus > Zeus faber. The sequence continues at coordinate 27,102,192 of NC_137207.1, forward strand.
AAACGGATAATAGATGGATGGATGGATGGATGGATGGATAAACAGATGGACGGACGGACGGACAGACAGACAGACAGACAGACAGACAGACAGACAGACAGACAGACAGACAGACAGACAGACAGATAGATAGATAGATAGATAGTTAGATAGATAGATAGATAGATAGATAGATGGATGGATGGATGGATAGATAGATAGATAGATAGATAGATAGATAGATAGATAGATAGATAGATAGATAGATAGATAGATAGATAGATTGATAGATGATCGATAGAATAATTAATAATCAGTGACATTATATGAAATGACTTGTTATTATCTACATTCATATATGTACATATTTTACACACAGGTACTCCTCACTTAACAACCAAGTTCCATTTCTACAACCAGGTTGATAAGTGAGGACCCGTGTTATTTCATGGTAAGGGGGCGTGGCTGGTATATATAGTATATATTGTGTATATAGCGTATGTAGTGTATATAGTATAATAGACTGTATACATGATATACTACATATACTATATACTACACCATATACCATATACTATATACTGTATATTTACTATATACTATTTAGTATACATATAATATATATATAATATACACTATATACCTATAGTGTATATAGTATATAGTGTATATAGTATATATAATATATATAGTGTATATAGTGTATATAGTATGTATAGTATATATATTGTTTATATTATATATCGTATATATAGTGTTTATATTATAATAAGTATATATAGTGTATAAAGGGTGATGAGATGCTTGGTATTGTACACAGCATACAATACAGACTGGTCAGAGCTGGTCCTAAGTCGTTAAGTGAGGAGTACCTGTATATATTCAAATATGACATAAATTTTATACATTCATATATGACATATTATATACATGAATACACATAGTGTCACTCACCCTCCACGTAGTTACGGGCCATGAACTTGAGCACCTCATCAATGAGGATGACGGGGAAGGAAAGTTTCAGCACCATCATCCACTGCTCCACGCTCAGATGGGTCAGTTTGAAGATCATCTGGGGGTGGAGTCATAGGGCAGAGGTCAGCTGAGGGTGGGGTCACAGACTACAACTAGGGGACGTGGTGGGGTTTAGCTGTGTGGTTGGGTCAGGTGTGGTTGGGTGTAATCGGGTGGTGCTTACAGGCAGGGGGTCCACATAGATGATGAGGAAGTGCAGGGACATGGACAGTGTCATGGCGGCCAGCAGCCAGAAGTTGCTCCATGGAGGCATGCGCAAGAGGGACTGGTTCTCTGACAGGCTGGAGAGAGCGATACGTCAGATCCACCCTCATCCACTCTGCTCTACCCTAATAAGAACTAACTGTTGCTACACCCACACCCACCTGTTGAGGGCATTGGCCATCTCAATGGTCACCAGCACGGACAGAGCCATGGTCATGGGTGGAGATGCCTCAAAGATCTCACATTCGACGCCGGCGAAATCCTCGTTCTCATCGTGGCACTGCATGAAGTGAGACTGGAGACAGACAGGGAGGTGAGACAGACAGACAAACAGACATAGACACAAGGGCAGACAGTAAGGCAGACAGACAGGCAGACAGAAAGACAGACAGACAGGAAGACAGACAGACACACAGGCAGACAGAAAGGCAGATAGACAGGCAGACAGACAGGTGTACCAGCTGGTAGTAGGTCACACCGGGGCCGGTACTGTCATAGAGGAACCACCAGCCGGCAGCAGCGACTGTGGCAGCACCAACATATCCTGCAGAGAAGACGAAATCAGTGGAAAACTGCACTTTGCTGCCACCTAGTTGACATCCTGGCTGCTACTGACCTCCGATGGCCATGTATCTGAAGAAGAGCCAGCCGGAGATGAGGGGCTCCTTGGGGGAGCGGGGGGCCTTGCCCATGATGTCCAGGTCAGGGGGGTTGAAGCCCAGGGCGGTGGCGGGGAGACCGTCAGTCACCAGATTGACCCACAGGAGCTGCACCGGGATCAGGGCCTCAGGGAGACCCAGGGCGGCGGTCAGGAAGATACTGGGGGAAGAGGGGGTCAATATGTGAATATATGAATATGTGTATGTTATCGGGTGAGAATGGGGAGAAGTTAGGTGGAGGTTCCACCCACCAGACAACCTCGCCCACGTTGGAAGAGATGAGGTAGCGGATGAACTGCTTCATGTTGTTGTAGATAGCTCTGCCCTCCTCGACGGCGGCCACAATGGAGGAGAAGTTGTCGTCAGCCAGGACCATCTCAGAGGCAGACTTGGCAACGGCAGTGCCAGAGCCCATGGCGATGCCAATCTCGGCCTTCTTCAGGGCGGGGGCATCGTTCACACCGTCTCCGGTCTGGATGAAGATTAGGGCAAGTTAGACAGGTTGACCGGCCTGGTCTAGAATCGCTCAGGACCTTCTAAGCAAATTCTCACCATGGCAGTGATGTCATCATTACCCTGCAGGAACTCCACGATCTTGGACTTGTGAGAGGGCTCCACACGGGCGAAACAGCAGGCTCTGCGCACGGCCTCAGCCTGTTCGCTGGAGGGCAGGTCGTCAAACTCACGTCCGGTGTAGGCCCTGCCTTCCACATCCTGATCCTCGGTGAAGATGCCAATACGACGGCAGATGGCGATGGCGGTTCCTTTGTTGTCACCTGGAGTGGAGGGAGAACGGAGATAAAGGACCACTGGAGTTCCGGAGTCCTGATAACTGGACGCTGTGGGCGGGGGAGATACTGACCGGTGATCATGATGACACGGATTCCAGCGTCCCTGCACAGTTCGATGGAGCCAGTCACCTCTTTGCGGGGAGGATCCAGCATGCCAACGCAACCCACGAAGGTGAGGTCCATCTGAAGAGGTGGCGAGGAGAGAATAGGGGTGAGGATGCTTTCGGAGACATCTTATCTGACTACATCCAGCCAGAGGCGTGGGTGTGGCAGCTTGGATAAACACCATTATAACAAGGGCTTGACATTTTAGCTTCTGGTTATTTGTGACTGTGGAGCGGAGGTGTTGGCTCCCAATCACCTCGTAGTCGCCGAACTTGGTGGAGTCCTCCAGGTTCATCTCCTCCACCTTCAGTGGAGTGTCGCGGGTGGCCAGGGCCAGGCAACGCAGGGTGTCGCGTCCAGTACCCCAGTCCTTGATGACGGACATGATCTTGTCCTTGATGGCAGTGGTCAGGGGCACACGGGTGGTACCAACACGCACATATGCGCATCTGTCAATCACACCCTCGGGCGCGCCCTAGAGGAGAGCAGGGTTGGACAAGGTGCGAAGTCAGATGGTCCCAAGCAGTTCTACTCTACATTCCACCAGAAGAACAGACCTTCAGCGTAAAGTGATGAAGAGAGGAAACTCACCTTTACGAACATCTTGGCGCCACCATCGCCCTTTCCGGGGGTGCAGTACACAGACATGGACTTCCTGTCGCGAGAGAATTCCAGGGTGAAGTTCTTTTTCATCAGCTGCTTGACCACCTGATAGATTGGACAGATGTCAGAACGCTAGTAAGTCAACCTGCACATGAATAGGACACATAAACATGGCAGAAAACAAGACTCAATGGATGAAGGGAACCAGAGCTGATTAGCCTGATGACAAATAGTTAATTTTCATAATATTTAAAGGTTCTACAAGGACTTTTTAATATCCTGTTCCAATACATTTATACTACTGTTGAAACTTTTTTGTTCCAAATGTTTGTCACATGGTTTCCTGTCAATCCTCTACAGTAATTGATAGGACCTCACTGCAGTTCATCCTTCCAAGCGGCTGCTTGCGGCAAGAGGTGATGGAGCTGGAAACACTACCACTTCAGTCCACAAGGGAGGCGCTAAACTGCTTTGTACCGTTAATGCCATCAGTGATATTGAATTGAATGTCTCCTGCTGCTGCGGCGTCCAAATGGAACTCACTCCACAGCAAGCGTTGGCTCTCTCAATCTTGGACAGGTTCTTCACGTTGGTGTTGAACACGTTCATCTTCTCCACTAGGCAGGACAGAGCGGTCTCAGTGGCCTCACCCACCTTCTCATAGATCTTCTTGGACTAAGGAACAGAAGGACAACAATCAAGAGAGCTCAAAGTGGTGTAAGTATGGGCCATGAGTAGTTTATGTTGGTTTTAAAGCTTCACCTTGCTTCATATAATTAAAAAAACAAGTGGAAAGATAATAAGATGGTAAATTGACTGCATTTTATATAGCCCTTTTTCAGTCTTGCGACCACTCAAAGCAAGTTACAATACACGCCTCACATTCTCCCATTCACACACACATTCCTACATTGATGGCAGCGACAACCGTGCGATCGAACCAGAACCCTCTGATTACTGGACGACCCGCTCTACCTCCTGGGCCACCGTCGCCCAAGATGTGTGGTTGTTCCACATTGAACCAGTAGGGGGGACTCCTACCTCGTTGTAGTCCAGTGAGGAGTCATTGCACAGGGCACAGATGGTGGACAGCTCAACAAGGCCATCATAGGCGCTGCAGTTGGTCTTCTTGCCTCCCTGGGAACTGAGGGATGGAGGAGAAAGAAAGGGATGAATGACAGGAAGCAATGGGGAGAGGACATGGGTGAGGGTAGTATTTTTTCGGTTTTAACTTACACCTCTCCCTCAGGGGTGTACTTGGAGCCAGAGATGTCAAAGGCATCAAGGTCAACGTGGTCACCATCAGCGCTCTTGATGATAAACATCTGTGGAGAGATGACGCTGTTAGCCTCCAGACCCAGGCGACAACAGAACACTGCATTCGATTGGCCAGAGAACCAACCGACCGGGATCGACCTGAAGTGAGGTGCACTATGCGGTGCTGGGATGCGCCCACCTTGGTCACACACATCTGGTTGGTGGTGAGGGTGCCGGTCTTGTCGGAGCAGATGACGGAGGTGCAGCCCAGGGTCTCCACAGAGGGCAAGGACCTGACAATGGCGTTCTTCTTGGCCATACGGCGGGTGCCCAGGGCCAGGCAGGTGGTGATGACAGCGGGAAGACCTGGAAGGTAGGAAAGAACATTTAACATATCTCTCAGGTGGTGGACCTTCTGGACCCGGTGGACTAGGTCGGGTCTCTCTGAGGACCCTCACCTTCAGGGATAGCAGCCACGGCCAGAGCCACAGCGATCTTGAAGTAGTAGACAGCGCCACGGATCCAGGAGCCTCCGTGCACCGGGTCGTTGAAGTGGCCGATGTTGATGGCCCAAACGGCCACGCAAATGAGGGAGATGACCTTGGACAGCTGCTCGCCAAACTCGTCCAACTTGGCCTGCAGGGGAGTCTTCTCCTGCTCGGTGGCCGCCATCTGGTCACGGATCTTGCCGATCTCAGTGGACACTCCTGTGGCCACGGCAACACCAATGGCTTTGCCAGAAGCGATGTTGGTGCCCTGCGGGGCAGCGAGGAGGAGGAGTGAAAATAAGGAATAGAGACACAGACACAGACAGAGACAGAGGAGAGACAAGTAATTACAGAGGAGAGACAGGTACTTACAGAGAACAACATGTTCTTCTTGTCCTGGTTGACGGCTCTGGGGTCCGGGACGGCCTCGTTGTGTTTGATCACACTGACGGACTCACCTGCGAAGGACAGCAACAAACTGAGAAAAGACGGAACAAGGACAGAACCAGGACAGAACCAGGACAGAACAAGGACAGAACCAGGACAGGGATGTGGTCCTGGATGGCGGGTCTCACCGGTCAGAATGGACTGGTCCACACGCAG
>NC_137207.1:27112915-27152915 GCF_960531495.2 Zeus faber
ATAATAAATATAATAGTTATAATAGTAATACAAGTAATGATAGTAATGATCGTAATAATAACAATAATGATAATAATAATAGTGATAATAATAATAAAAATAGTAATAATAATAATGATAATGATAAAAATAGTGACAACATCAATAAAAATAGTAATATTAACAATGATAAAGATCGTAATAATAATAATTATAATAATAGTGATAATAATAATTAATATAGTAATCACAATAATGATAAAGATCGTAATAATAATAATAATGATGATAATAATAATAAAAATTGTAATAATGATCAATTGATAAAAGATGGAAGGAAGATAGGTAAAAGATGATAATAAGGATAATGATAATAATAATGATAATAATAAAAGTAATAATAATAATAAAGTTTGTAATGATTGTAATAATAATGAAATAATGATAATAATAGGGTTAGGGTTAGGGTTAGGGTTAAAATTGCAATGATAATGATCGTAGTAATAATAATAATATTATTATTATTGTTATTGTTATTGTTATTATCATTATTATTATAAATAATAATAATAATAATTATTATTATTATTATTATAATCAGTATATCTGAAGGCAGCAATACATGGGGTCCAGTTTAGTCATGTTGGATTTGTATTACAGTTCTCCAGATTCTGTGCAACGCAGAACAAGATTTTTATGACCCCTCAGAGACGAAGCGTCAATTTATAAAGCGTTGGTTCATGATGTCACAAAGTGACTGTGTTCTCAACATAACGCTGATGTTCTTCAGTTTTCGGTGACTTTGTAAAGATTTATCACAATTTCCTGATACAAATGCAGATGGGTGTGAATCAAACTTGGAAGCAACACATATGAAATGTTCCCATTGTTGTTTGGGAAAATAATTTGGAAACATTCAGCTTCATTGGTTTTATTTCCAATAACGCTGCAGGGTTGTTCCTTCTGCTGGGGATGTCATCAACATGTTGCTCTTATACTTCCTGTACAATATCAACTGATACAAACATGTTTATAAACATTCCATCTGTTGTTTATCACTTTGTGATTCATCAATATTTTCATCTTTTCAACTTAAATCTGCATTTTTTATATTATCACAGCACATCGATTCATTGTTGTATTTTGTGGTTTTTGGATCTCTTTCCATTTTGGAAAGAGGATTATTCCATTCATTGTTCAATTACGTATTCTGAAATACACCAACGCTGACTTATGCCTATTTTTCAGCATCTTGAACAATTAAAAACTTTGTAATTAGATTAGATTCGATTCAACTAATTGTCATTGCACAGAGTACAAGTACTGAGGCAACAAAATGCATTTCTCTTCATTTTACATCCTAGTAACTGACATAGTATCTAGGAGCAGTGGCTGCAGGTAGCGACCTCGGGGAGCAGCTACTGGGCCTTAATGTCTAACAATAATAATATGCACATAACAATAATAATATGCACATATGTACATAGCAATAATAATATGCACATATGTACATAACAATAATAATATGCACATATGTACATAGCAATAATAATATGCACATATGAACATAACAATAATAATATGGACATATGCACAGAACAATAATAATATGCACATATGCACATAATAATAATATGCACATATGCACAGAACAATAATAATATGCACATATGTACATAACTACAATAATATGCACATATGCACATAACAATAATAATATGCACATATCCACATAACTATAATAATATGCACATATGTACATAACAATAATAATAATAAATACATGTTATTTTATAAACATAAATAAATGTTAGTTGTAATTACTACTTGTATTTTTCTGTTTATAATGTACAATTGTAAAATTCAGTTGAATAGATGACTTGTCTATATTGTAATGCAAACAACATTTAAGGAATTTTAACATTAATTTGTCATGAGAATTATTATGGAAGAACTTGTCAGTACTTAACACCTGTCTTTTCATTTAAATCTTCTACGTTTAGACATAGAAACTGTTTATACATATATATTTTACATATATATACATATTTTTTACTTTAAACCAACCAGTCATTGTTATAAATCGTATGTAAGTGCATATGCAGTCTCAGTTATGGCAGGTGAAGTGTCTTGTGTGCGTCAATTATGACGTATTTCCGGAGGTTTACAAAGGTAATCAAACTTACGTAAATTTAGTGGTGACTTTTTTCCTTGGTTTTACATTTTTAATAAGTTTCCATGAAATATGAAAAATGTTGTGGTATTTCTGAGTAATTATCATTGCACAGCTTCTATTTTTCCAACGCCTCACTGGATCTTGAACGCATCACTTAGTTGTACATTCAAGTGGACTCGACGTGGACACAAGCTTTTGTGGATTCCTTTTTTTTTGTATTTTTCATAAATCCATCAAAGTAACGGCGACAAAAGAGTTAAAATATCAATCTAATAGAACCACAGACATTCTACCAGGTAAGAAGGGACATAAATATACACGTAAACATTTAGTTTGTAATCTCTAATAACTACAGTGACAGAGTCTACACCGCGCACTGGACACGGTGCAACGTACATTCTGAACCAGAACCTGAACATTTATAGTAAATAATATGATGACGTCATAAAGCGTCTTACTGTAAATATTAGTTATAGTAAATAATATGATGATGTCATGAAGCGTCTTTCTGTAAATATCATTTATAGTAAATAATATGATGTCATAAAGCGTCTTACTATAAATATCATTTATAGTAAATATGATGACATCATCAAGCGTCTAACTGTAAATATCATTTATAGTAAATAATATGATGATGTCATAAAGCGTCTTGCTGTAAATATCATTTATAGTAAATAATATGATGACGTCATAAAGATTCAAGATTCAAGATTTTTTATTTGTCACATACATATACATACTTTCATACATATATGCAGTGAAATGTAATGCAACGCACCCGGTGATAGCACACTATGTCCTAAATGCAGAGAAATTGCAAATTTCCCCGTTGTGGGGAAATAAAAAAAGAATAATGATCATAATAATAATAATAATAGTGAAAATAATAATAATAATAATAATAATAATAATAATAATAATAATAGACAGCGAAGGAATGGAGTTAAAAGTGAATGAATAGAAGGAAGAGTGACATTCTATCCCCAGGCGTTGCCAGCAAGGGGTCAAGTTTTATTTCTATTTTTTTAAGGAAGGGGCAAAAGTTGAGGGGGGGGGGGGTATACGTGTGTTTTTTTGGACTTCCTGTTTGTTCATACTTCCTGTTTGTTTCTACTTCTTGTTCGGTCCCTGTTCTTACTTCTTGTTCTTACTTCTTGTCTGTTCCTGCTTCCCATTGTTTGTACTTCCTGTTCTTACTTCCCATTTATTTGTACTTCCTGCTTAGACTTTCTTCCTGTTTGTTGTTACTTCCAGTTTGTTTCTACTTCTTGTTCGGTCCCTGTTTATTCATACTTTTTGTATCTTCATGCTTCCCGTTGGTTCGTACTTTCGGTTTGTTCTTACTTCCCGTTTGTTCTTACTTCCTGTTTGTTCGTACTTCCTGTTTGTTCTTACTTCCTGTTTGTTCGTACTTCCCGTTTGTTCTTACTTCCTGTTTGTTCGTACTTCCTGTTTGTTCTTACTTCCTGTTTGTTCGTACTTCCTGTTTGTTCTTGCTTCCTGTTTGTTCGTATTTCCTGTTTGTTCGTACATCTTGTTTCTTCATGCTTCCCGTTGTTCCTCCTTCCCGTTTGTTCTTACTTCCTGTTTGTTCGGGCTTCCTGTTTGTTTGTGCTTCCTGTTTGTTCTTACTTCCTGTTTGTTTGTGCTTCCTGTTTGTTCTTGCTTCCTGTTTGTTCTTGCTTCCTGTTTGTTTGTGCGTTCTGTTTGTTCTTGCTTCCTGTTTGTTCTTGCTTCCTGTTTGTTTGTGCGTTCTGTTTGTTCTTGCTTCCTGTTTGTTCTTGCTTCCTGTTTGTTCTTGCTTCCTGTTTGTTTGTGCGTTCTGTTTGTTCTTGCTTCCTGTTTGTTCTTGCTTCCTGTTTGTTTCTATTTCCTGATCTGTCGTACTTCCTGTTTGGCTTAGACGTTGTATTTTAGTGCTGCACGTGGGGCATGTCCTCCTCAGGCTGCTCAGAGATCAATAACTGACAGTGATCAATACCCAACAGGTGTTGCTTTTAGCTCCACCTGCTGCTGCTGCTCCACCCGTGGGACTGATTCAAAATAGAAACCTGAAGACGATAGACCATTGATCAACTATACATCATAGATAAACTACAGATTATAGACATATACTACATGTAGTACATGTGTACTACATACATGTAGTACATGTTCCCCCCCTACCAGCTGCTCCTTAGGGTGGAGCGATGACATTAAGTTCAGTCACCCAGAAGGATTGAGTTACTCCACCCTTCACCTCCACCCAAGAAGGTCTGAGCTCCACCTGGGGAGGAGAACCAGGACCCAGGGCTCAGTAAAAGCCAGAACTCCATCACGCCCCACCCAATCCTCCGCCTCACCCCACCCAGAGCTCCGTCACATCCCACCCAGTCCCCCGTCTCACCTCATCCATAATTCCATCACACCCCACCCAGTACCTTCGTCACACCCCACCCAGTCCTCCGTCACACCCCATCCAGAACTCAGTCTCACCCCATCCAGAGCTCCGTCACTAGAGGAGCTTCTGTATTAGATGTTCTGGTGCTTTCACGTCTCTTTCGGACCCATTTCTTAAATTTGGACCTTTTACAATGAGTATGAAGATCAATGAGGATCTGACCCCACCCCCACGCGGAGGAGGTGTTCTCCACATGGAGGAGGTGTTCTGGAGGAGGTGTTCTCTACGTGGAGGAGGTGTTCTCTACGTGGAGGAGGTGTTCTGGAGGAGGTGTTCTCTACGTGGAGGAGGTGTTCTGGAGGAGGTGTTCTCTACGTGGAGGAGGTGTTCTGGAGGAGGTGTTCTCCACATGGAGGAGGTGTTCTGGAGGAGGTGTTCTCTACGTGGAGGAGGTGTTCTCTACGTGGAGGAGGTGTTCTGGAGGAGGTGTTCTCTACGTGGAGGAGGTGTTCTGGAGGAGGTGTTCTCTACGTGGAGGAGGTGTTCTGGAGGAGGTGTTCTCCATGTGGAGGAGGTGTTCTCCACATGGAGGAGGTGTTCTGGAGGAGGTGTTCTCCACGTGGAGGAGGTGTTCTCCACATGGATGAGGTGTTCTGGAGGAGGTGTTCTACACGTGGAGGGGGTGTTCTGGAGGAGGTCTCCACGTGGAGGAGGTGTTCTGGAGAAGGTGTTCTACACGTGGAGAAGGTGTTCTCCACATGGATGAGGTGTTCTGGAGGAGGTGTTCTCTACTTGGAGGAGGTGTTCTGGAGGAGGTGTTCTCCACATGGAGGAGGTGTTCTCCACGCGGAGGAGGTGTTCTGGAGGAGGTGTTCTCCACGTGGAGGAGGTGTTCTCCACGTGGAGGAGGTGTTCTGGAGGAGGTGTTCTCTACGTGGAGGAGGTGTTCTGGAGGAGGTGTTCTCTATGTGGAGGAGGTGTTCTGGAGGAGGTGTTCTCCATGTGGAGGAGGTGTTCTCCACATGGAGGAGGTGTTCTGGAGGAGGTGTTCTCCACATGGATGAGGTGTCTGGAGGAGATGTTCTCCATGTGGAGGAGGTGTTCTGGAGGAGGTGTTCTCCACGTGGAGGAGGTGTTCTGGAGGAGGTGTTCTCCACGTGGAGGAGGTGTTCTCCACATGGAGGTGTGAAGATGCCTGGTGACCTCTGCTCTATGGGCAGGAAGTGGCGTCTTCTTACTCTTGGGGATTAAAAACATCTGATACAGTCATGAAACTCTAGACGTCCTGAGGAACCCCGACAACACCACCCCCTTCAGACAGACAGACAGACAGACAGGTAGGCAGGCAGGCAGGCATGCAGATAGACAGGCTGACAGACAGACAGACAGACAGACAGACAGACAGACAGCTATTTCCAGGCCTGGTGAGGCGTCGTGGTCTTAGCATTAGCTCGTAGCATTTATAGCCTGACAGCTGAGTCTATGGGGATATAAATAACAGCGGAGCATCACAACGTCCACGGGCCGACCCCAGAACCTGAGAGCGCCGGGACGGGGGCAGGAGGGACGGGGGCAGGAGGGACGGGGGCAGGAGGGACGGGGGCAGGAGGGACGGGGGGCAGGAGGGATCCCTGCCTGTTCGCACCACGTCGCCCAAGTGGGTGGCGATCCCGCGACATGACACGGGGGAATGAAACCCAACCCCAACTCCACAACAGCAGCTGAGACAAGGGACACCGGGTCTGGTCCAGAACCAGTACAAGTGAAGGTTCTGGTCTAGAACCAGTACAAGTGAAGGTTTGTGAACCGGGTCTGGTCCAGAACAAGTACAAGTGAAGGTTCTGGTCCAGAACCAGTACAAGTGAAGGTTTGTGAACCAGGTCTGATTCAGGGTTTAGAAGAAAAATGACTGGGACACTTGGAGAGAGAGACTACAGGGATACAGTAGCACTACAGCTGTGGTACTGAAGTACTACAGCAGTAGTACTGCAGTAGTACTATGGGTTGAGCTTGGTCACAGTTACTTCTCCATTTCTTCATCCATTTTGACGCTTCCTGTGTCTTGGTTTCTTGGGTCTAAACTTAACGGCGTCGTGACCTCTGACCTTATGCACTCCTGAAAGGGCGGGGCCATGATGGACAGAAGGTCGTGAAGGACAAGTGTCGCTGACAGGAAGACGGACGGATGAAAAGAGAGACGCAACACCAGAGCTTTACTGGTAAAAATAGAAGCAAGAGCCTGAACGCAGCTTTCAGGAGAATCAATACATAAACGTATACTGTAGTACATCAATACTGGATCAATACTATCAATCAATCAATAGTCAATTCATTCAAATGCTGAACCAGACGGTCTGAACCAATTACTACTGATCGACTGTGACATTAATGTGGAGTCTCGACCCCATCTGCACAAGAGGGTCGGCCATCTTGTTTCTAATCGGACACTTTGTTTTTGTAAGATTTTTTTGTAACATGTTTTTTTACTTCGTAGGGATTAGTGAACTATACAGATTTTAGAAAGAAAGAAGAAAGAAGAAGAAACAGTCTTTATTTATCACGCAACACACCACACTACAACACATGCTTGCACACACACACACACACACACACACACACACACACACACACACACACACACACACACACACACACACACATGCACACACACACACACATGCACATGCTTTGATGGTGCCGGTGAAATGGGTTCTCTGCTTTTGAACCATCCTGGCTTGTCCTTCCTCCGGGGGCACAGCCAGGAGCAGTGGGCAGCGTACGTGGACGCGCCCGGGGACAAGTGTCCATCGCTGGTCAGACCGTGATGGGTGCATGTTTTGGGTGGGGGTCCTTACTGACGTGAGGTGGAGGAAACCCCATGTGAGCACGGGGAGAACATGCAAACTCCACACAGAAAGGCTCCTGTTTGGGAGATAACCCACCGGAGCACGGTGCCAACAGCGCCCCAGGCGGGAATCGAACCCAGGACCTTCTTGCTGTGAGGCAGCAGTACAATGCACTGCGCCACCGTGCCACTTACTACGTAGAGTAGTAGAGTAGTGTACTATACAGATTTTACTACATAGGGAGTAGTGTACTATACAGATTTTACTACGTAGTAAGTAGTGCACTATACAGATTTTACTACGTAGAGAGTATAACTATACAGATTTTACTACTTAGGGAGTAGTGTACTACACAGATTTTACTACGTAGGGAGTTGTGAACTATATAGATTTTACTATGTAGATGGTAGTGAACTATTTTTTTTAACAGAACCACCACAAACCCCCTCTTTAGAGTATTATCTTTCCATGTTTTGATCTTTAAACAAGTCATCATCATTACTACTCCAAGAGGGAGAATCACCACGGGTGAGACAAATAAACATAGAAACAAACAACAACATGTACATGGAAAAACATAAACATAGAAACAAACAAACAACATGTACATGGAAAAACATAAATATAGAAACAAACAAACAACATGTACATGGAAAAACATAAACATAGAAACAAACAAACAACATGTACATGGAAAAACATAAACATAGAAACAAACAACAACTTGAGCTCTGAGAGAGTAAACATTTCACTGTGATGTGAGTGATAAGCTCCATGTTTCAGAGTCAGTGTTACTTTTCAACTCAATCAGAGCAGATCACATTTGGAAATTCCATATTTACTGGTCCAGTAGGATAGGATCACCTTCATCCAGATCCAAACTGGTCCAGATGTCCAGATCCTGATTATCGACACGTTCAGCCTCATAGCTCCACCTACTGGATGTAAGAATAACATAAAGGAGAGCATTTAGAACCATTAATTCAAACCTGATTCAAATTAAAATAAAATCAAAAAACTAGATCTAATAGAGCAGGGGTGCCCACACTTTTTCGACTTGCGAGCTACTTTTAAAATGACCAGGTCAAAATGATCTACCTGCATTAAAAAATGCTAAATATATCTATTTGTATATATGCGACCCACTGCGTACTTAAGGGTCATTTAGTGGTTTTCGAGATTTTTTTTGCCGCATCATTTGAAAGTGGAGAATCAGAGCTTCAAAATAAGATGTCACTTATGCAAATCAAGCAAATATTTTTAAAGCTATGACTTGCTAATGACAAGGGTTTGGCAAACTGTGATTCTGGCATAATCACCTCCAGAGTTTTACCCACACCAGCTTCATTCAGCCAGCTCCCACAATGCAATTGGAGGAGCCAAAGCCACACAGCTACTTAACATACTGCTGAATGGGCCAATCACCAACAGCTCAACAACACAACTCATTTTGTTCTGAAAAAAGCTTTAATTTAACAGAAAGAATGTACATGTTTTATAAAAGTGGAATTATTTAGGAGTTGAAAAGTACGGACAACACAACAAAATGTAGAGTCTATCAATAATATGAGTCTCAGAAAATCTGAAATCTGAAAATCTGCACCAACCTCAACGGACTTCATCACGTCATCAACTTCCTCCGTTGGAACAACAACGGACGTATCGTTGGTCTCCTCCGGTGGTTCTTGAAAATATTCAGTTTCATCGTCACATTCGGGTTGAAATCTGCTGTTTGAAACGTTCTCCGAGTCAAGAGTAATATCACATTCAGAGTCGCTGTCGTTCACCGCATTGCCTTCCGAGAACTGACTATCATCGTGGAAAATGAAGTCCAGAACGCACTGCTGACACTGACTTGGATCTATGGCACTGGTCAGATGAAGGTCCGAAATATGACTCAGAGCCCCCTCCACCCGCTTTGCGTAATCCATCGATACGAAGAAGAAAGTTTTCACAGACAAGTGAGACGGAGACTGTAAACTGTCTGTTTACGGAAGTGATGTAGGAGCGTGACGCGAAGGTTTTTCTTCTTCGCCGTTTCACAACGTTGTCTCCGTGTGTGTAAAAGTGGTACAATTTAAAGGTTGAATTCTATCAAAAGGGTTTCACATTGTGACGTCACATCACATGGAATATGGAGGAATGAACTTCACCTGGACGCTCGTTTTAAAGGGAACCATCGATTTGGTGTTGTTCAGCGCTGTTCAGCGTCTCGGTAAGTGAAATGTGTTTCCCCTTGTCATCTAACAGGAATATTTAGTTCCACGGTTTAACATTTTTCGACTATCTATAAATCAAACTCGGTTTTGAAAATACAGTGAGATAAAAAAAAAACACAAAGGAACATGAATCTGGAAAAATCTAATTTTCCTCCAAGAAAGGTTTTTTCCAACTTATTTGGCTGCTCCTGGCGATTTTAGAAATGTGCAAGATGGCGAGTTTTGCTGTGGTGGGTCACATATACTGAGTATACCACCGAGAGCAGCCGAAATAAGAAGAAGAAGAAGATACTAAGTATACTTTATATATACAAAACATGTTGGCGTAGCTCGCATCACTGTATGAACCTTTACGGCACAATACAATTAAATACATTCATGGTCACTACCTTCCTCTGATGACTTGCACTGAATGGAGCTGGCCAGGGTTGCATAGTCCGGACAGTAGCTGCTGGTAGCCAAGCTCAAGCAGCTTCCAGATGACCTTCAGTCACGGTGGAACGCTATTTGGACTTTACAAGCTTCAGGGGGGAAAACGCTGACTCGCATAAATAAGTAGAGACGAATAATGCAGTCAAGGAGGCAGCACATTTCCTCATGTTTGGGTACTCTCCTTCCGTGAGTAAGTTCCAAAACTGTCCATGAGCCCTGGACTTGAGCTCAATGTCAACCTGTAGTGTCAACATCTCATCCCCCACTGCAGAGCGGTTCAGATGAAACAGTGTCACAATTTTTGATGCAAGTAAATCCACCTCAACATTTTCCCTAAATGGGTAGCTCAGAAATTTAGCGATTGGCTGGAGTAGAGCAAAGTCTTGAAACCATTTGTCAAAGTCTGACAGACAGTTTTCAATCTGCTCTGTGTAGCGCCCACTGTCAAGGTGTGTACACGCCTTCCCTGGGGTCTACAGCTCTAATGTGAGGTTTTGAAAGTTCCCCAAATCACGGCGCCGCAGCTTTGAGGACAGAAATTGCATTTTTCGTTTGAAGGCATTAACTGAACTGATCATGTTGACCACGGTTTTGTCTTTTCCTTGCAGCTGTAAATCAACATGTTGGTCAGATCAGTTAAAAATGCCAAGTCTAGCAGCCACGGGAAAGAGGCTGAATCTATAAACACGGGTGAGGTCTTATTAGAACTGTGATGTCACAAACACCTGGTGGTTGAAGTTTTATCCAAATGGATCCACCTACATAGAAGAAATTAGTGGAAAAACAAACCAAATTTGACCGATATCACAGAGGCGGTCCGATGCATTTCATGCGGTCAGAGGCGGTCCGATGCATTTCATGCCAAAATGTGTCCAACCTCGCTAAAAGTGTCTGGAACACAACAATGACATAAGCTACAAACACGGGTAAGGTCTTGTTTAAATTGGTACGTCACAAATATCTTGTGGTTTAAGTTTCATCCAAATGGATCCACATACAGAGCAGATATTATTGAAAAACAAAAAACTTTCACCCCAAATACAATATTAAGCCGGCCATCGTTGATAGACACGTCACTATTAATAAACAAAATGAAGATATTTACAGTAAGATTCTTTATGACATATTATTTACTATAAATTATATTTACAGTAAGACACTTTGACATCATATTATTTACTATGATATTTACAGTATGACGCTTTATGACATCATCATATTATTTACTATAAATGTTCAGGTTCTGGTTCAGAATGTACATTGGACCGTGTCCAGTGTGGATTCTGTCACTATAGAGGTTAGAGATACAAACTATATGTTTACGTGTATATTTATGTACTTTCTTACCTGGAAGATGTCTGTGAAAATAGGAAAAAAAGCAGACAAAGACTCATGACAACGTCCAATCCACTGAAATGTGCGCGTGAGTGATGTGTTCAGAATCCAGCGATGCGTTGGAAAAGTAGAACGATGCAATGGTGATTACTCACAAAAATGCCACATTTTTCATATCACACGGAAACGTAAATTATTAAAAATGTAAACCAAGGAAAGAAGTCACCACTAAAATTACGTATGTTTGATTATCTTCAAAAACCTCAGTAAATATGTAACCCTCCGTAAATACGTCATAATTGAGGCACATGAGACACATGAGAGACTGAGACTGTATATGTACTTACATACAACAAGGTGATTTATAACAATGACTGGTTGGTTTAAGTAAAAAAATAAACGGTTGTTTTAAAGAAACATACTGTATAAACAGTTCCTATGTCTAAACGTAGAACATTTCAATGAAAAGAAAGAAAGTGTTAAGTACTGACAAGTTCTTCCATCATAATTCTAATGACAAATTAATGTTAAAAGGTCCATAAAAGTTAAAGTTAAAGTCTTCTATAGTCTTCTATTTAACTGAATTTTACAATTGTACATTATTAACAGAAAAATACAATAAAGTAGTAATTACAACTAACATTTATTTATGTTTATAAAATAGCATGTATTTATTATTATGCAAAGTAATTACAAAATTTGTTTTTGTTATTGTTCCAGATGCCAAAAAATAGCCAAAAGTCTAAGACAATGAAGAAGCAATTGTCCAATTGTCCAAAACTCCAGCCCTCGTCTTCAGTCACAATATTAAAAAACAAACAGAAACTAAAACACACGACTGTGGACGTAACTCTACCAGGTTTGATGTTTGTAACTTCCAAAACACTGGAACACCTACCTAAAATAAATAAACTGGACCCCATGTATTGCTGCCTGCAGCTAGATTTATTATGATGATTATTATTATTATTATCATCCCTCACTTTCCATCACAGTACAGAATCTAGATTGAACTGAACTTTATTGTTCAACTTGATCGACTACAAAACAAATACACGAAAGATAAATCTGTACAAACCCAAAGTGACGCTTCTCTCTCCCACACACAACACCCTAGCTGTCCATGGTGCGTGCACACACACACACACACACACAAACACACACACACACACACACATTTTAAAAAGGTCCCGTACTGGAGAGAGGTTGCGGGCTGGGGGCGGGGCTGGAGGGGCGGGGCTGGGTCATTTCTTGGCCTTGCGGGGGGGCGTGGTGGGGCGTGACGAGCTCATGCCCGCCCCCAGCCCCGCCCCCAGCCCCGCCCCCCCGCCACCATAAAACACTTTCTTATCAGCAGGTTTGAGGATCTGGAAGAAGGAGAAAGATGTTTGTTCAAAGCTCCAACCGCTTGTTTCTATCATTTCACTTTAGAGGAAAAGACAAGTTTAACAATTACAATATTAACCCTGACCCCGTCTGTCTGCCTGACCCCCGTCTGTCTGCCTGACCCCCCTTCTATCCGCTTGACCCCTTGTCTGTCTGCCTGACCCCCCCGTCTGTCTGCCTGAACCCCCTTCTATCCGCCTGACCCCCGTCTGTCTGCCTGACCCCCCTTCTATCCGCCTGACCCCTTGTCTGTCTGCCTGACCCCCCTGTCTGTCTGCCTAACCCCCCTTATATCTGCCTGACTCCTTGTCTATCCGCCTGACCCCTTGTCTGTCTGCCTGACCCCCCCGTCTGTCTGCTTGATCCTTCGTCTGTCTGCCTGACCCCCCTTCTATTCGCCTGACCCCTTGCCTGTCTGCCTGACCCCCCGTCTGTCTGCCTGACCCCCCGTCTGTCTGCCTGATCCCCCAATCTGTCTGCCTGACCCCACTTTTATCCGCCTGACTCCTTGTCTGTCTGCCTGACCCGCCCTTCTGTCTGCCTGACCCCCCCATCTGTCTGCCTGACCCCCCGTCTGTCTGCTTGACCCCCCCATCTGGCTGCCTGACCCCGTCTGTCTGCCTGACCCCCGTCGTCCGCCTGACCCCCACCCCGTCTGTCCGCCTGACCCCATGCCTGTCTGTCTGACCCTGAGGGACAGACCTGGAAGGAGCACATCAGGGTTTCGTCCACGCTCATCATGGCTCCAGCGTTGTCGAACTCTCCACAGTAGTTTGGGGCAGAGAACAGTGTGACCAGCTGGCGCTTGGCAAAGAACTCGTAGCCGTCCTCCACCACCTGGGCCCAAAAGCACACATCAAATACCGCCTCAAAACATTCATATTCTAGAATAACTAGCATGGTATAGTAACTACTTTTCTTTAACTAGGATGTATAATAACTATTATTCTTTAACTAGGATGTATACTAACTAGTATTCTATAGTTAGGATGTATAACAACTAGTATTCTTTAACTAGAATGTATAATAACTACTATTCTTTAACTAGCATGTATAATAATTAGTATTCTTTATCTAGGATGTATAATAACTAGTATTTTTTAACTGGGATGTATAATAACTAGTATTCTTTATCTAGGATGTATAATAACTAGTATTCTTTAACAAGGATGTATAATAACTTGTATTCTGTAACTTTTATACTATGATTAATAGTATTATATAACTTGAATTCTATAATAACTACTATTCTATAACGAGGATAGTATAATAACTAGTGTTTTTTCATAATGTTTAGTATTATTTACTAGTATTTCAAATAAGATCAGGTAGAAGATTAGATAAAGATAAGATAAGATCAGGTAGGTCTGGCGGGGCAGGGCGGGGCGGAGCCAGCGTGGGACCTGGTGTGCTCTGCAGATCAGGTCCATGTCGTGCTTGTGGAGGAACTTGGTGACTACGTCAGCTCCAAAGGTGAAGGACACGCCGCGGTCGTTCTCGCCCCAGCCCTGGACGTCCTTGTCGGGGTCGGCCCACAGCAGGTCACACAGCAGGCCCTGGTCCGGGACGTCGGTGGGACGCATCACCCTGCGGACCTGCTCCATGGACTGGAGGTCAGGGGACAGCCCTGGGGGGTGGAGAGCACCGTCTGCTCCTTTAGAAGCTACATCTCACTAAGGGCTCCAGACAAACTAATCGGCCATCGCCCAGAACCGTCCGGAAGGCGTATGTAACCGCCCCGTTACAATTCAATTACAGTCACGCTCGCATGCCGAAACACGGCTGGAGCGAGGGTGGAGGTGTTTCTGGTCCTTGCATAGAACATGGAGAGCAGGAGCTACGTGGCCTCTCTAAAGTCTAACTACGCGTCAGGTGACGTAGCACCGCACGCTGCGTGGCTTTGGGCCCCACACCCATTTCCTCCACGTCATTTCCTGGTGGACTTGGACACAAGGAAACCACTTTATTATTTTAAATAACACAAAAAATGAATGATTGAGAGCTCATGGTGGGAAACATACCAGAACACTGGGTTGGACATTTCACAATGTTAATAAAAGCACATCCATCGGGATCGAGCTGCTCCGTGTAAAAAAAAAAAAAAAAAAAAAAAAAAAAAAAGAATTTGGCTTCGCGTGTGGCTCGAAAACTGTGATCAGTAGCGCGACAAAATTTGGGTAAAACAATAACATGTGCAACAATAGTAAAAGAGGGCAGGGCTTTACACTGAACCACGTCCATCAAATATAGATCATATAATATATAGATCATATATCATATAGATCAGTGATTTTCAACCACTGTGCCACGGCACACTACCGTGCCGTGAGAGATCGTGAGGTGTGTCGTGGGAAATGATCCAATTTCACTTAATAATCCAAAAAAATATTATTTAGTCAGCCAGCAATGTAGTGACTGGTAGAGTAATACTCCTCCATGTCAATACTCCTCCATGTCAGTGGGTGGCAGTAAGAAGAAGAGGAAGAATCTTTATTTGTCTCACACACACACACACACACACACACAGGATAGTGCTAGTGAAATGGTTTCTCTGCATTTGAGCGTCCTGGCTTGTCCTTCCTCCATGGGGCAGCCAGGAGCAGTGGGCAGCGTTCGACGCCCGGGGACCTGGTTCCAAATGTCCATCGCTGGCCAGACCATGATGTGTGCATGTTTTGGGTGGGGGTCCTCACTGATGTTAGATGGAGGAAACCTCATGTGAGCAGGCGGAGAACATGCAAACTCCACACAGAAAGGCCCCTCATTGGGAGATAACCCACCAGAGCATGTTGCTCAACTAATTTTTTATTTTTTATTTTATATACCCTTATCAGTCCCACAACGGGGAAATTTGCAATTTCTCTGCATTTACCATCCTAGTAACTGACGTATCTAGGAGCAGTGGGCTGCCACGCTACCAGAAGGAGCCGGGGCTCAGACGGGCAACCTTTCGCTTACTAGACGACTCACTCTACCTCCTGAGCTACTGACCCCTGCCCCCCCAGTAGGGAGTGCATTAATGACCTTATTAAGACAGCAGAGTGACGCACGATAAACGTGACGGTGACGACAAGTGCGACAGCTTTGGACAAATACTTGAGAAGGAAAAGTGCAAACTCTGACCTGGGTCCCGGTCAAAATTCTAACCCGGATGAGATGCCGAGTACGAGTGGTGGTCAAAAGAAAGCAAAAGCGCTGGCAGCACAGGCTGCACAGCCCAAGTTATCTTTGCTTTGGATTTACTTTCACCGGCGATCCGACTGGAGCGCCTCCGTTACGCTTGGTGTGTGGGGAGAAGCCGTCTCACAGCGCCATGGTCCCCAGCCAGCTTCAACGCCATCTCCAAAGCAAACACCCGTCACTTCAAAACAACAACAACGACTACTTTGCTTGCCTGCGGGAACACACTGAGAAACAGGAAACTTTAATGAGAAAAACCACAAAGGTGTGAGAGAGAGAGAGAGAGAGAGAGAGAGAGAGATCTCAAAGCTGCTTAGGAGCTGAACTCGTAGCCAAATCAAAGTGGCAGAGACATTGACACCACCTGCCTGCAAAGCCCTTGGAAAGGAGGCGCTCGGACCTGACGCAGTTCAAGAAATAGCCAAAGTCCCTCTCTCAGGTGACACGACAGCCAGACGTACTGATGACAGGTCTGCAGGCATCGAAAATATTGTACTGGAGAAGATACGCGTCAGTGGGGTGTTTGCATTGCAACTTGATGAATCTACAGATATTAGTGGACACGCTCAACTCCTGGCCGATGTGCGTTTTGTGGATGGAGACACCATAAGAGAAAACTTCCTATTCTGCAAGGCGGTGCCTGAGAGAACAGCAGGGGAGGAGATTTTTTTGGGTTACGTCAGAATATTTCAAGCGAGGAGGACTTCGGTGGGAAAACTGCACGAGTGTCCGTACCCATGGAGCAGCAGCCATGGCCGGCGTGTGAGACAATAGGAAAACACCTGAAAACTAATGAGGAGAAGCTGTCGTTTTATTTCCCTCAGCCTCCACTGATTGCTTTGACTGGGTTAGGCACCCACATACAGTAGCTCAGCAGCAGTTTTTGGAAAGGACATGAAGAACCAACTGAATTGAGACAAGACCGAGGTTTAAAGCTTTGCTGATCTACCTTTGGACAGTTTTTGGGCGACTGCTGTCGAGGACTTCCCCATGTTGGCAAACACAGCTATTTCAACATTGCTCCCATTTTCCACAAGATATCTATGTGAGCTGAGCTTTTCAAGCACGACTGCCCTAAAAACCCAAAACAGAGAGACTGGGCTGTTGAGGAAGAGCTCCGTGTGAGCTTTTCTTCAGCTCCTGCCAGGACATCAGCTTTGTGTTCGTGGAAATCGGCCCAGGTTTCACACCCAATGAGTATGAGTGTTACATGTACTGTATTAGGCTGGAATGTGTCATTTCGTAACATTTTTTGGTTTGTGTCGCGCCGTGGCATTTTTCTGAACCTAAAAATATGCTGTGCCTCAAAAAAGGTTAATAAACACTGATATAGATCAAATAGATCATAGATCATATATACCTCCATGGCAGCAGAAGATCTTCTCGTCCACGATGGCGGCCACAGGAAGGCAGTTGAAACAGTCAGTGAAGGTTTTCCACAGCTTGAGGTTGTACCTCCTCTTACCTGCAGGGGGGGTGACAGCGCATGGATGGGATGCTACACAAGTAGTTTCCACCACGTCAGTGACATGAGCATCACACTCAACGTGTCGTGATGTCATTTTGTTTTTGTTTAAACGCCTGTAAAGCAATAACAAATATGTGTTATGAGTTTGTCAGACCAGAAGAATGTGTTATTAACCACGCAGCAAAATTGAAGATAAATGATGAGGTTTCAGAATCGTGACAAACAGGTGAGATCTCTGCTCTGAGACGCTGGGGGCGTGTCCACTGACGACACTGAAGCCACGCCCAATCGTATTAAACGTTTCGACTCAGTAACTTCCATGTTAAAATGTTGAACCCAGTCCTGCGTCTCCGGTCGCTCACCTCAAAGTGCTGCCGTCGGGCTGCGGGACTCCACCGTCTGCCCCCTGTTGGCTCCTCCGCAGGCCAGGGCGGGGCTCCGCGGCCTGCTAGCATGCAACTTATGCTAACGCAATCAAACCAACGGAACGGTTCTTTTTTGTTCCGGGCATAAATTCACCGTTTCCCTGACCATGCCTTTTACTCCAGGTGTTTATTCCCAAAACAGCGGTTTACCCCAAATTCCAGGCTGTTAGCTTTGCTTATTTTAGTCTGACTCTGGGTTCGTATACTGTTGGGGGAGGGGCCACGCCAAGTAGGACCGCTCTACGTTACCAAGTCATGTTAAGCCCCGCCCCCAAAAAAATCCCCCACAAGTCAGGACAACTTTGTTCAATCTTTTCACATTTTTTCACCAATGACCTTCTAACATGTATAATATGTATAGAAACAAATCATTGAATTCACTTGACAAAGACCTTTAGTGTTATTTAACAGCATAATACAGTAAAAAAAAAAGAAAAAAGACCCTGAGCCGAAGAGCTCCAGACTCACACTCATCGTAGAAGCCGTAGATTCTGTTGATGGAAGCGCACTCGTGGTTGCCCCGCAGCAGGAAGAAGTTCTCGGGGTACTTGACCTTGTAGGCCAGCAGGAGGCAGATGGTCTCCAGGGACTGCTTCCCCCGGTCCACATAGTCGCCCAGGAACAGGTAGTTGCTCTCGGGGGGGAAGCCGCCGTATTCGAACAGCCGCAGCAGGTCGTAGTACTGACCGTGCACGTCGCCTGCAGGGGGAGACATACTGTAGGTCAGTACTAAGGTGGGGTACAGGTCACTCCAAATGAGGGCATATACAGAGAAGGTGAAACTCCAAATAAGGGCAGGTTGGGGACACTGAGCTTGGGCGGCCATATTGGATGGCCACAGCAGCGCCTCACCGCAGATCTTCAGCGGTGCCTCCAGCTCCAGCAGGATGGGCTGGCTCAGGAAGATCTCCCGGGACTTCAGGCACAGACCTCGGATCTCTGTCTCCGTCAGCTGGACATTCTTCCCGGGTCTTGAACCCTTCACTGCTCCAAACACAGGAAATAAAGGGTGTTTACTACCAAAAACAGTGTTTATATCTATATTCTGCACACATTGTTGGCTCTAAATCTATTTTCAGTACACATAGTTGGCTCTGGCTCTGTATTTTGTACATCAGCCACAACACTAAAACCAGTGACAGGTAAAGTGAATAACATGGGATATATTAATATATACACTGTTACATATTAATATTATATATACACTGTTATATATTATTATTATATATACACTGATATTTATTATTATATATACACTGTTATGTATTATTATTATATATACACTGATATTTATTATTATATATACACTGTTATGTATTATTATTATATACACACTTTTATTTATTATTATATATGATGTTATTAATTATTATTATAAATATACTGTTATATATTATTATTATATATACACGGTTATATATTATTATTAATATATGTATACTGTGATATATTATAAATATATATACACTGTTATATATTATTATATTATATATACATTGTTATTTATTATTATATATACACTGTTATGTATTATTATAATATATGCACTGTTATATATTACTATTATTATTGATTTACTGGGATATATTTTTATTCTATATATTGTGATATATTATTATCATTTATACACTATTATATATTATTATTATTATATATACACAGTTATATATGTGTGTATATATATATATATATATATATATATATATATATACACTGTTATGTTGTTATTATTATATAAACACTGTTATTTATTATTATTATTATATATACACTGTTATATTATATATATATACACGGTTATATATTATTATTAATATATGTATACTGTGATATATTATATATATACACTGTTATATATTATTATTATTATAATATATATACTGTTATGTATTATTATTATTATGTATATATACTGTTATATATTATAACTATATATATAGTGTTATATATGATATATATATTTGAGGCAGCAAGTGAAGAGTGAGTTGTTGAAGTTGATGTGATGAATCAGCGTAAGGATCTGAGCCACTTTGACAAGGAGCACATTGTGATGCTGGACGACTGGGTCAGAGCATCTCCACAAGCACAGGTCTTGTGGCTGTTCCCGCTCTGCAGTGGTTACTACCAAAAGTGTCCAAGGAAGGACGACCGCTGAACCGGCGACAGGGTCCCGGGGCCCAAGGCTCATTGATGCACGTGGGGAGTGAAGTCTAGTCCGTCTGGTTCGATGCCACAGAAGAACTACTGCAGCACAAAGTGTTGAAACAGTGAATGTTGCTGTGATAGAAAGGTGTAGAACACACAGTGCATGGCAGCTTGCTGCGTATGGGAGCTCACAGTGTCCACGCTGACCCCTGTCCACCCCTGAAAGCACCTACAATGGACACGTCAGCGTCTCAACTGGACCATGGAGCAATGGAAGAAGGTGGAGGTCTGATGAATCACCTTTTCTTCTACATCATGTGGAGGGGCGGGGTTAGGGTCCGATCCCGTGGAGCACCTGTGGGATGTGCTGGAACAACAAGCCTGATCCGTGGGGGCCCCACCTCCAGCTTGCAGGACTTAAAGGATCTGCTGCTAACGTCTTGGTGCCAGACGCCACAGGACACCTTCAGAGTCTGGTGGAGTCGCTGCCTCCACCTCACAGCTGTTTTGGAAGCACGAGGGGGAGGAGCTACATAATATTAGTGTTTATTAGTGGTGCTTTAATGTTGTGGCTGATCGGTGCATGTTTTGTACACATGGTTGGCTCTGGTTCTCTATTCTGTCCATGGTTCGTGGGCGTCCAGTAAATACGGTATAAATAACACCTGACCTTCCAGGAGGCGCTGTATGATGGAGTCCACGTTGAGTTTGTCTGCTTCCGCCATGGTGCTGCTGGAGGCGGGCTAGCTCCAGTTAGCTGACCTGCTGGCGTGCTGAGCTGTCTGGGAGTTGAACCGTGAAATAACAGCAAGTTGAGTTTGATTCAAGTCTTTGGGTTTCAGGCTGCATCGGGCGGAGGGAGCGGGACACCGGAGCATCGGCGCCGGGTTCACTGCGCAGCTCCCGGTGTCAACACGGAGCTGGAGCCGGGGTCGAGTTAGCAGCGGGACGTCACTGTGACGACACCGGAACCGGAAGAGGTCTGACAGCCTTCGACACCGCCCAATTTAATCACCCTTTAAATCTCACCAATGGATTTTAGCCAGTGCTCCATTAATAAATTAACAACATTGATTAAGTGATTAATTTATTCCATTAATCCTCCGATTAATGATATCTGTGTAAATTCTGAAATAAATATCGTTGCGTTTATGCCGCTGGGAAGCCACGCCCACGGAAGGGACGCAGGGTGACGCCTTCTACCTGCGACCAGCCTGTTCATTCTGTTGACATGTATTTACTTTTATCTCAGTACTAACGTGTAACAAGTTGAATGAAAGAAATATAGTACAGTAGTACCATGCTGCAGTAGTATTAATTGAACAGCTCTAGAACCATGAAGCTGCTTCGTAAAGACATAGAGAAGGACAACGCGGGGTGAGTAGCATGTAGCATGTAGCATCACACAGTCCTGTTCTAATCCCAAAGGCCCACCATCATCACAGTAGTAATATTACTAGAAATACTGATTTACTGCAGCACGTATGTAGTTTTACTGTTTATCAGTAGGATATTGTGAGAGACAATTTTATATGTTTATTTTATGTTTCTTTTTATTGTACATTACACAGTACATTTCTCGAGTAAATTCTTAGCTTTATTGTATATTGACATTTTCAGGTAATCTTCATGTTTATTGCACATTGCCGTTTTATATTGTGTATTATTACCTTGCTATTACTTTATTATTATATTCTGATGTATTGTGCTGTAACTGCAATTTCTGTTTGTCTGTTTGCTAGCAAATCTTGATGAATGTATTGATGCATGTAGTAAAACTACATGCAGTGTAGTACTAGTACTCATGTACTAGTAGTGATTCTGACCTGAGGTTCTGCTCCAGTCAGGTGACTCTGGTTCCAGAGGAGGCAGAGGACATGTGGCACACCTACAACCTGCTGCAAGTGGGGGACAGCCTCCAAGCCTCCACCATCAGGTAACCTCCACCTGCACCACAGAACCCCCTCCACCTGCATCAAAGAGCCCCTCCACCTGCACCATATTGTAGATAAATGCTCCAGCATCTGAACGAGTACCTCCTGACCACCACCTGATCCCTGACCCCGCCCCCCCAGGAAGGTGCAGACGGAGTCATCCACTGGTAGCGTGGGCAGCTCCAGGGTGCGCACCACCCTGACGCTCAGTGTGGAGAGCATCGACTTCGACTCGCAGGCCTGCCAACTGAGGGTGAAGGGAACCAACATGGAGGAGAACCAGTATGTCAAGGTCAGGGTCACCAGGACACCCTACATTCTCATCTCATCCCATCTTATCTTACCATATCTAATTTCAAACTGCAGATGGGTGCGTACCACACCATCGAGCTGGAGCTGAACAGGAAGTTCACGCTGGCCAAGAAGCTGTGGGACAGCGTGGTGCTGGACCGCATCGGTAACTACACCCCATCCTGCTGGTAGAAACCCTAGCAACAGATGATGATGACATCAATCTGCTTTTGGAATAAAATATTTTAGTGTCTGTCAGCGAGCTGCTTTAAAGAGCATCAATCTCTCTGCCTGTCTGTCTGTCCGTCTGTCTCTCTCTTTCTTTGTCTGCCTGTCTCACTCTCTCCCCTCAGAGCAGGCCTGTGACCCTGGGCAGAAGGCGGATGTGGTTGCCGTGGTGATGCAGGAAGGTCTGGCCAACCTGGTGCTGGTGACGGCAGCAATGACGCTGTTGCGCGCCAAGGTGGAGGTGACCATCCCCCGCAAGAGGAGGGGCAGCTGCACCCAGCACGAGAAGGTCACCATCGTTTGTTTTTCTCTGTCTGTTTACATAAACCAATAGAAACAACTGTGACAATCCACCCTCACTGTCTGTCAGGCTCTGGATAGGTTCTATGAAGCTGTGATGCAGGCAATCCTGCGCCACATCAACTTTGACGGTGAGTAATTATTATTATTATTATGATTGTCATGATTATTATTGTTATTATTACTTATCTATATCTAATATTTAATGTTTAACATCTCTCCAGTGGTGAAGTGCGTCCTTCTCGCCAGTCCCGGTTTTGTCAAAGACCAGTTTAGTAGCTTCCTGTTCCGGGAGGCAGTCCGCCAGGACAACAAGCTGCTGCTGGAGAACCGGTCCAAGTTCGTTCTGGTCCACTCCTCGTCGGGACACAAGTACTCCCTCAAAGGTAGATGGGGTCCAGATGGGGGTCCTGTCTGTCTCAGACAGTCGACTCGCTGTGACGTTTTTGTTCTGTTGTTTTCTAGAAATCCTGTGTGATCCGACTGTGATCAGCCGACTGTCCGACACCAAGGTGACGATCTGCTTTATATGTATCTTTATGTATCTATGTTCTGTATGTTTAATATGTTTTACATGTGTGGGGGTCCCCAGGCGGCGGCAGAGGTTCGGGCTCTTGAGGATTTCTACAAGATGCTCCAACATGAACCTGACAGAGCGTTCTATGGGTGAGGACCTCCGGGAGCCCTGTGCGCCATGTTCCGCCTTTTAGCTCCTGTGCTACCACTAAGTGTGTGTGTGTGTGTGTGTGTGTGTGTGTGTGTGTGTGTGTGTGTGTGTGTGTGTGTGTGTGTGTGTGTGTGTGTGTGTGTGTGTGTGTGTGTGTGTGTGTGTGTGTGTGTGTGTGTAGGCTGGCGCACGTGGAGAAAGCAGCTGATGCCCTGGCTGTCGACACACTGCTGATCAGCGACAAACTCTTCAGGTGAGTTCCAGGATGTATAACCCAGAATGCACCTCGCCTTGTCGTACAGATGCTGACCGCCAGGGGATTTTCATGTGTGTTGTGTGTGTCAGGCACACCGAGGTGTCCACCAGGGGTCGCTACGTCCGATTGGTCAACAGCATTAGAGATAACGGCGGATGCGTCAGGTAAAGAGCCTCCCCCCCTCCCTGTCTGTCTGTCCCCGTCTGTCCGTCCCCCTGTCTGTCTGTCCCCCTGTCTGTCTGTCCCCGCCTGTCCATCCCCCTGTCTGTCTGTCCCCGTCTGTCCGTCTCCCTGTCTGCCCGTCTCCCTGTCTGTCCATCTCACCACTCTGTCTCTGTCTTCCAGAATCTTCTCGAGCCTCCACGTCTCTGGAGAACGTGAGTGGAAATCTTCCCAAATATCTTATTTTGGATATACTTAACTTATACCTAATTATACCACCCATGATGTGCTCTTAGCGCTGGGCGATATTGCCCAAAAATGTATTACGATTGTACGATGTATTATCGAATACGAAGTATTTCGTATTCGATAACGATATTTATGGCGGTTAAATAAATCACAATTTCTGTTAAATGCTCCTTTTTTGTTTCATGAAGAAGACATTTGAATGCCATGAGGCATTTTGAAAACATTTATTGGGGGAATTAAATTGTCTGAAATCAACACTAGTCTTAAAAAAAAAAATTGGCATCATCAAATGTTCCAATAAAACTTGCACAGCACTCGTAATGTAAGTACCAAGTGCAGCTGCTTTAATTAACATTTTACTTCTATAAAATTTAGGTAAAAACAAACTAAATATGGAGGCCTCCCAAAAAATGCCAAACTATGGATTTATGTGGCCCTGTTGTCAACGATGCCGAAGAAATAGACATCATCATCTTTCTCCTTCTCCTCCCGTTGCTCATTCTGTACGCTGCCGGTGTGCTTACAAGTGCAGCCTACCTACGAGGGAGGGGGCGGGGCTTCTTTCTGTATTGACAAACCTAATTGGCTAGAGGTAAAAGGCCAGCTTTAGATCGTCCAAATTGATTGGCTTTTCGTTGTCACTTGCCTCACGTTTCTATAAATCAACAAATCTGCGGAAGACATCAAAATTATCTAGCTTGTTTTATTTTGACGTGGAGGGAAAAAAATATCGTGATAGTTATTGTTTTATCGGCCAGCACTACCTGCTCTAGATACTTCATCTATAATCAATCTGTAATGTAAAATACTCCCCCCTCATCTCGTCTCATCATTACTATGGCAACCAGAGCAATGCTGCAGCTGGTCACATGACTGCTTTGCGTTACTTTGATTACAGTTTGAATACCAGTAAATTTAACCAGGGACAGATCGGATCCACTGATGTATCCCATCCTGTCTCCTCAGAACTGACCCAGCTGAGCGGCGTGGCGGCCATCTTGCGCTTCCCCATCGCCGACCTGTCGGAGCCCGAGGACGACAGCAGCTCAGAGGAAGATTAATCCAGACTATAATCTGACTGCGGTGAAAAGGCTAATCCCATTAGAGTTTGAATTTGAGCTGCTCTCTGACCAATCACAGTGCTGCATTACATCATGTGACTGGGCTCTTACAGCTCAGAAAGAAAACATTACGTTTGTTTTCTTTAATAAAGAAACTTAAATTCCACCAAACATGTTTTAGTCTGAAATCCTCAGTTTGCAACTGTAGCGAATGCGCAGAACCATCCAGCAGAACTAGCCCGTCACCATCGGTCACAAGCCCGTCACCATCGGTCACAAGCCCGTCACCATCGGTCACAAGCCCATCACCATCGGTCACAAGCCCGTCACCATCGGTCACTAGCCTGTCACTAGCCCATCACCATCGGTCACAAGCCCGTCACCATCGGTCACTAGCCTGTCACTAGCCCATCACCATCGGTCACAAGCCCGTCACCATCGGTCACTAGCCTGTCACTAGCCCGTCACCATCGGTCACAAGCCCGTCACCATCGGTCACAAGCCCGTCACCATCGGTCACTAGCCCGTCACCATCGGTCACTAGCCCGTCACCATCGGTCACTAGCCCGTCACCATCGGTCACAAGCCCGTCACCATCGGTCACTAGCCCGTCACATCGGTCACTAGCCCGTCACCATCGGTCACTAGCCCGTCACCATCAGTCACTACCCCGTCACTATCAGTCACTACCCCGTCACCATCAGTCACTAGCCCGTCACCATCAGTCACTAGCCCGTCACCATCAGTCACTAGCCCGTCACCATCCGTCACTAGCCCGTCACCATCCGTCACAAGTCCATCACCATCGGTCACAAGCCCGTCACCATCGGTCACAAGCCCGTCACCATCGGTCACAAGCCCGTCACCATCGGTCACTAGCCTGTCACTAGCCCATCACCATCGGTCACAAGCCCGTCACCATCGGTCACTAGCCTGTCACTAGCCCATCACCATCGGTCACAAGCCCGTCACCATCGGTCACTAGCCCGTCACCATCGGTCACAAGCCCGTCACCATCGGTCACAAGCCCGTCACCATCGGTCACAAGCCCGTCACCATCGGTCACAAGCCCGTCACCATCGGTCACTAGCCTGTCACTAGCCCATCACCATCGGTCACAAGCCCGTCACCATCGGTCACTAGCCCGTCACCATCGGTCACAAGCCCGTCACCATCGGTCACAAGCCCGTCACCATCGGTCACAAGCCCATCACCATCGGTCACAAGCCCGTCACCATCGGTCACAAGCCCGTCACCATCGGTCACTAGCCTGTCACTAGCCCATCACCATCGGTCACAAGCCCGTCACCATCGGTCACTAGCCCGTCACCATCGGTCACTAGCCCGTCACCATCGGTCACTAGCCCGTCACCATCGGTCACAAGCCCGTCACCATCGGTCACAAGCCCGTCACCATCGGTCACTAGCCCGTCACCATCGGTCACAAGCCCGTCACCATCGGTCACTAGCCCGTCACCATCGGTCACTAGCCCGTCACCATCAGTCACTACCCCGTCACTATCAGTCACTACCCCGTCACCATCAGTCACTAGCCCGTCACCATCCGTCACTAGCCCGTCACCATCCGTCACTAGCCCGTCACCATCCGTCACAAGTCCTTCACCATCGGTCACAGGCCCGTCACCATCGGTCACTAGCCCGTCACCATCAGTCACTAGCCTGTCACTAGCCCGTCACCATCGGTCACTAGCCCGTCACCATCAGTCACTAGCCCGTCACCATCAGTCACTACCCCGTCACCATCAGTCACTAGCCCGTCACCATCCGTCACTAGCCCGTCACCATCCGTCACAAGCCCGTCACCATCCGTCACTAGCCCGTCACTAGCCCGTCACCATCAGTCACAAGCCCGTCACCATCCGTCACTAGCCCGTCACCATCCGTCACTAGCCCGTCACCATCCGTCACTAGCCCGTCACCATCCGTCACTAGCCCGTCACCATCGGTCACTAGCCCGTCACCATCGGTCACTAGCCCGTCACCATCGGTCACAAGCAAGTCACCATCGGTCACTAGCCTGTCACTAGCCCGTCACTAGCCCGTCATTAGCCCGTCACCATCCGTCACTAGCCCGTCACCATCAGTCACTAGCCCGTCACCATCAGTCACTAGCCCGTCACCATCCGTCACAAGCCCGTCACCATCCGTCACAAGCCCGTCACCATCCGTCACTAGCCCGTCACCATCCGTCACTACCCCGTCACCATCCGTCACTAGCCCGTCACCATCCGTCACTAGCCCGTCACCATCCGTCACTAGCCCGTCACCATCAGTCACTAGCCCGTCACCATCCGTCACTAGGCCGTCACCATCCGTCACTAGCCCGTCACCATCCGTCACTAGCCCGTCACCATCCGTCACTAGCCCGTCACCATCCGTCACTAGCCCGTCACCATCAGTCACTAGCCCGTCACCATCCGTCACTAGGCCGTCACCATCCGTCACTAGGCCGTCACCATCCGTCACTAGCCCGTCACCATCCGTCACTAGCCCGTCACCATCCGTCACTAGCCCGTCACCATCAGTCACTAGCCCGTCACCATCAGTCACTAGCCCGTCAACATCCGTCACAAGCCCGTCACCATCCGTCACTAGCCCGTCACCATCCGTCACTAGCCCCTCACCATCCGTCACTAGCCCCTCACCATCAGTCGGGGATGGTAGCTCAGGAGGTAGAGCTGGTGGTCTAGTCATCTAAAGGTTGCTGGTTGGATCCCAGGCTCCTCCTGCTAGCATGCTGTAGTGTCCTTGAGCAAGACACTTAACCCCTCATTGCTCCTGATGGCTGCATCCGTCGGTGTTTGAATAATTGTAAGTCGCTTTGGATAAAAGCGTCTGATCAATGTAATGTAAATCAGTCACTAGCCCGTCACCATCAGTCGCTCACCCATCACTAGCCAGCTGGCTAATGACTAGCCACTAGTGTTTTGAACCAATGTTACTCCCACTGTGTGTGGAATGTTCCAGCAAACCGTATGTGCTGCATCTAAATACAAAATTAGTTGAAATCACTGTTTGATAATTGTCCAATTATCTCCACCACTGAGTGAATGAGCAATTCTGCTCATTGTGATTTCAGTTCTAATCAAGGAAATGGTGATTCTCCATCTCTGCTATTGAAGCGTGGAAGCCACCTGGCCTCGCTGCTTTTTCTTCAGCACAAACAATAAAATTGGAGACGACGTATAAAAATACATTTAGTTCAAGTTCAAGTTCAAGAGATTATTTGTCACATACAAATACATTTATTACCTTATAATGCTTTAGAAACTATAAAACTACTGCGTCTCAGGTTCAAGTTGTTCAAGAAGTTCCAACAGTTAGAACACTGTTACTGCTTCATTACGTGACAATCTTGGCGTCAAACGCTAGAACTAAAGTGCATTAGAACTCTGTCCCAGGACCCTGTTAGGACCTGGTCCAGGCTGCGTCCCCTCAGTCTCCAGGACACTGGTAGGACTGGATCCAGGCCAGATCCTCCAGCGTGCCCCAGTGCAGGAAGATGATAGAGCAGATGACCATCACATGCATGATCTGGTGGCTGTTGCCCCAATTGTCGAAGAGTCCGGGCTTGAACCGTTCCGGGACCTGGACTATGTTAACCAGGCCTCCCACCACGGCCAAGGAGTCCATGATGAGGAAGAGGCGCAGAGAGTTCGGGCTGCCCACTCCTCGGCCGAACACCCGGAACAGGAAGAGGCTGAAGCGGAACAGCGCCTGCCACGCGAAGGCCCTGAGACGCAGCACATTGGTGCGGGCTGTGGTGGCGCAGTAGATACCGTAGGCCGACAGCAGGATGTAGAGCAGCAGTGCCACCCGCTGGACACTGGGGAAGCAGAGCAGGGTGATGTAGATGATGGGGAGGGCGCCTGGAAACAGATGGGGAGATGGTCAACACCACCAGCAGGGTGGAGGGAACCACAGACTCATACTGGCCTCCACAGAACTGTTGGACCCATAGACCTACCGACTACTACTGGCCCCTATGGAGCTATTGGCTGCGATAGACCTATTAAGTACCTTGCTCAAGGACACTTCAGCATGCTCGTAGGAGGAGCCAGGGACTTAACCTGCAACCTTCGGACTACTACACGACACGCTTCCCCCAGAATAAAGGGCTGTTTCGAAACTTTAAACCAGGTGACACCAGGCTGCCCACCCCTGGTGCTAGGTCATATGAAGTGTGTAGCTACTACGATAAAAGTCTTTAGACATTAGCTGTGTTGAAGGGAGGGTTCTTACCCAGTGTGTTGACCAGACAGACACCGAACATGTCCAGGGACAGCAGGGTGTCGTAGACATGCTCCCCCCCAACGTGGTTCATGAAGAGGTGGTAGAGGACAGAGCCCACGGTGGGGGACAGACAGGCAAAGTAGTGGACCACGCAGATCCACACATTCTCCACCTCCGCCCAGGGGATGCTGAATGGCAGCAGCACAAGGAAGAGGAAGAAAGGGATCCCTGAGAGGAGGAAGAGAAAGGATGAAGTCAGAAGCCAACCCTGAGTCAGAGGTGCAGTCCATCCAACAGCTGAACATAAGGAGCATGATGGTGGACGATTTGAGCTTGTGGGATAGCGCTAATCTCCACCAGTTCCCCTCAGTAAGATCGTTAGCTTTTAACAAACTTACCGAGCTGTCAAGCAGGAAATGGGGGCGAAACCACAGGAAGTTCAAGTGTGTTAACACTTTACTTAATGCCCATAATTGACCCTGTGCATTCCCCAGTTTTGACTTCAAGGTGTTCTCCACAGTCTGTGTGATTCTGGAGCTCGTGGTGAGATCAATGTCTGGACCCCGAATCGATACAGGACGTTTAGAGTCGGAAGCGATGAAAGATGTTTGGGGTCTACAGGGATACAGGATGTTTTGGGGTCTACAGGGATACAGGGTATCTTATGGTCCAGCAAGACATCTCTCCCTCTAACGAGCGTTAAACTCACTGGGATGTGTTCAGGGTGAGGATTCCCTGCAGATTAGTGCTAATCTAATCCTGACATCCTTCGTGCGATTGGAAGTGAGAGTCTCACGGTGACCTCTCCAAGGGGAAAGCCCAGGAGCCCCACCTCAGATTAGATGTTGATAATATGTAGTTAAAATAATTCATGTTTGCAGGGGGCCTTCGGGTTCTTGAAATGTATGTTTTACAAACATTGGGTTCAAGTCATTAAATAGACATTTCAATTGATAAGCTCTTGATTTCAACATAAACATTTTGTCTGATTTTAGTTCTTCTGCATTAGTCACATTTTTTAACCCTCAACCTCTGAACCTGATTGTTTTAGATTCTGTTTGAATTTGTTTGGAAAAGGTAAAAGTATTGTATTTAACTACACATCAGCCTTCATGGCTTCATGACCTGCAAACATTGATACAGGTTAAACATTTCTCAAGTCTACTTGTTCTGGACCTGGACCTCCAGTGGAGGTGGTTCTGGACCTGGACCTCCAGTGGAGGTGTTGGACTGACCGTGCGTGTAGATGTTCCCCAGCTCGTTGTGCATGTAGAAGAGGCTGCGGAGACACTCGTGGGCCGTGGAGACGGGCCGATATCCGGTCAACACGTACTTGTTGAACTGCAGGTGGTGGGGGGTCTTGGCCAGGTCCAGAAGCCGGGGGCCTTCGTAGAACCTCATGGTGGGTTCCTCCAGCCGGGACCCGGGGCTTCACATCCTAGGAGGTTCTTCTCAGGTCCCCCGGAACCTTCTCAGACCTTCAGCGAACAGGTGGGTCCTGCAGGGTGGCCTGGTTCCGCTGGACCAATCAGCAGCCGGCTCCTCCTAAAGCTGCTTAATCCTCCAGGACGCACATGGGCCTCCTGGGAGTTGATCCACACCTCCACCTCACTGGGACCAGGATCTACACCGCCACCTCACTGGGTGGACTAAGCCCTGCCCAGTGGGACTTGGAAAACCTAGCCCCACCCACTGGGGCAAGGAGACTCTGAAGAACCCCATTTTGTGTGTGTGTGTGTGTGTGTGTGTGTGTGTGTGTGTGTGTGTGTGTGTGTGTGTGTGTGTGTGTGTGTGTGTGTGTGTGTGTGTGTGTGTGTGTGTGTGTGTGTGTGTGTGTGTGTGTGTGTGGAACACAGAAAACTTTTTTCTATTGGTTTTTATTGAAAATCTGTCAAAATAACTGACAGTTCATTCCACAGGTTGAAAAAAGTCATTTTAGGTCAGTGTATAAAAAGTTAACTAGTTTAGATCAGTTAAAAAAATAGTTGAATGCCTTAATTCAAGTTCTAACATTCAAATAAAACTAAACATCTACAGTTTTAGTTCTAGAATGTGTCGTCACGAGAACGACTAAGATACAATGTTTTGAAGGTTTGTTGTCGTTGAGCGGCTGCAGTCCTCCAGCTCAACCTGTGGAGGAGGAGGAGAAGAAGAAGAGTGAACAACCCTCCATCGCAGCAGAAAATGTTTCAGTGCAGCATAGTTACCGTGGAAACCGGCCGCGCCCAGGAAGCCATCGACCTGGAACTTCCTGTCCCTGGACCCTGGAGCAACAACAAGGAGCAGACAGGTGGATATTAAACTGTCACTCTCCAGGTGACATGGAGGGACAGACAGGCAGTAGAGACAGACAAACAGGTAGTAGAGATAGGCAGGAAGTAGGGACTGACAGGAAGTAGAGACAGGAAATAGGTATTGAAAGGGA
Source organism: Zeus faber (assembly GCF_960531495.2). Lineage (NCBI taxonomy): Eukaryota > Metazoa > Chordata > Actinopteri > Zeiformes > Zeidae > Zeus > Zeus faber. Next base: position 27,144,717 of record NC_137207.1, read on the forward strand.
GTAGAGAAAGACAGGAAATAAGGACAGACAGGTAGTCCAGACATACAGGAAGTAGGGACAGACAGGTACTAGACGTGGACAGGAAATAAGGACAGACAGGTAGTCAAGACTGACAGGAAGTAGGGACTGACAGGTAGTAGAGACATACAGGATGTAGGGACAGACCGATAGTAGAAATAGACAGGAAGTGGGGACAGATGGGTAGTAGGGACTGACTGGTAGTCCAAAAATACAGGAAGTAGGGACAGACGGCAAATAGAGACAGACAGGTAGTAGGGAGAGACAGACAAGTAATAGGGAGGGACAGGAAGTAGAGACAGACAGGTAGTAGGGACAGACAGGAAGTAGAGACAGACAGCATGCCGCTGCACCTCTCCGCGGGTGGAGCAGCAGCTTGACCTGCTGTTGGATGTGGATCTCCCGTTGCTCTGGCAACGGGGGCAGGGTTTGTGTTTGAGTGGGAGACAGCGCCTCTGCTCCGCCCACAGGAAGTAGATCAGAGGGGCTGATGGGAAGGAAGGGGGCGGAGCCAATGGCAGGGCTGGAGGCGGGGGCTGGGAAGCCCAGAGCTGGACAGACAGGAAGTGGAGACAGACAGGAAGTGGAGACAGACAGGAAGTGGGTGAAAGATTGAGTCCTCATTAATTATGGAATAAAGTATGGAACCATATACAGGTACATCTCATAAAATTAGAATATCATGAAAAAGTTCAGTATTTTGTCACTCGTTTCAGAAAGTGAAACCCATCTATTATATAGATTCATTACACGTAGAGTGAAATGTTTCAAGCCTTTATTTCTTAAAGTTAGGATGATTGTGGCTTAACAGATGAGGCACTGAATTTAGGTTTTCATTATCTACAGCCAATCATCAAAATTTCAAGAAATAAAGGCTTGAAACATTTCACTCTATGTGTAATGAATCTATATAATCTGGATATAATCTGAATCTATATAATCTCAACTGCTGGTACAAACCTTGGTGATGTCCCGTCTCGACTACTGCAACGCCCTCTTAACAGGCTTGAGGCCTGTGCGGTGAAGCCACTACAGATGATACAGAATGCGGCGGCGCGATTGGTGTTCAACCAGCCAAAGAGGGCACATGTCACTCCGCTGCTCATCGAGCTCCACTGGTTACCTGTAGCCGCTTGGTTACCTGTAGCCGCTTGGTTACCTGTAGCCGCTCGGTTACCTGTAGCCGCTCGGTTACCTGTAGCCGCTCGGTTACCTGCAGCCGCTCGGTTACCTGCAGCCGCTCGGTTACCTGTAGCCGCTCGGTTACCTGTAGCGGCCCGCATCAAGTTCAAGTCTCTGATGCTGGCCTACAGAGTGATTGCTGGGAATGCTCCCGCCTACTTAAATGCTCTTGTAAGAGCACATGTTGCCCCCCGGATGCTGCGCTCGTCAAATGAGCGTGGCCTGGCTCTGCTGGCCATACAGCCACGGCAATCCAGGCTGTTCTCATTTGTAGTTCCACGTTGGTGGAACGAGCTGCCAAAAATGACCAGAGCGGGGACCTCCCTCTCTGTCTTTAAGAAGCACCTGAAGACCCAGCTCTTCAGTGAGTACCTCCTGTCCTAACCTACAATTACTTAGCACCACCTTGCAGTATTTATTGTTACACTAATGTTGTTGTTACACTAATCTCTGTCGCAATGTAGCCTGAATGTTATTCTCCCTTGTAAGTCGCTTTGGATAAAAGCGTCTGATAAATGACTAAATGTAAATGTAAATGTATAATATATGGGTTTCACTTTCTGAAACGAGTGACAAAAAATATTGAACTTTTTCATGATATTCTAATTTTATGAGATGTACCTGTATATGGATGTATCAAATAAACCTCTTGAATCTTAAATCTCATTAATACTGAGATGCTGAAAACTGCTAAATGAACTTTTAGAAAGAGGAGCAGGAAGGAGGAGGAGGATGAGGAGGAGGATGAGAAGGAGGAGGAGCAGTTATATGTTACTGTGTGTGTGTGTGTGTGTGTGTGTGTGTGTTTTACTCAATTTACTCAAATTTCACCTGAAATATGTTTATATTAAAAAAAACACTGACTTGAGTTACAGCAAGACTATGATTTAATTCCTGAGAAATACTAAATAATCCATCAAAATGTATTTACTGGCATTTTCAACATAAACTGTCACAGAGTGAGAGGGTGTAGGGTTCAGGGGTTAGAGGGTTATACAGGGTACTGCTTGTAGGGTTCAGCGTGAAGCTGCTGTTCTCTTGTTCCTTTCAACTGAGACAAACTAGCTTGTTTACATGAAATGCAATATTAAAATATAGAAACAATAAAGTAGAAAATAAATTATATTTTTGCTGCAGACCACCTGACATTGCTAGAGGGCCCGATTTAGGGCGGCCGACCTCAAATCAAGAACCCCTTGGATATAACTATGTAATAATAATAATAATAATAATAATATAATAATAACTGTGCAACAGAATGTATTTCATATTAAAATATTTGCTATTGATTGTTGGTAAAAAAATGTTGCCATAAAAAAGTTACTGCATTTTGAAAACTGGAACAGTTTTCGCCCTCAGTTTTCACACCCTCAGTTTCTAAAGAAGACGCCGCTCTCCTGTGAGTTACGGATGTAAAGGGGAATAGAAAATGTGTATAACATGTGTATAATATGTGTGGAAAATGTATGGAACTTGTGTGGAAAATGTGTGGAACATGTGTAGAACATGTGTAGAACATGGTTTTATTTATGGTTTAATAATTTTAATGAGCAAAAGACAACTTTGCAGCATATCAGGTGACCCCACAGGTTGGGAAACGCTGCCCTAGAGCAAGGCACTAACACTGCAGGGTGAGGGGTTCTATTCCCATCGTCTCACCGTGTTTCCCAGAGGATTTCCCATCAGCCCCGTAGGAAGCGACTCCACCTGAGGAACAGCCACTGTTAGAACCCAGAGACCACTGAGCACCTGCACAACTGAACACCCTGCGAACCCTACTGACCATGCTGGCCGACCCCGCCGGGTCCCAGGGCCAAGGGTTGAGCAGCAAAAGGAAGTCCTCCAATGCCTGAGTCAAAACAAGGTCTTTCCTTCCATTTATCTGAATATTTATCAAGCTGTTCAGCCACGTCCTGCAGCCAGGCAGCCAGGCAACCAGGCAGCCAGGCAACTGCTCACTCACCGTACTTGTACTGAGCTTTCTTTGGTGTCAGGTGGGAGGTGCTATACGGCAGCCAGACACCTGGGGGTAAGACCACACTTAGAGAGTCATATAGTCACATCTTAGTCATATCTTAGTCTTATCTTATCTTAGTCTTATTTTAGTCTTATCTTATCTTAGTCTGTTCTTATCTTGGTCTTATCTTATCTTGGTCTTACCTTGTTCTTATCTTTGTCTTTTCTTAGTCTTATCTTATCTTGGTCTTATCGTATCTTATTCTTATCTTAGTCTTTTCTTACCTCCGTGTGGACCAAACCCAGGCGGCTGTGACTCAAACTGGTTGCTTCCTGTCAGATAAATGAAAACAATGTTCATATAAATATGGAAACAATACAAGATAAACAGTGACATTGGAATGGATGGATTTCAGGGTTGCAGTGCATGTGTGAAAGCAGCTTTAGTCTTATCTTATCTTAGTCATATCTTATCTTAGTTTTATCTTATCTTGGTCTTTTCAGGACAGTTATCATGGGAGAACTGACTGTCCCATGGGAAGAGGGAATGGAGGCAGCCTACAAGAGGAAGAAGGAAAGGTATGCAGAGCTGGCAACTCTGTGTTCCCAAGTTGGGTGGAAGGTGCTCATGTACCCAGTGGAAGTCGGCTGCCGAGGCTACACTGGAGCATCCATCCAGCGATTCCTAAGGTCTCTCGGGATCATGGGCTCCAAACTCAGGAAGGCCACAAAAGACCTGGCAGAGAAGGCTGAACAAGAGAGCTTTTGGCTCTGGCTCCGAAGAAAGGACAAGGCGTGGCGAAAGCAAGGGTCTTAGGGTTGGCTGCAAGGAGCGTCAGGGAGACGTCCCTGTTGCTGCTCCACCACCTTGACGTGTTCTGGGTTTAAAGCAGCGAAAAACCAGTGAAGGGTAGCCCCCAGCTGACGACCTTGCAGCCAACCCAATGGCACTGTCGGAGGTGCTTCAGGCAGAAATGCCCTGCAGTTGAACCCATCATTGCTCTCATCTGGTTAATCTGGCTTCCCAGTGACTACTGTGAATAGAGCCTGGTGGGCTGCCAAAGAAGACTGGCTGGCAGCAGGAAAGACTGCATCAGGGGCTAGTTACCCAGCTCTCACACGTCCGAGAGGCAACTGTTTCCTGGACACTCTCAATCAACTACAAGCAGAATAATAAGAAAGAAACAACCCGATGGTCCACGAGAGGCGAGATGGAAGATGGACCATCTAGGATGGATACCATGGTAACTGGAACGACAACGACGAACAAACAAAAGACCCCGAGCGCATGCAGCTGTGGGTGGTCCAAGGTAACAACATACTTGGGCCACAGAATCCACCAGGGAAATGCTAAATGCAGCGTCAGCACCCAGATTGAAAACTTGCATTGCAGCAGTAGATGAGACAAGGAGGAGTCATAGCCAGGTTGAGCACCACAGCGCTACCGATCCCACCATTGCATCTGGAGAGAGAGAGGAAGACCTGTCTCCCCAGGAGAATGTGCCGCAACATCAGCCTAACCCACAGCATGAGCATCGAAGAGTACCCACAAGAGAAACATCTGAGAAGCCAACCTGTAAACCCAAAGTCAATTGGCCAAAAGGCAATGACAAGGATGCATGGGGAAACTTCGAACAGAGCCTACTCAGCACCCTTCAGAGCACCCTAAAAGGCAACATAACCGCCAAGCTGAACATCTTTGGTCACATTATCTATAAGGAAGGCAAAGGAAGATTCGGAGAGATGCACTGGAGGAGGGTTACTCCTAACAAGATTGGGAGACGAGAGAGGGAAATTCTCCAGCTGGTAGAGGAACGACGCCTGCTGTGGAAGTCATGGAGGAAAGCCACAGACGAAGAGAAGGAGGACTTGAAAAACCTTTGGAATCAGATCAGAACCAGGCTTGCACACCTGAGGAGAGCTGAAAGGATCAGGAAACGCAGAAGTAGCCGGGAGAAGGCACGGACAAGTTTACTCCAGGAACCATTCAAGTACGCCCGAGCCCTCCTTGAGGAAAATAAGTCGGGACTCTGCAAGCCTCCGAGCAAGAACTGGAGGATTACATCAGAGACCACCTCGGCGAAAACCAAAGGGAGTGCCCCCTCGGTTCACCCGGGCACGTACCCCGCTCACCAGAGTCTTCGTCACTGTTTGATACCGCCCCCCCCAAATGGACTGAAGTTAAACAGGTGGTAAAGCGAGCGAGAGCTGCATCAGCCCCCGGACCAAACAACGTACCCTACAAGAGCTGTCCAGGTCTCCTAAAGCTTTCGTGGAAGCTGATGACTGTCGCCTGGAAAATCCAAGCCATTCCATCAGCATAGAGCAGAGCAATCACCACTTTCATCCCAAAGGAGAAGGATTCCCATGACATCGGCCAATTCAGAGGCATTGCCCTGAACTGGCTGAGGGGAAGATTTTCTTCTCGGTGCTGGCAAAGCGGATGAACTACTACCTTCTGGCAAATAACTACATCGACATCACTTGCCAGAAGGCAGGCGTTCCAGGTTTTCCCGGCTGTGTGGAACACTCTGCCATGATTTTGAAGCAAATCCAAACAGCCAAGAGCCACAAATCGGATCTCCACGTGGTTTGGCTGGATCTTGCGAACGCCTACGGGTCGGTTCCTCACCAGCTCATCAACTTCGCCCTCGACTTCTTCCACATACCACCATGCATCCAGAACCTTGTAGCAAAGTACTTTGACAACTTCCACATCTGCTACTCCACCCAGACAAGCTCAACTGACTGGCACCAGCTGGAGAAAGGGATAGCAATGAGCTGCTCCATCTCGCCCATCCTCTTCACAGCAGCCTTTGAGATCATCCTGATTGGAGGAAGACAGATGGTCCATGGAGTCAGGTCCCAATCAGGTCATCGACTCCCTGCCCTACGGAGCTACATGGATGATGTAACCACACTTCTCCAGACTGCAGCCTGTACCTCCAGACTCCTTAAAAGATTTGAGGAACTGCTCTCTTAGGCACGGATGAAGATCAAACCTGCCAAGTCCCGCAGTCTCTCAATCAGGAAGGAGTCAGGAGCAACAACATCTCCTTCTCTGTCGGGGGTGAGAAGATCCTGCTCTTGGCGGACAAGCCGGTGTGAAGCCTCGGAAGGCTCCACACAGCCGACCTTTCCGACAGGCACATGGCTTTACGTGTCACATCCCAGCTCTTGGAGGGTCTGAGCAAGATCGACAACGCTGCTCGACATCGCTTCCTGCCAGGAAAATTCAAGGTCTGGTGTTACCAGTTCACCTTGTACCAACACCTGATGTGGCCACTGAAGCTATGTGACATCACCCTATCGACAGCCCTGAAGTTGGATGCCAAAGCCAACAACTACATCAGAAAGTTTATGGATGGATGGATGGACTGGTGGATGGATGGATGGACTGGTGGATGGATGGATGGACTGGTGGATGGATGGATGGACTGGTGGATGGATGGACTGGTGGATGGATGGATGGTGGATGCTCTGGCCACTCCCTGTATTAGTGGTGTGCAGGGGTGGTTGAGGTTTTACTGTCACCTCCTTCAACATGGTGACGGTGTCGCTCAGTGTGATGTTCAACATTAACAATCCTTCAAATCATATTTGACAGATTTATGATTTTTCTGAGGCGTGGGTGGTGGAGGTGGTGGAGTTGGTGGAGGTGGGGTTGGGGTCCTGGTCAGTCAGAAGCTGTGGATCGTCTGTTTGACACCCTCAGGCAGACGTCCTTCACACGACCTCCATCAGGACGTATTTCATACAAGTAGCAGCCTCCTCCACCCAGTCTTGGTGGTGAACAGGAAGCTGTCTGTCTGAACACCAGGTTTGAAACAGAAACTTCTCTCCTGGGTTTTGTTTCCATGATGACAGCAAAACAAGGCCCATGGTTTGGACGGAAGACGTCAAAATCACTCAACATCAGTCCGTGAGTTCCTCTGTTCGGGTCGAGGAGGCTTCAGGCTCCGCCCTCTGGTGAAAAACAGCCAGCATCCCGCAGACAGACAGGTGGAGCTGCAGACAGGTGAATTTGAGGAGAACAGGGCGGAGTTTAACCTTCACGACTCCACCTGAAGGACCCTCTGTACGACTCCCCACAGTGACACTGTAGGTGCTCTGTGGCTCCGCCTTCAACATGGGAATTTCTACATTACCTCCCTCCACCCATCCCTCCATCAGTCGATCCATCCAACCCTCTCCCTCCATCGTAATTCACTCTGTTCCATTTAAAACCTCTTACCTCCCTCACTGTGTGTGAGCTGATTGGCTGTTGGCAGGAGAACTGCAGAGAAAAGTAAAGAAGATAAAAGATAAAAAAATAAGAGATTGTGTTACTGCAGTGTGTTACAGTGTGCATTACAGTGTGTGTTACAGCAGTGTGTGTTATAGTGTGTGTTACAGTGTGTGTTACAGTGTGTTTTACTGCAGTGTGTTACTGCAGTGTGTTACAGAGTGTGTTACTGCAGTGTGTTACAGTGTGCATTACAGTGTGTGTTACAGCTGTGTGTGTTATAGTGTGTGTTACAGTGTGTGTTACAGTGTGTGTTACTGCAGTGTGTTACTGCAGTGTGTCACAGTGTGTGTTACAGCAGTGTGTGTTACAGTGTGTGTTACAGTGTGTGTTACTGCAGTATGTTACAGAGTGTGTTACAGTGTGTGTTACAGTGTGTGTTACAGTGTGTGTTACTGCAGTATGTTACAGAGTGTGTTACTGCAGTGTGTCACAGTGTGCATTACAGTGTGTGTTACAGCAGTGTGTGTTACAGTGTGTGTTCCAGTGTGTGTTACAGTGTGTGTTACAGTGTGTGTTACAGTGTGTGTTACAGCAGTGTGTGTTACAGTGTGTGTTACAGCAGTGTGTGTTACAGTGTGTGTTACAGCAGTGTGTTACTGCAGTGTGTTAGTGTGTGTTACTGCAGTGTGTTACAGTGTGTGTTACAGTGTGTGTTACAGTGTGTGTTACAGTGTGTGTTACCGCAGTGTGTTACTGCAGTGTGTTAGTGTGTGTTACTGCAGTGTGTTACAGTGTGTGTTACTGCAGTGTGTTAC
>NC_137207.1:27157915-27220415 GCF_960531495.2 Zeus faber
GCTGATGCCATGGCCCCGCTAGCGCCATCTTGTTGTACCCCAGGACGCCACAGCCTCCATTTTGAAAACTACTGCCACAGACCAAGAGCTGGTTTGTTTTGATTGAAGGTTCTAGAAGGTTCCAAGAACCACTAGAAGGTTCTTACCACCACTGCGTGCTTTGCTGGCCCATGAAGAAGTTGCTCCAGCACCTTTAGCAATGAGAGCATTGAACCCTCCACTCGTTGCTTCGGGACCTGACATAACACAGGGATGCAAGACACGGAAACCGTTTGTCCACAGCGAATCAATCTTTTAAATGTGACAATCCACAGAGTTCACTTCCTGAATATTGGAGTGGAACGGCATTAGCACGTTAGCACGTTAGCAGGGCGGTCACTAAAACGCTTTTAGTTAAACTATGAAATAAAGGTGGTGTTTGGTCTCAGCGGACCACGCCTCACCGTTGGCTTTGGCTGCGTATCCGTTGGCGACAGCAAAAGCTGCCACTCCGTAATCTGCGACACATGAATCATCACAAATCAATCAATTTCAAAGTGGTCAGTTTAAAAAACTGATGAAATTACATACCAACAACAAAGTGATCAATCACAAACTGATCAATTACCACAGAAAGTTACCGTTGGTACCAGCTCCATGACCGAGTTATTAGAAATAGAGGATTATAAACTAATAATCACACGTTTAGAAATTGACTGATCATTTGATTGATCGTTGCTCGTTGCTGTCAGTAAAGTACAGTATCAGTATAGTACAGAGTCAGTGAAGTAGTGCCATAATAATAATAATAATAATAATAATAATAATAATAATAATAATAATAATAATATCTGCAGGCAGCAATACATGTAGTCCAGTTTATTCGTGTTAGGTAAGTATTACAGGTTCCGAGGTTCCCGAATCTGGTACTCTCTCCTTCCGCCGATTCTTTCTTTAATCGCTCTCCTTCTGCGGCGATGGGGGCCACGCCCGCCTCGGGTTGGGAGGAGGGCGAGTTCCAGTTCAAGTCGGTGTTTTAGAAAGAACCGCCGTGTCAGCCCCGGGGGGCCTCATCCCTGCTTCGTGCTGCCCGGAGGAAGCACTGACGCTCCTGCTGTACCATTGGCTGTTTGTGTCACATGGTTAAAGTGACGTATTTACACAGGTTTAGGTATTTACGGAGATTGACGAAGGTTATTGAACTTACAGAATTTTAGTGTAAGTAATTTTCGATAGGTTACTTTTTCATGAAATAGGAAAACATTGGCGTATTTCTATGACTAATTACAATTTCACAAGTTCTATTTTTCCGACGCCTTCCTAGTTCATGAACGCATCACTCATTCGCACAGTTGGGTGAACTCAACTCGACATGGTCACCGGTTTCTGTGGATGAATGTTTTTCTGTGTTTTTTCATGAATCCGCCAAAGAGATAAAATATCAATGGACCAGAACCACAGACATTCTACCAGGTAAGAAGGGACGAAAATATACATGTAAACATTTGGTTTGTAATCTCTAATAACTACAGTGACAGAGTCTGCACCGCGCACTGGACACGGTGCAATGTACATTCTGAACCAGAACCTGAACATTTATAGTAAATAATATGATGACGTCATAAAGCGTCTTACTGTAAATATTAGTTATAGTAAATAATATGATGATGTCATAAAGCGTCTTTCTGTAAAATTCATCTTGTTCATTTTGTTCATTTAGAAGGACCTGCTGAATATTTGGGGTCAAAGTTGTTTGTTTTTATCTGCTCCGTATGTGGATCCAAACTTCAACCACAAGATGTTTGTGACAGTTGTGACAAAACAGTGAAGTTGAAACAAGACGTAAACCTTGTTTGTGGCTTCTGCTGTTGTTCTGTTTCTAATGTTTTCGATTTCAAAATTCTAAGAATTTTTCCCGGAACAATATCAATAGGGGATCCAGCTCTACTCAATATAGCTGCAGGCAGCAATACACGGGGTCCAGTTCAGTCGCTTTATGTACGTTTTAGTTTTCCGGTTTCTGTGAAATGCAGCACAATTCGCAAAAGATAGAAACACCGTGGAGTTATGTCTGGACCAATCAGCGTGCACTTACATCACTGCATGTTGCTCTTCTGGTGTCGAGCTTAAATATCCCTGAAGAACGATGTTATAACAATCACCATCGTTCCTGGATGACGCAGTGCGGACACAAAAGAAAAGGTTGTTTCCTCCAATGGTTCATTGAACTTCCTGCAGTGCCAGAACGTCTTCATTGAACAAAAATAGTTTCCAGGGTTTTGTAAAACGCAGCACGAGTTACGGTTTTCAGAGTTTCCTTTCAATGCAGCACTGGCTCAAGCTGTCTGTCTAGAGGTTGTACTTGCACGTGGCTGGAGGGGAATGAGTTCTGAGGGATAAAGCTTGGACTTAAAAACCTCGGATGATGTCACAAAGCGGCTCGCTCCTGAAACTAATGAAATTACAACAGTTTCTCACTAATAACGGCTTCAAATGTACATCAACATTGATCAAACTCGAACGACAAGACGTCTGAAAAGTTCCGGTTCTAACGCGACCTCAACCATGTCTGTGCGTACTGTGATGTCGTGTTTCATATACTTTAAGCACAAAAAACACCAAGATTAAAAATCAAAAAACAGCGAGCAATAACAATAGGGGTACAGTCCCTTAATTATTACTATTATAACTATTATTACTATTACAACTATTATTACTATTATAACTATTATAACTATTATAAATATTGTTACTATTATAATTATTATTACTATTATAACTATATTAGTATTATAACTATTATTATTATTACTATTATTATTATTATAACTATTATTACTATTATTACTATCATAACTATTATTATTATTACTATTATAACTATTATTACTATTATAACTATTATTACTATTATTATTATTATACCAACTCCGGAACGTTGACATTCCTACACGTTATATTAATCATTGACATACAGTGGTACCTTGAGGTACGAGTGCACTAACATACAAGTTTTCCCGGTTAGGAGCCGTCGTTCCGTCGATGTTTTGTATTGATTTTGGAGCAGAAAGGTGAGTCATGACGAGCGAGCTTCAGGTGCCGCTGGGGGGCGTGGCCAGTGAATGCGGCCTCATCCCACGTCTCACTCCTTCACTTCACGTGGTGACCTGAGCGTGGAAGCTTCTCTTTTGCGTTTTGTGCTTTTTGTGCAGTTATTTGGCCACATTCTTTTTTCTAACCATGGGTCCTAAGAAAGTAAGTGCTGAGAAGAAGAAGCGGATGATGTGATTGAATTAAAGCATGAAGTCATAGAAAACCATGAGCCAGGTGTGCCTGGGATGGAATTGGCAAATGTTTTAAAGTTAAGCGAAAGTGAAGTGAAATAAAAAAATAAATTGTAGTTATAAGTTCAGCATTAACGTGCAGCAACAAACGAAAGCGACCGAAAAAGCACCAAACAAACTCCTCCAACCTCCTCCGCCTATCTCCTCCACCCTCCAAGTCGTCTGATCTCCAAGGTAAATACACTTTATTAAACCAGTTTATTTCTTTACATTCTCTTTTATTATGTTTTATTATGTTTGTTATTTATAAATACATTTTTCTTATTTAAAAACACGTAACAAAAATAAATTGGGTGGTTTTTTGGGGCTGGAACGGATGAATGGTATTTCAATTAATTTCAATGGGGAAAATTGATTTGCTATACGATGGAATTACGAGCTCTGTCACAGAATGAATTCAACTCCTACTTTAAAGTACCACTGTACTTCATTCAATTTTAAACAGTTTCTATCAAACATAAACATTGATTTATGACAGCCATCAGTCCAACACAGCAGTGTGTCGGACATCCCCGATGTAGATAAAGTACTAGAAGTAAAAGTACTATAAAAGTACTTTAAAAGTACAGTTATTCTGTGGTAACGATGCTAAAACAACAAGCAGATCAATCTCAGCACCTTCTCTATGCTGATGATCTGATCGTTTATATTGATAATAGGTTCCACCATGTGGCCTGAATCCATGTCTCACCTGGAGCAGGACCCTTCATCCCTCCTGCATCAAGTCCAGTGCCCAGACCAGGGCCATGACCCATACCGGGTCCAGCACCCAGACTGGATCTTGGATAGCCTCTGGTCCACCCAAACCCTTGGAAACAGAATGGAGTTATCATGTTGCATCATTGCCTAGAGACATGGAATCTTCAGTGGACCGTGTGCATCATGTGGACAACATGGAACACGTGGACAATATGCCCCATGTGGATCATGTGGACAATGTGGACTGTGTGGAGAACGTGGACTGCGTGGAAAACGTGGACCGTGTGGACTATATTGACCATGTGGACAACGTGGGCCATGTGGACAACGTCGACCATGTTGACCACGTGGACCGTGTGGGCAACAAGGACCATGTGGACAACGTGGACCATGTGGACAACGTGGACCATGTGGACCATGTCAATCATGTTGACTGCATGGACCATGTAGACAGTGTGGATCGCGTTGATCGGGTGGACCATTTGGACAACGGAGACCATGTCGATCATGTGGACCGTGTGGACTATGTGGACCACGTGGACTGTGTGGACCGTGTGGATAAATCTGAATCAGATTCACACTGAGCCCGACAAACGACAAATTGAGCCAAAGTATTGTTTATTTCCGGGGAGTCAGAAACCACATGTGATAAGCTCCGCCCACTGTGATAAAGACTGTGCGATAAGCTCCACCCCTGTGCAATTGAGAGATTTCAGCTTCCGACCAAGGGTCCAGACGCAACACTTGTTGTTCCAATGTGACGACCGGAAGCCACTGTTGTCAAGCAACTGGCGAGCTAGCGCTACTGGAACGTATTGGAGTTAAAAAATATCAATATCAATGAATCTCTCTTGATATCAATGACTTATGTGTATTTGTGCTCATTATGAACACTACGAAGGAGGTTTCAAACTTTAATTAATTTAAATGTTATACAAATAATATGCAACCGAACAAACAGAGCTCTAACCTTTTATCCGGCATTTTGAGATGTATCAACAATGGCCACTAGGGGCGGGCTTCCTCCATAGGGGGTGGGGGGTTTTGAGAGCGGTTCCTGGTGTCAGATCCAGCATAAAGAGGTCTCAGCACTCCACTCACCTCTCTTTGGACTTCCTGCCAGGTGAGGCGTCCCCATCCCAAGAGCTGCTGCTGCTGCAGAGCGGTCACCACATTCAGCCCAGGATGAGAAGAACATTTAGAACATTTAGAGAAAGAAACAAGTTCACATCGGAAGCAAAGGAGGTCTAATGCCGAGTGATAATCAGGACGGGGTGGAACTGGTCTAGTATGGTCTGGCTGTTCTCTAAGGGTCATAGAAATACCAGGATATCACCCTGTGATGCGCTGATATCCATTTCGGAGTGACAGTGAAAAGGTGACAGGCTCTGAAGGTATGGGGAGATATGAGGATCAGGGAGGAGGTGGTAGGTCTCAGCACCTGCACTGTAGGGTGATCCACCATTCCCTCTCATGGGGACATTTCCTCTGAGGTGACCTGAGAATCATCAGCAGAGACAGAGATCAGAAAAGACACCCTCAAACGTTTTGTTGCTTCAGTGCAAATCTGGTGCTGAGATGGAGCTTTATGTCTGAGCTTCATGTCCCTGGAGGTTCATGTCTGAGCTTCATGTCTCTGGAGGTCCATGTCTGAGCTTCATGTCTCTGAGCTTCATGTCTCAGCTTCATGTCTCTGGAGCTTCATGTCTGAGCTTCATGTCTCTGAGCTTCATGTCTCAGCTTCATGTCTCTGGAGCTTCATGTCTGAGCTTCATGTCTCTGAGCTTCATGTCTCTGAGCTTCATGTCTCAGCTTCATGTCTCTGGAGCTTCATGTCTGAGCTTCATGTCTCTGGAGGTGAATGTCTGAGCTTCATGTCTCTGAGCTTCATGTCTCTGGAGCTTCATGTCTGAGCTTCATGTCTCTGGAGGTTCATGTCTGAGCTTCATGTCTCTGAGCTTCATGTCTTCTCTCTTCTTTAAGAAGATCTCTCTCTTCCTTTCCACCAGCTCTATACTGTACATGTTGCACCTGCTGAGACAGACTGCACCACGGTCTGCACTTTCTAGCTAGCTAGTGAATAAAATTAACATGGCTGCTCTAAGTCTTCCAATCTGAACGATGACACAGCAAGTCTCTCACCGTAGAACTTCCTCCCACCAGACGCTGGACCTGCTGGACCTAAAGACAGATCACTGCCAGGTACTGTTCTATGTGGATGACGTCATCATTTATATTTATAAAGCAGTGGATTAGAGTTGGATTTACCTTTGGATGGAAACACATTTCCACTGGACGCAGCGTGACCTGCAGATGGACACCACGGTGATATAACTCAAATACTTATGTGACAGAATGTGTACTTTTACTGCTGTGAACAGAGGCAGGAAATACCAATACTGTTTCCTTTGCTCCACTTGCCATTAGACGGACCAGCCTGAGCCCCATAACCTGGAATACAACATTCAAAGTGACTAAATATAAATACATATACACAATATATTGTAAGTACACTATAAATAAACTGTAAATATTGTTATATATTAGTACCGTTTCCTTTGGTTCCCTGGTCTTTAGACGGACCTGCCTGAGCCCCATAACCTGGAATACAACATTAGAAAATACTAAATGTAAATACATATACACAATATACTGTTGAGTCCAATTGGAGGAGGATCAAGTGGCCAGCAGCTAACATGACCTCACTATGGAACCAGTTGGATAATTATGTATACCAAATTCTGGAGGCGACGGTGAGGGGAGATGTCGACAGAAAACTTCAAGCCATGACAGCCATCATTGTCAGCTTCGCATTCAAATTATTTGGGGAAGAGGAAAAGAAAGGTGCCAAAGGACTTTACTCCAAGAACCAAAGATAGGGGAGGATCCACAACATCAGGCAGGAGACCCTGAAGCGCCAATACAGTCAGGCAGGAGAAGAGGAGGGCATTGGCCCGGCTCAGTTGATGTGATCAGGGTCTTCTGTCCCCCAGAGAGGCACTGGAGGCACTACCATGAAAGAGCCCCAAAGCATGCTGCTTTCATTGCCAAACCCTTCAGGTTTACTCTGTCGTATCGACTGCCTTCTCGTGGTCCCATCTCATCATCCCGTCGTCCCTTCTAGTTGTCCCATCACGTCTTCTCATCAAGTCGCATCGTCCAGTCATCCCGTCTTGTCCTGGCACACCTTCTCATCAGCCCGTCTCATCGTCTCGTCGTCCCGTTGTCTCGTCCCGTCACCCCGTCTCCTCATCCGGTCTCGTCGACCCGTCTCATTGTCCCTTCTCGTCGTCCCATCTCGTCGTCCCGTCATCTCGTTGTGTCGTCCCGTCCTCTGTTCTTGTTGCCCTGTCTCGTCGCACCGTCTCTTCCTCCCGTCATCTCGCCCAGTCGCCCCGTTGCGTCCCGTCATCCCTTCTTGTCACTCTGTGTCGTTGTCCCGTCGTCTCATCCCGACGCCCTGTCACCTCGTCTTCCCCTCGTTGTCCAACTCGTCTCGTCGCCCCGTCATCTTGCCGGTCTCGTCATCCCAACTCGTCTCGTCTCATCGCCTCGTCCTGTCTCGTCATCCCAACTCATCTAGTCGCCCCGTCGCGTCGTCCTGTCTCGTTGTCTTGTCCCATAGTCCCTTCTCATGGTCCCTTCTTGTCGTCTCGTACATTCGTCCCATATCGTCTCACCGTCCGATTTCGTCGCCCCATCTCTTCGTCCCATCATCACATACCGTCGCCCTGTCTCGTCGTCCCGTCATCTCGTTGTGTCGTCCCGTCCTCTGTTCTTGTTGCCCTGTCTCGTCTCACCGTCTCTTCCTCCCGTCATCTCGCCCAGTCGCCCCGTTGCGTCCGTCATCCCTTCTTGTCACTCTGTGTCGTTGTCCCGTCGCCTCGTCTTATCTCGTCATCCCAACTCGTCTCGTCGCCCTGTCATCTTGTCCGGTCTCGTCATCCCAACTCGTCTCGTCGCCCCGTCGCCTCGTCTTGTCTCGTCATCCCAACTCGTCTCGTCGCCCCGTCATCTTGTCCGGTCTCGTCATCCCAACTCATCTCGTCGCCACGTCGCCTCGTCCTGTCTCGTCATCCCAACTCGTCTTGTCGCCCCGTCGCCTCGTCTTGTCTCGTCATCCCAACTCGTCTCGTCGCCCCGTCATCTTGTCCGGTCTCGTCATCCCAACTCATCTCGTCGCCACGTCGCCTCGTCCTGTCTCGTCATCCCAACTCGTCTTGTCGCCCCGTCCTCTCGTCTTGTCTCGTCATCCCAACTCGTCTCGTCGCCCCGTCATCTTGTCCGGTCTCGTCATCCCAGCTCATCTCGTCGCCACGTCGCCTCGTCCTGTCTCGTCATCCCAACTCGTCTTGTCGCCCCGTCGTCTCGTCTTGTCTCGTCATCCCAACTCGTCTCGTCGCCCCGTCATCTTGTCCGGTCTCGTCATCCCAACTCGTCTCGTCGCCCCGTCGCCTTGTCTTGTCTCGTCATCCCAACTCGTCTCGTCGCCCCGTCATCTTGTCCGGTCTCGTCATCCCAACTTGTCTTGTCGCCCCGTCGCCTCGTCTTGTCTCGTCATCCCAACTCGTCTCATCGCCCCATCGTCTTGTCCGGTCTCGTCATCCCAACTCATCTCGTCGCCACGTCGCCTCGTCCTGTCTCGTCATCCCAACTCGTCTCATCGCCCCATCGTCTTGTCCGGTCTCGTCATCCCAACTCGTCTCGTCGCCCCGTCGTCTTGTCCTGTCTCGTCATCACAACTTGTCTCGTCTCATCGCCTCGTCCTGTCTCGTCATCCCAACTCGTCTCGTCGCCCCGTCGCCTCGTCCTGTCTCGTTGTCTTGTCCCATGGTCCCTTCTCATGGTCCCTTCTTGTCGTCTCGTACATTCGTCCCATCTTGTCTCGCCGTCCCATCTTGTCGCCCCATCTCTTCATCCCATCATCACATCCCGTCGCCCTGTCTCGTCGTCCTTTGTCGTCGGCCCGTCTTGTTGTCCCATCGTCCTGTCGTCTCATCATCCTGTCCCGTCGCCCTGTCTCGTCATCTCAGCTCGTCTCGTCGTCTCATCTCATATTTACCGTTGGGTGGAGCTCCTCGTACGTCAGCTGCAGCAGGAGCGCTGTATCCTGAAACAGAGATTGCGTCAGTTTTCACAATCTAAACATGGTTAACATGTTGTTGTGAAGTTGGTTTACCGTTGGTTTGAGCAGCATATCCGTTTGGTACGCCACCTGCGGCTCGATATCCTAAGAGGAAATAAGATGAGAGGAGACAAGGAGGTAAGATGAGATAAGATGAGATATGAGGAGAGGAGACAAGGAGGTAAGAACAGATGAAAGGAGACGAGACAAGGAGATGAGAGGAGACGAGACAAGGAAAAGGAGAGGAGACAAGGAGGTTAGAGGAGAGGATGAGGAAATAAGACGAGAGGAGACAAGGAGGTAAAAAGCGATAAGAGGAGACAAAAAGATAAGAACAGATGAGAGGAGATGAGACAAGGAGATGAGGAGAGGAGACAAGGAGATGAGACATGGAGATAAGAGGAGAGGATATAAGGAGATAAGAGGATATAAGAAGCTAAGAGGAGAGGAGACAAGGAGAGGATATAAGGAGATAAGATGAGAGGAGACAAGGAGGTAAGATGAGATATAAGGAGAGGAGACAGGGAGATAACAGGAGATAACAGGAGAGGAGACAAGGCGATACGAGGAAATAAGAGAAGAGAAGACAGGGAGATAAGAAAAAATACAAGGAGAGGAGAGAGGGGGATAAGAGGAGACAAGGAAAGTAAGAGGAGATAAGTCGAGAGGAGACAAGTAGATAATGGGGGAAAAGAGGAGAGGAGATAAGGAAGAGGAGAGGAGACAAGGAGGTAAGCGGAGCTAAGAGGAGAGGAGACAGGGAGATAAGAACAGATAAGAGGAGACAAGGAGATAAGAACAGATAAGAGGAGAGGGGACAAGGAGATAAGAACAGATAAGAGGAGAGGAGACAGGGAGATAAGAGGAGATGGGACAAGGAGATTGTGGTGTGGGGATGGTGTGGTTTAAGCAGCCACACTTGTCCTGGGTCTAGGTTATTGGGGCCCAGGATCAGTGCAGCTGTACACCTGTTGCTTGTTGATTGGTCTTACGAGCAACAGATGAAACCCCCATCAACAGGTAAAAGCCCCATCCCCACACTCACTCAGGAGAGGAGCCCTTGTCATGACACATGTCCATCTGCTCCGGGCTTGTTCCATCGAGCCTCCTCTCTACAATAAACTGTGTGTTCCCAACCCCATCGTCTGTCTCTGTGACGGAGGGACCGGGAAACATCACTTGGGTGTCGTGTGGTCGGAGAAACTTCCACAGAGAGGAGAGGAGATAACAGAAGAGGAGACATGGTCGTAAGGAGATGAGACAAGAAAAGGAGATAAGGAGAGGAGACCGTTCAGCTGCTGTTCTGGGTCTGAATGTAAAGACTCGCTGCCACGGAAACAAGTACAAACAGGAAGTTCTATTTCACAGACTGGAGAACAGGTGTAGCCCCGGGCAACTGGCCATCTGACATCACCTTGTGACATTCAACAGACAAACACAAACAGCTCTCTGTCTGTCTCCCAGTCTGTCTATCTGTCTGTCTGTCTCTCCATCTGTCTGTCTGTCTCTGTCTGCCTGTCAGTCTCTCCATCTGTTTGTCCCTACCTGTCTGTCCATCTGTCTGTCTGTCTGTCTCTCCATCTGTCTGTCCCTGTCTATCTGTCTGTCTGTCTCTCCATCTGTCTGTCCCTGTCTGTCTGTCTCTCTGTCTGCCTGTCAGTCTCTCCATTTGTGTCTTGTGATATTAAAATATTGATAACACTGAATATGGTGCATTGTGAAATGTTGACATTTTCCTGGGTTAAAAGAACCAGGATGAAACTGAACGAGTCTTATCTGTGGCCATATCTGTCATAGGAATTAATAAAGGATCATTAAAGGATTAATAAAGAATTTGATCGATATGAAGCATTTGAATGGTTTTAATCATCCTGTTGTCATGATGATAACTGGAGGTTGTTACAAGTCAGCCCACATCACGAGACAAGGCTGGGATTCACCCCCCTGGTTAGACCGTCAGGACAGGGTTAGACCCTCATGAGGGGTAGACCCTCAGGACGGAGTTAGACCCTTGAACGGGGTTCGACCCTGCAGGAGGGGTTAGGCCCGCAAAGCAGAGTTATACCCTCACGAGGGGTTAGACCCTCAAGAAGGGGTTTCAACCCTGAAAGCAGGGTTAGACCATCAAAGCAGGGTTAGACCCTTTGGATGAGGTTTGACCCTCACGAGGGGTTAGACCCTCAAAGCATAGTTAGACCCTCAGGAGGGGTTAGACCCTCAAGAAGGGGGTTCAACCCTTAATGCAGGGTTAGACCCTCATTAGGGGTTAGACCCCAGGAATGGGGTAAGACCATCAAAGCAGGGTTAGATTCTTAGGACGAGGTTTGACCCTCAGGAGGGGCTATATCCCCAACCGGGGTTGAACCCCCTGGAGGGGGTTAGACCCTTAGGACAGGGATAGATTCAGAGCAGGGTTCAAACATCTGGTCTGTAAACACCAACATTATGATCCTAAAACACCCAACATCCTGGTCTTATCATCACTTCAGTGTCACTTACCCCCCATGAGCGCCGGCTGGACCAGACAGAGAAGCAGAGCAGCTTGAAGAAGCCCCATCATGCTGGAGACAAGTGGAGGTCTGTTGCGGGAAGCCCAGGGTCTGATATACCTTCCTGCTCCCAGCGAACAGCACCCCCACCACCCCTACGCCATCGGTGAACCAATCAGCATGACCCTCACCTCCATCCTGTGCACACACACTTAATAACACCATTCAAAGGACACTGACACTAAAGAGAGAGGGAGAAACTTTCAAAGAAGAAGAAGGTTTGGATGCTCTGGAGGTCCAGATCCAGAAGAAAACTTTCCAATGAGTTTCAAAAACGTCTCCAAAGCACTGACTGAGTAAAGCAAAGAATCGTACAGGAAATGGAAAAGGGAAACTTCCTCTTAATTCAGGTCTGGGATACACCTACTAAAGTCAATAACTGAGGAGTTCAAATACACACTTTACATAGGGACTATTTTTTATTATTTTGGTAGACAACATAAAGTTTGTCCTCATCCATGTTTCTTCTCAAGTCTCCTTAGAAAGACCTCCTGACCTGCACCATACAACATTGTGTGAATATCTGTTGAAGCACATACATGTCTGATTCATTTGTTGAGAGCACTACGATCCCAGTTTGAGCTTCTAGAGGTGTGAGGAAACTGAAGCCAGATGATGATGAGGCCCTCATAGAGCCTCTTCCATCTGGGATTGTCTGATTTTAAAGTTAAATATCTGATGGATGGAGTGTTGAGAGGAGGCGGTTCGAGGAGATCCGTAAAACCTGAGTTTACAGAATAATCTCTCACATCCAGAGCAGATTCCTCACCCCCACGCCAATTCCTCCTCTCAGGGGGTCAAGGAGGGGTTGTGGAATGTCCTGCCAGACCTCCAGGTCCCACCAAAAGACCATGTCCTGCCAGAAGACCTCCATGTGCAGTCAGAAGACCTCTCAAACACTTGGATGTCCACCAAACCCCAGGGACCTGTCAGATCAGCTTCCTACACCTCCTTTTCCTTCTGGGGTGAAGAGCTGAGGTTTCTTCAGATCCCAATGTTCTGTAGGGGAAGATTCAGGTATGTTTTACAGATTTATTTTCCCCAAATCAGATTTAAGATTCAATATTTTTTTTACAATATATTCAGATGTGCATATGCAATGTTCATGCAATAATAATAATAATAACTTAAATTTGTATAGCGCCTTTCAATAAACCCAAGGTCGCTTTATAGGAGAGGGGCGGGAGGGGGGCAAATTAAGGGAGAGAGGTGCAGGAACAAAACAAAACAAAGGGACAGCTCAACTAACTGAAACAAATTAATGGGGAAAGGCCATGGTGAAAAGGTGGGTCTTGGGGGTTGTTTTGTGTTCAGGGTTGGGGCGTTACGGATTACGGGAGGGAGAGAGTTCCAGAGGGTGGGGACTGCCACGCTGAAAGCTCTGTCCCCGAAAGTTGGTAGTCGGATACGGGGGACGGAGAGCAGACCCATGTCTGAGGTCTGAGGTCTATTTCAAGCCTTCATTTCTTGAAATTGTGATGATTGTGGCTATAGATAATGAAAACCCAAAATTCAGTGCCTTAGAAAATTAGAATATTGTGAAAAAGTACAATATTGGAAATTCATGGTGTCACACCCTCATCAGCTAATGAACTTAAAGCACCTGCAAAGATTTCCTGAGCCTTGAAATGCTCTCTCACTCTGGGTCAGTAGGCTACACAGTCATGGGGAAGACTGCTGACTTGACAGATGTCCAGAAGACAGTCATTGACACTCTCAATGACCTTTTGTGGCTTTGTCACAGAGCGCTGTATCCAAGCATATTCATAAAAAGTTGAGTGGAAGGAAAAGTGTGGTAGGAAAAGGAGCACCAGCAAAAGGGATAACTGCAGCCTCGAGATTATTGTCAAGCAAAGTCCATTGAAGAATTTGGTGGAGCTTCACAGGGAGTGGACTGAGGCTGGAGTCAGCGCATCAAGAGCCACTACGCACAGACCAACCCGAGGCACGGGCTACAAATGTGGCATTCCTCGTGTCAAGCCACTCCTGAAGCAGAGACACTGTCAGAAGCCTCTTACCTGGGCTGTGGAGAAAAAGAACTGGACTGTTGCTCAGTCCAATGTCCTCTTTTCAGATGAAAGTACATTTTGCAAGTCATTTGGAAATCAAGGTCCCAGAGTCTGGAGGAAAAGTGGAGAGGCACAGAATCCACGTTGCTTGAAGTCCAGTGTGAAGTTTCCACAGTCGGTGATGATTTGGGCTGCCATGTCATCTGCTGGTGTTGGTCCACTGTGTTTTCTGAAGTCCACAGTCAACACAGCCATCTAGCAGGACATTTTAGAGCACTTCATGCTTCCTTCTGCTGACAAGCTTGATGGAGATGCTGATTTCATTTTCCAGCAGGACTTGGCACCTGCCCACACTGCCAAAGGTACCGTACCAAAAGCTGGTTCAATGACCGTGGTGTTACTGTGCTTGATTGGCCAGCAAACTGGCCTGATCTGAAGCCCATAGAGAATTTTTGGGGTATTGTCAAGAGGAAGATGAGACACCAGACCCAACAATGCAGATGACCTGAAGGCTGCTCTCAAAGCAACCTGGGCTTCCATTACACCTGAGCAGTGCCACAAGCTGATCGCCTTCATGCCTCCGCCGCATTGATGCAGTAATTCATGCAAAAGGAGGCCCAACCAAGTATTGAGTGCATAGAAATGAACGTACTTTTCAGAAGCCTGACATTTGTTTAAAATATCCTTTTTTTTTTTCTTTTTTTTTCAGAGACACTGACATCTGGGTTTTCATTATCAATAGCCACAATAATCAAAACTTCAAGAAATAAAGACTTGAAACATTTCGTTCCACATTTACATTGATCAGACGCTTTTATCCAAAGCGACTTACAATTATTCAAACAGCGACGGACGCAGCCATCAGGAGCAATGAGGGGTTAAGTGTCTTGCTCAAGGACACTACAGCATGCTAGCAGGAGGAGCCTGGGATCCAACCAGCAACCTTTAGATGACTAGACCACCAGCTCTACCTCCTGAGCTACCATCCCCAAATCTATATAATATATGGGTTTCACTTTCTGAAATGAGTGACAAAAAGAAATTGACCTTTTTCATGATATTCTAATTTTATGAGATGTACCTGTATATCATGTAGTATATATTGTGTAGTCTATACTGTATGTACAGTACCATGCAGTCTATATCATGTAGTGTATATATCATGTACAGTATTTTCATTGGCGGTGCAGCTGTTACTTGGTCTCAGAGTCCAGGACCCTGAAGATCCAGAGGACTTTCCAGCAGTTGGACCAGGAGCGATGGAGTGGACCCTCCCCCATCCTGAGGGAGCCAGGACCAGGAATTGATTACGCTCACGGACAGGAAATGATGACGCCCCTGACAGGATGTGGCTAAACCAAATAAGCTTGATTTCAGATTCTATCGAACCCTAGAAACTGGAATACAGATTGGTTTGTTCTAAGAATTTTATTTATCTTGCAGTGCTATACAATAGTGCAGTTTAAATAATTTCTGTTTCCAAATTAAAGTAAAGACTTTTTACAACTCAAATATATAAATATGGCGAATACGGCAATCTAGCACCGTTTCGTACGTGTACATTTACACTTTTTACAAGACTAGAAACTAACAAAAAAAAAAAAGTATAATAGTGTGAGGGAAGTTCGCTGCACAACATTACATTTCTGTACAATCCTCCAGTTCTGCCACAAAGCTTGGTGATCAGCCCGGACTTGTGGAGGAGCCGTTGTATGGATTTCTAGGGACCACTCCAGGACTATTCCACTCAGATGATTTGCATTGACTGCTCTGTCTACGGTGACTTTAGAAAAGTTGAAACACCAAGCGATGGTTCTTCTGGAGAGGAAATAAAAACCAAATGGAAACGGAAACAGTTGCAGATGTGTAGAAAGGGTGAGAAAATAAACAAATCAGAAGAACGGGGGGGAGGGGGAGGACGTTCCGAACTTCCCTCAGGATGGCAGCGCCAGGGAACCGGAGGCTGATCTGTTGGTGAGAAGAGAAGTTCAACACCACGCTCCAATACCTTATGACAGTTAACAGGGTGTCCAGAATGGGGACTCACTCCATGTTGCTCTTGAGCTGGTAGACGGTCCTCTTGTCCAGGTAGCGGCAGAACAGCGTCAGCAGGTTGGACGGCAGCAGTAGAGGCTCCACCAGGGAACACTGGGACAGGCGACCCGCCACCTGGAAGATGGTGTCCGTCCTGGAGGGAGCAGAAGAACCGTCTCCTGCTCAACATCTCAACGTTCTCACCTTGAAGGAGTGTCATGGCTACATGACTACTCTCCTACCAGGTCTCGAAGTCGCCGATGCTCGGCTCCAGCGGGACGCCAGATGACAGCAGCCTCTCCCCTTGGGAGAGGAGGGCGTAGAGGACGGAGAGACCAAACTGAAACCACAGACAATGTCCGTCCGGATGCTAGTTATCAGTAAATAATCCCCAGGGACCAGGAGGTTATTTAGAGAACCACCATCTGGCCGCATATTACCCTGCTAATTACATACTACTTACTGAATAGATCAATACACAATTATTGAATTGGAGTTTAATGTAGCAGTAATATAGTGTAACTAGTATGTCTAGTTTCATAACCAGTCGCAACATTGTAGTGAACTATTCTTCATATCCATACATGAAACATTTACTGTAATACCCACAAACTATTTCTTGTTATGTTAAACTGCCCTTTAATTGTAGTTGCTATGAAGCACCAGAGTTATTCGTACAATTTAATGTATGAATGTATGAAGAACTAATATTTCAGACCTCCAGTCATTTATGTCTGCACCTTGTTCTGGCAGGCCTGCGTCAGGCTCTCCTGGCTGCTCAGGGTCTCGCTGGAGGTCAGGTCCTTCAGGACCTCGATGAGCTGGCTGAAGGTCAAGCGTCCAATCAGGGTCCGCAGGGTCGGGTAGAGTACTGGGAGGGACTGTTAGGAGACACTTCACTACATTCTACAGAGGAAGAACTGGGAGTTCTTATTTCCATGATATCTTCCCAATACTAGAGCTGTGGAAATTTCTCTGTTTTAAGACCCATTGCGATGTGGACGATTCTGCATCAATGCAGTGACAGAACACAATCAGGAGATTGTAGATATAATTAGGCCTACATGAAGAAAAAAACACAACACCCCAGACCAGACCATTTGTTTCTAATTTACAGATTTTATTGTGATTAAAATAACAGCCTACACAAAATTGAGTTGTCTGGAATCTCTGGTGGTGAGGGGAATCAGGCACTGGACCGGCCAATCAGAAGCCACGCTGCAGGACGTGCCGAGTGACGTCGACAGGGCCGTGTCTCGCTCCACCCCCGATGTCAGTTTACAGAAGCGGCGACGATTTTATGGCTAAGCTAGCGGAAGATGTGGCTCCCATGGTGACGGTGCTATACCGTGGGTTGACACGTCCATACAGAACCCACGCAGTGCTGCGAACACCGCATCCTGAAACATGACTATAACAAAGCAACGTCTTACTAACTGAGGAGGGCTGGGAAAGAGGCAACGCGTCGGTTCAGGGAGAGAGTAGAGTCTCATTTCCAGCTGTCTGACACCGGACACGTTGCAGGGATCATGGACCACAGAGGCAGGGCTACCAGCATGGTGAATGCTGACGCTTTCTGTTGGCCCCCGGGTAGCATAAGAGTTCCGCTGCCAGGGGTGAGCGCACTGAGACTGGTGAACACCAGGAAAGCAGCCGGTTCGGACGGCGTCACTGGACATGGTCTGAAGACCTGTGCCAACCATCATATTCAGCCTCCCTCTGGCACAGGCCTTGGTGCCCATATAGAAATTTGGGGATACATTGAGATGCATCGAGAATCGTGTTTCGATTAGTTGACATCCTAATCGAAGCGTGAGGCCAGTGACGATTCACCCCTGCCCAACAATACTTCCTCCTTCATGCCCCAAGGTCCCCTTGGAATTCTGGGAGTTTTCCCTGCTCTGAGGTCTTTCAGACCAACGGTGATAAAACCTGCCAGCACAGAATCTCAGACCCCGAAGTAGCCGTCCGCAGCCATATCGGTGACACGATCACCAACCAGCACAGCGAGGAGCAACTGAGGACATGAAGCACACGGAGGACGTGGAAACAGAGCAAAATGAGAACCTTAACACACGACTAAACTCGACCCTGTGTATTGCCGCCTGCGGCTAAAGTTATTATTTCCTGACTAGCGGGGTGGAGTCTTGCATGCTGCCTTTGCCATCGGTGGATGCGAGGCCAAATTGGAAGGGATCTTTTGTGTCCTATGGACAATAGAGGGCGTTGAATCCAATGCAGTCCATTAACCATCTATTATTTAACAAGAAAACAAAACTGAAATACATGCACATTGGGGAGTCAAAAGGTCTGGGGTTCGGGTCCTTTCGATTTAATGTATTATGTTGGAGCTTGCGGATACCTCGTCTGCGTCCCTGCTCATCAATGCTGGGAGGTGGTACACCACCACCCTGAGGATCTGCAGAGCAGAATCGTGGTCCAGAAGCGGCAGCAGACGAGCGACCAGCTTCTTTCCTTTGGAAACCAGGAGACAAGACAGAAAGTCCACGCCCGTCTCTCTGCCATGAAGCACACAGGGTGAAAACATTCAGCGCTTTAGTTTCAATGCCAAGAGAAGAACTCAGTCAGAACTGACAAGCTCCACTTTGAGATGATGCAACTCACAAGGCATCGTGGTGTCGCAGCTGAGACAAGATGTTCTCCACCTTCTTTTCCATCAACCTCTTCTCCTCCTCTGCCAGCAGTGTGGCCTTCGTCCTGTTGGCCTCTTCTACCTCCAACATGACCATAAAGAGCTGCAGGAGAGCAAAGCCGTCAGTCACCAGCCTCTGTCAAAGTAACTGAACTTCAGCGCTAACTAGGAAGTGTTTCACCTTCTCGATCTTCAGCAGGTTCTCCAGTCGCTGTTTCCGGGTGTCTTTCTGTTCCTGTCGAGAAACAGTGTGAAGACCAGGGGAGGCGAAGCAGCAAAGGAAGGTTTGCTTCTTACCTCATGTGGCGTCTGTGCTGGGTTTGCGTTGACGGCGCCAATAGCCCTGCGAGGCGAGAAGCAGGTCGACACAGCAACACGACCCAACGAACCCTCGATGTGAACGACTGGAAGAACAGCACAACGCAAAGTGATAGCAGGTGGAGTTAAAGTCAAGTGCTTCCAGCTGTCAGTTCCTTATGCTTCTACTACAGGGAACACTGGGAGTTTTAACCAACACGGCCAACTGCATCTACCATTTAGCACCGTGGATTTGGTGGAAAAGAACATCAATCCACCGTTCAAAGATCCTTAGTGGACATAGGTGCACATTTGACTAAGCAGAATCCAAGTCAGTTGACCTGTTTGAAAGAAAGTGCAGACTGGCCCTGAAGCGGCTCACGATGGTCTATTCCTCACCAAACAGGGTGAGGAAACCAGCCAACCAGGTCGTCATGGCGATGTGGGGTGTAGAATTAGAACAAGGAGACAGTCACCTGGTGTGTAAGCAGTCGTCTTGGTGATGTAGGGAGTCGTGAGCTTGGGTGGGTCCCTCTTACTTCTGATTCCCAGCTCCTCCTCCGCAAGCTTTGCCTCCAGTCGCCGATAATATTCCTAGAGCAAAGTTCATGCAGTGACCTTCAGTCTGAACATGTTCATATTGTTTAGGCTTTATCATTCAGAGATGTTCTCCCTTTTCAACGGGCCTGACACAGTCAACACAGGCCACCCCACCATACTACCTCCTAGCCCAAGACTGCCTGGACTCAAGCCTCTACTCAAGAAACCCTCTCCTCGGCTGAGCTGCCGTCCAGTCTCTCCTTTCTCCATAAAACCCTTGAGCAAACTGTCTCCAAGAAACTCTCTCAGAATGACCTCCTCCACCTGCTTCAAGCTCCTCTTGCTGTAATGGAGGCTCTAGGCGCCATTCCCCTAAGTTTTGAACGCTCCATCAGACCTTCACAGCATCCTATCTGCTGAATGATGCACCAGGTGACCCTACCTGGTAGTAGTAGTCCTCCAGGTATGGATTCTCGCTCTGCAGCTGGATCATCTGTAACCTGGTGATCCACTCCTTTTCCTTGTCAGTCATCAGGTTACAGTCAGGATCCCAGCAGTCCGGCTTCCTGTTCGGGTCACATGTTGAGAAATAGCCAATCCAAAGGAAGCTCCATAGTTTAAACCAGCATTGCTGACCTTTGCGACGTCCGTTTGCAAACGAGAAGCCTCTTATGTTGGGGGTGTAGCTGGGTGACCGGACCCGGGTACCTGTGGACAGACATAATTCTCAAATGATGTACTGAAGTAGTATTTGGTTCTCAAGGTTATCCATCTCCAGGTTCTGCTTCCCCCACCCATCCACAGCATCTGGTTCCATTTCAATACTGTAGCATTTAAATTCATCTTTTGTTAGGTGTCAAAAGGAAGACTGACACATGGGATCAATGAGATCTGGTTTATAGACCACCGGGACCAGGGGGCATGGCCTCGATCTATAATATTATGATAAGAGTTCGACATCTGGGCAGAGAAGTTGTGACTTCACATTTAATTGAATCTAAATACAAAAAAATTCCGAAGAGCACACAGTTCCATACCACTGAAGAAGAACCCAAAGAAAGGGTTTCTACCTAAACGGCTGTACGGGATTGGACAAGGGTCTGTAGAAGGGGGCGGGGCCAGGAGAGTTTACACCAAATTGGAGCTGCATCATCTTCGGTGTTCGAGGCTGAAACAGGAAAAAATGGCCGCCACAGTTAGGGGGTTAGTAACAAGGAAGAGGGTTCCAATGAGATTCCTGGTTATAAATCACCTGGTCGTAAAGTTGTTGTGGATTCTGTCTCGTCGGGATCGGGGACAAGTTCATCTGAGGAAACAAAAGTGAAGGTTAAAAACCTTCTGACCAGATTGATCCAGATCCAAATGTCCTACCCAGATCCATCTGTCCTACCCAGTTCTTAATGTTGTGCACGTGAGGCGGGGTCCGGGGGCTGAAGGGCTGAGCAGGGGGCCCTCGCCGCCCCCTGGAGGAGAAGGGATATGGCGAATCTGGTCCAGGGCTGGCACGCCGCTCCCTGCTGCCACGGCCATCGATGACGCACATCACGGCCTTATCCTACCGACCAATCACAGCACAGAGAGACACAGCAGCCTTGTTGGAGTTTGACCCACCCGCTTCATGGAACCAAGCAAACCAGATTGGAAACACCCCCCAACCTCTAGGATGGTCCCAGTCCATCGGCTCTTCCTTAACGCCGGTGTGATCCACTGTAAAGCACAGAAACTAGTCAGGAACGTGAACATTGGAATGTGTCATTAGAGGAACCAGCCACGAGTACTCTTGTCTCTCACCCTGCGCTCCAGCGTGGCCCAGGACACCGGTTGTCCACAGTCCACGATGGCGCTGTCGAGTGTCTGCGAACCCAAGAGCCATAAGTACAATACACTGCTGAACCAGCGTCCGTGTAGTGGCGAATGGTACCAAGTCACCTTGAGGCTGGGCCGGCCCTCCACTGTCACCATCACAGCGGGGTCTTCGAACATCTGTACCCTGCCTCCTCTCTGGCCCCGCCCTCTGCTGCACTGCAGCTTGGGGGAGGTGCTCTGGGCCGGGTTGGAGGCGGGGGCCTCCAAGTCTGGCGGGGTCTTGGTGGGCTCCCCTTCAGTGTCCAGATCTACAGGAGAGAACAGGGTCTGGGTCTCGTTCCATTTGGTGGGGCCAGGTCACGGATGCAATGTTCTACATAAGGAGAGGTTACCCATCCCAAACGTCTCTTCGTTGTAAAAGTCGATCTCCTCGTCTTCCTCCGCCATCACCTGTAGCAGCTCCGTGTCCATGTCCACGTCCTCCTCAGCCTCCCACCGGCCTCCCCCCTCCGGCCATTGGGGCGGGGGGGAGGGACACTGGGGGGGTGCTCAGTTATTTATGAATAATGATACTGCTCATAATGACCATTTCTCCTGTTTCACATCCTTCATATCACTCTGCTACATGCTAATGCTAGTGCCATCTGGTGACTACATAGAAAGTACAAGACAATTTAACATTAATAAAAGGAAGCAGTTTATTATATTCAATTACAACATGACGTGGCAGAGTTGAGGATGTGGAGGTTTTCATTGGGAGGGAAAAGGATGGACAGGATTAAGAATGAGGACGTTAGAGGGACAGCTCAGGTTGGACAGTTTGGTGGAAAAGTGAGAGGCCAGATTGAGATGGTTTGGACATGTGTGGAGGAGCTATGAGAGTTACATTGGGAGGAGGAGGCTGAGGGTGGAGCTGCCAGGCAAGAGGAAAAGAGGAAGCCAAAGAGAAGCCTGATGGAGGTGCTGACAGAGGACATGCAGGCGGGTGGTGTCAGGGAGGAAGATGATCCGCTGTGACCACCACTAACGGGAGCAGCACAAAAGGAGAAAATTCATATGTAGGAGAACAGTTCACTTTACCGCTGTGACTAGTTGTTAAAGAGAGGTAGGTAGGTAGGTAGGTAGGTAGGGGGGGGGGGGGGGGGGGGGTGGTGGTGGTGGTGGTGGTGGGGTGTGTGTGTGTGTGTGTGTGTGTGTGTGTGTCTCTCTCTCTCTCACCCTCTGCTCAGAGTCGCTCATGTCGTGTTGGTTCAGTTTCAAAGTGAAGCTGCTCTGAAGCTGCTTCCTTTCTGCAGCTTCACCTCATTAAGCTGATGATCAGTTCACCTGGCGGGGGCCACAGGTGGGGACATAGATCTAGGAACCATAGAAGTGGAAAGCATAGATCTTGACACCAGGGTGTAGGGGCCAGTGGTGACAGTTTGGCCCCTGACCGCCGCTCAGGACAAGGTTACACGTTGCACTGTTTAGTAACTAGAGAATAATGAACAAAAACATGAAATGTTTTATACATCTGTCATCCCCGTATCCCCCCACACACACCCATGTTTGTCACAAGTCATTTGAATGTATTTGTGTGTTTCAGCTGATGAAGTTTCCGTTCATTCATGGCATCGAACCGACA
The DNA here is from genome assembly GCF_960531495.2 of Zeus faber. NCBI lineage: Eukaryota > Metazoa > Chordata > Actinopteri > Zeiformes > Zeidae > Zeus > Zeus faber. The sequence continues at coordinate 27,180,575 of NC_137207.1, forward strand.
CGAGTCCTTCATCAAACCGATGCAGGAAGCGCTGAGCGACTCTCAGGCCTTTTCTTAAAAAGGTAAGAGACAACACAACGCAGGGTATAAAATTTATTGAGTTCAGAGTTACACGTTCATATCATGTGGAGACACCTTCCACATGCAGGTAGAGGAGCCACACCCTGCCGTCCTCCACCACCATGAGATCCAGGAGGCGGAGGAGGAGGAGGCGGAGACAGCGTTGGGTTCCTCAGAACAAACAGAAGGGAGGAGGTTTCAGGGTCAGAGTTCCCGGGTGTTTTCCAGTGAAGCTCCTCCTCCTCCTCCTCCTACTCCTCAGAACAGAGGTAAGATGGAGGAGTGCTGGGTGGAGGTCACTGCACCGCCTGCTCGGGTGCGGCGCTGCTTGAGTCCTGAGGCTTCATGACGTCTGGGAGCTCTGGAGGGCTGGAGAAGGCCTCCATCTGGGGCTGCTCGAACAGCTCGTCTGAGGAACCGGGAGAAGATCTTCACATAAATAACCAGGAGATCATGTGACAGGGCCACGCCCAGACGCTGGTCATCAGTCAGCAAGGTCAGCAAGGTCATCAGTCAGCAAGGTCAGCAAGGTCAGCACCAGGAGGTTGTTTACTGACCACCAGCGTCTGGATGCACATTATCCTGATCATTACAAAACTACTTACTGAATACTAAACACTGAGAAGGATGTTTAACTGGTATTCTAGTTTTATAACCAGTATGTCTAGTTTTATAACTAGTATGTCTAGTTTTATAACTAGTCTAGTTAATAACTAGTATGACTAGTACATAACTAGTATGATGAGTTTTATAACTAGTATGATGAGTTTTATAACTAGCATGACTAGTTTTATAACTAGTCACAGCAACATAGTGAACTACTCTCCTACATATGTATAAATTATTATCACTAACTCTTACCACACTGTAAGAACTATAATTTAATGTAATAATAAACAACTTCCTGTTATTAGTGTAAAACCAGAATGAGTTCATTGTAGTCAGTGTTAGCATTAGCATGTAGCCGAGCGACGAGGGACGTGAGACCAGGAAATGTGGTTGCCGTGCCGACGGTCATCATCACAAGTCAGTTATTATAATTATTCTAATAAATAAACAAACAGGCATCATGACCACACGCTGACTCGATGCGTGGGCCTACCGCCGGTGCGCAGCGCGAGCCCCACGGTGCCGGGGGCCTGGGGTCTGGCCGTCTGGTTGGTGAAGCCGCAGTCCCCCAGCGTCTGGCTGTCCTCCAGCAGCTTGTCGTCCTGGAAACAGACAGGAAGTGATGTCAGAGGCGCGCCAGGAGACATGACATTTAGATTGAAAAGGTTCTTTTCATGTCACCGGCCTTGTAGAGCCTCTGCTCCTCGGGCGCTCTCTTCAGAACCCCCTCCACCATGCGCTTCAGCTCGTACACCGTGGTGTACTCCTTGGCGTCGGTGAAGATGGTCGTTTTCTGGCGGCGGATCATGAGGAAGACGTCCTGAGCAGAGGAGCAGACGCTTCATGAGACAGTGTAGACAGGAGGTTCCCAACCTTCTAACCACGGGCCCCCACGGGCCCCGGGTTCAGTCTCTGATCAATCTTCTTATTGATAAGATGTAACTGGTGTCTCTGCTCCAGTCAGGGAGTGAAACTAGGATCCAAAAAGTCACTTCTGGATGTTCTCTCTGAAGTTAAACTATGGATCCCTCTGCCGGGACCCCACGTTGAGAACCCCTGGAACCCGCACATGGACATTTGATTTTTTTGTTTTCTTGATCATCACTGTGAGTTAAACCAACTGAATCAAATGAAAGGATTTGTTTTACTGACTCGTTAGAACCGAGTCTCAAAAAAGAGTCAAACTTTCACCAGGATGGTGGTTCCGCTGTGACTCAGTCTGATCAATGATAGAATATTATCCGGCGATAGATAAATTATTGATCTCCACTTCTTCGTTTACCTTGAAGCTCCCCCAATCCGCGACATTTTCTTTCTCTCTTTTCTGAGCGTCAGTTACGTTACATTACATTGGTACCGGTTGAGTATCGGAGCATGTTTACCAGTACAGTACTTGACAACTGCATCGGGCTGTACACTGATCGGCGTAGAATACCGACCGATGGATCGGTGCATCTCACGCTTTATATCTAAACACTACGGTGACATTTTAGTTGTTGATTCTCACCCTCACAGCTATTAATTGATTTCAGTCATTAAAAACACATATGTATATGTGTGTGTGTGTGTGTATATGTATATATATATATATATATATATATATATATATATGTATACACACACACACACACACACACACACACACACACACACACACACCAGATACCTAGTTTAACAACTAACTAATTAATCAAATAACTAACTAATTAACCAAATAACTAACTAGCCAACACTACCAGCTACCTAACTAAGCAGCCATGGTGCCTCAGCCAGCTATCTGACTTAGCATTAGCCTCAGGCTCAGGAGGAGCTAACAGCATGTAGCCTCTAGCGGCATGTTTCAGTGGAAGCTGTGAGACGGTGTCATTTGCAGAGAACTCACCATGACGAGTGTTTAACCAGCTAACTAGCTAAGCAGCTAACTAGCTAAGCAGCTAACTAGCTAAGCAGCTAACTAGCTAAGCAGCCTGTCTGACTGCAGCCTCGGAGAGCACTGCACATGCGCACACCGAGCCTGACACTGTGTCCTTTAACCCGGAAGTGAACAGCTGGAGCGCTGGGTCGAATTACCGTGACACGTCATTTTGACGTCAGGTCCAATTTTCCGAGTTTCGCATTGAATGGAACGCAGCACGACGGCAACACTTGCAGCGTTCAAGTCCCGTGGGAGAAATGGACCTGGAAGCTCCACCTCTTGAACCGTTCGTTGCGTCTTCAAACGTGTGATTCGTTTCCTTCCGTTTCACCTGGAAAAACAAGGTGCGTTAAGTGACGTCACCTCCGGCCTGAGGCACAAACCGCGTGACGCGGTTCAGAATTTGGCGCGAGCGCCGCCCGTGCTGCGCTCTGTACCCGGAAGTGATGAGCTGCGAGCTGGAGCTGGAGGTGGTGCTGGTGCTGGAGGAGGTGGTGTGTCCATCTCCGTGATGGAGGCTCCTCCAGAGTGATCACAGAGACCCCGCTGCTCCTCAAAGCACCTGGTGAGGAGCTGCTGCTGCTGCTGCTGCTGCTGCTGTCGTCGTTGTTGTTGTTGTCGTTACTGCTGCTGTCGTCGTTGTTGTTGTTGTCGTCGTTGTTGTTGTTGTTGTTGTTGTTGTTGTCGTCGTTTCTGCTGCAGCTGCTGGAGCTGCTGTTGTTGTTGTTGCTGTTGGTTGACTCCAAGGTGCTAGCCAGTCCTGTTCACCAGGTCTTATATTATAATATTATATTGATAATATTCTGATGTGTATCTATGGTATTTATATATTCGTATTATTGTATTAATGGTACTACCGTATCACTACTGCTATGATTATCATTAGTAGTATTTGTTCTGTCTCCTCAATTAAGCCGACACAGGTTCTACCTTACTAACTATGAGTTGGTGCTCCCTACTGGCCGTTTATATACATCGTCTGTACTTAAAAGGTGCAGTTACTCAAAGGACTTGGCAGAAATGGAATATTATATCCATAAGTATGTTTTTGAATTAGTGTATAATCACATTAAAATAAGAATCCTTGTGTTAGCGTTACCTTAGAATTAGCTGTTATCTACATAGGGAGCGGGTACGCTTCACGGAGGCTGCCATGTTGCACCGCCATGTTGACTACAGTAGCCCAGAACGGACAAACCAAACAGCGAGAGAGAGACTTTTGCGAGTTTAACGGCCACCATATCTTCCACAGAGGCCGCCATTGGGAGGGGATTTCAGTTGGTTGCGCTGATCCTGATGTGCAACCTCACCACTAGATGCTGCTAAATTCTCCACACTGCACCTTTGAGTTGTGTCCCTATCGTCTTTGTGACGCTGTCCCTCCCAATCGGCCAGTCAGTCTAACGCTACATTTGGGAAGGCAGGATCGGGGCGTCTCTTTCCTTCCGCCTCATTATTGCTCTTGAGGAAGCAGTATCTGAGTTATTTTGTTTATGTACACATTGTAGAGATTGATTGTTAATCTTCATACTTTTGTGCTGTTCCACAGTTTCACACCGCTACCAGTAAAAACACCTGAAGTCAGCTCTGTTTGGGAGTGTTTGGCTTGCTGCATAGCTATGCATGCATGTGGTGAAGGCAGAAGAGTATTACTCTTATTATTATGATAATTATTATTATTAGGGGTCCGTTCATAGTGTTATTGCTTGGATTTTTGTTATTAAGGGAACTTTAAGGGCTAAAAGTGTTTGGAACAGGTCAGCCACTGCAGCTACAAACACGGTTGAGGTGACGTCAGAACCGTGACGTCTCAGACATCTTGTTGTTAAGTTTCATCCAAATGGATCCACATACGAAGTAGCAGAACGTTGGTGCATCACCCACACACCAAGTTGTAAAAGTTGTGGTCGGATGGTGCTGCGAGATGAGTTTGTGGAATCAGACGCTTTGTAACATCATCATCCAGTTTGTTCTAAATTTGCAGGTTGTGGCTACGAACGCGCATTTGCACTGTGCTAGCTACGAAGTGTAGACTCCATCCCTCTCGCAGACTGTGTGTGTGTGTGTGTGTGTGTGTGTGTGTGTGTGTGTGTGTGTGTGTGTGTGTGTGTGTGTGTGTGTGTGTGTGTGTGTGTGTGTGTGTGTGTGCGTCATCTTACCTGCTTGACGTGGGCGTTTGGTTTGTTATTTGATTCTTTTTTTCTTTTTATAAATATAAACTCATTGTGTTGATGGAACCGGTGCCGTGTTGTTATTTTGCAGCATTGGATCCAGTTGTAACACAAAGCGTAGGAGTGGAAAACAGAACAAAACATCTTCCCTGTTTGTGACCTCACACATGGAGTTGTCTTGCATCTCCAGAGCAACGGGTCTGAATGGTGTCCCTTTTATTTAAGTCCCAAAAGTTAAAAAAGTGGACGAAATGTCTGAGGGACATGCAGTGTTGAATCCGTTTGAATGGCTTCTATTTTTCTGATGTCTCGCTGGATGTTGAACTCATCACTTAGTCGAACATTCAAGTGGATTCGACTCGACGTGGTTAATCCACAACATTTTTGTGGATTAATGTTTTTCGTGTTTTTTCGTGAGTCCGGCAAATTAATGTGGACCAAAGAGTTAAAATATCAATCTAACAGATCCACAGACATCTACCAGGTAATAAGGTACATAAATATACCTGAAACATAATGTTTGTAATCTCTAAAGTCTACGCCGCACACTGGACACAGTCCAATGTACATTCTGAACTACAACCTGAACATTTATAGAAAATAATATGACAACGTCATCAAGCATCTTACTGTAAATATCATTTATAGTAAATAATATGATGACATCATAAAGCATATTACTGTAAAACTGATCTTGTTCATTTTGTTCATTAATAGTGACGTGTCAGTCAAGAAGGACCTGCTGAAGATTTGGGGTCAAAGTTGTTTGGTCATTCACACAGGTTTAAACAAGATCCAAGCCATGTTCGTAGCTTCTGCCGATTGTGTTCCACATCGTTTTATTTCAAAATTCAGAGAATTTTCCTGGGACAATATCAATAGGTATTAATAGCATTGCTGTTAAGAAACTTTCTATACTATAACACCGTGACCGTAACACCTCAAGTCTGATCTATTATCCCTCTATTCTGTGGAACAGGAATTATTTTTAATCGTTTATTCATCATTTCAAATTATAGCTATTGCATAAATAGTTTATTCATATGTAGAAGAATAGTTCACTAAGTTGTTGTGACTTTATATCAGTGGAAGCTCTTCAACTACACATACTAGATTTATTTACTGGACATACTAGTTATAAACTACACATACTAGATTTATTAACTACTAGTTATAAACTACACATACTAGATTTATTTACTAGACACACTGGTTATAAACTAGACATACTAGTATTTATTCACTAGACACACTGGTTATAAACTAGATGCTAGTATTTATTCACTAGACACACTGGTTATAAACTAGACATACTAGTATTTATTCACTAGACACACTGGTTATAAACTAGACGTACTAGTATTTATTCACTAGACCCACTGGTTATAAACTAGACGTACTAGTATTTATTCACTAGACACACTGGTTATAAACTAGACGTACTAGTATTTATTCACTAGACCCACTGGTTATAAACTAGACGTACTAGTATTTATTCACTAGACCCACTGGTTATAAACTAGACGTACTAGTATTTATTCACTAGACCCACTGGTTATAAACTAGACGTACTAGTATTTGTTCACTAGACACACTGGTTATAAACTAGACGTACTAGTATTTATTCACTAGACACACTGGTTATAAACCAGACATCAGAGAGAACAGATACTGACCGTCTGGATGGACGTGTTCTCTGACATATCCCTCCTCCCTGTGGTTCCAGTGGCCCTCCTCCATCATGTCGGTCCAGCTGCAGGGTCCAGGTCCCAGCACCCCGCTCCCCGTCCCCGCCCACTTCGACCAGGCTTCTCAGTCCTTCTCCCTGAAGAAGCGCCGCCTGCCCTTCTCCTCATCCTCGTCCTCCATCCAGTCATCCCTTTCTGTGCCCCCTCGCCCGTCCTGCAAGGCGTGTCCCCACCTGAGCCGAGTGTTCACGCCTCGCTCCTCCCCCTGGACCCCCCTGTCCCGAACCCTGAGCGAGTCCCGGCCCCCCCAGGCCCTCTACGACCCCGGCAAACAGCAGACCTTCTTTTCACAGTGTTTCACCAACCTGGGCCTGCTGGGCCTGGGGTCCTACGGCGAGGTCTACAAGGTGAGGTTACCTGGGCCACGGTAAAACATCACCGCGTCCCAAATTATTTACCCTATTTTAGTGATTCTCTGTATTTCTCACATCCAGGGGCCTCAGTTTCATCCACTCGAGCAGATTCAGTCATAATCTTCTCTAACAGTGGATGTCTTGTCAAATGAAATAACAGTGAAGTGTAACAAGTGATCGTTCTGCTGGGACCCCCCGAAGCCTTTGGAAGGACCAAAGGGGTCCCTGGATCCTAAGTTGAGAACCGCCATGTTAATAGTTACAAGCATGTTTTTCTGGACCCATTGCAACGCCTCAGAATGGTTTCATTGCCTTTCCAGGCACTGAGTCACCAAGATGGCCGCCAGTACGCAGTGAAGCGCTCAGTGCGACGCTTCAGGGGCAGCGGGGAGCGGCGCTGGAGCGTCCGGGAGGCACGAAACCACGAGCGCCTCTGTCCGCACCCCTACATCCTTGGCCTGGTGGCGGCCTGGGAGGAGGCAGAGCGCCTCTACATCCAGACCGAGCTCTGCTGCACCAGCCTGCTGCTCCACGCCGAGAGCCAGGCCGGGGCCCTGGGTGAGTCATGTGGAGGGGTGGGGTGTCAGGTACTGGTCCTACTGGCCCAACACATGGCATTGAATACTGGTCTATTGCCCTGCGTCACATACTGGTCAAATTCAGCAAACCATTTGGTCAGCAACCAACAGCTGATGCACAGTTGGCAACTTGGCAGCCACTTCTGAAAGTCAGAACCAGGTCCTGATCAATGCTAGTATTGACTCTTGGTCCTGAAGCATTGACGTGCTCCTGTTCCAGATGAGGCGGAGGCCTGGTCCTACCTGTGCGACCTGTTGGCGGCCCTGCAGCACGTGCACGCTCAGGGCTTCGTGCACCTGGACGTCAAACCCGCCAACGTTTTCCTCACACACTCGGGCCGCCTCAAGCTGGGCGACTTCGGGCTGCTGATGGAGCTGCAGGCCCAAGGAGGGCCAGAGGGTCGGGGGGAGGAGGAGGAACTCCAGGTAGCAGCTGGTTCCTCTGGGTTCTGAAGCACCTTGTTGATTTTTAATCCTTTCGTTATTTTTGAAGTAATTTCCCTTGTATCAAATTAATTTTGTGTTTGCTCACCAGTAAATATACAATTCAGATTAACCAACTGCAGTCTGGTCATAATAAAGCAAATGAAGAAGGAAGTTCCCTCCTTACAGGAAGGAGATCCCCGCTACATGGCCCCAGAGCTGCTTCGAGGGGAGTACGGACCGGCTGCCGATGTTTTTAGGTGAAGGACTGGTCTAGTTCAACTTTTTATCCACAAAATAACCATGGAAACCAGTTTAACTAGCAAACTAAATTCTCACCTTGGTCTAAAGTCTAACCCTGGTCTGACGGACAGAAAGGCTAACTCTGAGTGTGGTCACACCTGTGTGTTAGTCTGGGAGTGTCCATCCTGGAGCTGGCCTGCAACATGGAGGTCCCTAAAGGAGGAGAAGGTTGGCAGCAGCTGAGGAAAGGTCACCTGCCCTCAGAGTTCACCAGCTGTAAGCACATTCTAACTGATCAATAGTATTTATTATCGTAAATCAGTGAAAACCACCAGTGTACCTGATCTGATATCATACTTCATAATATAATTTGTTACCCTATAGTTCCAGTCCTAGTTTCATTGTGGACGGGATTGGCTATGTGCTGGTTCCAGGCCTATTTTCATTGTGGTTGGGACTGGCTATGCGCTGGTTCCAGGCCTCTCTGTGGAGCTCCAGGTGGTGCTGAAGATGATGCTGGCTCCAGAGCCTTGTGATCGACCTTCAGTCCCTCAGCTCCTCTCTCTTCCCTCCGTCAGGAGACGAAGGTGGAGGAGGAGCCTCCTCCTCTTCCTCACCGAGGCAGCGCTGAACCTGCTGTCCCTCTACCAGGTCAACACTATTTAAAGAGGACTTTCCATCTACTTTGAACTAGGGCTGTGACAGTATGATTCTTTTCTTTCGGCAGTGAAAAAGCAGGTATCACGGCGGTGTTGTTGTTGTTTCTCATCCAGTCAGTGCATCTCAATATCAGGATAAAACAGAAGCTTACAGAAATGCACAACATTTCAATGAGGAATCATAAATGAGGGGAGAGCTAAATATATTTTGATATGAGTGAATAGAACGCAGCTCTCCGTTCTAAAACGACTAAAAACCTAAAAACAAAAAACTGTTTTTTTTGTGTTTTATTTTTTTTTAATGTTTTATTTTTTTATTTTTCCAATGTGAATATTGTAGTTCTGGCATCGAACAGCCCTAGAAATTATTAATAACAACAGGACACACACAAAAGAAACCCCCCCGTATGGTGTGTTTAATGGACTGGTCCTCCCAGTGACGGGCGGAGCAGCGGAAAAGTTTTTTTCTCCAGAAGCTCTTGAACAATGGATGGAAGACGATGATGATGATGATGATGATGATGATGATGATGATGATGATGATGATGATGATGATGATGATGACGACGACGATGATGACGACACTAAACAATGATTATTGTATTTGGATTTCATATCCTCCTGTAACTTTCACCAGCAAAATAATGAAATACAAAGAATATATATTTTGTTATATTATTTGCAGTGATGCGGTGATTGTCACAGCCCTAGTTTGAACTAAATTAAATGTAAAGTGGGTGGATGTGGGTGGATGTGGGTGGATGTGGAATGTCAGTCTCATGGCCCCGCATCCTGGATGAAGACCCTCTGTGAGTCCTCAAGCTTTACAGAATGAATATCTGAAGCTCTCCATCCCTAGTGGGCGGTGTCCATCGGGTGGAGGCTGGTGTCCTTGGTGGGCGTGGCCTCCGTCCTCGGCTGGAAGGCCCCCGCCCCCCGTACCCCCCCCAGGGAGAGCTGGGAGAAGGACTCCACTCTGCCGCTCAGTGCCTTGCTCAGCGGCCCGGGTAGCCCGGAGGAGGACGGAGTGTTTGTGCAGGAGCCGCAGGAGCTCCCTGCGGAGGAGTCGCCCCCACACAGGTGAGGGGCGGGGGGGGGGCGTGTCTCCTGACGGCTCCGTGTTCATCACCGTGGTCACGTGGAGAACGCTGTTGATGAAGTATGAAGATGCTGAGAAGGATGGAAAGTGTGATTCAATGCAGTGTGTAGTACTGTTGTATACTGTACTGTATACCTCCATACTCACTTTATTCACATGCACTTTACTGCACATATCTGTATATATACAAATAGCCTATCCCATATACATAACTCAATTCCCTTCACTTCTATTTTGTAGCCCCACTTTATATTGTCTTTTTGAGTCTTGTTTTATTTTTATTATATTAATATTATTCTATTCAATAACTACTTTACATTTTAGGAATCAGTTCGTTTCAGTTAGTTGCTAGGTAGGAATTAGGTTAGATGTTACGTTCGGTTTAGTAACTATTGTGTATAATCTCCGGGTGTGTTGCAAAGACATTTCACTGCATATATGTATGAATGTATGAATATGTATGAACGTATGTATATGTATGTGACAAATGCACCTCTTGAATCTTGTTCTGTCAGATGGTAGAAGCTCATGGTTTCTGTTGTGGTGATTTGGCAGGATGTGGTCCAGGCTGTCTGCAGGAAACAGCTCCACCCCTCTGCCCAGCCGCCTCCCTCCAACCACACCCCCCCCAGGCTCCGCCCACCACCCCTCCTGTATCCGCTCGCCCGACACTTCCTGCCGCACGCCGCCGCGCTCCGTGTGCAGCCAGCGCGGGACCCCGGTGGCGTCCGGTCGCCTCTCAACTTGTGCTCGACCATCCCGGCCAGGACAAGATGGCAGCTGGCTGAGTGTAGAACCTAAGAACCTGCTGAGCCTGTTTGAGGAGACAGCCGCCCCCCAGCCCCCCCAGCCCTGACCCCACCCGCCTTCACCGGACCTGCTTGGAATGGGAGTCCAGGAAGTTGATGCTTCACGCTGAGTGTTCACTGTGCAGTGCTTTACCCTTTTATTTTTGTTGTCCATGTTCGTTTGATTGTAAAACCCTTTGACATGGAATAAGAGACGATCTGTTGTCATGGTGACCGATGTTCTTGCTGTTGTTGTTCGTCGGTGGAGGTTCAACGTTCAGCGCCCCCTCGCGCCACCAGGGGACATAGCTATTAAATGTGGAGCTGGACACAGCAGGTCACTGCTGGATTAGATGAGAGGGGAGTGGAACTAGCGTCGTGGCGTGGAACCAGCGTCGTGGCGTGGAACCAGCGTCGTGGCGTGGACGATGCCGCTCCTGAGCAACTACAACGTTCCTGAAATGAAGCTCACACCTTGCAAAACAACCTTCGGAATGAAATAAAGAGCAGAGCATCGACAGAGCAGTCTCTGGTGTTCACACTACAAGATCCTCGTTCACACTGCCATGTGCCCCACACTACACAACTACTGCTACTATACTACTCTACTACCCTACTACTGCGCTACTAGTATACCACTACTACTACAGCATTACTACTACTCATACACTGAACTTCTACACTTCTACTATACTGCACTACTACTATACTATTACAGTTCACTACTAGTATACTGCTACTACTACTATACCACTACTACTACTTCTACTTTTTTCCCCCTGTGCTGTCAGCATGCTGCACATACAACACAGAGTATTTGTTCTGTTGCATCTAGGACAGAGTTAGTTGCAAGTGGAGTTGAACTTGTCAACCTGCAATGAAACCCTTTATTCATCTTTAATCATCAACAACTGCTGCAACAACTCTGTCCTGTGACGAGCACCAGGATCAGTTCCAGGTCCAGACCAGGTCCAGCACCAGGATCAGTTCCAGGTCCAGACCAGATCCAGGTCCAGCACCAGGTCCAGGACCAGGACCTTGACCCTAATTCAGCTCTGGTGACTTGGATTCCGTTTCATAGTAAAGTTTCAAATGAACAAAGTCTTAAAAAAAGTTTATTCATTGATACATTTCAGTATTTGCATAGAGTAAAAGTGACCAAACACAGGAGCTCAGCTGAGTACACATTGAGTACACATTGAGTTCACACGGAGTTCACGTTGCGTACACATTGAGTACACATTGAGTCCACATTGAGTATACACTGAGTAAACACTGATTACACATTGAGTACACATTGAGTATACACTGAGTTTCAGGACAGAAGTGGAAAGGCAGCTCAGGGTGTACTTTAATGTATTTTAATACATTAAAGCAACACTATGTAACTTTTTTACCCTAAAATAACAGCTTCAGAACCATTTTATGCGACACTGATTTGTAATATGGAGAATGGTAGTATACATGTAGTATACTGATATACAGATAGTAAACAAAGTTGTAAACGAAGAAGAGCTGGTGTTGAGCTGGAAGAAGAAGAGGAGTTGTTGCTCATGGTGTTGAACCAACAAAGAGAAAAGCAGCTGCTCTGTGTGGGGTTGGAACCCACGTCCTGCTGCCATGACCCTCTTCATTTACAACAACAACACCAAACCTGAACCAGATGTTTGCCGAGACTATTTAGTCTCTGTGTCAGAAAGTCATCGACTTTGAATATAACATCTATGATGATAACATCATCATCATAACATCAGGTCAATGTGCAACATTAGAAAGAAAACATCAAAACGCTGATCTCCCATCAGGAAACACTGAGTTCCACACCCTCCCGCTGACACGTCGTGCAGGTACCACGTGCTACGGGGCGGCCCCCTGGCGACGTCAGGTGCCAGGGGGCGGCCCCCCGGCGACGTCCCGTACCACGGGGCCGCCTCCTGGTGAGGCCCGAGCGCAGGCCGAGCACATCTGGTACCTACAGTAGCAGGGGGTCGATCCCCGCGGCTCCGGGAAGCGGTGAGGTCCGTGCACGGGCCGCTGTAACTCGGGTGTACGTTATGTCTGTGTTTGTAACATAGACTATTACTGACACATGGGCCCCAAGGTTCAAATTCTTTTTGCACACCGGACCGAGTTGTACAACAATGGTGTAAAAGTGCAGTTGCACTCACAAACTGCAGGGGCGCAAATACCACATACCACAAGTTACATAGTGCTGCTTTAAAGCCGTAGAAAAATAATTGATTGAAATGATATTTGTTACTCACGGTCGATATTCAATAAGAATATTTTCACAACATAAACAATTCATAGAAATAAACTGACAATCCTTCAATATCACCTCCTCTTCCTCCAAACAGCTGGATGAAGATCTCTCCTCTTCCTCCTCCTCATCCAAACAGCTTGATGAAGCAGGGCTGGCAGTAGGGCTTGCTGTCCTGCTCCTTGAAGCAGCCCTTGCTCAGGGGCTTGAGGCAGAAGTGGCAGACCAGGTGCTGGGGGTGGAACTTGGCCCCCATGGCGGTGACGCAGCGCCCCAGGATGGGCTGCTGGCAGGCCTGGCACACGCTGCCCCGGCTCTGGTGGTAGTGGGCCTCGCAGAGCGGCTGCCCGGCGTGCTCGAAGAAGCTGCCGTTCACAAAGGGGCTGTAGCACTCCTGGAGGATTAAATACACAAGTTAGATTCTACCCATGACACCAACAAGACCTCTTTACAGGTTAGAAAACTAGTTGTACAACTGGACATACTAGTTGTGAAACTAGTCATAATAGTTATACAACTAGACATATTAGTTCTAAATAGGGATGACGTGATGGATATTCAGTGCTGGTATTGGGCAAAACGACTGCATCAGGAATCAGAAAAGATTTATGTTGGAATCTGTTCCCAAGACGAACAAACACTGAGTTGAAGCTGCAGCTCAGTGAGGACGTGTCAGCGTCAGGAAGCGTAAAGGAAGGTCACGTGGTGACCAGTAGCAGCAACAACATGTGTGAGCGAGTCCTGTCTGCACTGCAGAAGTAAGTGAAGAGGGAGTTGAAAAGCATCCCAGCGAAGGGGGTAAAACACTGAGGTGGTTCTTGCTGCTGAAGGACTTGGACCAAGCTGCACTTGATGATGTTTCAATGTTTGCTTATGTGAATGAGATGAAGCAGCGTTGTTGTCAAGTCATGCTGTGGCCTTTGTGTTTCTTTCTTTGGGGAAAGTCACACTAGTTATAAACTAGACAGTCTAGTTATAAAACCAGTCATACAAGTTATAAACTAGACATATCCGTTACAAAATTAGTCATACGAGTTATAAACTAGACATACTAGTTACAAAACTAGACATACTAGTTATAAAACCAGTCATACTAGTTATAAACTAGACATACTAGATATAAACGATAGGTATTTGTTACAAAACGAGTCATACTAGTTATAAACGAGTCATACTAGTTATAAATGAGACCTACTAGTTACAAAACGAGACATACTAGTTATAAACTATACATATTAGTTACAAAACTAGTCATACTAGTTATAAACGAGTCATACTAGTTATAAACAAGTAATATAAGTTATAAACTAGACATACTAGTTATAAATGAGTCATACTAGTTATAAACTAGACATACTAGTTATAAACTGGACGTACTAGTTATAAACTAGACATCCGTTACAAAATTAGTCATACTAGTTATAAACGAGTCATACGAGTTATAAACGAGACATACTAGTTACAAAAGTAGGCATACTAGTTACAAACTAGACATACTTATTACAAACTAGACATACTAGTTATAAACTGGACAATCTAGTTATAAAACCAGTCATACTAGTTATAAACTAGACATACTAGATATAAACGATGCGTATTTGTTACAAAACTAGTCATACTAGTTATAAACGAGTCATACTAGTTATAAACTAGACATACTAGTTACAAAACTAGTCATACTAGTTATAAATGAGTCATACTAGTTATGAACTTGTCATGCTAGTTATAAACTAGACTTACTAGTTACAAAACTAGTCATACTAGTTTTGTAACTAGTATGACTGATTTCTAATACATATTCCGTCCGGGTGGTGCTCACCCTGCAGACGAAGCACTGTGGATGCCAGAGGACGTTGAGGGCTGAGATGTAGTTCTCCAGGATGGGTTGGCTGCAGCCCTGGCAGCGCGAGGCGAACAGGGTGAGGAAGCAGCGCTGGCAGTACTGCTGCCCCTCCCGCTCATGGAACCCTGCATGGGGGCCAGGATGGAGGTCCAGGTCAGCCAGGGAAGCAGCTTCCTGGGACCTGCTTGTCCCGATTACCATGTTCGGTAGTGAAGTCCACCTGACCTTATAACTGGACCTTCAAACTGGACACTAATTGATGCTTCCTTTTCGATTCTGTTGTTTGCATCTGGGAAGGTCGTTCAAGTGACAAAATATAGAATACGAAATCTGACCAATGAGAGGACGGTTTAATAGCGCGTGGAGTTTGTTGACGAGGTTTGTTGGGCTGTAAACCGCGGCCGTGTGAACACAGAAGGAACCCGGGGGTTCTGCAGCTTCGTATAGTTCAGCCCCTGATTCAGAACAAAACAAATGAACCATATGTAGGAAAGTGCCCTGATGGGTCTGTACCAACTGACAGTACTGACCTCTTCTACTCTGGGGTTTGAATCTGAAGCTCTGCTCTGGGGTTCTAACCTGAGGTTCTACTATGAGGTTCTGCTCTGAGGTTCTGCTCCGGGGTTGTACTCTGAAGTTGTGCTCCAAGGTCGTACTCTTACTCCGAGGTTCTGCTCTGAGGTTCTGCTCTGAGGTTGTACTCCGAGGTTGTACTCCGAGGTTGTACTATGAGGTTGTACTTTGAAGTTGTATTCTGAGGTCGTACTCTGAGGTCGTACCCCGAGGTCGTACCCCGGGGTCGTACCCCGGGGTCGTACTATGAGGTTGTACTCTGAACTTGTACTCTGAAGTCGTACTCTGAAGTCGTACTCTGAAGTCGTACTCTGAGGTTCTGCTCTGATGTTCTACTCAGTGGTTCTGCTCTCAGGTCGTACTCTGAGGTTGTACTCTGAGGTTCTACTACAAGGTTGTACTTTGGGTCTGGAACAGTCCAGTGCAGTGATGAGAGACTCGGAACGATCCAGTCACAGTGAACAAATCTTTGTGTGAAAGATCAGTATAAATGGAGGTTAATTCAAGTTCCAGCTGAAGAGCTTATTTGTCACAAACATGTACATACGGTCATACATGTACACAGCGATTCTATAGTATTCACTATAAACTAGTTCAAATGGAGCATGGACTGGTCGAGGGTGTTACAGGAAGTGAGGGTGGGTGTTACAGGAAGTGAGGGGGATGTTACAGGAAGTGAGGGAGGGTGTGACAGGAAGTGGGGAGGGTGTAACAGGAAGTGAGGGAGGGTGTTACAGGAAGTGAGGGGGGTGTTACAGGAAGTGAGGGGGGTGTTACAGGAAGTGAGGGAAGGTGTGACAGGAAGTGGGAGGGAGGGTGTTACAGGAAGTTAGGGGGGTGTCACAGGAAGTGAGGGGGGTGTCACAGGAAGTGAGGGGGGTTACCTTCCTCTCCGAACGCGCGGCTGCACTTGATGCAGCAGAAACACTCCGGATGCCAGTTCTGGTCCAACGCGGTGACCATTTTCTGAATGTGACAAAAGAGGAAAACCAGGTTGTTCCTGTTGTCATTACCATAATTATCATAATTACCAGCAGTATTATCATCATTCATGTTCTCAGACCCCACAAAGAAGAGATGGATGACCACGCCCACTCACGTGCAGTATGGGCTTGCTGCAGTGTGCACAGTGAGGCGAGAACAGCGTGAAGTAGTCGGCCTCGCAGTACGGTCGTCCGTCCTTCTCGAAGAAGTTCCTGCTGCCCAGCTCCACCTCACACTCGCTGCACACGAAGTGCTCCGGGTGCCACACCTGGCCCAGCGCCGTCACCACCTGGGGGCGCCACACCACGTTACATAAAGCTCCGTCACCACCTGAGGGCGCCACACCAGGTTACATGAAGCTCCGTCACCACCTGGGGCAGCCACACCACGTTACATGAAGCTCCGTCACCACCTGGGGCAGCCACACCACGTTACATGAAGCTCCGTCACCACCTGGGGCAGCCACACCACGTTACATGAAGCTCCGTCACCACCTGGGGCAGCCACACCACGTTACATTAAGCTCCGTTCCCAAACCTTTTCTACAGACCCTCCTTTTTGTAGATTAAAAAATTTCATGCACATCCACCCACATCCACCACATCCACCACATAAACGCACCCTCAGACACGTCCTTCGCTTGCAAAGTCCTATAGAATTTATTTGAAACCTCAAAAAAAACGAAATAAGGACCAAGGTACTTTGAGAGGGGAAGCTGCAGCCTCCATCTTCTACATTCCACTGTGGAGCAGCATTCAGTGCTTTCAACAAATCTTCTCAACGTTTCCTTTCTGCACAAAAATTACAAGTTCACTGGGAATAAACAAAAACCTGAACGTTTTCTCTGCAACAATCACACTGGGTCCTGCTTCTGGTGCTGATGGGACACTTCTCAAGTAGATCCCTGGTGATTCCAACCCCTGGCTACTTGTTAATGTTCAGCTACGCTAGGTTTCAAAATTATTTACACAAATCCAAGATGACAGTAAAAGTGTTTTCACACCAAAATGAGCAGGTTGACCCGGGTTTAAAAAAACAGCCCATCAACCCGATATAAATAGGCGATTGACCCCTTTCCCATTGCCAGGAGAAATGCCATTTTTTTCTGGCGTGTCATGTTCGACGTCGTGAACTCGCCAGAAAAGGGGCGTGTCGTGGTTCCAGGGTGGAGAACAAAACCGTAGAGGAGACAAAAACTTAACTCAATGAGATCGGTACTATCAATAACATCAGTTCTATCAATAACATCAGTTCTATCAATAATATCAGTAATATCAATAACATTGGTACTATCAATAACATCAGTAATATCAATAACATTGGTACTATCAATAACATCAGTTCTATCAATAACATCAGTTCTATCAATAACATCAGTTCTATCAATAACATCAGTTCTATCAATAACATCAGTTCTATCAATAACATCAGTAATATCAATAACATTGGTACTATCAATAAGATCGGTACTATCAATGAGATCAGTACTATCAATAAGATCAGTACTATCAATAAGGTTATCATTCCCTGGCAGCGCCCCTCCAGCTTAGGGGGCACGTCCCCCAGTTTGGAAAACACTGCATTAAGCTCTGTTGTAAACTTTAAATAAATAAAAGGTTTCCATATCGAAGTGTAAATAAACAAAATGAAACAGTTGTAAATAGAGTGTCAATCATGTTAGGGTGGTGTACCACCACCTACCTGTCCCACCACTGGCTTGTGGCAGGCGCAGCACGTCCCCTTGGAGGACGTGTGGACGCCCTGCCGGCTCAGGTCCGACTGCAGCAGCCCCAGCATGCTGTCCAGGGAGCCGCCGGGCGGGGCCTGAGGGGGTGGTGTCTGGGTGGGTGTGGCCGGGGTGGGTGGAGCCTGCTGCAGGGCCTGCTGCGGGGCCTGCTGCGGGGCCTGCTGCGGGGCCTGCTGCGGGGCCTGCTGCGGGGCCAACACGGCTGGGCTGACGGGAGCGGTCGGCTAATGGAGGAAAATACCATGAAATATTAGAACATATTTATACTCTGAGCACTGGGTCATTAACCTTTGTACTCTGTACTCGCACATACAGTACTGTGTACTACTGTGCTAGTACTATGCAGTACTGTGTACTGTGTGTACTCACTGTGCTGTGTACTCTGAAGTCAGACAGGGAGGCCATGAGCCGGTCCAGCTCCAGGGTCGCAGAGGTCGCTGAGGGCTTCCCCGAACTACACACACACACACACATTAATATACACACACACACACACATTAATACACACACACACACACAAAAACACACACACAATAATATACACACACACACATTGATACACACACACACACACACTAATATACACACATTAATATACACACACACACATTAATACACACACACACAAAAACACACACACAATAATATACACACACACACACACATTAATATACACACACACACACACACATTAATACACACACACACACAAAAACACACACATTGATACACACACACACACACACTAATATACACACATTAATATACACACACACACACATTAATACACACACACACAAAAACACACACACACAATAATATATACACACACACATTAATATACACACACACACACATTAATACACACACACACACAAAAACACACACACATTGATACACACACACACACACACTAATATACACACATTAATATACACACACACACACATTGATACACACACACACACTAATATATACACACATTAATATACACACACACACACATTGATACACACACACACTAATATACACACACACACATTGATACACACACACACACTAATATACACACACATTAATATACACACACACATTAATACACACACACACACACATTAATATATACACACACACACACTAATATACACACACACACTAATATACACACACACATTAATACACACACACACACATTAACAC
Organism: Zeus faber; assembly: GCF_960531495.2. Lineage (NCBI taxonomy): Eukaryota > Metazoa > Chordata > Actinopteri > Zeiformes > Zeidae > Zeus > Zeus faber. The sequence goes on from NC_137207.1 coordinate 27,199,828, forward strand.
ACACACACACACACACACATTAACACACACACACACATTAATACACACACACATTAACACTCACACACACACACACACATGAATACATACACACACACAAACACTCACACAATAATACACACACACACACACACTGTAACACACATACATTAATACACACAAACATAAATACAAACACAAACACACAGTAACACACACACACTTATAATGTTACGGAGAAAGAAAGTTATTAGAAAGATATTAATGTATAAGTATATTGTGTGTATTTATGTTTGTGTGTATTAATGTATGTGTGTTACAGTGTGTGTGTATTAATGTGTGTGTATAAAAGTGTGTGTGTGTACATTTGTGTGTATTTGTGTATTAATGTGTGTGTTTGCTTCTCAATGTGTGTGTGTGTATGATATGTGTGTGTATTTATGTATTCATACGTGTGTGTTATTGTGTGTGTTTGTGTATTAATGTACGTGCATATGTGTGTGGTAATGTGTGCGCATTAATGTGTGTGTGTGTTAATGTGTGTTTGTTAATGTGTGTGTGTGTGTGTTAATGTGTGTTTGTTAATGTGTGTGTGTGTTAATGTGTGTGTGTTAATGTGTGTTTGTTAATGTGTGTGTGTGTTAATGTGTGTTTGTTAATGTGTGTGTGTGTTAATGTGTGTTTGTTAATGTGTGTGTGTGTGTTAATGTGTGTTTGTTAATGTGTGTGTGTGTGTGTTAATGTGTGTTTGTTAATGTGTGTGTGTGTTAATGTGTGTTTGTTAATGTGTGTGTGTGTTAATGTGTGTTTGTTAATGTGTGTGTGTGTTAATGTGTGTTTGTTAATGTGTGTGTGTGTTAATGTGTGTTTGTTAATGTGTGTGTGTGTTAATGTGTGTGTGTGTTAATGTGTGTGTGTGTTAATGTGTGTTTGTTAATGTGTGTGTGTGTGTGTGTACCTGGAGTTGTGAGTCTCCTCTTCCTTCGAACTTGGAAACTGAGCCAAGATTTCATCTGGAAAACATGAAAAACCACAATATCATTTGTCTGTCTGTCTGCCTACCTACCCGCCACCCCGCCCGCCTGCCCGCCTGCGTGTCTGCCCGCCTGTCTGCCCGCCCGCCTGCCTGTCTGTCTGTCTGCCCGTCTGCCCGCCCACTCGCCTGCCCGCCCGCCCGCCTGCCTGTCTGTCTGACCACCCACTAGCCCGCCGCCCGCCCGCCCGCCTGCCTGCCTGCCTGTCTGTCTGACCACCAACTCGCCCGCCTGCCTGCCTACCCGCCTGCCCGCCCGCCTGTCTCTCCCCCTCCCAGTACCAGTGATGTTGAACTGGGTGGCGTTGAGCTCCTGCAGCAGGTGGTCCAGCTCGCTGAGGCCTCCACCCAGCAGGGAGGAGGAACAGAAGGCGGGGGCGGAGTCAGCGCTGCGAGGGGGGCGGGGCTTACACACCGTGCTGTGGGGGGAGGATATGACATCATACCGTGCGGTGGCAACACAACAAATCTTCACAGTGAATCTGACATTTAGTGTGAATTCATAAATACAAACAACTTGTAGTATGTAGTACACTGTTGTACATTGTAACAAAATACACAGAACAAACACAGTAAATATGAAAAAAACATCCATAAGCCACCAACTACCTGCACACACCATGTAGGCCCCCCGCTGACTGACTGCTGACTGACTGCTGACTGCTGACTGCTGACTGACTGCTGACTGCTGACTGACTGCTGACTGACTGCTGACTGCTGACTAACTGCTGACTGGCTGCTGACTGACTGCTGACTGCTGACTGGCTGCTGACTGCTGACTGGCTGCTGACTGACTGCTGACTGACTGCTGACTGGCTGCTGACTGCTGACTGACTGCTGACTGACTGCTGACTGGCTGCTGACTGACTGCTGACTGGCCGCCGACGCCCCAGCTGTAAATTTCCACGCTCGTATCTTGGAGCAGTCAGTCACTGCTGGTTTGTTGGATTAGTGGTGAGTAGATGCAGTGGTAAGTCCAGGTACCACTGTACATTGTTGTACGTTGTAAGACATTGTAGTACGTAGTATGTTGTAGTACGTAGTATGTTGTAGTATGTAGTATGTTGTAAATTCTTGTAGTAGGTCGTTTGTTGTAGTATGTTGTATGCTGTAGTATGTTGTTATACATTGGAGTATGTAGTATGGTGTATTATATATTACGTTGTAGTATGTTGTGGCACATTGTCGTACATGTTATGTTGTAGTACATAGTATACTGTAGTACGTTGTAGTATGTAGAATGCTGTACACTGTAATACGTTATAGTACGTAGTATGTTTTAGTATGTTGTACATTGTAGTACGATGTGGTATGTAGTACATTGTAGAAATACGTTTGTAGAGTTTGTAGTACTCAGGTGCGACAGTACCTGTACAACTTGTCAGGAGTGTTCTTCATGGCAGCAGAAACCGTCTGAAACAGGAAGTCACCGTTACCGTGTGTTAATTAATTAATTATGAATTAATCTGAGCAGTATTAGCATCATCTCATCTGAGCGTTTCTTCATCGCCATGGCAACCAGTGATAAACAAAGCACATCCTCTCCAACGTCTGTCACAGAGTGAAGGTGAAACTACAGTTTAGGGTGAAGAAACACTTCACTTCCGTCTGGGTGGGCGTGGCGGTCAAAGTGGGCGTGGCCGCCTGGGCGTGATGGTCGGAGTGGGCGTGGCCATCCCACCGTTTGAACTTTGCGGCTGTTTCCTACCTGCTGGGGGGTGTAGGCCGGCGGGGGGGGGCGGGTCTGGGCGGAATCCTGGAGGTTGACAGAGACGGGGTCGGAGGTGGGTGGAGGGTCAGAGGTCAACAGCACCGGACATCTGGCCAGAGGAGAGGTGGAGCTCTCCAGGTCCGCCAAGAGAGCATCTGGGGGGAGGGGTTCAGGTGTTACATGCAGTCAGGTATAAGCTGCATTCTGATTGGTCAGTGATGGGAATTAAAGCTGGCTTCCTGCTAAATGGGATGGACAACAGAGTATCAGTGTGAAACGTCCATCTGTCCATCCATCCATCTGTCCATATCTATCTATCTATCTGTCCATCTGTCCATCTGTACATCCATCCAAGCGTTCATCTGTCCATCTATCCACCCATCGGTCATCCATCCATCCATCCATCTACCCATCCATCTGTCTGTCCGTCTGTCTGTCCATCCATCCACCCATCCATCTGTCTGTCCGTCTGTCTGTCCATCCATCCACCCATCCATCTGTCTGTCCGTCTGTCCATCCATCCATCTGTCCATCTATACATTCCTAGTGTGTTTATCCCTCTCATCCAGACAAGCAGAGGAGAGGAGGCCATGCAGGAGGGATAGAGAGGAGTTTTAGCAGGATGATGGACAGACAGCTACACACAGACAAGCAGAGCGACACGCAGACAAATGGAGTGACAGACAGACTGACAGACAGACAGACAGGCGGATAGAGTGACAGACCGACCGACAGACGGACAGAGTGACAGACAAGGAGAGTGATAAACAGACAGACAAAGCGACAGACAGACAGACCAAGCAAGTGAAAGACAGACAAACAGACAGACAGACAAACAGAGTGACAGACAGACAGAGCGACAGGTACGTACCAAACACGACAATACGAGGGGTGAGAGGGTAGTGAGGAGTCTCTGTCTCCCCTAAAGGAAACAGAAATACTTTGAGAAAAACAGAAGAAGAAGGAGAACGGGAAAAGGAGAAGAAGAACTATATATGTGGATATCTACTAGATGATCCATGTTCCTCTGCTTCTCTATCCGACATGTTGGATGAGCTGCTCTGTCCCTCTTCCATCTCTCCTCCTTCTTCATGTATTCTGTGTTTTCACACCATGTTTCTCTGCTGCTCCAGATGTGGACGTCCAGGATGAGTCACCGTCTGGAGCCGTTCTGCTCATATAAGGAGCTGAGCTCAGCCAGAGGGAACACGACCATATTTAGAGCTGTTTGTGTTGGACGTCCTGCGAGGACCTTCTGCTTGCGGCCTCACAGCGAGGACAAACACCTCGACATGGACAAACACCTCGACATGGACAAACACCCCAACATGGACAAACACCTCGACATGGACAAACACCTCGACATGGACAAACACCCCAACATGGAGAAACACCCCGACATGGAGAAACACCCCGACATGGAGAAACACCCCGACATGGAGAAACAACTCAACATGGACAAACACCTCGACATGGACAAACACCTCAACATAGAGAAACACCCCAACATAGAGAAACACCTCGACATGGACAAACACCTCGACATGGACAAACACCCCAACATGGAGAAACACCCCGACATGGAGAAACACCCCAACATGGAGAAACACCCCGACATGGAGAAACACCCCGACATGGAGAAACACCCCGACATGGACAAACACCCCGACATGGACAAACACCCCGACATGGAGAAACACCCCGACATGGAGAAACACCCCGACATGGACAAACACCCCAACATGGAGAAACACCCCGACATGGAGAAACACCCCGACATGGAGAAACACCCCGACATGGAGAAACACCCCGACATGGAGAAACACCCCGACATGGAGAAACAACTCAACATGGAGAAACACCTCGACATGGACAAACACCTCAACATAGAGAAACACCTCGACATGGAGAAACACCCCAACATGGAGAAACACCCCGACATGGAGAAACACCTTGACATGGAGAAACACCTTGACATGGAGAAACGCCTCGACATGGAGAAAAACCTCAATATGGAGAAACACCTCAACATGGAGAAACACCTCGACATGGACAAACACCTCGACATGGAGAAAAACCTCAATATGGAGAAACACCTCAACATGGAGAAACACCTCGACATGGACAAACACCTTGACATGGAGAAAAACCTCAACAAAGAGAAACACCTGAACATGGAGAAAATCTCAACATGGAGAAACACCTCAATATGGAGAAACACCTCAACATGGACAAACACCTTGACATAGAGAAAAACCTCGACATGAACAAACACCTCAATATGGACAAACACCTTAATATGGACAAACACCTTAACATGGAGAAAAACCTCATCATGGAGAAAAACCTCAATATGGAGAAACACCTCGACATGGAGAAACACCTCAACATGGAGAAAAACCTTAACATGGAGAAACACCTCAACAAAGAGAAACACCTTAATATGGAGAAACACCTCAACATGGACAAACACCTTGACATGGAGGAAAACCCCAACAAGGAGAAACACCTCGACATGGAGAAAAACCTCAACATGGAGAAACACCTCCACTAAGAGAAACACCTCAACATGGACAAACACCTCGACATGGAGAAAAACCTCAACATGGAGAAACACCTCCACTAAGAGAAACACCTCAATATGGACAAACACCTTAACATGGACAAAATATCAATATGGAGAAACACCTCAACCTGGAGAAACACCTAAATATGGACAAACACCTCGACATGGAGAAAATCTCAATATGGAGAAAAACCTCAACATAGACAAACACCTCAACCTGGAGAAACACCTAAATATGGAGAAAAACATCAACATGTCTTTCTCTATTGCTCCATCTCTAATCTTAGCTGAATTCACTGACTTGTTGTCTTAACTTTCTTTCTTTCTAACTTTCTTTCTCTGTAACTTTCTTTCTTTCTAACTTTCTTTCTCCGTAACTTTCTTTCTTTCTAACTTTCTTTCTCCGTAACTTTCTTTCTCTGTAACTTTCTTTCTTTCTAACTTTCTTTCTCTGTAACTTTCTTTCTTTCTAACTTTCTTTCTCCGTAACTTTCTTTCTCCGTAACTTTCTTTCTAACTTTCTTTCTCCGTAACTTTCTTTCTCTGTAACTTTCTTTCTAACTTTCTTTCTCTGTAACTTTCTTTCTCCGTAACTTTCTTTCTAACTTTCTTTCTCCGTAACTTTCTTTCTCTGTAACTTTCTCTGTAACTTTCTTTCTAACTTTCTTTCTCCGTAACTTTCTTTCTCTGTAACTTTCTCTGTAACTTTCTTTCTAACTTTCTTTCTCCGTAACTTTCTTTCTCTGTAACTTTCTTTCTAACTTTCTTTCTCTGTAACTTTCTTTCTCTGTAACTTTCTTTCTCTGTAACTTTCTCTGTAACTTTCTTTCTCCGTAACTTTCTTTCTCCGTAACTTTCTTTCTCTGTAACTTTCTCTGTAACTTTCTCTGTAACTTTCTTTCTCCGTAACTTTCTTTCTCTGTAACTTTCTTTCTAACTTTCTTTCTCCGTAACTTTCTTTCTCTGTAACTTTCTCTGTAACTTTCTTTCTCCGTAACTTTCTTTCTCTGTAACTTTCTCTGTAACTTTCTTTCTCCGTAACTTTCTTTCTCTGTAACTTTCTTTCTAACTTTCTTTCTCCGTAACTTTCTTGCTCTGTAACTTTCTTTCTAACTTTCTTTCTCCGTAACTTTCTTTCTCTGTAACTTTCTTTCTCTGTAACTTTCTTTCTCTGTAACTTTCTTTGCTCATCATGCTGAAACTCACCCAGATCTTCCATGATGGAGGCTCAGCAGGACATCAAAAGATGTTTCGTCTTCTTTTCTTCTTTATTCCAGGCTCCTGTTCCGTTATTCTCCAGGAGGAAAAGAGAAGGAAGAACCGCTGATCTCCAGGCGGGATGGAGGGGTGAAGGGTGGAGGGTGAAGGGGTGAATCCTCCGGATCTCCACCAGGTCTCTGCCTGCTCTCCTTCAGGTCCGCAGACCGCAGAGGGCGCAGTCCCCCCCTCCTTCCTGACCACATGACGTCACCCGCATTCCAGCTCCATATTTGGAAGCAGTGATGACGTTTCCTGCTGAAGGTGCTCTCTATGGTTTGGATCGAGAACGGATGCACACGTTTCGCGTACAAATGTCGAATGATAATAATAATAATAATAATAATCACAACAATAATAATGCTAACATTAAAAATAATAACAATTGTAATAACATTAATATTAATAATAATAACAACAACAAAAAGGCGCGCACTGTGTTTTATTGTGTGCTCTCCAGCAGGTATTACGGTAGGCAGGGTTTCGTTTCGGGAATTAGAAAATATTTTTCAAATGATTATCGATGATGACATCATATATATATATTGATATTATTATTAAATTGGTAAATATTACATTTTAAAGCAAAAATTCCACAGCAGGATGTTCCCCATCTTGAGTGGTTGAATTTAATTCTCTTTTAACCAGTCTTTCAAATAATTTATCTTTTGGTTTTTTTTATTAAATATCTGATAATTACAAAATATTTTCTGATGAAGCAGAAAATCTTCTTTGCCGTAATACCTGCACCAACAGAGACAAAATTCGCTGTTTTCTTCGCCAAACTGGGCAAGACGCAGAACAAATGTTTGGTTTGAATCCAGCAGATGAAGTTCACACTGACAACGAGCTCATTCAAGCCAAACAACTCCGACCTGGTGTGTTTACTAGTGTTGCTTTGGAAGGCTCCGGTGAGGAGCCAGCACAGGAAACCGGGGAACCTCTATTGTGAAGGCCATTTGAAGTACAGGAAGTGGCCATTGCACTTCCGGGTCAATGCGCTCTCTCTGGTGTTGACGTGAGAAGCTTCAAATGTTCATGTTCACACGAGTTGAAGGTGAAACGAGGTTTTTAAAACCTTCTCAGCGCAGCGACGGAAACCAGCCTGCCTGCCTGCCTGCCTGCCTGCCTGCCTGCCTGCCTGCCCGCCCGCCCGCCTGCCTGCCTGCCCGCCCGGAGCACCGCGGGGCTCCTCCCGTCTCGAAGGTCCGGTCCAAACTGGTTTACCACTCCGGTCCAAACTGGTTTACCACTGAGCTCACTCCGTTTGATATAAATGGAGGTGGTTTCGTCCCAGTCAAAGATGTCGGGTCTGGAGGCCCTGACCAGCAGGGTGTCCCAGCTGCTGTCCCTGGCCCTGCAGGAGGTTCTGGAAGCAGTAACGGAGACCGTGGTCCAGTACCAGGAGACCGTGGTCCAGTACCAGGAGAACGCCGCCAGAACCCAGAGGGAGAAGCTGAGTCTGAGGAGGAGACTGCAGGAGCTGCAGGAGCACATCAGCACCAGGGACACTGGTGAGAACTACACATTTTAATATGTAGACGTTGAACATCAAACTGGGCTGCAGAGCTGGAGGGACACTGAGTCCAGGCTCTGGCATACTACAGTAACTACAGTAACTACAGTAAAGTACACTGTCACTGTATCAGAACCCCGTTCATCAGAGGTTCTGCTCCATGTCACGCCGTGTTCCGGGACATAATCTTTCAATATTTATATCATGAGCTGTGGAGCACCTTGTCCTGATGGTGGAAGCAGCTGGGGGTGGAGCAGTAGAATATGGATGGATGGAGATAGATGAATAGACAGACTACCACCTGCATGTGCAGCGGAAATGGAGGTTGATGTTTCCAAACTTCCAAGTTTTTGCTTTAATCTTCAGAGATGTTCCAGCGATCGGCAGCTTGTCTGAACCAACTGTCATGAACCTCTGGACCGTGATGCTGCAGAGCTGATACCCTGACACTGAGTGTTATTCCATTGTACATCACTACCAGTACACTTATTTTCTTGTTTCAGATCCTCAACATTGTGCCGCTCCTTCAGCTGAGGAAAACTCAGAATGTGATTTCCTGTTTACAAACTTAAAGCAGGAAGCTGCAGAGGAGCGGGGGGAGGAGTCACACGACACAGTGGGGGCGGAGTCACGCGGCACCGCGCAACAGGAGGTGGAGTCGTACAGCGACGAACAGCAGGGAACGGAGTCGGGCGGCGCAGTGGGGCTGCAGTCACACTGCGTGGGGCAACGGGCGGCGGAGTCACACCTGACTGGCTGCACATCAGACTGTGTGGGCGGGGACACCCGGGGTCCCAGTGATACAGGGGCTACTCAGCCCATCAGGCTGCCGCTCATTAAAGAGGAGGCGGAGCAGACAGATTGCTGCATGTTGCTCCGGGAACTTCCTGTCAGCCACCTGGAGTCGACCTGGGGCTTCTCTCCTCACGAGGCCCGCGGGCCGCTGGGCGGCGGCCCACATAGACCATTTGCGTGCGGGAGTTTTTCATCATCCAGGGCGCCGTACAGCAGGGGGCGGAGCTTCACAGAACCCGGGGGGTCGGGTCCTCATACGTGCACGCTGTGCTCCAAAACGTTCAGCAGGGTGGGGAACCTGCGGATCCACCAGCGCTGCCACACAGGTGAGAAGCCCTACTCCTGCCTGCAGTGTGGGCGTGGCTTCAGCCAGGCCGGGGACCTGAAGAAGCACCGCAGGGTCCACACCGGAGAGAAGCCCTATAACTGCTCCCACTGCGGGAAGAGCTTCAGCCGGGGGGAGAACCTCAAGAGGCACCAGAAGATCCACCTGGGCCGCTATGGACTCCAGGTGAGGTGAGTTGAGCAGAAGAGGAGGAGGAGGAGGAGAGAGGGGAGAGGCTGCTCCCACTCAGGGGAGAGGACACACAAGGTGATCCACCTGGACCACTATGGACTCCAGGTGAGATGAGGCGGAAGTGGTTTACTGGGACAGGAAGTGGTTTACTGGGACAGGAAGCGGTTTACTGGGACAGGAAGCGGTTTGCATCCACTCACAGTTTCACAGCTGCTGTCAGTTGTTTCTCTGGAGCTCTGTCGCCTTCTAGTGGCAGAACTTTGTGTGGATTGAAACGTTGGTACTGAACCCGAAGTGTGGAGTCAAACAGTTTGTTGAAAAGACCTTTTAAAGAATGTTCAGGACTCCAACGCCCACAATGCACCCCTCCTGCAAAGCAGACACTGTTCTATAAACTGTTGAGATTTATTTTTTAAGTCTTTAAACTCATGAAGTTCCTTTATTATCGTGTTACTTTTGCGTTGAATATAAAACAGAAAATCATAAAGTTGGTCTGTCTGTCTTTCTATTAAATTCTACCAAAGGGCTTTAATATATTTACACAATATAATGTACATATTCATTCGCACACCTCCACTTTATATTTATAATACTCTCACTGTCCATATCGAAGAAGAATCTTAAACTATCACGCAACACACCACACTACAACACACACACACACGCTTTGGGTGGTGCTGGTGAAATGCTTCCTCTGCATTGAACCGTCCTGGGTGGTGCTTCCTTGGGGGGGGGCAGCCAGCAGCAGGGGGCCGCCTTTATCGATGTCCGGGGACCTGGTGACGAGTGTCCATCGCTGGTCACACCATGATGGGTGCATGTTTTTGGGTGGGGGTCCTTACTGACGTTAGGTGGAGGAAACCCCGTGTGAGCACGGGGAGAACATGCAAACTCCACACCGTGCCATCCCCCTTCTTTAGTCTGCTGTCAGTGTTTTACTGTTATGTATATTTTTGATATTCTCATTTGTGACTTTTAATATATATATACATATTTTATGATTACTACGTAGTTGTTGCTCGCCATGTCTCCAGAATTTCAATGTTCAGAATGACCCTGATTTACTGTGTATTTGACAAATAAAACACTTTGACATCAGAAGCATATTTACTTTGCCAAAGAAAGTAGAAAACAATGAGTGAAGAATCTAAAACCTAAAAAGACGGAAAAAAAGGACATTTGTAAATCAATTCCAAGAGATAAAGATCATCCTGTCTCAAAGCTCAACTACAGATCTAGAGCACATAGATCAAACGTAGAAACTACAATACATATTTAAAAAAACAGGTCTAGAAACCACAATGCATAGTTATAGAATGCATGAATCTACAGCACATAGATCCGATTAGAAACTACGATGCATGTATTTAAATACTCGGATCCACAAACACACAAACAGTTCTCCAAACTACAATCTATGGATCTAGAACACGTGGCTCCCCGATGCAGGACGGATACGTAAACACCGCCGCCATCTTGCCACGGTCTTCCTGCTCATCACCGCAGGAGACGGAAGCATTGACTGTTCCTGCGTAACAATATCACCACAGTGCCAATAACGGAATGAGAATATGACATCATATGAATAAGAATTTCTCTATATGCTGCACAAGAAGTCTGTGTCCAGGGCGAAGTGGTGCTGGGGACACGGGCAACTAAAAAGAATCAAATAAGATGACATTGTACAGCGGCGTAACGCAGTGGGCGGCCCCACGGTTTGTAGCTTCCTGTTCTGAAGTTCAGGAAGAGGAGACAGGTGAGTCCGCACGGACACAACTTTCAACTATCAAGTACATCAAGTACATCAAGTACATCAAGTACATAATGTCGATAAAGTATATAAAGTACATCAAGTACATCAAGTACATAATGTCTATAAAGTATATAAAGTATATAAAGTACATCAAGTACATAATGTCTATAAAGTCTATAATGTCTATAAAGTCTATAAAGTATATAAAGTCTATAAAGTACATCAAGTACATCAAGTACATAATGTCTATAAAGTCTATAAAGTATATAAAGTACATAATGTCTATAAAGTACATAATGTCTATAAAGTCTATAATGTCTATAAAGTACATCAAGTCTATAAAGTATATCAAGTACATAAAGTCTATAAAGTACATAAAGTCTATAAAGTATGTAAAGTCTATAAAGTCTATAAAGTACATAAAGTATATAAAGTATATAAAGTATGTAAAGCCTATAAAGTACATAAAATACATAATGTCTATAAAGTAGAAAGAAAGAAGAAGAAGAAACAGTCTTTATTTATCACGCAACACACCACACTACAACACTACAACACATGCTTTTTGATGGTGCTGGTGAAATGGCTCCTCTGCTTTTAACCATCCTGGCTTGTCCTTCCTCCGGGGGCACAGCCAGGAGCAGTGGGCAGCGTACGTGGACGCGCCCGGGGACCAGGTGATAAGTGTCCATCGCTGGTCACACCATGATGGGGGCATGTTTTTGGTGGGGGTCCTTACTGACGTGAGGTGGAGGAAACCCCATGTGAACACGGGGAGAACATGCAAACTCCACACAGAAAGGCTCCTGTTTGGGAGATAACCCACCGGAGCACGGTGCCAACAGCGCCCCAGGCGGGAATCGAACCCAGGACCTTCTTGCAGTGAGGCAGCAGTGCAATGCACTGCACCACCGTGCCACAGTATATAAAGTATATAAAGTATATAATGTATATAATGTATATAAAGTATATAAAGTATATAATGTATATAATGTATATAAAGTATATAATGTATATAAAGTATATAATGTATATAAAGTCTATAAACTATATTAATTCTATGACGTCTATAAAGTCTATAACAAAAAAAATAATATTGATAAAGTCTATAACGTCAATGGAGTCTAAAGTCTATAAAGTATATAAAGTATATTATGTCTATAACGTCAATAAAGTACTGTATATAAAATCTATAATATGAAGTAATATCTATTTATGAAGTATAAAAAGTCTATAATGTTTATAATGTCTATAACATCAATACATTTAAAAGTCTATAACGTCTATAACGTCAATAAAGTATATAAAATCGATAAAGTATATAAAGTCTATTAAGTATATGAAATATATAAAGTATATAAAGTATAAAAAGTATATGAAGTCTGTAAAGTATATAAAGTCTATGATTATAAAAGTCTTTAATGTTTGAAGCACTCAAGCTGTGACGTCATTGGGAGTCAGTTCAGTCAGTTCCAACTGATTCATTCACAAATGATTATAGAGCGTGAGCAGAACATGAGCTCAGTCGGAGGTTTCCTCCTCCACCTCCTCCACCTCCTCCACCTCCTGCCGACCTGGATGCACCGTGTGGCTCCTCCCCCTCAGAACCAATGAAGCTGAGATGAAGATCCATGAGAAGCTTCTGCTTCAATACCAGAGCTGCTGCTCGCCAGTGGACAGAGAGGGCTTCCTCTACAAGAAGGTAGAGGATACTCTGCTAAACGACTATATTATACTACTCTGCTAAACGACTATATTATACTACTCTGCTAAACGACTATATTATACTACTCTACTAAACGACTATATTATACTACTCTACTAAACGACTATATTATACTACTCTGCTAAACGACTATATTATACTACTCTGCTAAACGACTATATTATACTACTCTGCTAAACGACTATATTATACTACTCTGCTAAACGACTATATTATACTACTCTGCTAAACGACTATATTATACTACTCTGCTAAACGACTATATTATACTACTCTGCTAAACGACTATATTATACTACTCTGCTAAACGACTATATTATACTACTCTACTAAACGACTATATTATACTACTCTGCTAAACGACTATATTATACTACTCTACTAAACTACTATATTATACTACTCTGCTAAACGACTATATTATACTACTCTGCTAAACGACTATATTATACTACTCTGCTAAACGACTATATTATACTACTCTGCTAAACGACTATATTATACTACTCTACTAAACGACTATATTATACTACTCTGCTAAACGACTATATTATACTACTCTGCTAAACGACTATATTATACTACTCTGCTAAACGACTATATTATACTACTCTGCTAAACGACTATATTATACTACTCTGCTAAACGACTATATTATACTACTCTGCTAAACGACTATATTATACTACTCTACTAAACGACTATATTATACTACTCTACTAAACGACTATATTATACTACTCTGCTAAACGACTATATTATACTACTCTGCTAAACGACTATATTATACTACTCTGCTAAACGACTATATTATACTACTCTGCTAAACGACTATATTATACTACTCTGCTAAACGACTATATTATACTACTCTACTAAACGACTATATTATACTACTCTACTAAACGACTATATTATACTACTCTGCTAAACGACTATATTATACTACTCTACTAAACGACTATATTATACTACTCTGCTAAACGACTATATTATACTACTCTACTAAACGACTATATTATACTACTCTACTAAACGACTATATTATACTACTCTACTAAACGACTATATTATACTACTCTACTAAACTACTATATTATACTACTCTACTAAACGACTATATTATACTACTCTGCTAAACGACTATATTATACTACTCTGCTAAACGACTATATTATACTACTCTGCTAAACGACTATATTATACTACTCTACTAAACTACTATATTATACTACTCTGCTAAACGACTATATTATACTACTCTGCTAAACGACTATATTATACTACTCTGCTAAACGACTATATTATACTACTCTGCTAAACGACTATATTATACTACTCTGCTAAACTACTATATTATACTACTCTGCTAAACTACTATATTATACTACTCTGCTAAACGACTATATTATACTACTCTACTAAACGACTATATTATACTACTCTACTAAACTACTATATTATACTACTCTACTAAACGACTATATTATACTACTCTACTAAACTACTATATTATACTACTCTACTAAACTACTATATTATACTATTCTACTAAACGACTATATTATACTACTCTACTAAACGACTATATTATACTACTCTACTAAACGACTATATTATACTACTCTACTAAACTACTATATTATACTACTCTGCTAAACTACTATATTATACTACTCTACTAAACTACTATATTATACTACTCTACTAAACGACTATATTATACTACTCTACTAAACTACTATATTATACTATTCTACTAAACGACTATATTATACTACTCTACTAAACGACTATATTATACTACTCTACTAAACGACTATATTATACTACTCTACTAAACTACTATATTATACTACTCTGCTAAACTACTATATTATACTACTCTACTAAACTACTATATTATACTACAATACTAAACTACGATACTATACGATGCTACTTTACTACTGTACTGCTTTACTATACTACCTACGTATATACTGCATGTTGGATACTCTACTGAGTGTACTGCAGATCTATGTAAACAGGTCAGTACTGCAGCTCTGTCTATGAACTCCCAGTGACGGACTGTGTGGCGTGGTCCTCCAGGGGGAGCGGACATCGTCGTACCAGCGGCGCTGGTTCGTGCTGAAGGGGAACCTGCTGTTCTACAGGGAGCGGAGGACCGAACCGGAACCCCAGGGGGTGCTGGTCCTGGAGGGCTGCAGCATCCAGCTAGCCCCGTCCGAGGACCACCATGCCTTCTCCCTGGTCTGGGCCGGCCCGGGGCTCAGGACCTACAAGCTGGCCGCCCGGGACCAGGACGACCAGGAGGCCTGGATCCGAGCCCTGCTCGCCGCCAGCCACGGCTACTTAGCCTTGCTGGTCCGCGACCTGGAAAGGCAGTATCAAGGTGAGACAGAGAGTTGGGCGGACCAGGAGGCCTGAAGGGCTGGTTTACTTTGGCCCAGGGTCCTTCACGGACGAGCCGCGCCCTTCTCAGAGAGCACAGGGGATTTACAATCGGCGCATTCTCCGTTGCAGTACTCCCAGAAGTCACAGGTGACAGTAGGAAGAAAGTACCATGTGAAGCAGGAAGTAGCAGACATAGAAGTACGCTGAATAGCCAACATGGCTGCAGGCAGCATCCTGGGCCTGGTTTATGCGGAGGATGAAGCACTGCTTCTTATCTGTTCAGTGTAGAGACAGGAGAGGGGACAACCAACCAATCAACAACCCGACAACCAACCAACCAACCAACAACCAACCAACAACCAATCAACACCAACCAACAACCAACCAACAACCAATCAACACCAACCAACAAACAACCAATCAACAACCGACAACCAACCAACCAACCAACCAACAACCAACCAATCAACAACCGACAACCAACCAATCAACAACCGACAACCAACCAACCAACCAACCAACCAACCAACCAACCAACCAACCAACAACCAATCAACACCAACCAACAACCAACCAACAACCAACCAATCAACAACCGACAACCAACCTCCCAACGCTCCCAACGCTCCCATCGCTCCCATCGCTCCCATCGCTCCCAACGCTCCCATCGCTCCCATCGCTCCCAACGCTCCCATCGCTCCCATCGCTCCCAACGCTCCCATCGCTCCCAGCGCTCCCATCGCTCCCATCGCTCCCATCGCTCCCAACGCTCCCAACGCTCCCAGCGCTCCCAGCGCTCCCAACGCTCCCAGCGCCTCAACGCTCACATCGCTCCCAACTGGCCCAACGCTCCCATCGCTCCCATCCTCCCATCACTCCCACCGCACTCAACACTCCCAACGCTCCCATCGCTCCCAACGCTCCAACGCTCCCATCCCTCCCAACAGGCCCAACGGGCCCAACGCTCCCATCGCTCCCATCCTCCTATCAGTCCCACCGCACTCAACACTCCCATCGCTCCCATCCCTCCCAAGGCTCCCAAAGCTCCATATGCTCCCATCGCTCCCAACGCTCCCATCCCTTCCATCGCGCCCAACGCACTCAACGCTCCCATCGCTCCCAACGCTCCAAACGCTCCCATCGCTCCCAACACTCCCATCGCTCCCAACAGGCCCAACGGGCCCAACGCTCCCATCACTCCCACCGCACTCAACACTCCCATCGCTCCCAAGGCTCCCAAAGCTCCATATGCTCCCATCGCTCCCAACGCTCCCATCCCTTCCATCGCGCCCAACGCACTCAACGCTCCCATCGTTCCCAACGCTCCAAACGCTCCAAACGCTCCCATCGCTCCCAACACCCCCATCGCTCCCAACAGGCCCAACGGGCCCAACGCTCCCATCGCTCCCATCCTCCCATCACTCCCACCGCACTCAACACTCCCATCGCTCCCATCCCTCTCAAGGCTCCCAAAGCTCCCAATGCTCCCAACGCTCCCATCCCTTCCATTGCGCCCAACGCACTCAACGTTCCCATCGCTCCCATCACTCCCATCGCTCCCATCGCTCCCATCGCTCCCATCGCTCCCACCGCTCCCAACGCTCCCAACGCTCCCATCGCTCCTATCGCTCCCAACGCTCCAAATACTCCCAACGTGGCCAACGCTCCCATCGCTTGCAATGCTTCCATCACTCCCACGCTCCCACCACAGGGACTGTCCCATTGGTCCCATCTATTGGTGGATTTTGGGAAAAATGGAAAATATTAACTGATCTCTCCCTCTCCCCCCCTCTCTCTCACCCCCCCACCCTCTCAACCTCCTCAGAGCTCCTCCCATTCTCCTCCCACCAGTCTCCCAGTTCCATCATGCAGTCTCATACTGGGAGTCCTGGAAGCTCCGCCCACTTTGTGATGTCAACAGCCTCGTCGATGTTCTGCTCCAACCAGGCGCTTCAGGCTCCGCCCTCTGGCTCCGATCCGTCCACTGTGAATGCCCCTCCTATAAACACCCGGGCCCCACCCCCTGGGGCGGGGCTAGACTCCCATGAGGAGTTTGTAGATCTGCATCAGGAGTTTGGACAGGAAGTGAAGGAGCTGCTCTCTGATTGGCTGAAAGGGAGATGCAGAGAGGAGCAGGAAGTGAATCTGATTGACCTTGGATGAAAAATAAAAGTATTTTTCAAATGAAAGATTCATATTCTCATGAAGATATGATGTTTCAAAATATGTTTAAAAAATACTCAGATACAGAGAGAGATATAGATAGATGGACGGACGGATAGACAGATGATCGACAGATGGATGGATGGATAGATAGACAGATAGATAGATAGATAGACAGATAGACAGATAGATAGATAGACAGATAGATAGATAGACAGATAGATAGATAGACAGATAGATAGATAGATAGATAGATAGATAGATAGATAGATAGATAGATGGATAGACAGATAGATAGATAGACAGATAGATAGATAGATAGATAGATAGACAGATAGATAGATAGACAGATAGATAGATAGATAATAGATAGATAGATAGATAGACAGATAGATAGATAGATAGACAGATAGATAGATAGATAGATAGATAGACAGATAGATAGATAGACAGATAGATAGATAGACAGATAGATAGATAGATAGACAGATAGATAGATAGATAATAGATAGATAGATAGACAGATAGATAGATGGATAGACAGATAGATAGATAGATAGACAGATAGATAGATAGATAGATAGATAGATAGATAGATAGACAGATAGATAGATAGATAGACAGATAGATAGATAGATAGATAGATAGATAGACAGATAGATAGATAGATAGACAGATAGATAGATAGACAGATAGATAGATAGATAGATAGATAGATAGATAGATAGACAGATAGATAGATAGATAGACAGATAGATAGATAGATAGATAGATAGATAGACAGATAGATAGATAGATAGATAGATAATAGATAGATAGATAGATAGATAGATAGACAGACAGACAGATAGATAGATAGATAGATAGACAGATAGATAGATAGATAGATAGATAGATAGACAGATAGATAGACAGATAGATAGATAGATAGATAGATAGATAGATAGATAGATAGACAGATAGATAGACAGATAGATAGATAGATAGATAGATAGATAGATAGATAGATAGACAGATAGATAGATAGATAGATAGATAGATAGACAGATGATAGACAGACAGATAGATAGATAGATAGATAGATAGATAGATAGATAGATAGATAGATAGATAGATAGATAGATAGATGGATAGATAGATAGATAGATAGATAGATAGATAGACAGATAGATAGATAGATAGATAGATAGATAGACAGATGATAGACAGACAGATAGATAGATAGATAGATAGATGGATACTCTTCATCCTTGCAGGGTCATTGTGGTGTCACAGCCACTCAAAAATCAAAACAATTGTGAATCATAAAAAAATTGAAAATTTGTCAATAATTAATAAACCTCTGAATCAACAAGTTGTTGTGGTAAAACGATGAAACTCCATCATGAATATATGGAGCTGGACTGCTCATCAGCATTTTCCCAGTGGGCCGACGCAGCTTTGCCCATATCATTTAATTAATAATTATCTATTTGGTGGCACATACATCTTTATGATCAGGTCACTATCAGGGCAAACTGTTTATGGGATGGATTACTGTTATCACTCTCTGTGGGAGGTTCCACCGACAGGAAGTTCAGATTGTTTGGAGCTGCTGTCCATTCAGAATGCAGATGCAGGTCACACTCCCCAAACAAGCAGCGCAACATGGCTTCAATGGGTTTAATGGCTTCAATGGGTTTAATAGATTTAACAGATTTATTTCATACAAAGATCAAACTATTACTTCTTTCTGAACATTAATATCCACCTAAAAGATGATGTATTTAACTGTGTGAACCTCATGCAATATTCACCGTCCATATTTGGATACTTGAAATGTGTATGAACTGAATGGTCAGTATGAAACTAAATTAGATGGAACAAACAGCTCCACCCAGTGTTTGTTTATTTCCACTTTGATATCCTTTAATTTGTGCAGCTTTTTACACGTCTTTGAATTCTGGACCTGAATGTGGGAGCTGTGAGTTGGTGAGGGAGCTGCTGTCATCGTGAGGTGAAAGGATTCACATTATTCTCAATGAATCCCGACAATAGCAACTTTTTGGATCTTTTATTTTCATATTTCTACATCATTTCAATCAATCACCTTTCTCTCTCGGTCGCCCCCTCTCTCTCTTTTAAAGGTTTCCAGTTTGAGGAGATCTGTGTTGTGGAGGTCACAGGCACCATTTATACATACTTGTGTATTTATACATACTTGTATATTTATACATGTATATTTATACATACTTGTATATTTATACATGTATTTTTATACATACTAGTATATTTATACATGTATTTTTATACATGTATATTTATACATATTTGTATATTCATACATGTTTTTTATACATACTTGTATATTTATACATACTTATATGCATACTTTTATATTTATACATACTTGTATATTTGTACATGCATTTTTATACATACTTGTATATTTATACATACTTGTATATTTATACATGTATTTTTATACATACTTGTATATTTATATATACTTATATACATACTTGTATATTTAAACATGTATATTTATACATACTTGTATATTTATACATGTATATTTATACATACTTGTATATTTATACATACTTGTAAACATACTGTATTGAAACATACTTGTATATTTATACATACTTGTATACTGTATTGAAACATATGTGTATATTTGTACATACTTGTATATTTGTACAGACTTGGAGACTGTATTTATACACTGTGGCAGTCCAGCCTGCTGCCAACCACTCAAGTGGTGTTTTCAGGGACCTCCGTCACAGAGACAGACGATGGGGTTGGGAACACACAGTTTATTGTAGAGAGGAGGCTCGATGGAACAAGCCCGGAGCAGATGGACATGTGTCATGACAAGGGCTCCTCTCCTGAGTGAGTGTGGGGATGGGGCTTTTACCTGCTGCTCCTTACACCAACCAACCAGCAACAGGTATGCAGCCACCCTGACCCAGTCACCTAGATCCAGGTCAGGTGTGGCTGCTCAACCACACCATCCCACACCACATACATACTTGTATACTCTATTTAAACATACTTGTATATTCATACATACTTGTTTAGTTAAGCTACTTGTATACTGTATTTAAACATACTTGTATGATACTTGTATGTAGAGGTGGAGAGGAGGTGGAGAGAGGAGGAGGTGGAGTGAGGAGGTGGAGAGGAGGTGAAG
>NC_137207.1:27222915-27240415 GCF_960531495.2 Zeus faber
GCCCCATGAAGCGATAGGAAGCCCCATGAAGCCCCATGAAGCGATAGGAAGCCCCATGAAGCCCCATGAAGCCCCATGAAGCCACATGAAGCCCCATGAAGCCACATGAAGCCCCATGAAGCCACATGAAGCGATAGGAAGCCCCATGAAGCGATAGGAAGCCCCATGAAGCCCCATGAAGCCACATGAAGCCCCATGAAGCCACATGAAGCCCCATGAAGCCCCATGAAGCCACATGAAGCGATAGGAAGCCCCATGAAGCCACATGAAGCCCCATGAAGCCCCATGAAGCCACATGAAGCGATAGGAAGCCCCATGAAGCCACATGAAGCCCCATGAAGCCCCATGAAGCCACATGAAGCGATAGGAAGCCCCATGAAGCCCCATGAAGCCACATGAAGCCACATGAAGCCCCATGAAGCCACATGAAGCCCCATGAAGCCACATGAAGCCCCATGAAGCCACATGAGGCCACATGAAGCCACATGAAGCCCCATGAAGCCACATGAAGCGATAGGAAGCCCCATGAAGCCCCATGAAGCCACATGAAGCCCCATGAAGCCACATGAAGCCCCATGAAGCCCCATGAAGCCACATGAAGCGATAGGAAGCCCCATGAAGCCCCATGAAGCCACATGAAGCCCCATGAAGCCCCATGAAGCCACATGAAGCCACATGAAGCCCCATGAAGCCACATGAAGCGATAGGAAGCCCCATGAAGCCCCATGAAGCCACATGAAGCCCCATGATGCCATGTGAAGCCCGTGATGCCACGTGAAGTCCCGTGAAGCCATTTGAAACCCTGTGAAGCCTCATGAAGTCCCGTGAATCTACTTGAAGCCCCATGAAGCCCCATGAAGCCATATGAAGCTACTTGAAGCCCCATTAAGCTACTTGAAGCCCTGTGAAGCCACATGAAGCCCCATGAAGCCCCATGAAGCCCCATGAAGCTCCATGAAGCCCCATGAAGCCACACGAAGGCACATGAAGCCCCATGAAGCTCCATGAAGCCCCATGAAGCCCCATGAAGCCCCATGAAGCTCCATGAAGCCCCATGAAGCTCCATGAAGCCCCGTGAAGCCCCGTGAAGCCACACGAAGCCACATGAAGCCCCGTGAAGACACATGAAGCCCCATGAAGCCCCGTGAAGTCCCGTGAAGCCACATGAAGCCCCATGAAGCCACCACACTGGACTACTCAGCAGAGCAGAAGCAGGGCGTCCACTTTGTCCTTATTAGTCCACGGTGACAACAAAACTGTCGCTGCATGGTGTTGGCGTTGAATTCACCTCATTCCAGGACCTGGAACCTATTTTGGAGCCTGGGAAAGACGACACCCCCACCCCCCCCCCCCCCCCCCCCCTCATCCTCAGCACCCTTTTTTCTTCCAAACCTGAAGCTGCTGCTAAAGTTAGCTCCTCCGGACGCTATATAAGAGCCCATGGACTCCACAGCCTCATGTCAGTCCCACCGCTTGGCGCAGGCTCTTCTTCTTCTTCTTCTTCACCAAACGACTCCTCCAGACTCCAGAGATGGTGAGTGTCCTTCGGAGCCTCCGGGTCCTGCACCTTCTGCTCGGTTATCTTATCTTCAATCTTATCTCTTTCAGAGCCCAAACCCATGACGATTAGGCTGATCTTTCAGGATTCATGGATTAGTTCTTAGATGCTTTCAATATTATTTTGCAAATATTGAAACATTTATCGACCATTGAGCGACAGTAGAAGTTTTCGTCCAAGTCTAACATGTGGGTTCCTCTGCCAGGCGCCGAAGAAGGCCAAGAGGAGGCAGCAGCAGGGAGAGGGAGGGTCCTCCAATGTCTTCTCCATGTTTGAGCAGAGCCAGATCCAGGAGTACAAGGAGGTAAAGTCCCCTCTGCCCGGCTCCAAGTTCAGGTTCTCCAGGTCCAGGTGCTCCAGGTTCAGGTTCTCCAGATCCAGGCTCTCCAGATCCAGGTTACCAGGTTCAGGTTCTCCAGGTTCTCCAGGTTCAGGTTCTCCAGGTCCAGGCTCTCCAGATCCAGGGTTCAGAGCACTGGTGTTCTTCCTGGAGTTGGAGACGGTGGACAGGTGGTGTCAGTTTGGTTGTTTTAATGGATGTGTAGAAGGTTATGGTGGATGTGAGGAATGGCGTTTACACTCTGTGGAGATCATGTGACGCTCTGGATCATTTTACCAGAGAGACCTTCCAAAAGTTCAGGATGCTAACCCTAACGCTAACAAAAGCTTAATTAGGTTCCTGGTTTAGATATTAAATGTGAAGGTCCTTGGTCTGTTGTTGTCAGTAGCTCCAACAGGGATCTTGTAAAGATGTCCTCCAGCCTAGAGAATGGAGCGGCCATTTTGGGACCTTGAAGGTCCTTGGAGACAGGGACACTTGGGGAGGGTGTAATCCAAACCTTCTCCTTAAATGTCACAAGGGGCCCGTCTGACATTCCGAGACCATTTTAACACCTCAGGAGACAAGTGTCCTGCAGCTGCCAGGGCCCCGGGGGCCGCGCCGCCTTCTTGGGTTTCGCTCTGTGAAGGGCAGCGCTCCGCCACAATAAGAGCGTGAATGTGAAAGAGGATCCTTTCATTTACGCTCTTAATTTGACAAACTCCTGCAGAAGCTCAAAGCAATCATCTGATTGCCTTGTCGGCAGCTCTTATTGATTAGCAGCTCTTAGTGAGTAGCAGCTCTTATTGAGCAGCGGCTCATATTGATTAGCACCACATATTGATCAGCAGCTCTTATTGATCAGCAGCTCTTATTGATCAACAGCTCTTATTGATTAGCAGCTCTAATTGATCGGCACCATGTATTGATCAGCAGCTCTTTTTGATTAGCAGCTCAGCAGCTTAGCAGTATTGATTTTCTCGGCAGGCGTTCACCATCATCGACCAGAACAGAGACGGCATCATCAGCAAGGACGACCTGCGCGACGTGCTGGCCACCATGGGGCAGCTCAACGTGAAGAATGAGGAGCTGGAGGCCATGGTGAAGGAGGCCAGCGGCCCCATCAACTTCACCGTGTTCCTCACCATGTTCGGAGAGAAGCTCAAGGGTGGGGAACACACAAGCACACACACACTGCACCACATACACACACTACAACAAACACACACTGCAACACATATATACACTGCAACACACACACACTGCACCACATACACACACACTACAACAAACTCACACTGCAACACACACACACACTGCAACACATATACACACTGCAACACACACACACTGCAACACATATATACACTGCAACACACACACACTGCACCACATACACACACACTACAACAAACTCACACTGCAACACACACACACACTGCAACACATATACACACTGCAACACACACACACTGCAACACATGTACACACTGCAACACACACACACTGCAACACACACACACACACTGCGACACATACAGTATACACACTGCAACACACACACACTGCGACACATATACACTGCAACACATGTACACACTGCAACACACACACACTGAAACACACACGCACACTGCGACACATACAGTATACACACTGCAACACACACACACACTGCGACACATATACACACTGCAACACACACACACTGCGACACATATACACACTGCAACACATGTACACACTGCAACACACACACACTGCAACACATACACACTGCAACACACACACACTGCGGCACATACAGTATACACACTGCAACACACACACACACACACACACTGCAACACACACACACTGCGACACAGTATACACACTGCAACACACACTGCCACACATACACACACTGCCACACACACACAGCAACACATACACACACTGCAACACACACACACACACTACAACACACACATGCAACATAGACACACACTGCAACACACACACTGCAACACATACACACATACTGTCACACACACACTGCAACACACACACTACAACACACACACTGCAACACATACACACACTACAACACACACACTGCAACACATACACACACTGCAGCACATACACACACTGCAACACACACACTACAACACACACACACTACAACACACACACTGCAACACATACACACACTGCAACACACACACTACAACACACACACACTACAACACACACACTGCAACACATACACACACTGCAACACACACACTGCAACACATACACTGCAACACATACACACACTGCAACACACACACTGCAACACACACACTACAACACACACACTGCAACACATACACACACTGCAACACACACACTGCAACACACACACTACAACACATACACTGCAACACATACACACACTGCAACACACACACTGCAACACACACACTACAACACACACACACACTACAACACACACACTGCAACACATACACACACTGCAACACACACACTGCAACACACACACTGCAACACACACACTGCAACACACACACTGCAACACACACACTACAACACACACACACTACAACACACACACTGCAACACATACACACACTGCAACACACACACTACAACACGTACACACACTGCAACACACACACACACACACTGCAACACATACATACATTCCCGTTTCCTGACTTCCTGTTTCCTGACTTCCTGTTTCCTGTCCAGGAGCTGACCCTGAGGACGTCATCGTCAGTGCCTTCAAGGTCCTGGACCCTGAGGCGACCGGTTCCATCAAGAAGGAATTGTACGTTGTTTCCCTGGAGATGATGATGTCATTTCCTGATACATCCCATGATGATCAGACTGATGATCATACACTGTCTGATGTTTACTGTGATGGATCTGTTCTCTCCTCTCTCCAGACTGGAGGAGCTGCTGACCACCCAGTGCGACAGGTTCACCGCTGAGGAGGTGAGTCTCTCCCTCTCTCTCCCTTTACCTCCACCTTTCTCTCCCTCCACAATAATACTCCCCCCCTCCCCCCCAGATGACCAACCTGTGGGCCGCCTTCCCCCCCGATGTGGCCGGAAACGTGGACTACAAGAACATCTGCTACGTCATCACACACGGAGAAGAGAAGGAGGAGTAGAGCTTCATCCCTCCATCTCTGCTCACCCCATCCCTCCCTCGCTCTCCGTCATTACCCCCATCAGACCACACCCACAGCTCAGTGTGCACGGTGCTGGGGTCCCAAGGAACAAGCAGATCTGAGGTCTGAACGTGCACGTGGACCCCCTGCCGTGCACGCCCCCACGTGACACGTTAAGAGAGTAGGGGCAGCGTGCTACAATAGCTCCGCCCCCTCTGTCCTAACGTCTCCGTGGTAGAAGGAAGAGACTTTGATTTTGAAATGATGGAGAGAAGCTGTGAAGAGTGAAAAAGCAGAAAGAAAGACAAGTTCTGTTTCTTCTGCTGCCCTGTTCATCCACTGTGACAAATTAAGAAATAAAGCCGCTGATCTTTCATACACAACGAGTCTGTTTGCTGCAGTTTCAATACCCGTGCAAAAGTACCTTGAAAATAACAGTATAGCCGTAATAGTTCAGTCGTAAAAGTACAGGAATAATAGTAGAGTCGTAATTGTACAGTAGTAATAGTTAAGCAGTAATAGTGCAGTAGTAATAGTACAGGAATTATAGTACAGGAATAATAGTACAGTAGTAATAGTACAGTAGTAATAGTACAGGAATTATAGTACAGGAATAATAGTACAGTAGTAATAGTACAGTAGTAATAGTACAGGAATAATACTCACTTGAATTGACACATGGCGATGCATTTTGTTGCTGCTTCTCACCTGCGTGTTTGCGTGTCTGTTTTACTTTGTTTCTCCTCTCCCCGGACTTTTGGCCATCGCTATTTCTGTTTTGGCCCACTGCTGCAACTACCTGAGGCTATTTATTTTATAGTTTTTCCGCTGAAACTGGATCAACGGCTTGCCGTCTTGTCAGCTCCCAGCCCTGTCATCTTGCTGCTAGCCCTCCCTGAGATAGGCACTCACCTGTTGCTGAGACGGTTCTCTTAAAATACTCTGCATTGGAACTCATGAATCTCTCCCGTCACTCCGCTCCAAACTGCCTCGCCGACATTAAATCCATCGGACTCCTGCGCCACCCTCGCTATATCCACAGGGCTGCTCGCTGTAAGTCTGTTTATTCAAATCACCACCACAGCACCATTCCACCCATAATGTCGAACCGGCGGAGGCAACGTCATCACAGCAAATCCCGTGTGCACTCTGTTCTGCAGCCGCTGGTCTGTGTCGACAGGCTCGTCTCCCTCAGTCTCAGTTCTTGTGCCCCCCTCAAAACCCGAACTGGCTCCTTCACTCGCCCTGCCCCCTGGTACACCTCTGAACTCCGCACCATGAAGGTCAGCACTATATATATAATAATAATATATAACACTATATATATTATAATATATGACAGTATATATAATAATAATATATAACACTATGTATATAATGATAATATATAACACTATATATATAATAATATATAACACGATATATATAATAATAATATATAACACTATATATATTATAATATATGACAGTATATATAATAATAATATATAACACTATGTATATAATGATAATATATAACACTATATATATAATAATATATAACACGATATATATAATAATAATATATAACACTATATATATAATAATATATAACACGATATATATAATAATAATATATAACACTATGTATATAATAATAATATATAACACGATATATATAATAATAATATATAACACTATATATATAATAATAATATATAACACGATATATATAATAATAATATATAACACTATATATATAATAATATATAACACGATATATATAATAATAATATATAACACTATGTTTATAATAATAATATATAACACTATATATATAATAATAATATATAACACTATATATATAATAATATATAACACGATATATATAATAATAATAAATAACACTATATATATAATAATAATATATAACACGATATATATAATAATAATATATAACACTATATATATAATAATATATAACACGATATATATAATAATAATATATAACACTATGTATATAATAATAATATATAACACTATATATATAATAATAATATATAACACGATATATATAATAATAATATATAACACTAAATATATATAATAATTATAAATAACACTATATATACAGCATATATAATAATAACATATAACAGTGTATATATAATAATAATAATAATAATAATAATAATATATAACACCATTTATAAAATAATAATATATAACACTATATAATAATCATAATCATAGTAATAATAATAATAATAATAATATATAACAGTATATATATATATAATAATATAGAAGAAGAAGAATAATAATAATGTTTGTTTTTCCATATACCTGTTGTTTGTACTATGTTTATGTTTCTTCATTACATGTTCTACCCACCAACCAACCACCAACCCCACCACCAACCCCACCCACCCCCCCCCCCCTACCACAACAAAAAAACAACCCAGTACAATGTTTGTCAATTAAGTCAAACCACAGTACATACGTAACCCTACCAGTAATCAATCAACATTTTCACATTAAATTTTTCCATGTTTTCCATGTAAATGTTGTTTGTTTCTATGTTAATTAACCACATAATGTTTCATTTCCACCCAAACAAAAAACCCCAAACCCCCCCCCCCCCCCCCACCCCCCTCCCCCCCCTACTTTATGTTTTTCCATAATTATGTTAAGTTTTGGTTCCATGTTATGCTTTCCATGCACATATTGTTGTTTGGGTTCTATTTTTATGTTTTCCAAACACATCAAACACCCCCCCCCCACCCCCCCAACCCCCCCCTCTCTATGATTATGTTTTTCCTTGTACATGTTGTTGTTTGGTTCTATGTTTACGTTTTTCCATCTACATGTTGTTGTTTGTTTCTATGTTTATGTTTTTCCATGTACATGTAGTTTGGTTCTACGTTTATGTTTTTCCATGTACATGTTGTTGTTTGTTTCTATGTTTATGTTTTTCCATGTGCATGTTGTTTTTTGTTTCGATGTTTATGTTTTTCCATGTACATGTTGTTGTTTGGTCTATGTTTATGTTTTTCCATGTACATGTTGTTGTTTGGTCTTTGTTTATGTTTTTCCATGTACATGTTGTTGTTTGGTCTTTGTTTATGTTTTTCCATGTAAATGTTGTTTGTTTCTATGTTTATGTTTTTCCATGTACATGTTGTTGTTTGGTTCTATGTTTATGTTTTCCATGTACATGTTTGTTTCTATGTTTATGTTTTTCCATGTACATGTTGTTGTTTGGTTCTATGGCTATGTTTTTCCATGTACATGTTTGTTTCTATGTTTATGTTTTTCCATGTACATGTTGTTGTTTGGTTCTATGGCTATGTTTTTCCATGTACATGTTTGTTTTGATGTTTATGTTTTTCCATGTAAATGTTGTTTGTTTCTACGTTTATGTTTTTCCATGTACATGTTGTTGTTTGTTTCCATGTTTATGTTTTTCCATGTACATGTTGTTTGTTTCTATGTTTATGTTTTTCCATGTACATGTTGTTGTTTGTTTCCATGTTTATGTTTTTTCATGTACATATTGTTGTTTGTCTCTATGTTTATGTTTTTCCATGTTCATGTTGTTGTTTGGTTCTATGTTAATGTTTTTCCATGTACATGTTGTTTGTTTCTATGTTTATGTTTTTCCATGTTCATGTTGTTGTTTAGTTCTATGTTTATGTTTTTCCATGTACATGTTGTTGTTTGTTTCTATGATTATGTTTTTCCTTGTACATGTTGTTGTTTGGTTCTATGTTTACGTTTTTCCATGTACATGTTGTTGTTTGTTTCTATGTTTATGTTTTTCCATGTACATGTTGTTTGGTTCTATGTTTATTTGTCTCACCCGTGGTGATTCTCCCTCTTGGAGTAGTAATGATTATTTGTTTAAAGACCCAAACATGGTGAGATGGTTCTCCAAAGATGGGGTTGGTGGTGGTTGCATGTAATAAAATGCTGTGCTCTGCTCGTCCCACAGCTCGTCACAGGACAGAGTTGTTGCAGCAGTTGTTGATGATTAAAGATGAATAAAGAGTTTCATTGCAGGTTGACAAGTTCAACTCCACTTGCAACTAACTCTGTCCTAGATGCAACGCAACAAGTACTCTGTGTTGTATGTGCAGCATGCTGACAGCACAGGGGGAAAATAAATGAAAATTTTAAAAAATAGAAAAAAGGAAGGGGAAGAAGAAGAAGAAGAGGAAGATGAGGAAGAAGAGAAAGAGGCAGAGGAAGAAGAGGAACAGGAGGAACAGGAGGAACAGGAGGAACAGGAGGAAGATGAATAGGGAGGAAGAGATCAAGGAAGAAGACGAAGAGGGAGACAAGGAAGATGAGGAACAGGAAGAGGAGTAAGAGGAAGAAGAAGAGGAAGAGGAACAGGGAGGGGAAGAGGAGGAACAGGAAGAGAAGGCAGAGGAAGAGGAGGAAAGGGAAGAGGAGTAAGAGGAAGAAGAAGAGGAAGAGGAAGAGGGAGGGGAAGAGGAGGAACAGGAAGAGTAAGAGGAGGAACAGGAAGAATAGGAAGAAGAGGAAGAGGAAGAAGAGGAGGAAAAGGGGGAAGAGGAACAAGAGGAACAGGATCAAGAGTACAGTAGGGGCTGCGTCCTCAGCCCTCTACTGTGTTCCCTGTACACACGACTGTGTGGCCAGGTCCAGCTTTAACACCATCATCAAGTTCGCTGACGACACCGTGGCGGTGGTGGCCTGATCACCGACAGCGATGAGAAGGTCATCCGCGAGGAGGTGACTGACCTGTCACTCTGGTGCCAAGACAACAGCCTCCTCTTGAACGCCAGAAAAACTAATTAGCTGATTGAGGACTTTCGGCGAGGATTACAACCGAGGACGCGCGCTCCACTGATGATTAATGGGACTTCTGTCGACAAGGTGAGCAGCTTCAAGTACCTGGGAGTCCACGTCACAGAGGACATAACATGGACTTTACATCCAGACACTATGGGGAGGAAGGCGACGCAGGGTCTTTACCACCTCAGGCAGCTGAAGAAATTGGGGTCTCGTGAGGATCCTCAAGTCCTTCTACTGTGGAGCAGTGGAGCATCCTGACAGGCAGCACCACGTCACTGCTTCGGGAACTGTACTGCTCAGGACAGGCGGGCCCTGCAGAGGGTGCTGCGTTCAGCCCAACGTACCACTGCCACCACCCTCCCCTCCCGGCAGGACTTATACACCAGGAGGTGTAGTAGCAGAGCTGCAGCGTCATGAAGGATCCTCACCACCACCACAACCGACTGTTCCAGCTGCTGCTGTCGAGCAAGAGCCTCCACAGCCACACAGCGAGAACAGAGACTGAGACAGAGTTTCTACATCAAGACGCAGAACTCACCAGGGGTCCTAACGAAAAGTACTGAGTCACTGACACAGGCCCCACTGTCTTACTGTACTGCATACTGTATCACTGTTCTGGTTACTGCATACTGTACTGCATACTGTATCACTGTTCTGGTTACTGCATACTGTACTGCATACTGTATCACTGTTCTGGTTACTGCATATTGTACTGCATACTGTATCACTGTTCTGGTTACTGCATACTGTACTGCATACTGGGTTACTGCACTGGGTTATAGCATACGCATATGTATGTATGAAAGTATTTATACGTATGTGACGAATAAACCTCTTGAATCTTGAATCATGAACTTTGAAAGAGGTGGAGGAGGTAGAGGAAGACAAAGAGGAGGAACAGGAAGAGGAGGAAGAGGAAGAAGATAAGCTCTGAGCTGGAAAAGGATCTTCTGGTTGGTTTTTCTATGAGAAACTATTTTAAATTTTTTCAGTTTTTCATGAAGAATCTCAGACCGGATAGAACGTGGAGCTCCGCCTCCTTTACCAGGCCCCGCCCCTCACACAATCTGATTGGTTTGAAGCATGATGACAGCCCACAGTGTCTCCGCCCCTTTCTAAGCCATTATTCTGCTGTAGTTTCTACACACCTGCCTTAGTTTGACACGGAAGTCTACGATAATAATAATACTTATAGTAATACTAATAATAATATAATAATAATAATAATAATAATAATAATAATAAGAAGAAGAAGAAGAAGAAGAAGAAGAAGAAGAAGAACAATAATAATAATAATAATAATAATAATAATTATTATTATTATTATTATTATTATTATTATTATTAATAATAATAATAATAAAGTGCAATAATAAAGTTGTTGTCTAGGCACGCAGGCGCATTGTCTCCGCACTGACTTCCGGGTCCAGCAACGGACACTTCCGCTGTGGTTGTCCGGGACTCGGAGCCCTTCCGGCCAGCCAGCCTCCGCGGCCCGCCGAGCCCCTGAAGCCGCCATGGAGCTGCGGGCCCTGCTGGGCGGCGTCCTGCTGCTGGCCGCCGCGGTGCGGGCCTCACAGGGCGACAAGGAGCCGGTGTACCGGGACTGCGTAAAGCTCTGCGTCCGGACCAACTGCACCGGAGCCCGGCTGCGGGGCTTCGAGTCCAGCCAGCCCAACTACATGGCGCTGACCGGTGGGTGGAGGAATGGCTGCTCCCGCTGCTGCTGCTTTATAGTTGTTATAGAATCTGGTGTTGTCAACGTGTTCAGTGCTAATAGTGAGTATCTCACTGCTAAGTACTTTCAGCTTGTAGTACTCAGTACTACTGTAGTATGGTAGTACAGCCATAATGGTAATACAGTGTGGATACTGTGGTGGTACTGTCTACAGTACTAGAGTAGTAGTAGTACTGTGTACAGTAGAAGTACTGGTTCCATTTCAGATTTTTCAGGTTTTTCTGTTTCCTCCTCCTGCAGCAGCAGCAGCAGCAGTAGTAGTATTAGTTGTTGTTGTTGTTGTTGTTGTTGTTGTGGTTTCTCAGTTTGGAACCTGTCTCACCCCCTCCCCCTCCAGGCTGGACGTGTCGTGATGACTGTCGCTATCACTGCATGTGGACCACGGTGGGACTGTACCAGGCTGAGGGACACCGCGTGCCCCAGTTCCATGGCAAGGTGAGGCTCCGACACCTGAAAGTAAAGAACCTCATATCATTACACGCTGCTGACTGAGACACAATGTTGAATTCACAATGAGGACAACAATATTTAGAATAATCAACTCTGTATATACACAGTGTATACACAAGTATATATACACAAGTGTCTTCATCGTAATTTCTATGTAGTGCCACCAGATAGCATTAGCATGTAGACCACGGAGAACAGCCCAGACCTTTATTCCCCCAGCACTAGACTTTACAGGTGGCACGGTGTGCTCTCCTGGATCCACCAAACCCGACTGCTCTGTCCGATGGTGAAGCACCAAACCCAGACTGCTCCGTCAGGCATCAGATGGTGAAGCACCAAACCCAGACTGCTCCGTCAGGCATCAGATGGTGAAGCACCAAACCCAGACTGCTCCGTCAGGCATCAGATGGTGAAGCACCAAACCCAGACTGCTCCGTCAGGCACCAGATGGTGAAGCACCAAACCCAGACTGCTCCGTCAGGCATCAGATGGTGAAGCACCAAACCCAGACTGCTCCGTCAGGCACCAGATGGTGAAGCCCGATCCACCGCTCCAGAGTCTGATGGCGGCTGCTGACGCTGCTTCCAGAGGCCGTTTGGAAGTCTTGACAGAGCATTGAGGACAGATCATGTTCCAACGCCGGGCGGTCCCGTTCCGGAAGCGGGCGTGGGCCGGTCTAGCGGGACAGGAAGTTGTTGGAAAGCTGGCGTCCTATGACAGAGCCAGGTTGTCACTGAGCCCCTCTACTGTAGGTGTTTGATAAGTTATGGAAATGTGTATCTCCCCCTAGTGGCCGTTCACTCGCTTCCTGTGCTTCGAGGAACCCATCTCAGCTCTGGCATCGTTGCTCAACGGCATTGCATGTTTGCTAATGCTGCTACGCTACCGCAGCACGGTGCCACGTCAGAGCCCCATGTACCAGACCATCACCGCCTTCTCCCTGGTGGGTACTACATTACACACAGTACACACAGTACCCACAGTACACGCAGTGCCCATAGTACACACCATCACTGTGTGTGTTGTTGTCTCCAGGTGTCTCTGAACGCCTGGTTCTGGTCCACAGTGTTCCACACCCGGGACACCTACCTGACGGAGGTAATGCTAATGATAACGCTAACCTGTAAAGGTGGTGCCATACCTAAAAAGTTTTTGACCAAAAAGTCGTGTTCAGAACAAGAAAAGAACAAATTGAGGCAGTGATCTGGGTTCTTGCGGTGTTGTTGGTGCAAGCCCATGAGGGGAGCTCTGTCCTTTGTCTTCCTCTTGCTCTGAGACCTCCCTTGTCATGATCGCTCCAGATGCGTTGCATCACGGCAGGTGACGGACTTCAATCTCCTTTTCCGGGTCAAGAAATTAGTTTTTTCCAGAGCTTTCAGAGAATGTTTTCTATATACTGTCAATAGATGACATTGTGTGACACATTTAGTTTGATTTCCCTATTTATTATTTTTTCATCTTTATGTAAAGCAAACCAACTTCCAGCTCCTCTCGCTGTCGCCATTGTTGTTTTACTCAGCTTTTTTTTCTGTTTCTGGCAACTCGCTCTGGAAATCAGTGCTATCAGTGCGCCCCCTAGTGGCATGGAATGGCATATAAAGAAGTAGACAGTTCTTATTGAGTATTCTGCTGACTGTGTTCTGGGACAGGTTTTCCAGTGGTTCTCACTTCTTTTTGTGTACCTTAACACCTACCTGATGGAGGTAATGCTAATGCTAACCCCTAACACCTACCTGACGGAGGTATAGTCTCCTCTTTGGCTGATGGAAATAACCAATCCTGTAATTCTTAATGTGTCTGAAAGATAAGGTCATGTGACATCAGGTTACATTTTTTTTTATGGATTTACAATCTTGCGATTACGGAGAAAAAAAACAAAGCCCCTTTTTACAGCAGAAAGGGCAAAAATAACAGAAGAAAGAAAGAAACATGTGAAATGAAACTGAAATAAATCAATATCTAGAATAAACACTGCAGCATGCGCGCTGTCCTGTCTACCTGGCTGTGGCTAACTGCATTACAGCATTGAGTCCAGCTGTGATTCTGCAGGATTTCCCCACTGTGTTGATCTAGTTCTAATCTCTTCTTCTCTTTCAGAAAATGGATTATTTCTGTGCGTCGGCTGTCATCCTCTACTCCATCTACCTGTGCTGCGTCAGGTGAGTACTGACACAGACTTATATAGAACCATGAGAAGAGAGGGAGGACTTCCTGTAGGATGAAGGACAAGAAGAGAGGGAGGACTTCCTGTAGGATGAAGGACAAGAAGAGAGGGAGGACTTCCTGTTGGAGGGAGGACAAGAAGAGAGGGAGGACTTCCTGTAGGATGGAGGACAAGAAGAGAGGGAGGACTTCCTGTATGATGAAGGACAAGAAGAGAGGGAGGACTTCCTGTTGGAGGGAGGACAAGAAGAGAGGGAGGACTTCCTGTAGGATGGAGGACAATAAGAGACGGAGGACTTCCTGTTGGATGAAGGACAAGAAGAGAGGGAGGACTTCCTGTAGGATGGAGGACAAGAAGAGAGGGAGGACTTCCTGTAGGATGGAGGACAATAAGAGACGGAGGACTTCCTGTTGGATGAAGGACAAGAAGAGAGGGAGGACTTCCTGTAGGATGGAGGACAAGAAGAGAGGGAGGACTTCCTGTTGGATGGAGGACAAGAAGAGAGGGAGGACTTCCTGTTGGATGGAGGACAAGAAGAGAGGGAGGACTTCCTGTTGGATGGAGGACAAGAAGAGAGGGAGAAAATGCAGAAAATGACAACTGGTCAAAATAACACAAGAAGCAGTTGTTTTCAGACCTGGAATTATGCAAAGAAAACAAGTTCATAGTCTTTTTTTTTTAACACGATACTTGTGTTTTAATATAGAGAGAGGTTAGAATTCAATTCAATATTTGGTGGAAAAACCCTTATTTTGAATCACAGCCTCCTCTCCTCCAGTCCTTCACTTCTCTGTTGGGTGACTTCCTGCCACTGCTGCTGCAAACATTCCAGCGGCTCATCTTTGTTTGGCGTGAGCCTCCATCCTCCTTGATCACATTCCAGAGGTTTGTGATGGGTTCAGGTCTGGACCTGGTGCTCCTCCAGCCACACCCGGATGGGCCCGGCTGTGGCGTGGAGCCTGGTCCTGCTGGAAAACAAACAGTCCCCAGAGTTGGGAACATTGACAGAGCAGAAGGAAGCAAGTGTTGCTCCAGGACAACCAGTCCGTGGCTTGATTCATGTCCTTCACAAAGACAAATCTGCCCAAATTTCAGTCTAGAAGCGAGAACCTGTGGCTTGTAGGTCCAGGTCTGCTAAGCATTAAACTGTGTGTGTGTGTGTGTGTGTGTGTGTGTGTGTGTGTGTGTGTGTGTGTGTGTGTGTGTGTGTGTGTGTGTGTGTGTGTGTGTGTGTGTGTGTGTGTGTGTGTGTGTGGTAGGACTCTGGGTCTGAGGCGTCCTACTGCCTCCAGCCTGGTGGGGGCTCTGCTCATCCTGGCCTTCACCTCCCACGTCTCCTACTTGACCTTTGTCAGCTTCGACTATGGATACAACATGGCCGCCAACGCCACCATCGGTATGTCACACAGCTTCACCACGGTAGGTGGAGGAGGAGGAGGAAGAAGAGGGAGGAGGTGGAGAGAGGGGGAGTCCTCCTCCTCCCTCCTCTCCAAGCCTCCTCCCTCTCTCTCCACCTCCACCCTCTCTTCTTCCTCCCTCTCTACTTCCTCCATCTCTCCATCCCCTCCTCCCTCTTTACACCTTCTTTCTCCCTCTCTCCTCCTCCTCCCTCTCTCCAAGCTTCCTCCCTCTCTCCACCTCCTCCTCCCTCTCTCATCCCCTCCTCCCTCTCTCCAATCCTCCTCCCTCTCTCCACCTCCTCCTCCCTCTCGCCTCCTCCTCCCTCTCTCCACCTCCTCCTCCCTCTCTCCTCCTCCTCCCTCTCTCCAAGCGTCCTCCCTCTCTCCACCTCCTCCCCCCTCTCTCCACCCCCCTCTCTCCACCTCCTCCTCCCACTCTCATCCCCTCCTCCCTCTCCCTACCTCCTCCCTCTCCCTACCTCTTCCATCTCTCTATCCCCTCCTCCCTCTTTACACCTCCTCCCTCTCTTCTTCCTCCCTCTCTCCAAGCCTCCTCCCTCTCTCCAAGCCTCCACCCTCTCTTCCACCTCCTCCTCCCTCTCTCCAAGCCTCCTCCCTCTCTCCACCCCCCTCTCTACCTCCTCCCTCTCTCCACCCCCTCCTCCCTCTCTCCACCTCCTCCTCCCTCTCTCCACCTCCTCCTCCCTCTCTCCACCTCCTCCATCTCTCTATCCCCTCCTCCCTCTCTACACCTCCCTCTCTTCTTCCTCCTCCTCCCTCTCTCCACCTCCTCCTCCTCCCCCTCCTCCTCCTCAGTAACAGCACCTCCTCCTGCAGGCCTGGTGAACCTCCTGTGGTGGCTGTGCTGGTGCTGGCAGAACCGCCGCACGCTGCCGTACTGGTGGAAGTGTGTGGTGGTGGTGGTGCTGCTGCACGGCCTGGCGCTGCTGGAGCTGCTGGACTTCCCTCCCCTGCTGTGGGCCCTGGATGCCCACGCTGCCTGGCACCTCAGCACCATCCCAGTGCACTTCCTGTTCTACAGGTATGCACCTTCTCCTGCACCTGACACCTCCTCCCGCCTCCTGCTCCTCCTCCTACTCACCTCCTCACACCCCCTCCTCATTCTGTATTTGCTTCCTTCCAGTTTCCTGATCGACGACAGCCTCCACCTCCTGAACACAGAGAAGATCGGCGTCAAACTAGAGTAGGAAGAGCCTCTGTTGGCCCCGCCCCCTTCCAACCACCCACCAATCAGAGCCTGCGGACACCAGACCCAGGAAGCAGTGTCTGGTTTCCTGCTCCTGGATCTTGACTGTTGTTTACATTTTGTTTTGGTTGATTCTGAGTTCAATTCAAAAAGAGATTATTGTGATTGGGGGATGAGATGTAGGGTGGTGTACTGCGGTGCGTGGGCGTGGAGGACGCCGCAGCTCACTGCAGCTTTTCTTTATTTTGTGCCTTTTGAATCATTTGCCTTTTCCCGCCGTGCTTTGATTTCATGGTTTCACCTCCTTCTGCCTTGGCACTTCACCTTCATTTGTCGTTTGTTGAATGAATTAGTCGGCGACGCCCCGTGGTGTTGATCATGGAAACTTTGTTCTTTCTTTCTGCCTTACATTACAACTTCCTGGGGGGGGGGGGGCGTGGCTCTGATGTTCTGGTTGGATCCAGAGTCGGAACGTGGCGCTCTTACATTATTTTTGCACAGAAATATGAATCTCACTTTTGTAAAAATGTTGAATTAACCGACCAACTTTAATATAATCAAAATTATATTTGATGATATATATGTTTGACGGATTCAAACTTGTTTTTTTTTTTTTTTTATCTGCCTGCTGCCCCGCCCCTTCACTTTCGCGCCACTTGATCATTGGGTTTGGGGAAAAAACGGAATAAATAAAGTTT
>NC_137207.1:27245415-27292034 GCF_960531495.2 Zeus faber
CGGAGCATTAGTTGTTGAGCAACAATAATCACGTCGTTTTCTATGCGGAGCCATGTTTGTTGTTTGTCGTTCTTCAGAAGGCTCCATCTACTTCCTGCACCACTGAGCATGTTTTTCCTCGACTGTCGACCTGTCGTTACAATGAGTACTACTACTTCCTGGTTGGGATTTTTTTTTTTTCCTCAAAACGCCCTGTGCCCCAAACACTCCCATCAATACAACCAGACAGCAGATTGTTCAGGTCTTATCGATAAGACAACATTTGAATCCATGAAATTCTTATTAGCAGTTAATCTATAGTTGATTAGTTTCTAATATCCCTATTAGAAAGTGATGTCAAGGAAACGTTCATTAGTCTGCTGTAACAGGAAACACAGATGAACATGTATATAACCAAACTAGTATGTATTAAACTAGATGTACTAGTTATAAAACCAGACGTACTATTTATAAAACTAGACACATTAGTTATAAACTAGATGAACTAGTTATGAAACTGGACACTAGTTATGAAACTAGACACATTAGTTATAAACTAGATGTACTAGTAATGAAACTAGACACTAGTTATAAAACTAGACACATTAGTTATAAACTAGATGTAAAAGTTATACATCTAGACACTAGTTATAAAACTAGACACATTAGTTATAAACTAGATGTAAAAGTTATACATCTAGACACTAGTTATAAAACTAGACACCCTAGTTATAAACTAGATGTACTAGTTGTGAAAGTAGACACACTAGTTATTAACTAGTCATACTAGTTGTGAAATCCTTCTCAGTGTATTGTGTTATTCAGTTTGTCATGTGTAATAATGTGCAGCTAGACAGTCGTTATCACTACATAGTTCAGCCTCCTCAACACACACACACACACACACACACACACACACACACACCAGCTGAACGATCCATGGGTCAACATGGAGGGACTGTGTGAGAGTTCTCTCAGTGTTTACACACTCAAACTTGTCTCCATGGCAACCTGCTTCTGTCATCATCAGGATGTTCTAGGTGACGATTAACAGCCATACTCTGTCCTGTGACGACCTGTGGGACGAGCAGAGTACAGCTTTTTATTATACACAACCACCACCAACCCCACCAACCCCTTCTTTGGAGAACCATCTTACCATGTTTTGGTCTTAAATAATAATAAATAATCATCATTACTACTCCAAGAGGGAGAATCACCACGGGTGAGACAAATAAACATAGAAACAAACATGTACATGGAAAAACATAAACATAGAAACAAACAACATGTACATGGAAAAACATAAACATAGAAACATCAGACGACAACATGTATCAACAAAACAGAATTAATTAAGTCCAGGAAAACTGGAACAGCGATTGGTTCACGTGGCCTCTTCCTGTCATAGCTATGGCAGTAAATGAGGGAGAAAAGGAGAGGGATGGAACCAGGAGGGTGTTGGGGTGCATCAAAGCAGGTGGTGGGTGTGGGTGTGGGTGTGCCCGTCCGTCCACCAGTGAGTGCATGGGACTTGCCCCAATTTGATCTGGTGTATGAGGTCAGAATGATATTGTAGCGTCTCCAAGCAGCCCCGCAGAGAGACGGACCCACAGCCCCCCCCCGAGTCCTGCAGCCATATAGACACCCCATGGCAGCCCACGGAACAACACCCACCCACAGCCCCGAGGGGCATAAAGCAGTCCCAGAGAGAGCGAGGAGATCCTGCACCCCCACGTGCAGGCACAGGGGCTGGCGTCCGTGGCCACAGGCCTGGAGCCGGCACCGGCGTGGCCCCCATGCCCATGATGGCCCGTGCAAAGGCGAGTCCCGCCATACCGCAAATGGCTAGATGCCCCACCCGGTCACAAGCCCTGAGCAGCCACTCACGTAACCGAGTTCTACTTTGTCATATTCTAAGCATGTTATCAGTACTTAATCTGACGCTACAAAAGTGAAAGTGTCTGCTTGTGCACGCAGCACAGTCTGCTTACCACGGGAGCAGAGGAGAGAAGGCTATAGGAGACCTCATATCAGGTATAGATCGGGACCTGTCTCCCTCCATCTGTAATTAGCACCTGTGCACCCCCCCCCCCCCCCCACACCGGACATTGTAAAATGTCCGGTGTTGTAACAGCCATGTTGTTATGAGTACACTATGAGTACACTATGCACTGGATAGTACACTGAAAATTCCTCACCATGGCATACCTAGCGTGGGGGTGAGGCCTCCAAGCATGTCGAACCTGAATCCTCGCACCACTCTGCAAACTCTGGTCTGGTGGAGTGTTGCTTGGAGTAAGATTGGTTGTGTAAGATTGATGTTATGATGGCATACTCACAGTGTAGTCGCAGTGTGATAACTGTGATAAAGGTATAGTGTTGTAACAGTCTAGTATCACAATAGCAAGAGTAGTGAGAGTGTTGTTGTGATGACGGTGTAGTCATGGTGTAGTAACACATACACCTAGTGAAGAAGAGACATTCACTGACATGAAATTTAATCAGATTTAATCTGACATTTAATTTGCTGAACCGGATTCCCATTGTCTTTATTATATAGCTATTATATAATATATGATTATTATATATTATTATTGTATCCATGTATGCATATTATTATATACATGTAGACCGTTAACCCTAACCCTTATATATTGACATCTATATGTACATGTATGTACATTTATATAAACATGTATATGCAGAAGGCTTTTCCTGAAAGATCTAAATTAGGAGGTGATGTCATAACTGACAGCTGTGTGTGTGTGTGTGTGTGTGTGTGTGTGTGTGTGTGTGTGTGTGTGTGTGTGTGTGTGTGTGTGTGTGTGTGTGTGTGTGTGTGTGTGTGTGTGTGTGTGTGTGTGTGTGGTCCAACCTGCTCGTTCTGTAGCAGGAATGTTGCTAAGACACTTTACCAAGCAGTAAAACACAGAGTACACACAATGTAGAAGTTAGAATTTAAGGCTGTGGCAGTATGAGAGTAGTACTGGCTGTAGGTATACGTATATAGTTAGGATATTTCTGTACAGTATGATTTCATAATTACAGTTGTGTTGTGTCCTGATGGTTGTCATGGTGATGTTGTGTGTCCTGATAGTTTTCATGGTAAAGTTGTGTATTCAGACGGTTGTCATGGTGAAGTTGTGGCGTGTTTTGACAGACAGTTGTTATGGTGACATGTGCTGTGTTCTGATGGTTGTCATGGTGACGCGGCGGTGTGTCCTGATGGTTGTCATGGTGACGCGGTGGTGTGTCCTGATGATTGTCATGGTGACGTGGCGGTGTGTCCTGATGGTTGTCATTTTGACGTGGCGGTGTGTCCTGATGGTTGTCATTTTGACGTGTTGTGTCCTAATGGTTGTTATGGTGACGTTGTACTGTGTTCTGATGGTTGTCATGGTGACGTGGTGTGTCCTGATGATTGTCATGGTGATGTGGTTTGTCCTAATGGTTGTTTTGGTGTGTTCTAATAGTTGTCATGGTGACGTGGTGGTGTCCTGATGATTGTCACGGTGGCGGTCTGTTTCAGTGTGTCTGGGGACTGACATGAAGCTGGCCCTG
Organism: Zeus faber; assembly: GCF_960531495.2. NCBI lineage: Eukaryota > Metazoa > Chordata > Actinopteri > Zeiformes > Zeidae > Zeus > Zeus faber. The sequence goes on from NC_137207.1 coordinate 27,248,959, forward strand.
CCCTCCAGTCTGGAGAACCACTTCCGCACCCTGCAACTCCTCTATGACGGCTGCCAAGTCGTCCACGGCAACCTCGAGGTGACCCACCTCCACGGGGAACTGGACCTCTCCTTCCTGCAGGTGGGTGTCGCCTGTTTACTGGATAGTACACCCTGCACTGGATAGTACACCCTGCACTGGATAGTACACTGTGCACTGGAAAGTACACTATGCACTGGAAAGTACACTGTGGGCTGGATAGTACACTATCTGCTGGATAGTACACTATCTGCTGGATAATACACTGTGCACTGGATAATACACTGTGCACTGGATAGTACACTGTGCACTGGATAGTACACTGTGCACTGGATAGTACACTGTGCACTGGATAGTACACTGTGCACTGGATAGTACACTTTACACTGGATGGTACACTGTGCACTGGATAGTACACTGTGTACTTGAGAGCACAATGCACTGGATAGTACACTGCACTGGATAGTACACTGGCATGAAGTACTACCTCCTAAAGTAATACCTGTACAGGAAGTGATGCTGTTTTGATTCTCTTCCTGATATTTTCCCTACAAATATCTGATGATATGCTACCTCTTAGTTTGTCTTCCTGTCCTCATTGATGCCTCCTTCCTGTCCTCCATTCTCTCCACCCAGGGCATCGTGGAGGTCCAGGGCTACGTCCTGGTCTCCCAGGTGTCGGTGGCCGTGGTGCCTCTGGACAACCTGAGGATCATCCGAGGAAGCCAGCTGTACAACTCCAGCTACGCCCTCGCAGTGCATGACAACACACTAGGGGGCGCCACAGGACTCCGGTCGCTCCGCCTCCGCAGCCTGACAGGTCAGTAAGCAAAGTGGTTAAAACCAGACTGAGCTGCTCTGACCAGACCTGGGTTCTGCTTTACTGCACTGGTTTGTTGTTCTATACTGACCCTTGCTCTCCTGTGTCCCCTGGTCTGCTCCTGGGTCCTGTGTGTCCCGGTGTGCCCCCTGGTCCTGGTCCTTCAGAGATCCTGCTGGGAGGAGTGTATATTTGGGGGAACCCCCAGCTATGCTTCCCAGACCCCCAGAGCATTGTGTGGACTCTGGACGAGCAGAACATCCACTCCAAACAGCTCCATCGGCAGGCCAGGGCCCCCAACTGTGAGTGGACTGATTGATCAGTGGACCGATTGATGAGTGGACTGATCGATAAGTGTGTTTGTTCCAGGTCCTAGGTGCTGGTCCGGTTGTAATGGGGGCTGCTGGGGAGAAGGTCCACAAGACTGCCAGTCCCGTAAGTTACATCTGGTTAATAACTGCTGCAACTACTACTTCTTGTCTATCACAACGACCCTAACACCCCCACCCCACCGCACCCCACCCCACAGTGACCCACACCTCCTGTGCCTCGGGGTGTCTTCGCTGTAAAGGTCCTCAACCCAACGACTGCTGCCACATGCAGTGTGCAGCCGGCTGCACAGGGCCCAAGGACTCTGACTGCCTGGTGACCACACACACACACACACACACACACACACACACACACACACACTCCCTGTGCACACACACGCACGCGCAAACACACACACACACACACACACTCACACTCACACTCACACTCACTCACTGTGCACTCACACACTCAAACACCCTCTGTGTGTGTGTGTGTGTGTGTGTGTGTGTGCAGGCGTGCCGGCACTTCAACGACAGCGGGGTGTGTAAGGAAAATTGTCCTCCTCCAATCATCTATGACCCCGTCACCTTCCAGTCCAAACCCAACAAGAACAAGAAGTTCAGCTTCGGGGCCTCCTGCGTCAAGACCTGCCCCCGTGAGGACCAGTAGGACCCAACCAGTAGGATGACCCGGCTAGTAGTACCCAACCAGTAGGACAAGAATGACCCGACCACGTGGACCAGTAAGACACGAGCAGTAGGGCTGACCAGTAGGACCCGACCAGTACAATGAGAAGGACCCGACCAGTAGGACCAGTACACCCCGCTATACCTGCATGTCTTTCTATGAAGCTGCTCCTCTGTCTCAGTCTCCATGGCGACGTGTTGACCCTCCTCGCTCTCTATGGTGACGTGCTAACCCCTCCCCTCTGTGCTCTAGATAACTACCTGGCCATGGAGGTGGCCTGCACCATGGTCTGTCCCAAAGCGAACCAGGAGGTGGTCCTCACGCACCCCGATGGAAACCACACCCAGAAGTGTGAGAAGTGTGAAGGAGAGTGCCCCAAAGGTTGGTGAGAACACTGGACTGGACCATGCCAGACCAGACCATGACAAGCTCGGCCATGCCATGCCATGCCATGCCAGGCCAGGCCAGGCCAGGCCAGGCCAGGCCAGGCCAGGCCAGGCCAGGCCAGGCCAGGCCAGGCCAAACTAAACTATGTAAACCATGTAACGTAAAGCTTGGGCATTACGTAAACAACAATGAAAAGACTGAGCGCTGTACATTTAACAACTGAAATTGACAGATTTTCGGTCTCTTCTGTACACACACACACTTCCTGCTTTCTTTGGCTTCACCATTGTGCAGGCGCACAATCTCATTGGCTGTTGAATGTTGCTGATGCGATTTGCAGTTTTGACCCGCACACATCAAAGGATTTTGGAAAGACCCGTCCGGTAAAATCAAACTTGGAATCGTGATCTGGACGATTGGGATCATACTAACACCGATTTGTGTCTTTCACTCACTCACACACACACACACACACACACACACACACACACACACACACACACACACATATATACATATATATATATATATATATATATATATATATATATATATATATATCAGCTACGACTCCACGGCGCAACTACCCTGGACTAACATGGACGACCTTGGGCCACCACGACTTTACCCAATACCGAATCGTTGCCGAATTGGCCTTGAAAAGCACGTAATGTGGCCCTAGCTTAACCAGACCAGTACTGTAGTAATGTAGTGCTGTAGTAATCTACTCCTGTAGTACTTTATTACTGTAGTAATCTAGTCCTGTAGTACTGTATTATTCTAATAATGTATTCCTGTAGTACTGTAGTAATGCAGTCGTGTACCACTGTAGTAATGCAGTCCTGAAGTACTGTAGTAATCGTAGGACTGTAGTCCTGTAGCACTGTAGTAATGCAGTCCTGAAGTACTGTAGTAATCGTAGGACTGTAAGCCTGGAGCACTATTACTGTCATGATGTAGTCCCGTAGTACTAGGGGTGTCACGATTTTCAGAATCCACGATTCGATTTGACTCTCGATTTTGAGGTCATAATTTGATTTGTGTTTTTTTCAACACTGATGGCTATGCCATTGTTAGAGATGAGTCTTTATGAGTAAAGAGAAACACGTGTTTCTCAATAAATACCTTTTATTTGTATAATAGTTATAGAACTATAGCTGCAGGCTGCAATACATGGGGTCCAGATTAGTCGTGTTGGGTGCGTTTTACAGTTTCCAGGGTTCTCTGAACACAGCAAAATTCTCTGAGTACTTGAATGCAACTTGGGCCCCCTCCCGGTCTGTTGTCTTCTGGTTGCTCGTCTCGCGGAGCAGCCACTATGCGGTCTACACAGCGCAACCCTCCTGTCCTTAAAACAACCCATGTTTCCCTGTAAAGTAGAACTCCTCATTGTTAGAAGTCATGGTGTTGTCTGTGGAAATTCGAGCTGCACTCTCAGAGATGGGTGGCCGTTTGGTGCCGTGTTGGGCACCTCATTTATTTATTATTTATTATTATTATTTATTTGTTGAGTTTTTTTCTTGGATTGCATTTTTACTAAGTTAAGTTTCCATTAAATACGAAAAACGTTGTGGTATTTCTGTGTATAATTACCCTTGCACGGCTTTTATTTTTCCGACACCCCGCTGGATCTTGAACACATCACTGAGTCATACATTTCAGTATTTTTTAGGGACACGCTGATGACATTTTAAGGATTATTTTTTATCCTTTTTATTTATTAATCCGGCAAAGTAATGTGGATCACGGATTTAAAATGTCAACCAAATAATATAATAGTAATTGTAATGTAGTCCTGTAGTAATATAGTCCTGTAGCACTGAAGTACTGTAGTCCTGTAGTAATGTATAAACATAGTACTGTAGTAATGTAGTAACACAGTCCTGAAGCACTAAAGTAATGTAGTCCTGTAGTACTGTAGCAATGTATAATTGTAGTACTGTCGTAATGTAGTAATATAATCCTGTAGTACTGTAGTCCTGTACTACTGTAGTAATGTAATGTATACATGTAGTCCTGTAGTAATGTATAGTATGTATAGTATAGTCCTGTAGCACTGAAGTATTGTATTCCTGTAGTACTGTAATAATGTATAAATGTAGTAATGTAGTCCTGTAGCACTGTAGGCTTGTAGTCCTGTAGCACTGTATTATTGTAGTCTTGTAGCAGTGCTGTAATGTAGTACTTTAGTCCTTACTGTGTAGGCCTGTTTCAAGGCCTGCTTACAACATGTTTATCTGTGTTTAGCTTTTAATTTCTGTGCTTTTATAAAATGTATTTTATTGAAATGTGTATGAAATGTGCTGTAGTCAAAGTTTTCTTCCTCAGTAGTATTTTTTTGTAGCAGAAGCAGTCTCAGTACTTATTGTAGTTTTTCTGCTACAGTCTGCTATGGCCTGGGGATGGGCAGCCTCCAGGGCGTTGCCATGGTAACCTCCTCCAACGTGCAGCAGTTCAACAGCTGCAAGAAGATCTTTGGAAGTCTGGCCTTCCTCCCCAGGAGCTTCACGGGGTGAGATGATCCAAGTTGGAGGTGTTTGGTCTTAGATGTGGTGAAGATGTGGCTTCTACTGAGAGAAAGAGCACAATGAAGCTTTTCTGATCCAACACATTAGAAATGAATACATTAATAACCAAGGTGTGTCAGGTAGGGCTGTGATTGTATGAATTTTAATGAGCTGGTTTTGAGCTCAGGTTAATACCGCGGTGACCTCACGTAACTGCATTATTGTGATAATGTTTTTATCGTCACACCACTAGACCTGCCAACCCACACGCATTTTGTGTACCAACCATGCAATACGTAAATTACGCAAAAAAAAAAGTGTGTGTGTGTGTGTGTGTGTGTGTGTGTGTGTGTGTGTGTGTGTGTGTGTGTGTGTGTGTGTGTGTGTGTGTGTGTGTGTGTGTGTGTGTGTGTATACCGTATTTTCCGGACTATAGAGCGCACCTGTATATAAGCCGCATCTGCTCTATTTAAAAAAACAAGAGATATACAAGCCGCACCGGGCTATAAGCCGCAGATATCTATGTTGAAAAATTAGATATTTACTGCATGTACAGAACGATTTTGAACTGTAAATGTACATGTATGTACCTGAACAGATTCTTTCCGAACAGTGCCTTTTAAAACGGCAGCAACTTTGCTGATTAAAACGGAACAGAACCAAGAGAAAAAAAACGGCATTTATTTACCTTCATTTCTCCTGTGTTTGAAACCACAAGTCACTTTAATCATCTTCGCTGAAACCCATGAAGTCGTCTTCTTCAGTGTCGGAGTTGAACAGCCTCAGAAGCGCTTCGTCACATCTGTCTCCATCAGTCTCGCTCTCCGTGTCACTGTCATCCTCCGGTGAAGTTGACTCTGAAGGTGCGCCGCTCTCTTCGCGTAGCAGTCCAGCCTTTCGGAACCCGTTGGTGATGGTGGATTTTTTCACAGCACTCCACGCTGTTAGGGTCCACTGACAGACATCAGAAAAAATGCTTTTCGCATGCGGCCAGTTTTTGTAAATGACTTCTCACCACTTGTCATCCAAGCCTCCCACTCAACTCGGAGTGCAGCTTTAAATGCCCGATTCACACTGATGTCGATGGCCCCAACTTTAAACTTGCATCATACGAACTTCTTCGTGTGGGTTCCATGATGAAGGGGCGAGGATTTGAAAATAATTACCAGTTGGTAATTTATCGTCCGCGTTCTATCTGTTAAAGAAAAAGTAGCGTATTCTTCTTTGCATTGATTTTTCGTCTATCTTATTTTTGATTCTAATTCCGGTTAGAGCGCTCCTAGCGGTGGAAGAAAAATCCACAGAATAGCCGCACCTTTGTATAAGCCGCATGGTTCAAAACCTAGGAAAAAAGTAGCGGCTTATAGTCCGGAAAATACAGTGTGTATATATATATATATATATATATATATTTATTATTATTATTATTTTTTATTTTTATTTTTTTGAAAACAATTAAAACAATACCGTACATTTATTTTGTATTCAAACTACTTCTTCTCCTTTTGTGCTGCTCCCGTTAGTGGTGGCCACAGCGGATCATCTGCCTCCAACACCTTGTGTTCTGTGCATCTTCCTGCCTGACACCACCCGCCTGCATGTCCTCCGTCAGCACCTCCATCAAGCTTCTCTTTGGCTTCCTCTTTTCCTCTTGCCTGGCAGCTCCACCCTCAGCCTCCTCCTCCCAATGTAACTCTCATCTCTCCTCCACACGTGTCCAAACCATCTCAATCTGGCCTCTCACTTTTCCACCAAACTGTCCAACCTGAGCTGTCCCTCTAATGTCCTCATTCTTAATCCTGTCCATCCTTGTCCCTCCCAATGAAAACCTCCACATCCTCATCTCTGCCACCTCCACCTCATCCACCTGCCTTTTTGTCAGTGCCACCGCCTCTAAACCGTACAACATGGCTGCTCTCACTACCGTCCTGTACACCTTCCCCTTCACTCTGGCTGGAACCCTTCTGTCACACATCACTCCGGACACTCTTCTCCACCCACTCCACCCTGCCTGTAGTCTCTTCTCCACCTCTCTCCCGCACTCTCCGCTGCTTTGGACGGCCGACCCCAAGTACTTGAACTCATCCGCCTTCTCAAGCGCCACTGCTTGCATTTTCAGCTTTTCTCCGCCCTCCCTCCCATTCAGACACATGTATTGTGTCTTACTCCTGCTGACTTTCATTGCTCTTCTCTCTAATGCTGCCTCCACTTCTCCAGGCTCTCCTCCACCTGCTCCCTACTCTCGCTACAGATCACAATGTCATCCGTGAACATCATAGTCCACAGAGACTCCTGTCTGATCTCATCTGTTAACCTGTCCATCACCACTGCAACAAGAAAGGGCTCAGAGCTGATCCTTGATGCAGTCCCACCTCCACTTTGATGCCTTGGTCACGCCTACTACACACCTTACTACTGACTGACTGCCCTCATACATATCCTGTACCACTCTTACCTACTTCTCTGCCGCCTCCGACTTCCTCATGCAGTACCACACTTCCTCTCTAGGCAGCCTATCATACGCTTTCTCTAAATCCACAAAGACGCAGTGCAACTCCCTCTGGCCTTCCCTGTACTTTTCCATCAGCATTCTTAAAGCAAACATGTCATCTGTAGTACTCTTTCCTGGCATGAAACGATACTGCTGCTCACTGATCCCCACCTCTCCTCTTAACCTAGACTCCACTACCCTTTGGACCAGATGCTACGAACTTGTGTTTTTGGTTCTGTAACCCCTCCCCTCCCTCTCCTCTCACTCACTTAACAACCACTGATAAGCAGTGGTGCTTTATTATCCACCAAGGCTGCATTGTGAGGTCAAATGGGAAGTGGCGGAGTAATAATCAAGCACAAAAACGTGACCGTAATGTTTACATATAAAATGTGATATGCACCAATCAGCCGTTTTTCAGCAGGATTGGCCATGACTCATGACCGGCCCGTCAGTGTCGAATATATTTTCTGATTCTGGCTGGTCAAATCTACATCCTGATACTGTTCTCATGTACTTTACTGGTAAAAATTCTCAGATACTCAACCGATACCAATGTAATGTATTTGACGCTCAGAAAAGAGCGAAAGAAAGAAAATATCGCTGTTTGGAGGTACTTCAACATAAACAAAGATTAAATAAATCATTTATCTATCGGCTGATAATATTCCAAAATTGTGCGGACTACATATCTGTAGCTACAGCGAGCGTCTGCTCTGGTTTTCTGGTTGCCACGTCACAAGCTCCGCTTGTAATGAAAGGTTTTTAATTTTTTAATTAAGGTTTTTAATACTCAGTTCTTGACGAGTCACTCAATAAAATGAGTCCTTCGATTTGTTTCAGTTGGTTTAACGCACGGTGAGGGAAGGAAAAACTCAGTTGACTTCCAGTGGAGAGTGAGACTGGGCCATTTTTTTAAATGTAATTTAATTTTTTGCAATCATTGCAATTAATTTTGGAGTAGTACCATATGAATGTACACATGTATATTTGCACTTAAAAGTAAAAGACACTTTCATTTGAAGTTTGATCGGGACATTTCCACGTTAGTAATATGTTGTGTTCTACTAAAACGCAATGAAAGTTACAGTTTGAATTATACTGAAACTTGGTGCATATTGCACTTGGTGCGTCCCATATTCTATTTTACTGAAACTCAGTGACCATTCCATGTTGTATTTTATTTTATTGGAACTCAGGGACAGTTTCATGCTCTATTATTGTTCCATAGTGAATAATGAAGAATAATTAACACACAATGCCAAAATCGGCAATCTCACTATTGTTGTCTCTGAAAATGGTCGCAGTAGTCCGTATGTGCAGCTGTCCAATCATGTGAGCGTGATCAGATCATGTGATGTATTTGTCATCGACGTACAGCAGATACAGTATACCCAATGAGAACAAAATGATAAGAAACATTTCTCTGATCACGGACATAAACTCAAAATGATCGGACGACAATGTAAAATAAATGTAATAGTCAATGTTTTATTATGACCATACAATTGAAAGAAAATCTGAATAGACCAGAATTAGCAGGTCGGACTTTTATAAAAAATCAGGAATCTGAATCGGCCAAGAAAATTGCAATCGGTGCATCTCTAGTTGGTAAATATGTTCTGTAACTTTGCGAGATGATGCATTTGAAGGGGTATATACTAATGAGATACAGTAAATTTGTATACTGTGTATATAGTTAGCCGTAGTAGCTAACTATATACCGCTATAGTCCTTTAAACTATATACAACTATATACAGATATGAGACGGCTACAGTGTGAATAACTGAAGTAATTTAGCTAAAGTCACTCCAACGCCACGAAGACTCCCTGTTACACTATTGTGGTACTCAAAGTATTTTCCCAAGGTTGGCAGGTCTGCAGTAGTGTCAGGGTCTAACCCAACCCCGTAATTCACATGGAAGATCAAATGGACATCCTCAGACCTTTATTATCTTCATTGTTATTTGTTCACATTTCAAACTAATGTATGGTATAATGATGTGCAAAATTTTCAACTCTGTATGAATTTAGATTTGAGACTGCGAGAGACTGAGGTGCTCTCGCCTCTGATAACCTGAAGAAACCACCTGATGAACCACCAAAGGAACCACCTGTTACAGTGCCTTTGTACTTTGTCTTGCCAGGGATCCGTCAAGTAACATGTCAGGCCTGACTTTGGACCAGCTACGAGCCTTTCAGAACCTGGAGGAGATCACAGGTATAGAACCTTCCAGAAAGGGCTGTAACGCCGGGTACCAAAGGGCTGTAACACCAGGCATCATTTGGCTGTAACACTTGTACCGTAGGGCTATAACACCGGGTACCAAAGGGTGGTAACACCACCTACCCTAGGGCGGTAACGCCACGTAACCTAGGGCGGTAACACCAGGTACAGTAGGCCTGTGATACCAGGTACTATAGGGCTGTGACACCAGGTACCATAGGGCTGTGACACCAGGTACCATAGGGCTGTAACACCAGGTACCATAGGGCTGTAACACCAGGTACCATAGGGCTGTAACACCAGGTACCATAGGGCTGTAATTCCAGGTACAATAGGACTAACAACAGATACCGGATGGCTGTAACACCAGTTACCGTTTGGCTGTAACACCAGTTACCGTTTGGCTGTAACACCAGTTACCATTTGGCTGTAACACCAGGTAGCAACGGGCTGTAACACCAGGTACCGTAGGGCTGTAACACCAGGTACCGTAGGGCTGTAACACCAGGTACCGTAGGGCTGTAACACCAGGTACCGTAGGGCTGTAACACCAGGTACCATCGGGCTGTAACACCAGGTACCGTAGGGCTGTAACACCAGGTACCGTAGGGCTGTAACACCAGATACCGTAGGGCTGTAACACCAGGTACCACCGTAGGGCTGTAACACCAGGTACCATAAGCCTGTGACACCAAGAGCCATAGGGCTGTGATACAGGTACCATATGGCTGTAACACCAGGTACCATAGGATGGTAACACCACATACAATATGGCTGTAACACCACGTACCATAGGGCGGTAACACCAGGTACTATAGGGCTGTGACACCAGGTACCATAGGGCTGTGATACCAGGTACCATAGGGTTGTGATACCAGGTACCATAGGGTTGTAACACCAGGTACCATAGGGCTGTACCACCATGGGGCGTTAAGACCAGGTACCATAGGGCTGTGACACCAGGAACCATAAGGCTGTGACACCAAATACCATAGGGCTGTGATACCAGGTACCATAGGGTTGTAACACCAGGTACCATAGGGCTGTACCACCATGGGGCGGTAACACCAGGTACCATTTGGCTGTAACACTTGTACCCTAGGGCTGTAACACCAGGTACCGCCATAGGGCTGTAACACCAGCTATCATTTGGCTGTAACAATTGTGAAGTATGGCGGTAACACCAACTACCGTAGGGCTGTAACACCAGGTACCATAAGGCTGTGACACCAAGTACCATAGGGCTGTAACACCAGGTACCATAAGACAGTAAACACCACATACCATATGGCTGTAACACCACATACCATAGGGCAGTAACACCAGGTACCATAGGGCTGTACCACCATAGGGCTGTACCACCATGGGGCGGTAACACCAGGTACCATAAGGCTGTGACACCAAGAACCATAAGGCTGTGACACCAAATACCATAGGGTTGTGATACCAGGTACCATAGGGTTGTAACACCAGGTACCATAGGGCGGTAACACCAGGTACCATAGGGCTGTAACACCAGGTACCATAGGGCTGTAATACTGGGTACAATAGGACTAACACCAGGTACCAGATGGCTGTAACACCAGGTACCAGATGGCTGTAACACCAGGTACCAGATGGCTGTAACACCAGTTACCATTTGGCTGTAACACCAGGTACCATTTGGCTGTAACACCAGGTACCATTTGGCTGTAACACCAGGTACCATTTGGCTGTAACACCAGGTACCATTTGGATGTAACACCAGGTACTATTTGGATGTAACACCAGATACCATTTAGCTGAAACACTTGTACCATAGGGCTGTAACACCAGGTACCACCATAGGGCTGTAACACCAGGTACCATAAGCCTGTGACCCCAAGAACCATAGGCCTGTGACACCAGGTACCATAGGACGGTAACACCAGGTACCATAAGGCTGTGACACCAAGAACCATAAGGCTGTGACACCAAATACCATAGGACTGTGATACCAGGTACCATAGGGCGGTAACACCAGGTACCATAGGGCGGTAACACCAGGTACCATAGGGCGGTAACACCAGGTACCATAGGGCGGTAACACCAGGTACCATAGGGCTGTAATACCTGGTACAATAGGACTAACACCAGGTACCAGATGGCTGTAACACCAGGTACCATTTGGCTGTAACACCAGGTACCAGATGGCTGTAACACCAGGTACTATTTGGATGTAACACCAGATACCATTTAGCTGAAACACTTGTACCATAGGGCTGTAACACCAGGTACCATTTGGCTGAAACACTTGTACCATAGGGCTGTAACACCAGTTACCATTTGGCTGTAACACCAGTTACCATTTGGCTGTAACACCAGGTACCATTTGGCTGTAACACCAGGTACCATCGGGCTGTAACACCAGGTACCATTTGGCTGTAACACCAGGTACCATCGGGCTGTAACACCAGATACCATTTAGCTGAAACACTTGTACCATAGGGCTGTAACACCAGGTACCACCATAGGGCTGTAACACCAGGTACCATAAGCCTGTGACACCAAGAACCATAGGGCTGTAACACCAGGTACCATAGGACGGTAACACCAGATACCATTTAGCTGAACCACTTGTACCATAGGGCTGTAACACCAGGTACCACCATAGGGCTGTAACACCAGGTACCATAGGACGGTAACACCAGGTACCATAAGCCTGTGACACCAAGAACCATAGGGCTGTAACACCAGGTACCATAGGGTGGTAACACCAGGTACCATAGGGCTGTAATACTGGGTACAATAGGACTAACACCAGGTACCAGATGGCTGTAACACTAGGTACCGGATGGCTGTAAAACCAGGTACCATTTGGCTGTAACACCAGGTACCATCGGGCTGTAACACCAGGTACCATTGGGCTGTAACACCAGGTACCATTGGGCTGTAACACCAGTTACCATTTGGCTGTAGCACTTGTACCGTAGGGCTGTAACACCAGGTACCACCATAGGGCTGTACGACTAGGTACTATGAGGCTGAAACACCAGGCATCATTTGGCTGTACCACTTCTACAGTATGGCTGTAACATCAGGCTGTAACACAGATACTGTAGAGCTGTAACACCAAGTGTTGGAGGACTGTTATGCCTAGAATCATAGGGCTGTAACATCATGTACTGTAGGACTGTAACACAAGGCAACGTAGGGCTGTAACACCAGGTACCAGGATTATGGTTGGACGGTGGTCTTACCTCATTCCTCCTATCTCCTTTCTCCTCCCTCCCACCTCCTGCAGGCTTCCTGTACATCGAGGCATGGCCGGACAACATGACTGACCTGAGCGTGTTCCAGAACCTCAAGGTGATTCGAGGAAGGATGCTGTACAAGTAAGAGCCTGCACCTGTCTGTCTTTCTACCTGTCTGTCTTTTAGTCTGTCCATCTGTCTGTCTGTCTGTCTATCCACCAGTCTGTATCTTTCAGCTGTCTGTCTGCCCCGCTCCACCCCTTCTCTCTCTCAGGGGTGTCTTCTCGCTCGGCCTGCAGAACCTCCACATCCTGTCTCTGGGCCTCCGTTCTCTGCGTAGCATCTCTGGAGGTCTGGTTCTGCTCCACAACAACAGCCAGCTGTGCTACAGCGCCACATTGCCCTGGGAGAGGCTTCTGCATCCCCACCCAGGCTACAACCACATCCTCAGCTCGAACCAGGACCACCGCCTGTGTGGTAGGACCCCCTCAGGACCAGCTTAGCTAGGCTAGCGTGGCTACACTAGAAGACCTATTAGCTTGATCCCAGAATGGATTTCCTGTATGTGTGTGTGTGTGTGTGTGTGTGTCTGTGTGTGTCTGTGTGTGTCTGTGTCTGTGTGTGTCTGTGTGTGTCTGTGTGTGTCTGTGTGTGTGTGTGTGTGTGTGTGTGTGTGTGTGTGTGTGTGTGTCACAGTTGAGCAGGGCCAGTTGTGCCACCCGCTCTGTGAGGATGGGTGCTGGGGTCCGGGACCCTCACAGTGTGTTTCCTGTAAGACCTTCCAGCGAGGACCAGAGTGTGTGGAGAGCTGCCACCTGCTTGAGGGGTAAGGGGCGTACAGTCAGTTGCTATGAGGAGACAGGGTGGCTCCAGCGCCCCCTTGGGCTTGGACCTAGTGCTCAGCTCTGAACTCTGTGTTGTCACTTCCTGTTCCTGCAGGTCGGTGCGTGAGTTCACTAAGGGGAGGGAGTGTGTTTCCTGTCACTCAGAATGTAGACATATGAACGGCTCCGCCTCCTGCTACGGCCCGGTAAGATTTATAACATCTATAAGATCAATACTATCAATGTGATTAGTAATATCAATAAAGTCAATACGATCAGTAAGTTCAGATAAATACTTTGTACTACACATAAATAGTAGTAAATAAATATAAATACTACAAAAAAAAATAAATACTACACACAGTAAATAAATACTACACACCAAAATGAGCAGGTTAACCATCAATCTGATATATATAGGAGATTGACCCCTTTCCCATTGCCAGCAGAAATACCTTTTTTTTTCTGGCGTGTCATGTTTGACGACATGAACCCGCCGGAAAAGGGGTGTGCCATGGTTCCAGGGTGGAGAGCAAAACCGTAGAGGAGACAGAAACTTAAACAACCAAAGGGATAAAACTGTAAAACTTGAAAAAAAGTATTTTGAGCCGTTCAAAGGAATCAGATTGTTCATGAACAACCCAACACGACAGTAGAAGCAGCGTGGTGCAGGGATGCCCCACGCTGCTGGTCCTTCGGCGGCAGGGAGCGGGGACCGGCAGGGAGTGTGGGGGTTCTACGCTGTTGTCCCCACAGCAGAATTTCTGTTAGAAAAAATTGGTGCCAGTCAACATGTCCTGGAAGATTTCAACGCCCCGGACAAATGAGAGAGATTCCGGTCAAATTTTATCTGTGTTTATTGAGCTTAAAAACAATTGTTAAGGAGAGAATTACATCATCAAGGCATGTAGATGTATAATGTTTTTTATTGAATATTTAAAATAAAATAAGTTCCATCCGTTAACGCCATAAAATAAAAATAAAATAATAATAAATAAAATAAATAAGAATTACGAATATAACAACTAGAAATAAAATAATTTCCATTCATGAACAATAAGTAACCAGTGCAAATGCTTTAATTAACATTTCATGAAAATAACATTTTTATAAAATTGAAAACAAAATAAATGGCAAGTAGATCGAAATAAATAATAAAGTTTGTGGTGTTGACCGTCTTCGTCGAGACGTCCTGTCGACATATTTTACACAATGAATATTTATCGTCTGCTTTGGTGTTATTTTGGATATTTAAGTTCTGACCCAAACCATAGATGTTTGTGACCCAACGACACATCATCTTTCTGTTTCTCCTCAGAGTTGTAGACGCTGCGGCTCTGTCTATGCTCCGTGTGTTTACTGTGTTTACAAACACAACCTGTCCACAGGGGAGGGGGCGGAGCTCAGTTCTATATCCACAAACGTGATAGGTCAGAGGTGAAAGATCAGCTTTAGATCGTTCAAACTGATTGGCTTCCTTGCAATTTGCGATTTTTTTTTTTTTTCATCAAAATGATCCACCAGCACCAGCAGGGATTATTTTCTCCGGACATTATGACCGGAGAGATTTAAATATGTCGGACTTTAACAGATTTTTACCGGTCAAAAACTGGCAAATACCGGTTAATGGAAAGGCTCCCCCAACTTGTGCTTTTGATTTTGGATTCTAAATGGATATGAAACGATGGAATGATTCACAGATATTCCTGTGTATTTGTGCGCCAGCGTCTGGAACTTCAACGCGCGTGGCATGGCGCAGGTAAAGGGGCCAAAACGAGCAGGTCGACGTAGGGTCCTGTTTAAATCAGAGCCCATCGGAGCTGGAGCCCATTAAAACCGGGTCTATTGTAGGATCATTTGACCAGGACTGAGTTTTTCCTTTCCCACTGGTGACAAAGGCTGATTGTTAGCGGGTGTTACCATGGTGGTGCAGTGGGAAAGAGGAATAAGATCAGTACTATCAATAAGATCGGTAATATCAACAAGATCGGTACTATCAATAAGATCGGTAATATCAATAAGATCGGTAATATCAATAAGATCAATACTATCAATAAGATGGGTACTATCAATAAGATGGGTACTATCAATAAGATGGGTACTATCAATAAGATGGGTACTATCAATAAGATCGGTAATATCATCAAGATCGGTACTATAAATAAGATCGGTACTATCAACAAGATCAGTACTATCAATAACATCAGTGAGATCAATAACATCAGTAAGGTGTGTGTGTGTGTGTGTGTGTGTGTGTGTGTGTGTGTGTGTGTGTGTGTGTGTGTGTGTGTGTGTGTGTGTGTGTGTGTGTGTGTGTGTGTGTGTGTGTGTGTGTGTGTGTGTGTGTGTGTGCAGGGAGCAGATGCCTGCTCGCACTGTGCCCATGTGCAGGATGAAGGTGTGTGTGTGCAGCGCTGCCCCAGCGGGGTGAAGGAGGAGCAGCACACTGTATGGAAGTTCAGCGACACTGCAGGACGCTGTGTGTCCTGCAGGAGCAACTGCACTCTGTGAGAATTAAACCGTGTACATACTATACACACTGCTTACAGATTATACACACACTGTCCAACTCAAAAGGGATGGTAGCTCAGGAAGTAGAGCTGGTGGTCTAGTCATCTAAAGGTTGCTGGTTGGATCCCAGGCTCCTCCTGCTAGCATGCTGTAGTGTCCTTGAGCAAGACACTTAACCCCTCATTGTTCCTGATGGCTCTATCGGTGTTTGAATAATTGTAAGTTGCTTTAGATAAAAGCGTCTGATCAATGACTAAATGTAAATGTACACAATGTGCACACTCTTGTCTCACTAGTGTGTGTGTGTGTGTGTGTGTGTGTGTGTGTGTATGTGTGTGTGTTGCAGCTGCACTCAGGTGGATGAGAGAGGATGTCCCATCCACTCCAAGACCGGGTGAGATGCTGAGACAAGGAGCCATTGAACAATCTGCCTTCTATAAAAAAATAAAAATAAATAAAGTGTGTGTGTGTGTGTGTGTGTGTGTGTGTGTGTGTGTGTGTGTGTGTGTGTGTGTGTGTGTGTGTGTGTGTGTGTGTGTGTGTGTGTGTGTGTGTGTGTGTGTGTGTGTGTGTGTGTGTGTGTGTGTAGTCCCGCCACCTCAGTTGCCGTGGCGCTGGGTGGCGTGGTCCTCTTCGTGCTCCTTGTGGCGCTGCTTCTCTTCTACCTGAGGAGGAAGCAGAGGGTTAGGAGGAAGGAGACCAAGAGGAGAATTCTTCAGGAGCATGAGGTAGAGCACTGAGGGGAATGGTGAACAGTACTACTGGACTACTGACAGTACTACTGGACAGTAGTACTTGACAAGTAGTACTGTAGTACACGAGTATGTAGAGGTTCAATCCTAGACACTAGGATTGAAACCTGATTTTTTTTTTTTATTCTAGCAGGAATACGGTCAATCATGAAGCTTTACCTGTGTACCACAGTACTATTACTGTGCAGTATTAGTAATACTACCATAGTACAAAAAGTTCTAAAGTACAAAGTTCAAAGTACAAAAGTTCTGGACTCAAAACTGGCATGCTGTAAATTAAGACCTTGAAATAGTTTCCAGTGCAAGTTCCTGATATTCTCCCTGGGAATTAAAAAAATCGTATCTTATTTCATCTTCCATGGTGGTCGCAGCTGGTGGAGCCTCTGACTCCCAGCGGGGCTTTGCCCAACCAGGCCCAGATGAGGATCCTGAAGGAGACAGAGCTGAAGAAGGTCCGGGTCCTGGGCTCAGGGGCCTTCGGTACAGTCTACAAGGTGTGGCTTAGTGTTCGCATGATACCATGTTCAGGGAGTTAAATGTGTGCAAGGAAAACCAGGAACCCTTCAGAAGATCAGTGAACATATTGTGAACCCTTTGTGTTCTTTGGCCCCGCCCCTGACGCTCCTATTGTTTGTTACAGGGAGTTTGGGCTCCTGACGGAGAGAATGTGAAGATCCCAGTGGCCATCAAGGTCTTACGGGAAAACACTTCACCAAAGGCCAACAAGGAGATTCTGGACGTGAGTCAAGGAGACAAACTGCCACAACCAGACCACCACTAACCAAATACAATACAACTAGATCCGTTAAATAGATGAGTTGATCATAATTCCAGGAGGCCTATGTGATGGCGGGTGTGGCCAGCCCCTACGTGTGCCGCCTGCTGGGGATCTGTCTGACCTCCACAGTGCAGCTGGTCACTCAGCTGATGCCGTACGGCTGCCTGCTGGACTACGTCCGGGAGAACCGGGACCGTCTCGGGTCCCAGTTCCTGCTCAACTGGTGTGTCCAGATTGCCAAGGTACAAAGGGGGTGGATACTGAAATATATGTATATACTGTACATATACTCAATGACATGTGTCTGTATACTTTGTACATATAAATTTGTACCTCTGTGTGTGTGTGTACTCAGGGGATGAGCTATCTGGAGGACGTGCGTCTGGTCCACAGGGATCTGGCCGCTCGGAACGTTCTGGTGAAGAACCCCAACCACGTCAAGATCACTGACTTCGGTCTGGCTCGCTTGTTGGACATCGACGAAACAGAGTACCACGCTGACGGAGGCAAGGTATTGCACAGTGTACTGCAGAGGACTGGGAAGTGTACTGGACTCTGACTTCCTCTACTGACTTGATCTTCAGTCATCGTGAAGTTGTGCTCCAAACTTCACTGCTCAGTTTAGAGAGTACCGATCTGATGCATTTCATAACACAATGCTTATCTGTAGTACATGTAGTGTGTGTGCTGACAGTACATACTAGTATTGATTGACGGTTCTTCTCAGGTGCCAATCAAGTGGATGGCCCTGGAGTCGATCCTCCACAGGAAGTTCACGCATCAGAGCGATGTGTGGAGTTACGGTCAGTCGCTGTCCTCCATCTGTACTTATAGTTTCTCTGGTTTTCATTGGAAGTTAAACTGTTTCCACGTGGACCTTCTCTCCACCATTGCTCTGTTGGTGTCTCCAGGCGTGACGGTGTGGGAGCTGATGACCTTCGGGGCCAAACCCTACGACCTGATCCCGGCGCGGGACATCCCGGAGCTCCTGGAGGGCGGCGATAGGCTCCCCCAGCCCCTGATCTGCACCATGGATGTCTACATGATCATGGTGAAATGTAGGACCTCCTTCTACTGCTTGTGAATGAGATGTTCTGGGATGGTTGGGAGGTTAATGGTTAGTGGTTGGAAGGATGGGTGGTTCTGTAGTGGGATGATTGGGTAGTTAATGGTTGGATGGTGGGATGGTTGATAGTTGAAAGGTTGGTGGTTGGTTGGGTGGATACATTTACATTACATTTAGTCATTTGGCAGACGCTTTTATCCAAAGCGACTTACAAGGGAGAATAACATTCAGCTACATTGCGACAGAGATTAGTGTAACAATAGATGTGGTTGGATGTTGAAATGGTTCTATGGTTGGATGGTTAATGGTTGATAGTGGTGGGGGGATGAATGGATGTGATTTATTGGTTGATTGATGACCGCTGAATGACTGACTTATTGTTCGCAGGCTGGATGATTGAACCAGACTCCAGGCCCCGGTTCAGAGATCTGATCCAAGAGTTCAGCAACATGGCCCGGAACTCTCCCCACTTCGTGGTCATCCAGGTGTGTGTGTGTGTGTGTGTGTGTGTGTGTGTGTGGGTGTGTGTGTGTGTGTGTGTGTGTGTGTGTGTGTGTCCCTGCTCAATGTGGCCCGTGCGTCAGTCAGGGCGGTCACATGCACTCAATACTCACTAGTTGGGTTAAGGAAAAACACAATCCTAACTCAGAATATTGGAGGGGAGTTTTGTTTCCTCCAGACTGCGCCAGTATTCCTCTGTGTTTTTTGTTTTAGGTTTAGATTTATTTATTTTCATTAGTGTCCTACTTGTAGGAAACAAAAAAAGTAAACATAACTAAGAAACGGCTCCATTGCTCTGGGACATTATTTAGTAAAAACTGGAATTTTTATCTATTCTTATCTATCGTTACCTCTGAATAATAAATCCTGCACTAATGTAAGGGGGGGTATGCCCATCATATCCTGGTAAAGGTGTTTACAACAAATTTAATGAGGAGAAATCAGGTCTGTTCATCGGGTTGTGCTTTATTTCGAAGATAAGCAGGGTAGGGTGTTTACATGACAGTTGTAATATTCAGAATATTGCCTTAACCCGAATGTGATGTGCGTGTTTAGTGAGTGTATATCGGTCCGTTATACAAGACAAGTCATATTTCATATGCAGTCATATGAACAGAAACTGGACCATTGGTTCAAACTAAACATGGCCAAACATCGTCCACTGGAAAGTCCACCCTGTAGCCCCACCCACTGTCTTCTGAACCAATCACAATGTGCTCGCTCACTTTCTGTACTATACATTTAACACTGGCATATTATTAATAGTTTTTGTAGTGATGAAAAGTTAGACTAGTTTTTTTTTTTGTTTTTTTTTTCTCGAGATTAGACTCTTTACAAGTGACTCGATGAAAATACTCTTGGTTCGTTTGATTCGGTCGGTCTAACTTGGGGTGAATGAGACAGAGGTGTAGGTTCTGAGTGTTGAATGGAATTCTCACAGGCTGATGCGCATGCTTAACTCTGGATATGCGATCTTCATTCACGAACAAAATCCAGGGGTGGTTCCTCACGACTCACGGAGCTCGTTCACAATCCTGTTTAGGAATCCTTGCCTCTCGCTATGAGCCACGTCGAGCTGGATCACCATGAGCCACGTAGAGCTGGATCACTGAGTCATTTAGAGTTCGATCACTTTCACACCTTTTCCACCAAGGCATTTCAGGGGCCGGTTCTGAGCCGGTGCCTAATCTCGAACCAGGTCTCCGCGTTTGGAATGCAAAAGAACCAGCTCAAGAACCAGAAAATTGGTTCCAGAGCGGCACAGCTTGCTGGACTGGAACCAAGAACCGCCTACGTCAAGGGCTTGGGGTGGGGACAAGCAGGCCCAACCAAAACAGCGTGACCGCCGCTGATTCAATGTTACTGCTTCAGCGGTACGGAATTCATGGACATAAAATCTGCTCCGTCGAGCCTTCAAGTCGACAAATCAAGTGGACATATTGTAAAATATTTCATACTACTGAGTCATGCTTTAAATGATTAGAACGCACAAGCTGCAGGGGCACTAGTGAGCACCACATGGAGTAGACTCTTTTCTGAGAGGCTACACCGAATCCTAGCTAAAAATAAATAATAAGTTGCACTTGTGCCATCAAAAGTATATATGAGCAACTCTGGGAAACCATTTATCAAGTGGAAACACCCCAACTCCAAACCAGCCACCAAAAAATAATGTAAAACTACTTTTATTACTGAAGAAGACGAAGACGGTAGCAGCCCAACCGAGCTGGCTAGTGACGCTTCTAGTTCACTAGCCAGCACCGCCAGCTCAAAAGGGGCAGAGCCATCACTCTCCATCATCCTGGCAGCTGCATGGACCGCAGGCCCGGATCCCGGCCCCACGGCGACAGGGCGACAGACCAACACCCTGCCCGGGCCCTCTCCCCGCCCAGGACTCCCATGCCCACCCACGCCCCGTGCAAGGGGGAGGCCCGCCCCACCGCAGCTGACCAGATGCCCTACACGTTGTGAATGCCAAGTGCCCATACACGTAGCAGAGTGTGCTCAGCTTGGGGCACCTCGATGTTACCCCCCCACCTCCCCGCTGATGCCAGCAGGCAGCCAGATAGACAGGCCCTCCACCATCCCCAGCACCCGGGGCGCCCGCTGCAGAGAAGCTGCACAGCAGAAGAAAAAGGCCAACAGCCGCTCCCCACACCCCAACCCACACCCTAAACGGCAAGCAGTCCCCCCCAGGGGCCCTGGATGGCACCGGGCGGCGCTCTCCGCAGCCCCGCCAGGTCGCAGCACATCCTAAGCCATCAGGACTCCAGCCCACCCGACCGCCCCCCCCGGCCAACCACGCCCACACACCAAACCGCCAGCGACCGGCCACCCTGGAAAACCCCAGTGTTCAATGTGTGCTGTTGACATGCAGTTAAAATTGCGGGGTTGCAGGTGCGAGTCCTTTAGGCAAGTCGAACCTGAATCACCCGCACGCCTCCTGTCCTGCAGGTCTCTTTCATTGCTCTCTGTATTTTACACCAATGCTTCTGTTTTCTATATTATGCCACATGATCTTAGGTTTGATTCTTTGACATGGCTGATAACACTTCTACCTTTCCACCTTTCCTTTCCAAGAGGTGGCGAGATATATATATATATATATATATATATATATATATATATATATATATATATATATATATATATATATATATTTTAAAAGAGGGAAAGTTTTCTCCCACCTAAAGTCATTATCCTTCTTGCACAAGCTGAGAGCCAGCAGGCTTTTCCCACCTATTTGCACCAGTCTTGTGAATATTGGAGGAAAAAAACACCTTTTTTAAACTTTTTTTTCATGTTTATTGATACATCAACAAATAAACAGTGGATAGTAGAGCAGTAGTAGAACTGGATCACTCTAAGCCATGTAGAATACATCATCAGTGGGGGCTTGTGTGGTTTAAGCAGCCACACCTGTCTTTGGTCTAAGTAATTGGGCCCGGGATCATGGTGGCTGTACGCCTGTTGCCCGTCAGAACAATCAATGAGCAATAGGTAAATCACTCATCCCCACGCACACTGGAGGAGCCTCTGTCATGACAATGTTCCATCTGCTCCCGGCTTGTTATGTCTTGCCACCCTCTACAATAAACTGTTTTCCATATCTCTGCCTGTGTTTCTGTGTCAGAGGGCCCTGAAAAAGCCACTCGGGTGGTGTGTGGCAGGCAGAACTGCCACAACAGCATCTGGATTATTCATCCTTATGTTTCAAACAGGTTTCTGATCAGAGGCATGGATCCTAGGCTGCAGAGACCAACTTAGCTGAGCATCTCTCCCTCCCTCCCCCACGCTTTCCCTTTCCCTCCCTCAGAATGAAGAGCAGATGAGTATGTCCAGCCCGGTGGACAGTCATTTCTTCCGGATGCTTCTGGCGGAGGAGGGCGGAGACATGTCCGACCTTCTGGATGCTGAAGAGTATCTGGTCCCTCAACCTGTCTCACTGTTCCCCCGGACGCAGGGAGACGGATCCTCCAGACACCATTCCTACAGGGTATATCCGTCTGTCTGCATGTCTGTTTATCTGTCTGTTAATCTGTCTCTGTATGAATGTCACTCTGTCTATCTGCTTACTTGTCTGTTTCTCACTCTGTTTATTTCTCCCCCTCCCTCCCTCTCTCTCTCTAGAGTACAGAGCAGGGTATGGAGGCGGAGACTTTCTCCTCCTCTGGGCGGAATTTGTACTCATCACTTAGCATTCTGGCTCGGGATCAGTACCCCTCCCTGCCTCTAAGGGGCACCGGCACCTCCAACGGGCCCTGGACCCCCCAGGGCCCCTCTGTGGGTGGGCAGTCAGACTCCGTCTTCCTGGATTCAGACGAGTTCAGCGGTAACCATGGTGACCAACATCCTCAGCACCTTCATCACTCACTCCCCAGACGCCCCCCCACCGGACCAGGTGAGCCCACTCACTCAGATACGATTAAATTAGGACGAGAGGTCGTTAAAGTGTAGAGTTCATTAGGGTGTAGAGGTCGTTAGGGTATAAGTTAGTCAAGTTAGGTTTATTTGTATAGCCCTTAATCACAACACAGTCTCAAAGAGTTTCACCACCAACATACATTTCACATAGGAATCAACGACATCCCCTGGTCTGAACTGAAATACTCCCAGAAAACCCTTGGGGGGGGGGGGGGGGGGGGGCACAGAAGGAGGAATCCCCCTTCCAGGATGACCAGGCTGCAATGGATGCTGAGTGGGCAACAATGATAGTATAACATGACAAATCATAGGATATTGTACTTCTGTATAATGTCATGTCAAAGCTAAACAGTATGAGAGTCTATTTGCTGGTGCAAAGCGAGCCGAGGTTGTGGTCAACAGTATCAAATGCAGCACTGAGGTGGAGTAATAGCACGACTGAGGAGGTGTCGGTGTCCATGCTAATAAAAGATCATGAACCACTTTAGTCTGAATCCAGACTGAAATAATTCAACAGACAGGGTGTAGAGGTGGTTAGGGTGTAGAGGTTGTGTAGTGGTGGTTAGGGTGTAGTGGTGGTTAGGGTGTAGAGGTTGTGTAGTGGTGGTTAGGGTGTAGTGGTGGTTAGGGTGTAGTGGTCGTTAGGGTGTAGAGGTGGTGTAGAGGTGGTTAGGGTGAAGAGGTGGTGTAGTGGTGGTTTGGGTGTAGAGGTGGTTAAGGTGTAGAGTTAGCAAGGGTGTAGAGTTGATTAGGGTGTAGAGGTAATTAGGGTGTAGAGGTCTTGTTTTGACGCGCAGGGACAGTGCAACGCGTTGTTGAGGTGCTGGCGTCAGCTCCTCTGCGACTTACAATTACCCAGAAGCCCCTGCGCTGTGTCGCTCTGCGTGTTGCTAGGCAGAAGCATCATCCAGTTTCGGGGTTAATGAAGTGGACGTCACAAGGTGATTGGACTGCAGAGGCTGACAACAAGAAAGTACAGTCAGCACAGACAGAACAGTCAGTACAGACCACTCAGGCCCAGTGTGCCCCATCCTGTTCGGTTGAATCCTCCCAGTAACGCTCTGGTTCCAGTAAACTTGTTTTTCTCTTGGCTGTTTTTCAGAGTACGTCAACCAGGAGGTCCGGGACCCCCTGGGGCCCCTGGTGTACGAGCGGCCCAGCACGCTTCCTCGCCAGGCCCCCAGGGGTCAAGCAGGCCCCCCCAGGCCCCTGGTGCCTAGCCATAGCATTGAAAACCCAGAGTACCTGGTCCCTCTGGGGCCCGGCCCCGAGGCGGAGAGCCCAGAGTACCTGGTCCCTCTGGGGCCCGGCCCCGAGGCGGAGAGCCCAGAGTACCTGGTACCTCTGGGGTCTGGGGCCTTCGACAACCCCTACTACCTAGACCTGCTGAGCCAGACCCAGACCAGAGAGGGGCATTGTGGGAGAGAGCGGGCGGCCAATGGCTTCAGGACCCCGTCCGCTGAAAACCCAGAATACCTGGGACAAGAGGAAGCTTGAAGGAACACCTGAGGGTGGGGGGTGGGGGGGGCTTAATGAATGAATGAAGTGGGTGTGGTTTCTGGACAGAATCTACTTCCTGTTGCGTGGAGCTGATCAATCACTGCTTCATCAACTTGATCCTGAGGAATCAAGACGGTTCAGAGAAGGAAGACCAGTCGGTAACGGTCAGTAACAGAACAGTCAGTAAAAGTCGGTAACAGAACAGTAACAGTCAGTAACAGAACAGTCTGTAACAGAACAGTCAGTAAAAGTCGGTAACAGAACAGTCACAGTCAGTAACAGAACAGAACAGTCAGTAACAGAACAGTCGGTAACAGAACAGAACAGTCAGTAAAAGTCAGTAACAGAACAGAACAGTCAGTAACAGAACAGTCAGTAAAAGTCGGTAACAGAACAGTCAGTAACACAAGCGTCTGTACTTTGTTCTACTACTGACACGGGAACAGTCCAGATGGATCATGTCAGTTTGTAGTGGATCAGCTGACTGACCTTTGACCTCTGACCTCGCGTGAAGGATCCTTCCGGAAGCCGAAGGTTCCGTCTTCATTTGCTCAGAAAGCCTTACACCAGGCAGATGTGTTTTGACCTTTGACCTTGCACTTTGTAACCTTGTCGGAGCTCACACGGCGGTAGCTGAACGTTGACGGTGCTCCAAGCCGCTGGGCCTGGATCTCCTTGCAGCTCTGTGAAGCTCCGCCAGGTGGCTCTGCTAAAGTAAGCTAATGCCAGGGAAGGATGATGTTTATCTCGTCTGCAGTGATTCAACATGGCTGCTGCCCGCAGCACAGGGACAAGGGAGTGGAGCTTCTTCCTGTGGGAGAAGAGGATTCCACCCAATCAGCAGTAAAATGGCTGAACCAATGCCCTTATTTGGAGTTCCACCTTCCCTGGCTGTGACGGTCTGATGCACATGACGGCGCGAACAACTTACACATGGCACATCGATAACCTGGTCGTCATGACGACAGGCTCTAGCCTGCTTGCCATGGCGGCGTCTCTGTCCTGTTGCCTGGTTGCCATGGCAACGTCTCTAGCCTGTTGCCTATTACCATGGCGGTGTTTCCAGCCTTTTGCCTGGTTCCCATGGCAGCGGTGTTGCCACAGGGAACATTCACTGAAGTTTGGTTGAGTTGTAATATCTCTGATATACATTTATTAGAAAATGTATCTTTTCTACTTTTTATGTGAATATTTTTTAAAGTTTAAAGATTTATTTTGAATGTTTTGATGTTTTATGCTTTAAAGTTGACTAAAACTGCTGTTTCATGTATTTCCTTTAAACCCAGGATGTAAATGTACAGTTTATAGATCCAACACTTTAATTTGTGCAAAACAAAGTAAAAATATTTTAATAAAGAAAATGTGAATTTTCAAGTTTCCACTTTATTTTATCATTATTTTTTGTTTTTTTCCCCCTGTGTTGTCAGCATGCTGGACGTACAACACAGAGTATTTGTTCCTGTGTGTGTGTGTGTGTGTGTGTGTGTGTGTCCCTGCTCAATGTGGCCCGTGCGTCAGTCAGGGCGGTCACATGCACTCAATACTCACTAGTTGGGTTAAGGAAAAACACAATCCTAACTCAGAAGATGTCCAGTGAGTGGACAGGACTTATCCAGGTTGGTTCTGGTGTATAAGGTATTATGTCATGGTGCCTCCAAGCAGCGGAAAGGACCACCGAGCTCCGCAGGCGTGTAGACACCCTACGCCTGCGGGAAAGCCCCGAGCACCCTGCCCTGCAGCCACAGAAGACCCCCGGGCCCCCAGAGAAGCCGGAGGGCCGCGGAGCAACCCCCACGCCCGTCCCAGAGGAGCATTACCCAGTCTCAGGGAGCACGAGGAGACCCCGCACCCCTGGTGCACACACACATACAACCCACCCCCAAGCACAGGCACAAGAGGCGGCCGCCACGCACGGACCGCAGGCCCCGGGCCGACAGACCGACACGCCGCCCGAACCGCCTGCCCCGCCGGCGAGCTGGCTGGGCCCCCATGCCCACCCACGCAAGGGCGAGACCTGCCCCACCGCAGCTGACCAGACACCCCACCTGGCCGTGAGCGCCGAGTGCCCATACACGTAGCAGAGTGTGCTCAGCGCAATGCACCTGGTTGTTAGCAAATGATTTGGGTTCGACCTGCCTGAAGGACTCGCACCCCCACACCGCGCAATTTTAACTGCAATTGTCAACAGCACACATTAACACACATTAGGTCCTTGCCGGGCAGTTCCGCAGCCTGACCCCCCAGCCCGACAGCTGCAGGTACTCCCAAGGAGCCCCCCCCCCCCGGAGACAGGCCAGTTCAACTCAGGAAAAGGAGCAGGCGCCACCACCCAGCCCCCCTAACACCACCACAGGCCTACACGCGGCGGACGTCTCCAGAGCTGCCTGGGCACCCACCCAACTGGAGAGCCCCGGCAGACCAGGAGGCTTAAAACACCACAACATTGCCCCAATTTAGGAAGTATTGAATGATGGAGTCATGTCAGTGATAAAAGTTGCCCCTATTTCATCAATGAATCAATGAATCAACATTGTTTTTGGATATTGCCAATAGTTTTTCCATTGAGATGTATTCTATTAATTAATGTAACCATGGGGATGCGGTGGGATTATCTCTCTTTTTCCATTGAGTAATATTATTTTCTTGGCATTTGTTAAGGAGATCACGATGGGTTGGTGGTGTTTAAGTGGTGGATCAGACATACAGACGAGGAGACTGGAGCGCTACGACCCAGAAGGGTTGATAGCTTCTTGGTGGTGTTGGTGCAGAATGCGAGGATAGGTGGGCGGAGCCAGAAGGCATGAAAGTAGTCATCTCTGGTTTTAAGGGAACAGCGAGAGCAAACATCTTCATCCACAAAACCCATTTTGAACATTTTGTGTAGGTGATATGAGCTGTGCAAGATCTTATATTGGATGAGTTGCATTTTGGAGTTGTGGGTCATAGAAAAGGTGTTGTTGCAAATAAGCTTCCACAGGTTGATATCAGTGGAAACAGCAAGGTCTCTTTCCCAATCCATGGTAGGTAAAGATTAAGTGTTATCTGTTTTTAATAAAATATTCGTTTGTATATTCTGGAAAAGAGATTTTTCAAGTGACCGATATGAGTGAGATGTTCAATCATTAGAGGTGGTTGTAGGATGATGTTCATCAATTCGATTTAAACTTTTAGAGACTGCTGTCGTTGAAGTAATTGAAGGAAGCTGTTGACACGATATTATACCTTTGGGTTGAGGTTGGGAAGGATATGAGCAAATTGTTTTCAAAAATGTGTTCCAGGTGAGTCATTCCTTGTCTTTTCCAAGACCTGGTCTGTTTTTAACCAGAATATCTGGGTTCTTCCAGATTGGCATGAATTTGTTTGCAGATAGAGTGTGAGTGTGTTTGAGTTTGAGGAATCTCCACCAGGCTGACAAAGTTGTTGTGATGAATGGGTTTTTGAAACAGTTAAGTTTCCTTATTGATTCAGTCTGAAATGGTAGATCAGATATTGATGACTCCTGACATTCTGTTTGTTCAATGTGTCTCCATCCATGGCCCAATTGTTGCTCTGGTTGTAACCATTTCATTATACTTTTGAGATGGTTCCCTAGATGGTAGTATCTAAAGTTTGGGGCTGCTAGCCCTCCACAGTCTTTGTTTTTCTGTAGTGTTGCTAGTTTAATTCTCGGTTTCTTGTATTTCCAATAAAATGTATTGACTATTGAGTAGAGTATTAAACAAATGTACTGTTGGTTGCACTGGGGTCATTGAAAATATATTGTTTATTTTTGTAAGTATATTCATTTCCACTGCTGCTATCCTACCAATTTGTGAGGTGGGTAGGTTGATCCATCGAATGAGGTCTTCAATGGATTTAAGCAATGGAGTGAAGTTATGTTTGGTTTAGTAACTATTGTACATAATCTCTGGGTGCGTTGAAAAGGCATTTTACTGCATATATGTATGTATATGTATGTGACAAATAAACCTCTTGAATCTGGAATCTTGAAAAAGTTAAAGGTAAACAAATCTGAGTGATTGTTGGAGATACCAATACCAAGTTATCTAATATTGCCCATTGGGATGGTTACGGGAAGTTTCTGGGTTGCAGAATTGCAGTCCCCCCCCCCCCCCCCCCCCACAGAGTGGTAAGACCGTGGTTTTAGTAGGGTTGATATTGGGTTCCATACGTGAGGAATGTGTGAATTTGACAAAGCCTGTTTGGTCTGTGTGAATTATAAATGGAATTACTTTTTCAATTCTGTTGTTTAGTGTTTTACTAATAATCTTTAAATTGCAATTAATTGGACTTATGGGTCTATAACTGGAGGTTAGGGTAGGGTCCTTATTGGGTTTGAGCAAAACCGAAATGAGAGCGGTTTTCGTGTGCGGAGGCATGGTGGAGGTTGACGCAATGAAGTTCAATGAAGGAAGTCCCTTCACTGGAAAAGAAATGGTTAAATTCTTTATCTGTCAGAAGTGAGGTGTTAAGCCGCCACCTGCTGGGAGGGTTCCGGTTCCGGTTTCATTTATGAGGTTGAAACGAATTGGCCCGTGATCGGTGATTACAATAGGGTGGATTTCAGGATTAGTGATTTCGGACATTTCAGAGTTACTTGTCAAGAAAAAGTCAATTCTAGAGAAGCTGTGGTGGTGTGGTGAATAATATGTGTATTATTTGATGGCCAACGGTCGCCAAGAGCAAGATCACTCAAATTGTTTGATAGTGTCTGACGAACGCCAGGATTTGTGAATATTTCTGCCTTGAGAACGGTCTAAACTTGGATCCAGTAGTGTGTGGAAGTCTCCTCCCAATATAGTAATTGATTCAGAGAATTCTAAGAGTTTTGAAAATATATTGTGAAAGAAATTTGGGTCATCCTCATTGGGGCCATGCATATTAGCTATGGTTAATT
The DNA here is from genome assembly GCF_960531495.2 of Zeus faber. Lineage (NCBI taxonomy): Eukaryota > Metazoa > Chordata > Actinopteri > Zeiformes > Zeidae > Zeus > Zeus faber. The sequence goes on from NC_137207.1 coordinate 27,278,377, forward strand.
TGATGTTACCTAAAATTCCATCAATCATTATGTTTTATTTTGATATGGGATACTTTCATTGATCAATATAGGAACACTTCTTTTTTTTGAGTTGCATGATGCGGAAAACATCTGATTAACCCATTTAGCTTTGAGTTTGAGGTGCTCAGGTGCAGTGAGGTGGGTTTCTTGCAGGAGACAGAAGCTGGGCTTCATCTTGGTGAGGTGAGTTAGGATTCTGCTACGTTTAGCGGGTGAAGCCCAAGCCTCTCACGTTCCTACTAACAAACTTAATGGGGGTCATTGAAGGTGAAGTTTCCATTTGAACTGTAAAGACTTTATTTTCACACTTCATCATCTGGAACGACTGCACCAAACTGAACCAGTTGCTTGGACTGAACTATTTGTCAGAGTAGTTTCTGTCCCCTCGTGGCAACTAATACCACCGATCAGAAATACTGATGTGTATTCTACTGGGTTTGTGTTTGTGTTTACTGATCATGTTTAAATGTTTAAACTTGATCTTTAATTGATCTTGCATTGATCCTGTATTGATCTTGTATTGATCCTGTGTTGATGCATTGATCCTGTACAGATGTGTATTGATCCTGTATTGATCTTGTATTGATCCTGTATTGGTGTTGTATTGATTCTGTATTGATCCTGTACTCATCTTGTATTGATCTTGTATTGATCCTGTATTGGTGTTGTATTGATTCTGTATTGATCCTGTACTCATCTTGTATTGATCTTGTATTGATCCTGTATTGGTGTTGTATTGATTCTGTATTGATCCTGTACTCATCTTGTATTGATCCTGTATTGATCTTGCATTGATCCTGTATTGATCTTGTATTGATATCGTATTGATCCTGTATTGATTCTGTATTGATGTATTGATCCTGTACTGATGTTGTATTGATCCTGTATTGATCTTGTATTTATTCTGTATTGATCCTGTACTAATCTTGTATTGATCCTGTATTCATATTGTATTGATCTTGGATAGATCTTGCATTGATCTTGCATTGATCGGATTGGTTCACGTCCTGTCTCCATCAGCTCCACCAGGTGGCGCTTATTATTTAGTCAAATGTTTAAGTTTATTGTATATTGCCAAAGTGAGTTTCGTGTTTATCCTCATTGATTATTGCTATATTTGTGTTTATTGTCATGGTTTAAGGTTTCTTATTAGGTTGATCGTATATTCTCATTTTATATTGTTAATTGTTTATTTTTTGGTTATTTCATGTTTATTTGTATTGCATTTTTTTGGTTTATTACATGTTGCAGATTTTGTTTTTATCTTATAGTAAACTTTTCGGATTATTGTGTATTGACAATGTATTATTGGTTATTAGTTTGTATAGGAACAAAGCACCGGTGCATGTTTCAGGGGAAGCTAAATAAAAAGCACCAACCGGAAGTTGATCTACTGCATTTCCGGTTGGACACTCCTGACTTCCGCTCTGCTGGAAGCCCTCTAAGTTGTTTCTTTCTGTTCGAGTCGAAGCTTCTAGAGCACAAACCTCCTCAGGTAAGGACGAAGCGTCAGGTGTACGAATCATTTATATGACTTGTGTTTGTTATTGTTGTCGTAAACAGCGCTGATAAGCCTGCTCGCTGTTTAACTCTGTGGATCTGTGGATGAACTGTGTGATTGAAGGTGCAGTGAAACGTCTCTGTTGAGGGAGAGGCCAGGGTGGAGGGTGGAGGGTGGAGGGTGGAGGCTGGCTCCACCTCCCCTTCCTTCTGACAAGATATAAAAGTCACTACTGGAGAGAATTAGGGCCACGCAAAAGAAAAGGTAGCCCTGTGTTTGGAGAATAAACCCAGATCCGAGTTTAAAATCAAAATTTATTAAATTCTTAAAGTCTGAATTTCAATAAATAAATTATAATAAATATAATAAATGAATAAATTCAGCTCGTGGTTTCCACCACCAGCCCGTGCCACTGCCCCTCCTGGACGGACACGGCTCCGCCCGCTGACCGAGCCGGCCCTCAGCGGACACGCCCGGAGAGTTAGTCCTCACCGGGGAATACTAGCTTCATATCCAGGCCCTGAGCAGCGTGAGCACCCAGCTCTGCAACGACTGCACCGGCATCAGCTTCTCCTGCTCCACCCCAACAGGATGCTCTGAAACGGCTGAGTTTTTAAGTCACAATTCCGAGTTTTTTCCCGAAAAACAGGATTTTGTTTTTGCGTGGCCCTCTACTGGCTCTTCGGGAAGATGTTGGTCTTTTTTGACTCTGGTGAAACAAGGTTTAAAAACTCTTCATCCTCAACCTGGAAAAGATACGACATTGATGAGCTGAAAGCAACGTTCTGAGAGCATCAAGACGGTGTAGAATGTGGTGTATAACATGGTGTAGACCACGGTGTAGACTGTCACTCCAGTGCAGTAAAACACCTTTTAAAATCCTCATCTGTCAACTCCGCCCTGCCACTCTAAGGACTTTCTCTTCGGTACAACAGCCCCACAACACTTCACTTAGATCTGAAGCCGCGCCCCTTCCGAGCCCTGGTGCACACCTGGAAGGCCTTCCCCTCAGAGGTCCTGCAGGGACACCGGACCCGACCCGCATCACCCCGTGAGGGGACACTATTTGGGAAAATAATCAAATTGCAATGGGGTTTTTTTTGGGGGGGGTTTCTTTTCCTTTCTTCCTTTTTTACCAATATTGCGATTGCAATTTAGATTGTGATTAACTTTAAAGTCCCTTCTGAATCATTCACTAAACACAAGCAATAAATCATTCCATAGTATGAACAATACACCACGGAAATAACAACATAGAACCAGCTCTTTCCTGTCGGCCACGCCCACGTGTTATGATGAAATGAGATGAACTTATATGGATAGCATATCTTTATTTAACTATTGAATCCTAAAAAGAAAAACCTCCAATCACAGCAGAAAATTGACTGATTGATTGAACTTCAAGCCTTGTCGTTGTTCGAATCTAAAAATGAACATTCAAAAAATGCTCAGTGTTTCAGCAGAAATGCATTATTTTTCATAAAAATATTGACAGCCGCTTCATGTGTTCAGGGACGGCGTCATGCTTATTGAATTCAAAAAGATGTTAAAAACAGAAAACCAAACAGGTGCATTGTTGTGGATGAGGCTGCTCTGCCTCTCGCAGGCTTTGCCATTTGAAAGTTGCGTTGTGTTAAATTACAATGTGGGTTTTTTCATTGGATGAATCTCTCAGACATCACAGAAGCCAAGAGGACTCTGTTCCCCAGTGAACTGATGTCTGGTGCAGCATGGAAAACCTCAGTTTGAAAAACCTCAGTTTACTTCAGGAGCTGGGGCCCAGGTTCCTCTTTCAATGACCTCCTTGAAGATATGTCGATTCAACGTGGAGTCTTTAAAAAAATGTGTTGTTTACACCAGCAGAGCATTTGTTGTTTTTAAGTTTTGCTGCACACATTTTTATTGCTGCAGAAGTTGAGATCATGTTTACACAGTTGTTCTGATTTATAGTTTTAAAAGAAAATTAAAAAGTATGGGGCTTTTATACAATGGCTTTCAATATTTCTTATTATTTATTTCAGTTTCAATTTTTATAATGTAAAAGATACCTTTTATTATATGCCAACGTTAACCAGGCTGGTTACCATAGTAACCAAGCTGCCTCTCGGGAACAGTTTTACTTCTGAAGTTAACCAGGCTGGTGGAGATAAGCGAGGAAAGGTTTGTGCAGGCGGTGTCTGGTGTTGGTGTTGGTGTACTTACATGAGGTGTTTGGGCCCTCAGAGCCTCTGGAGCCGAGCTGACGTCTGGACATGGACTTCTCCAAGTTCCTGGACGCCGATTTCGACGTGAAGGCCTGGGTGAACGGGGCCTTCAGGCTGGCCCAGCAGGAGGCCCCAGGGAAGGAGGTCCCGGGTAAGGAGCCCCCGGGGAAGGAGGCCCTGGGGAAGGAGGCCCCTGGGAGGGACCGCCAGGCCGCCACCCTGGTCCTGAAGCTGCAGCTCTTCATCCAGGAGGTCAACAACGCCACGGAGGGTGGGTGAAGAAGAAATGAGAGGGCGGAGCTTCACAGCATTTCAGTTGGCTTTTGTGTTCCAGCTGTTGGTGTTTGATGACTCCGCCCTCCCCTGCAGAGAGCAGCGTGCAGGCCCTGCACAACATGCCTCGTGTCCTCAGAGAGGTGGAGGCTCTGAAGCAGGAGGCGTCGCTCCTCAAGGAGCAGATGGTTTTGGTGAAGGAGGACATCCGTCGCCTGGAGCAGGACACTGTGCAGTCCATGCAGGTTGTAGGCTTAATACTCCCTCAAAGTACCTGGGTGGGTTTAATACTCCCTCAAAGTACCTGGGTGGGTTTAATACCCCCTCAAAGTACCTGGGTGGATTTGATACCCCCTCAAAGAACCTGGGTGGGTTTAATACCCCTCATAGCACCCGTGTCTGAGCTCTGGTATTATCTTCAAACCGTTTGGTTTGGAATGTTCATCCCTCTGAAGCACATCCTACATTCATTATTGAACCGTGTTTTAAAAATCGTAATATATGTTTAATATAATGGTGTTTGAAAAAATCAGCACAGAGCCCTGAACGTTAAGATAGTACTGTGGTCAGGAGGCGGTAACGTCTTGTCTTAGCTCCTGCTTGATGCTTAACGTCTTGTCTTAGGTCCTGGTGGAGATCGACCAGGTGAAGAGCCGCATGCAGCTCGCTGCTGAAGCTCTTCAGGAGGCCGACAGGTGGAGCACGCTCAGTGCCGACATGGAGGAGACCTTCAAGACGCAGGTGAGCACAGGAAGTCGCACGCGCCACGCCGGCGTGCGTCACAACCTTGACATACTCTGTCATGTTAATCAATGTTTCAATCCAAACTGGCTCTGTCAGGCGCAGTCAAGATTCAAGATTCAAGATTTTTATTTGTTACATACATATACATACTTTCATACATATATGCGGTGAAATGTAATGCAACGCACCCGGTGATAGCACACTATGTCCTAGGAAAAAAAATAAAAATAAAAGTAGAAAATTCCTTTCTAATAGACCGACTAACTGACTCCTAAAACGTAATACAGTAAGTTGAATACTTATAGAATAAGATAAAAATATATAGAATAAAATACAATAAAAATAAATTGAAATAAAATGGAATAGATAGAAGGAATATGCCTATGTATATACAGATATGTGCATTCCAGTCTCCTCCAACTGTCTGCTGTGTCATGTCTCCGCTCTGTTTTTCCTGCCTACCAGCAACTGGAGCGTCGTTCCCCTTTCGAGGTCCATTCAAAAGAGGGATTTAGATAAATATACAATGACCAAGCCTGGTGTCCATCAAGCACACGTACAAGCTGATGTGACGCTGCTGATGTGACGCTGCTGATGTGACGCTGCTGATGTGGATTCCACAGTTTAATGTGCAAACAAATACATCAAATGAAAACATTTATGTACAGAAAATTGGATTGTTGAGCAGCAAAAGGAACAGCTTCCTGCTCAGTAGTTTCAGGAGGAAGTTGTTTTATGGTGTACTGCGCCTGTGCAACATGGAGGACAGTGGAAGGGGTGTGGTCTCCTTGCTGCTTTGAGTTAAACTAAGAAATCTCATTTATTTATAAGGTATCATTAAGATATGAATACGTTTTTATGAATGTACAATAATATACCCATTGCATGTTTTTCTTCATTTAATAATCAAACCATGAATAAGTGATAACAAAATGTGTTGTGGTCTATTTGTGTCAATAAAGACAAGCTGAGCTTGTCCTGTTTAATCTTTAATCTTAAAAAGTAATCAGAAAACACGCCTTCTCCTTCGGACGTAGGAGAAGTTCAAAAGTTCAAGGTTCAAAGTGTACTTTATTGTCAATCGTACCAGGCAACACGTAATTACACAGAGGATCAAAATTGCATTTCCCCATACTCCAAATGTGCAAGTAATATTTGTAACACACAACATATGACATGAAAGTGCAAAAAGACAACAACAATAGACACAACAACACAACAAGACTAAGGATAGTCTTAATATACTCAAGAAGGGAAATGAGGTATGTCATTAAGGTAATAAGGTGCAGTACAAAGCTAGCAGCAAGAGGATACATATGTATACCAAGGGGATACATATGTATTCTCAAAATGTAAATATTGTGCAGTCAGTTGGTCTTTGTGGGTGTTCATGTCGTGTTTGGTGAGTTTAGTAGTCTGATGGCCTTTGGAAAAAAGCTGTTCCTGAATCTGGTGGTATTGCACCGCATGCTGCGGTACCACTTGCCAGAAGGTAGGAGGGTGAACAGTTTGTGTGCTGGGTGGGTGTGGTCCTTGATGATATTAGTGGCTCTCTTGCGGCAGCGAGACGGGTACAGGTCCTGGATGGATGGTTGTGCTGTTTAGGTGATCTTCTCTGCTGTCCTCACCACTCTTTCTAGGGCTTTCTGGTCAGCAACAGAGCAGCTGCCATACCAGACTGAGAGGCTGCTGGTGAGAATGCTCTCAATAGCTCCCCTGTAGAAGGTGGTGAGGGCAGAAGGGGGGAGGTCAGCTCTCCTCATCCGGCGAAGGAAGTAGAGGCGTTGCTGTGCCTTCTTTACTAGGGAGGTGGTGTTGATTGACCATGTCAGGTCGTCTGTGATGTGCACCCCCAGGAACTTGGTGCTCTTCACAGACTCCACTGCACTGCCATTGATGGTGAGTGGGATGTGTGGTGTGTGTTTCTTTCTCAAGTCCACAGTTATTTCTTTTGTCTTGTTTGCATTGAGATGTAGATTATTGTTGTCACACCAGTTGAGGAGTTGATGTACCTCTTCTCTGTAGGCTGAGTCGTTGTCGTCACTGATGAGGCCCACAACTGTTGTGTCATCTGCAAACTTAATGAAGTAGTTTGAGTTGTATCTGGCACAACAGTCATGCGTCGCCAGTGTGAACAGCAGAGGGGACAACACACATCCTTGGGGGACTCCAGTGTTCACAGTGATGGTCTGTGAGGAGTTTTTGCCAACTCTTACTGTCTGTAGTCTATCATTAAGGAAGTCCAGTAGCCAGTTGCAGAGTGGGGTGCTGATGCCTATTTCGCTGAGTTTATTTACCAGGTGTTGGGGGATGACTGTGTTGAAGGTGGAACTGAAGTCAATGAACAGTATCAGCACGTAACTGTTTTTGTTTTCCAGATGAGCCAGGCGTAGGTGGAGTGCTGTTGCTATGGCATCATCAGTGGAGCTTTTGGGGCGGTATGCAAACTGGAATGGATCAAGTGTAGTGGGGAGACTGGATGTTATGTGGGCCTTGACCAATCTTTCAAGGCACTTCACCATGATGGGCGTGAGTGCTATGGGTCGGTAGTCGTTCAGTGTTGAGGCTGGGGATTTCTTGGGTAGTGGTATGATGGTGGTGGCTTTGAAGCATGCTGGTATGATGGCTTGGCTCAGAGAGGTGTTGGTCAGCACAGTCTCTGAGCACACGCCCCGGTATGTTGTCAGGACCTGCAGCTTTTCTGGGGTTCACCTTGAGTAGGGTCTTCTGCACATCAGCAGGGTCCAGGTGAAGTGTTACATTGTCCGGGCAGGTCCGGGCTTTTGTTGGTGTGGTGGTGTTGTTTTCCTCAAACCGGCTGAAGAATGTGTTAAGTGTGTTGAGGAAGTCTGTGTTGTCCTCGCACAATGGGGGTGTTGGTCTGTAACCGATGACTGACTGGATGCCTTGCCACAGGCGACTGGGGTCTTTTGTGTCTGTGAAGTGTGATTGGATTTTCTGTCCATAGGCACGCTTGGCTGTTCTCACGCCCCGGTTCAAGTTGGCCCTAGCATCTCTGAGGGCGTCCTTGTCCCCGGACTTGAAGGCAGCGTTCCGTGCTCTCTGGAGTGCACGACAAACCCTGGTTCGGTTTGTCATTGGCTCTTGAAGCGGCTCCGCCTTCCTCCTGTTAACAGCAGCAATGTATTTATAGATTATTACTCATTCCAGCAATGAAACATTGTTGTATTCAAGCCAGAAGCTGCTGTGTGAAATATCAACAAGTTTTCATCTATTCAGTCAAGCTTCATTTAATCAGTGTTTTTAGCCATCATGAGAAAAATAACAAAACATCTCCTGTCACATCGTACTTTCGGATGCCCGCACAACTTTTCATATGAAATGCAGTGATGAGTGGAATAAGAGTCACTGGTAATAAATCTGAGGGCGGAGTCATAACCGGAATCTAGAGGGAACTCCTCCAACTAGGTTAGTAAAGACACATGTCCATATCATAAAAAGTAAAAGGTGCAAAGATTCTCTTCCTGTAAAAATGTAAAAAAATTGAGAATATATCGTTTTAATGATAAAAAGTCATGAGAGCACGGATCCTTTCTGTGTTTGATGAAGGAAGTGAAGACAGTCGTGGGAGTAGGACACGCTGCTCTGACTGGGGGTTTACCTGAACCTCTTGTTGTCAATCCACTTGGTGTTCAATTCCCTAAATGAGCTTCTTGCTTTGTTCTCCCTATTTAGGTGGTTCCTCTGTGTATAATTGTGGGACGTGCTTCCATGTGTTTCAGGACTTTGCACTGATCTCCTCCAAGCTGTCCGCCATGCAGAGCAGCCTGGGCATACTGGTGGACACTCCAGACTACTCCGACAAGTGTGTCCACCTGGAGGCACTGAAGAACCGTCTGGAAGCCCTGGCCAGCCCCCAGATTGTAGCCACCTTCAGCTCCATGAGCACAGGTAAGTGAGCGGGTTCCCTTTATTGGTCTCTTCCCTTGTTTTTTTTTTAAACAGCTGTTGCTTTTTCATCCAAATCTGCACAGGTCTTTGGACCGCGGTGGAGAGGCAGACAACGGGCTACAGGAACCTTTTAGTTCCTGGAAAAAGCGTTGGCTGCTTACGCTCGTGTTTCCAGCCAAAGTACCTGGAACTTTTAGTCCCAGAAACTAAAAGGTTTCTTCAGCCTGTTGTCTGTGTTTCCACCGCAGTCCAAAGACTTGTGAAGATTATGCAAATGAGTCTGACTTCTGAAAAAGTGACCGCTGTGTTGAAACATCATTTTTGCGCGCGACTGTACAACAAACTGCTCCAGTCCAGTAGTTGGCGGTCATGCAGAAGACGATACAAGAATAATAAGATCACTTTGGTTGTCTTTCTTTATCCATTTTATTATTCTGTCCTTGTATTTACTGTCAAAAAAAACTTCACTCTCACAAACAAGATTTTCTGATCAAGTTACAAACATATTGAAAAACATCAGTTCGCACACAGGGAATCAAACCCGTGTCTACTGTTGTAGAAGGGTAAAATCGTAATCTCTGCACTATCCACACCACATATCAGTTGTGTGTTTATACATATACAGTAGGAGCCACATGGAGAAGACGGCTGGAGCATGACAGAGCACAGGCAGATCAGTGATTGGGGCGTGGCTGATCCATGCAAGAACCGTGGCAGGATTGCGCTCTTACCCTGGCTGTAATTGTATCCCCCTCGATGACGTCATTTCGCGCCGGCACCTGGTATATACAGTATATTTCTATAGATAGATAGATTTCAAAAACACAGGACAAGGTGTAAATATCCTTTGTGTGCACACTTGTGGGATGAGAGCTGGTAGTCTAGTAATCTAAAGGTTGCTGGTTTGATCCCAGGCTCCTCCTGCTAGCATGCTGTAGTGTCCTTGAGCAAGACACTTAACCCCTAATTGCTCCTGATGGCTGCGTCCATCAGTGTTTGAATAATTGTAAGTGGCTTTGGATAAAAGCGTCTGAGTGTAATGTAAAAAACTTAACAAGAGAGTATATTTGACGATGGAAGGTTGACACAGAGGGGTTTTCAAGTGGCACCCTCCTTCCTTAAGGTTTCGTTGATGAGCCCACAACGCCTCTGATTCAAGATTCAAGATTTTTATTTGTCACATACATATACATACTTCCATACATATATGCAGTGAAATGTAATGGAGGGCTGGAGGGCTCAACAGTGACTTCTGGCGCCCCAGAAGCACCCCCTTCTGTGTCAACCTGGCCTGCTACTTCGAGGCCTAGCAGGGGTCTTGCCTTCTTCATCGGAAGCCATTGGCTGCTTCTCTCTGCTGCCTCTGACACAGCTTTGATGGCTAGGTGCTGGCTCTGCCCTCTGATTCCCAGGTCTTTCAGCAATCTTGAGGTAGATTTTGCCACGAACCCTCTGCACCCCACTTCCACCGGGCGGCCTTCAGCAGCTAACTCAGAATAGCGTAGATGTTTTCGCTCATAAGCCTGGTCCATTTACATTACATTTAGTCATTTAGCCGACGCTTTTATCCAAAGCGACTTACAAGGGAGAATAACATTCAAACATTGCATTGCAACAGAAACATTAGTGTAACAATAAATATAATACTGCTAAGTAGTGCTAAGTACTTAAGTAAGTTAGGAGAGGAGGTGCTCTCTGAAGAGCTGGCTCTTCAAGTGCTTCTTAAAGACAGAGAGGGAGGCCCCTGCTCTGGTGGTTTTTGGTAGGAAATACAATTTGCCGGCCAACATCAACCAGCATCTTCCAGTCGCAGGCTAAGCCAAGCTGGCCTTGCTCCAGTGGTGTGGGGCTGCTCCTGGTTACCTTAGCCCCCCTCACGGACGAAGGTGGTTATTTGCAGGTGGTTGGATGCTGATGGTGGTATGGAGTTGGTGGCATCTTGTTTGTTTTCCAGGGTGGAGGCAAGGCTCTTTAGATTCAAGATTCAAGATTTTTATTCGTCACTTACATATACATACTTTCATACATATACTGTATGCAGTGAAATGTAATGCAATGCACCCGGTGATAACACACAATTTGTCCTAGGGAAAATTTATTTCTAATAGCCCAACTAACTGACTCCTAAAACGTAATTCAGTAAGTCGAATACTTATAGAATAAGATAAAACACATAAAAATAAAATGAAATAAAATGGAATAGATAGAGGGAATATGCTTATGTATATGGAATAGGCAATTATGTATATACAGATATGTGCATTAAAGTGGCATGTGAATAAAGTGAGGTAGTGTTTGGGATAGTACAGCACAGTATACAACAGTACAGCGCAGCAATACGGCATCACGAACAACCCAGAACAGTGACACACTATGTGGTACAGTATGCTACATATAGTACAGAAGGTAGTGGAGCCTATGTGTGTGGATCAGTGAGGACCCCTGGTGAGGTCAGCGTTGACAGTTCTAATGGCTTGCGGGAAAAAACTCTGTTTCAGTCTCTCTGTTCTCGCTGTGTGACTGCGGAGGCGCTTGCCTGACCGCAGCAGCTGAAACAGTCCGTTGTTGGGGTGATGAGGATCCTTCATGATCCTGCAGCTCTGCTACTACACCTCCTGGTGTATAACTCCTGCAAGGGGGGGAGGGTAGTTCCAGTGGACGTGGTTCCACGTTCAGCTGAACGCACCACCCTCTGCAGGGCCCGCCTGTCCTGAGCAGTACAGCTCCCAAACCAGGCAGTGATGTTGCCTGTCAGGATGCTCTCCACTGCTCCAGAGTAGAAGGACTTGAGGATCCTCACCGAGACCCGGAATTTCCTCAGCTGCCTGAGGTGGTAAAGACGCTGCCTCGCCTTTCTCACCAGAGTGTCTGTGTATACAGTCCATGTTAAGTCCTCTGTGATGTGAAGTCCCAGATATCTGAAGCTGCTCACCCTATCGACAGAAGTCCCATTAATCCACAAGGGCGCGTGCGTCCTCGATTGTGATCCTCGCCTTAAGTCCACAATCAGCTCCTTAGTTTTGCTGACGTTCAGGTGGAGGCTGTTGTCCTGGCACCAGAGTGACAGGTCAGCCACCTCCTCGCAGTAGGCCTTCTCGTCGCAGTCGGTGATCAGGCCCACGACCACGGTGTCCTCAGCAAATTTTATGATGGTGTTGGAGCTGGACCTGGCCACACAGTCATGTGTGTACAGGGAGTACAGTAGGGGGCTGAGGACGCAGCCCTGTGGGGATCCTGTATTCAGGGTGATGGAGCTTGACATGTGTTTCCCCACCCTGACCACCTGGGGGCGGGCTGTGAGGAAGTCCAGGATCCAGGCGCACAGCGGAGCATTCAGTCCGAGCTCCTTCAGCTTGACAGCCAGTCTGGTGGGGACTATGGTGTTGAAAGCTGAACTATAATCGATGAACAGCATTCTCACATAGGCCCCCTTCTGGCCATCCAGGTGCGTGAGCGTGGTGTGCAGTACCTGGGAGACCGCGTCATCCGTGGATCTGTTTTGCCAGTACGCGAACTGCAACGGGTCCAAGGTGCGGGGGAGGGAGGCGCAGATATAATCCTTAATCAGCCTCTCGAAACACTTCATGACCACTGAGGTGAGGGCCACCGGACGGTAGTCATTCAGGCAGGTTGGAGAGGCGATCTTTGGGACAGTAATGACGGTGGACCTTTTGAAGCAGGACGGGACCACTGATTCAGCCAGGGAGATGTTGAATATTGTGGTGAACACCGGAGCTAGCTGGTTAGCACAGGTCTTCAGTACTCGCCCAGATATGCCGTCTGGACCCGCAGCTTTCCTGGTGTTCACCCGCATCAAAGCCCTCCTGACCTCGTGCACGGACACTGAGAGTGCGCGCTCATCCTCAGCGGTGTAACTCCAATTAGCCAGCGAGCTTGCGGTGCTGTTGCCAGACTCGAACCGCGTATAAAAGGAGTTCAGTTGGTTGGCTAGGGAGACGTCCACACTCGTGGCTGGGGAGGAGCAGCTGTTGTAATTCGTAATAGTCCGCAGCCCCTGCCACAAGCGTCTTGTGTCCCCCCGCTCCATCTGCAGCTCCACGGTGTCTCTGTACGTCCGTTTAGCGTCCCTCACCGCCCTCCGCAGATTGTACGACGCCGCTTTGTAATTGTCCATATTTCCAGATACAAGACCGTCGTTGTAAGCGACCGTGCGAGCATTCAGAGCGCAGCAGATGGATTTATCAACCCATGGTTTCTGTTTTGGGAATATCAGAACTTTCACCGTGGGAACGATATTATCCGCGAGCGTAGTTACAAAACTTACTACAATCTCCGTAAACTCGCTGACGTCACTTGAACTTGATTGGAACATGTCCCAGTCTACGTCAGTCAGAGCGTCCTGAAGCGCAGCCTCCGATTGGTCCGTCCACCGCTTCACATCCCTCGTCACCACCAGATCCCGCGCGATCAGAGGCCTGTAAACAGGAAGCAGCGAGATCGTGGCGTGGTCAGATTTTCCGAAAGCAGGAAACGACACGGGCTTGTATCCGTTCTTGTAAGGAGTGTAACAATGGTCCAGAGTTCTATCTCCCCTGGTGGCACACGTGATGTGTTGCTGGAAATTAGGCAGAACTTTTTTAAGGTTGGCCCTGTTAAAGTCCCCAGTCACCACCACAGCCGCGTCGGGATGTCTGTTCTGAAATCCGCACATGGTACAGAACCGACAGAGCTGCGTCGGTGTCGGTGGGATATAAACGGCTGTAATAATGACCGTGCTAAATTCCCGGGGGAGATAAAATGGACGGCATAGGATGGTCAGCTGTTCCAGGTTCGGCGAGCAGGAGTGGGAGAGGAATTTTGTGTTGTTGGCGTTACACCAGCGGTTGTTTACCATTAGGCAGACGCCTCCACCTTTGGATTTCTCCGACTCTCCCGTTCTGTCGCCGCGGAACACGGCGAAGGACTCGGCTGGACGTATGGCTTCATCCGGCACCAGTGGGTTCAGCCATGTTTCCGTCAGACAGAGGACGCAACAGTTCCTC
>NC_137207.1:27292234-27414734 GCF_960531495.2 Zeus faber
TTGGTTGTGACGCCAGGTGTAACGTCCCTGGGGGAGGCTGACTTTACAGCCTGTGAGTATGTGCTTGAGGGAGGCTGGCCTGGAGCAGAGGGCACTTCCTGGTTCTTCACCCAACCATTGATGAAGATTAACTGGTGTTGGAAGGATGTCACACGTAGCTCTGATGATAAAGCCAAGCCGCCTCGCTTCCATGCTCCACAAGTCCTTGCAGCTGATCTCCCTCCTCTCCACACTGTCCCACCCTGTCCACTGTCCCTGTTTAGCAAAGGGAGACCGCTTTAGTCCACCTTGCAGCTTCCTCCTGGTGATGGACTTCCTCCACCACCATCTACCTCTTTTCTGGAGCTGTGGCTCTGTTCCAAGCTGGGCGGTTAGTTGTTAACCCAAGGCTTTTTCTTCCTTGCTGAACATGTCCCACGATGTCGGCATGTCTGAGAGCTGTTGCTGCCTCCTCCACTGCTCTGGCTGGTCTCCATTTGTGTCCTGCTGCCAATGTCGGTGTGTTGTTGCTCACCACTGTGTCTTGGGATTCATTCAGTGTCATCTGAAGTCTTACTTTAGCGCACTTGAACTCCTCCGTGAGGCTAGTGAGAGGCAGTTTGAGGGCACGATCTCCGTAGAGGCCTATGGTGGAAAGGCACCGTGGGACTCCGAGCCACTTCTTGATGTAGCCTGTGACTCTGCCTCTTTCCAGTTTCTGCACGGTTGCGTTTGGGTTGGGGCCTCATAAACTGTGAGGGTCCACAGCACCCGGGGTAGGAGGCCAAACTGCAAGCACCAGGTCTTTATTCTTCCAGGAAGCTGGGTGACTAGCTAAATAACTAGCTGGTTAATATATTTTATTAATGACTAACTAGCTGGTTAATATATTGTTTTTAGTGAGTTTTGCTAAGCATTAACTAATTTGCTTTACAGATCAGGCCAAGCTATTTGTCAGAGTCTTCATGGAGATGGACAGAATGCCACAGCTGCTGGCGTACTACTACAAGTGTCACAAGGTACTACTGCTACTACTACTACTACTACTACTACTACACTGTGTACTTGTACTTTCTATTGACCTCATGGTGTACCAACCAACACACACTGTGTGTGTGTGTGTGTGTGTGTGTGTGCGTGTGCGTGCGTGTAGGGCCAGCTGCTTCGCTTGTGGCAGGACGTTGCTCAGACTGAACAGAGCATCAAACAGCAGCTTTCTGACTTCTACGACACGCTGCTTTCTGCCTGGCACAGTCAGCTGCACTGGTGCTGCCAGGTACTACAAGTACTGCTACAAGTACTGCTACCACTGTAAACACAGACACTCAATATAGTGTCCCAGGTTCTGATTGCCTCCTATGTGGTGTTGTGATCAATATGGCGTCCCAGGTTCTCAGCAACCCCCCCCCCCCTCCCCCCAGGTTTTCAGGAAGCCGTATGAAGTGGTGACAGTCCTCCTCATCCAGACCCTGGTTGCCATGGTTCCCTCGGTCCCCGTGTGCCTGGGTTCCGCCATGGAGCGCTCTCCCCCCGAGCAGCGCCTGGAGACCCTGCTGGAGCTCCACCAGACCACCGCTGCCTTCGCTCAGAGCCTGGAGGCGGCCATGCTGCCTCACCTGAGTATGAGGAAAATCACTGTCGATAGAATGAAAACATCAGTGTGTTGTAGTAGAAGTATGCAGTATGTCCATGTTTTACTAGTAGAACATGGACAGAGTGATGCATGATGGGAATGTGTTCCAGGTGAGCTCAACCTGCTGAAGGTGTGTGAGCTGGTCGGCGCTCTGCTTGATCCTTATCAAGCCTTTCAGCTGCAGTACGGAGAGCTGGAGGAGCGCCACCTGCTGGTGCAGCTCAGCGCCGTTCCCATGGTAACCATAGACACCTGTTCCAGACTCTGCTGTACCCTGTAGTGGACCCCTGCCTCTCTTGACCCCCTTTTACATTTACATTACATTTAGTCATTTAGCAGACGCTTTTATCCAAAGCGACTTACAATTGTTCAAACACTGACGGACGCAGCCATCAGGAGCAATTAGGGGTTAAGTGTCTTGCTCAAGGACACTACAGCATGCTAGCAGGAGGAGCCTGGGATCGAACCAGCGACCTTTAGATCACTAGACCACCAGCACTACCGCCTGAGCCACCATCCCCTAAAGCGACTTACAATTGTTCAAACACAGACGGACGCAGCCATCAGGAACAATGAGGGGTTAAGTGTCTTGCTCAAGGACACTACAGCATGCTAGCAGGAGGAGCCTGGGATCCAACCAGCAACCTTTAGATCACTAGACCACCAGCTCTACCGCCTGAGCTACCATCCCCACTTTTCAAGCAGCTTGTCAAAAAGCTCTCAGCTACATTTCTCTGGTGACAAAAGATTGATTCGGAACATTTGTCAGGGTTAGAATATTTAACCAGACCTTTTTAGACCAGTTTTATACCAGAATTTGTATTATACTAGTATTATACTAGTTTGTAACAAGTTTTCCACAAGATTTAATATTGTACTCGTATTATACTAGTATTATCCTAGTTTGTAACCAGTTTTCTACCAGATTGAATATTGTACTAGTATTATACAAGTTTGTAACACGTTTTCTACCAGATTTTACATTATACTAGCATTACACTACTACTATACTAGTTTGTAACGCGTTTTCTACTAGTATTTGACTAGATTTGGTATTGTACTAGTTTTTAGGGCTGCCCTTGAGAGTCGACGAGTCGAATCATCAGTCACCTGTCAGTATAGTAGGATGAAGTAGGATGAAACAAATAGAAGTCTACAATATGCACAGAGATACATTTCAATGAGGAATTATAAATCAGGGGAATCATGTACCGTATTTTCCGGACTATAGAGCGCACCTGTATATAAGCCGCATCTGCTCTATTTAAAAAAACAAGAGATATACAAGCCGCACCGGGCTATAAGCCGCAGATATCTATGTTGAAAAATTAGATATTTACTGCATGTACAGAACGATTTTGAACTGTAAATGTACATGTATGTACCTGAACAGATTCTTTCCGAACAGTGCCTTTTAAAACGGCAGCAACTTTGCTGATTAAAACGGAACAGAACCAAGAGAAAAAAAACGGCATTTATTTACCTTCATTTCTCCTGTGTTTGAAACCACAAGTCACTTTAATCATCTTCGCTGAAACCCATGAAGTCGTCTTCTTCAGTGTCGGAGTTGAACAGCCTCAGAAGCGCTTTGTCACATCTGTCTCCATCAGTCTCGCTCTCCGTGTCACTGTCATCCTCCGGTGAAGTTGACTCTGAAGGTGCGCCGCTCTCTTCGCGTAGCAGTCCAGCCTTTCGGAACCCGTTGGTGATGGTGGATTTTTTTCACAGCACTCCACGCTGTTAGGGTCCACTGACAGACATCAGAAAAAGATGCTTTTCCCATGCGGCCAGTTTTTGTGAAAGACTTCTCACCACTTGTCATCCAAGCCTCCCACTCAACCCGGAGTGCAGCTTTAAATGCCCGATTCACACTGATGTCAAGCGGCTGCAAATACTTTGTTGTACCTCCCAGGAATCACAGCTGGAATGGAGTTTGTTTTCTTGATCACTGCTTTCACAGAATCTGTGATGTGGGCCCTCATGCTATCCAAAACAAGCAGTGCTTTTTTCAGGTGAAAAAATCCTCCTGGGCGCTTGCCGTAGGACTCCGTTAACCATTCCTTCATTAGGCCTTCCATCATCCACCCTTTGGTGTTAACTTTGACCACTATGCCTTTCGGGAGTTGTTCTTTCGGCATAGTTATGCGCTTAAAAATCACCAGTGGTGGAAGTTTTTGTCCGGATGCCGTACATGCCAGAACGCAGGTGAAGTGCGTCCTCTCGTGACCTGTTGTTTTCAACAACACGGAGGATGCGCCTGTCTTATTAACAGTCCTGGTCAGAGGCAGATCAAACGTCAAAGGTACTTCATCCATATTTATGATGTTGTCTGGTACAATGGAGTGTTCTTGTATCTTTGTTTCAACAAATTTGTGGAAGTTTTCAGGGGGGAGTTGCTGACAGAGAGTGGTCCGTGCCCTGATGGACAGGTTTTTACGTCTCATAAATCTGAAACACCATGACGGCCCAGCTTTGAAATCTTCAATATTCATTTCGCGGGCAATTGTTTTAGCTTTCAGTCGGATCTGTACAGTGTATACACCTCGGCCACCTGCTCTCTGTGTGTTCACCCAGTCCTCCAGGACATTTTCAAGTTCAGGCCACCTGCTTTTATGTCCTCTGAAAGCTTTTCTCGACTTTTGGCATTGCATGAGCTCTTCCCGCTGCCACCTCCAACGTCTCACCATAGATTCATTGATTCTAAGCTTGCGTGCAGCAGCGCGGTTTCCTTCCTGGATAGCAAGATCGATGGCCTTCAACTTAAAACTTGCATCATACGAACTTCTTCGTGTGGGTTCCATGATGAAGGGGCGAGGATTTGAAAATAATTACCAGTTGGTAATTTATCGTCCGCGTTCTATCTGCTAAAGAAAAAGTAGCGTATTCTTCTTTGCATTGATTTTTCGTCTATCTTATTTTTGATTCTAATTCCGGTTAGAGCGCTCCTAGCGGTGGAAGAAAAATTCACAGAATAGCCGCACCTTTGTATAAGCCGCATGGTTCAAAACCTAGGAAAAAAGTAGCGGCTTATAGTCCGGAAAATACGGTATATACTGTATGTTATCGGCACCCGATCGCTGTCCCCTTTTCCTCCAAATAAAACAACTAAAAACAGTGTTGCAAGTTAGAAATGGGTTGTATAGCCTAAATAAATAGGAAATCAATTGTCTTTATTTCTCCAATATCGTTAACAGTACTGGTAACGTTGAAGCTTATCGATGCTACGGTCTTTAATAATTTAGCTCCGGGACCCGTTTCCTACCGTTCCTCCGTGCCCCTGCCTCCCCACTATATAGTCGAAAATTCTTATTGAGTCGGATCCGATTCCACTGACAAACTACTACTAGTTTTATACCAGATTTAGTATTATAGTAGTTTTTCTTCTTCCCCTCCTCTCCTGCCTTTCTCCTCCTCCCTCCTCACCCCATACCCCGCTCTCTCCCTGCAGGAGCGGTGGGAGGTGATGGACTGTGTGCAGGAGTTGAGTCAGTCCGTTGGGAAACTGTTTGGATATGCCAACGCTGCCGTGGATCGCTGTGTGAGGCTGACGGACGCTCTGGGAGTCTGCGGCCTCCTGAGGGCGCTCAAAGCTCTGTTTACCAAGTAAACACTTAACCTTGACCAAGTCAACACTTAACCTTGACCAAGTCAACACTTAACCTTGACCAAGTCAACACTGAATGAGATTAAATCCAACTGGTTACAGCAAAATAATTAGAACAACGTGTATGATGGTTAAGTTTGTTTCTCAAAGTAAGAGACAGGAGTGCACGCAACATTTACACTATACATGTAATGAATATTATATCATGATGTAATTTAGTTCTAAGTTTCCAAACGAGCGAGGCAGTGAGGTGCTTTCATCTGGATTCAACCTCTTCCAGGTTCGTCTCAGACTTCTCCACAACCCTGCAGTCCATTAGGAAGAAGTGTCGCCTGGAGGACACACCCGCTTCCTGTGGGTTTCAGGAGGATTGGACCACTTTCCAGAACTCCGTCAGGTGGGTTTTAAAACAATCAGTAACCAATCAATAATTGTATTCCACTGACCTGCCAACATGTTCGTCTGGAATCCTCTTCATTCTTATTATTTTTCATCCTAGGACAGAAGGATGGTTTAGAAGGATGGAGTGAGGGTGTAGAAGGATGGAGTGATTGTTTGGAAGGATGGAGTGATGGTCTAGGAGGATGGAGGGACTGTGTAGGCCAGGGGTGCCCAATAGGTTGATCGTAGGTATCGAAGGTAGTGCGGGTAGATCGCGTTTCAATTTTTTTTGGGCACCCCTGATGTTGGAGGATGGAGTGATTCAAGAGGTTTATCTATCACATACATATACATACAAGCATACATACACTACTCACAAAAAGTTTGGGATATTTGGCTTTAGGGTGAAATTTATGGAAAATGTAAGACGTTCAAACTACAGTGATATGATATGATGAAAGTAGAGCATTTAAGTAGAAGATACAATGGTGATTTCCTCATCTCAAACCATTTGCTGAAACAAAAGCCAACAACAGTGGTGGGTTTACCACAACAACAAATGTCAACGTCTCAATAACTTGTCATTTGGCCTTGAGCATCAGTTACAGCTTGACAACCACGTCTCATGCTGTTCACAAGTCGACTTATTGTTTGCTGAGGCCTGGCCCCCCACTCTTCTTGAAGGGGCCCCTCAGGTCATTGAGGTTCTGGGGTACAGGGTTAGGAGCCTCTACACGGCCACTCAGCTGATCCCATAGGTTTTCTATGGGATTCAGGTCTGGAGAAAGTGCAGGCCACTCCATTTGAGGTGCCCCAGTCTCCAGCAGCCGTTCCCTAATGACGCCACCTCCATGAGCTGGAGCATTGTCGTCCATGAAGATGAAATGAGGCCTGTGTTGTTCATGCAGGGGCACAATGACTGGATGAATGATGTCATTCAGGTAGTATGGGCTTGTCACTGTACCATTCACAAAGTGTAGGGCAGTTCTGTATTGACTCGACACACCTGCCCACACTGTAACACCACCACCACCAAAGGCTCGTCTGGTGACAACAGTGGCTGATGCATAGCGCTCTCCTTGACGTCTCCAACATCGTTGGCGGCCATCATTTCTGCTCAACGTGAATCGACTTTCATCAGAGAACAGCACTGAGGCCCCTGGTCCCTCGTCCAGCGTCAATGCTCCCTGGCCCCTGCAAGACCATGATGCCTGTGCCTGGTGGTGTGGTCAGGTACCCTTGCAGGTTGTCTAGCATGTAGACCACGCCGATGTAAATGGTTTTGAATGGTCTGATGTGACACTTGGTGCCTCTCACCTCCCTTCAATGTGCCTGGAGTTGAGTGGCATCATCATGCGGTTGCGCAAGGCACTGTTCACAATGAAGCGCTCATCAGTGTGGGATGTGGCCAAAGGACGTCCACTTCTATGCCTTTCTGTGACTCTTCCAGTCTCTGTATCTCTGTTGCAAGCTGCTGATGACACTCTGTGACACTCTAAGCTCAGTGGCCACTTCCCTCTGACAACATCCTGTTTGAGGCCTCGCAAGGCGAGGTGCTGTTGATCAGTTGTTAGGTGTCTTGGTCTCATGAAGTCAACATGTGAACAGCATGATGAAGAGGACTGTTAAAATACCAACTCTAATTGAACCAGGAAATGTATTGGTGGATTCATGGATCAAACACCTGTTGTGAATTTTTCCGTTCAGCTCCTTGTTAGAGAACAGCAAGTTGTGCAAAAAGTACTGAAACATTGAACAGTTGGACATGTGCATTCAAAAGTTTAGAGAAGGTCAAATGACATTCACCTGTAAAGGTTATAGTGCATTTTAGCTTCATCCTGAAATTTCACCTGAAAGCCCAATATCCCTAACTTTTTGTGTGTATGTTTATGCAGTGAAATGTCATAGAAGCATGGAAAGATGGTGTAGAAGGATGGTGTGGAAAGATGGTGTGATGTGTGGAAAAATTAAGAGATGGTGTACAAGGATTGAGAAATGGTGTAGAAGGATGGAGTGTGGCTTTAATAGGATGGAGTGATGGTGTAGAAGGATGGAGTGATGGTGGAGAAGGATGGAGTGATGGCTTTAATAGGATGGAGTGATGGTGGAGAAGGATGGAGTGTGGCTTTAATAGGATGGAGTGATGGTGTAGAAGGATGGAGTGATGGTGGAGAAGGATGGAGTGATCAAAGGTGGAGAGTAACAGCCCCTTAGTTGGGTGACCGGGTGACTTCTGCTGGACTGTTCCTTGCCCCATCCATTCGGGCATTATCATGGCATGTGTGAAAAGGTGCAAGACGGAAATTTTCCTGACGGTAGCATGTGTGAATAGTGAAACTCATAAGCAGTTCCAGAAAGGTTATCCCTGTAATTTACCGGGAATGACGAAAACAACCATACGTTTTGAATTACGAAATCAAATTGTGAACCTAAAATCGAAAGTCAAATCGAATCGTGGGTTAGAGTTAAGTTGGGCTTAACCCTAACCCTAGTCACATACATGTTGCACTGGACAGAATGTCGTGAAATACTTTTTAGGCAAACTCCAAAGACTGCTGGGCAGAGTATTACAAATAGAAAAATCTATACACAGCATTTAAAATATATGTACCAACAATCAACAACAGAAACTATATATACAGTATATATTTATTGTCTTTGTGCAATGTTTGCTGTGCAATGTTTGAGAACAGAATAATAAATATCAAGTAATACTGTACAGATGTGCAATAAAATATAAGATGCGTACAAAGTATTACAACAATGAGGTGAACACAGTATTTATGAGGTGAGTCTTAGTTTGTAACAGAGTTCAGTGGCCTTATGGCCTGGGGGAAGAAGCTCTTTCTGAGTCTCTCTGTTCTGGTCTCGTGGCTACGGAAGCGTCTGCCTGACCGCAGCCACTGGAACAGACCATGGTTAGATGATGGAGATCCTTGATAATCCTCTTAGCCTGGTGTGTAAGTCCTGTGAGAGGGTGAGTGATGTCCCGATGGTACGTTCAGCGGAGCGTACCACTCTCTGCAGGGCTTTGTGGTCCGAAGAGGAGCAGTTTACCAGGCGGTGACGCACTCTGAGAGGATGCTCTCGATGGTGCCAGATTAGAAGGTTTTCTGGATGTAGTGTCCATGTCAGGTCCTCAATGATTTGTACACTGGCTGCTCGCCCTCTCAACTGGGGGCCTGTTGATGGTGGGGAGGGTGTAGATCCTCTGCTGCGTCCTTCTGAAGTCCATGACCGTCTTGTTGGTTTTTGCCGACGTTCAGGTAGAGGGTGTTTGCCTGGCACCACTGTCAGGTCTTCTACCTCTCCCAGGCCGGCCTTCTCTTTGTTATTGGAGATAAGACCCGCCACAACTGTATCGTCAGCAAACGTAACGATTGTGTTCTAGAGCTACTAGTGTCCACACAGTAATTTGTGTACAGAAAGTACAGCAGAGTACTCAGGACACAGCCTTGGGGGGCTCCTGTGTTGAGGATGAGGGGGGTTGAGGTGTGGCAGACCACACTCACCACCTGGGATCAGCAGGTCAGGAAGTCAAGGACCCAGTTGCACAGGGAGGTGAACAGTCCAAGGTCCCTGATCTTGGTGACCAGTCTGGGGAGTACTATGGTATTGAAAGCTGAACTGTATTCAATGAACCGCGTTGTCACATAGTGCTAAGCACCCTATAGGGAGAGGGTGTGTGCAGCACATGGGTGATCCGTCGTCCATCGGTCGGTTGGGGCGGTAGGCAAACTCTAATGGATCCAGGGTGCTTGGGAGAAAGGAACAGATGTAATCCATAATTAGTCTTTCAAAACACTTTATGACTACCGAGGTGAGACAACAGGACGGTAGTCGTTTGGATTGGCTGTTTTGGGCAGAGGAACAATATGATGGTGAACACTCGGGCTAATCATCTATTTATGCACTACTGCTAAAAGAGATTAATATCATAATGAATATGAATCATTTTGCAGTTGTTTATTGAGCATGGAGGAACAGAATAGATTGTAAACTTGCAATGTGGCCCCTGACATGGTCCGCAATAAGGATGGGCATGATAAGTCGACTAATCGATCAGTCGACTCAGGCGGGTACGTTGACTATTTTTCTGTCTACTATTGATAGCGTAGTATGGTGTTATTTTACCCAATCTTGTAAGACTTATTTTCATTTTGTCACTACAGAGTCCGGTGACATTAAATCATTATAAATAATGTTCTTTTTTGTAGTGGAATAAAATATTTCATACAATTTCATTGTTGGGAGCCGTGAGAGCCAGAATTTTCAGCGCTGCTGTCTGCAGGTGCATCTCTTCTCCTTCGCCCACTGTGTCCATGTCTGCTCCACCTTCTTCTCTCATCTCAACTTCTTTCCTAATTCTACTCAATCACAGCTTCATGTTCCCTTTAGAAATTCAAATCTAATCTTTGATGTCACGATCCAAATGATATCCATCAGGTTTACTCCTCTCAGGGAAAACGTTCCACAAGCTTCTCACAAGCTGCTGCTCTCTGTTCTGCCCTCTCAGCTGCACATATTGTAAAAGACATCAGATGTTATTGAATGGCAGTGCAGGTTTTCTTTAAATGACCTGAACACACACAATGCAGCTCCGTCTGCTGCAGCTTCCACTTTGACACACTTGGCCTATTTGGAAAAATAAAAGAATAATTTTAAATAGAACATGTTGTAGGTATATTTTTTATGTACTGTGTAACTGTTTTCACGTGCGGTTGTGGTTATTGTCTATGTTGGGGGAGAGGGTGCTGACGTCATGGCTAGTCGACTAATTGACTAATGGCTGAAGTTGTTGTTAGTCATCGACCACTAAAAAAGTGGTCTGCAAAGGTCTATAGATGGTGTAGAAGGATGGAGGGATGGTGTAGAAGGATGGAGTGACAGGTTTTTTTCCTTTTTCTGTAGAAACTGAAAAAACATTGAAATCAAAACGTGTTTTAAATTTTAAAGGATGCTTCATATTTTACTAGATGAGGTTTGGCACCTTCCACTGTACAGTACTTAAGTGTGTACTGAAGTACACAGATTGATGTGTTGTTACTGTTTAACAGGATCATTTCCACTTGTGGAGAGTTACTCAGACAGTGTGGAGCCTTCGAACAGCAACTTTCCAATAAGTAAGATCAAATACTTTTGTCTAAATTCTAATCTATTATGTTGTGAATGATATATTTTTTACATTATGAATCATTATGTATTCTCTTTAAACCTGATGTGTTATTCCCTGATTATTCACCTCCTCCCAAAGGATTCTGGGAACGGCAGGGAAGTACCTGTCTGACTCCTACAGCCCACGGAGCCTGGCGGGAATCCAAGAAGTCAGTTCCAATGACAGGAAGTTCTCCACCCGGAACCCCTGGCAGGAGTACAACTTCCTGCAGAGGGGCAACATGGCTGACTACAACAGCCTAATGGAATTGCTTTACTTACTGAAGGTAAAGAGATAGATCCATGGATACAAAGATTGATAGATGGATCTTGCCCAGAGATCAATTAAAACCATGAATCTAAAATCATTTGTCTGGAGAAACTTCCAATCCATGATCTTCTGTTTGGATGGACATATCCATAAAGGAATCGGTTGTCTTCAATTTTGAAGTGCTCCTGTAGCTTTTATTTTGAAAGCTCCCAGGACAAGGGAACAGGGAGCTGCTTTTACTTTGAAAGCTCCTCTTTCCAGGAAAAGGGAACAGGAAGCTCCGGGCTCCTGGCCGAGCCCCGGGCGGCGCTGTGCAGACTCAACCAGCTGGCCACGCAACTCGCCTTCGACTCAGTCTTCCTGCAAATCAAACACCAGCTCTGCCTGGTCTCCAAGATGGAGGTCAGAGGTCACTGTCTGTCTGTCTGTCTGTCGGTCGGTCACTGTCTGTCGGTCGCTCTGTCTGCCACTCTGTCCTACTGTCACTGTCTGTTTGTCTGTCTCACAGTCTGTTACTCAGTGTGTCTGTCTCTCTCTTATCTTATTCTACTGTTTGATCTCAGATGAATGCAGTCTTATCTTACTGTTATCTTACAGAGTGGAGAGGGAGGCAGATTTGCAGACGGCTACACGGAAGATCTGCCGAGCTTCAGTCTGTCGCCACAGGAGTACATCACTAATGTACGTAAGAAAAGACGTTTAATAACTAACCTAAATAAGATGAGACGTTTAATAACTAAAGTACGTAAGATAAGACGTTTAATAACTAACCTAAATAAGATAAGACGTTTAATAACTAAAGTACGTAAGATAAGACGTTTAATAACTAACCTAAATAAGATGAGACGGTTAATAACTAACGTACGTAAGATAAGACGTTTAATAACTAACGTACGTAAGATAAGACGTTTAATAACTAAAGTACGTAAGAAAATACGTTTAATAACTAACGTACGTAAGATAAGACGTTTAATAACTAAAGTACGTAAGAAAAGACGTTTAATAACTAACGTACGTAAGATAAGACGGTTAATGACTAACGTACGTAAGAAACGCGTTTAATAAGTAACGTACGTAAGATAAGACGTTTAATAACTAACGTACGTAAGATAAGACGGTTAATGACTAACGTACGTAAGATAAGAGGTTTAATAACTAACGTACGTAAGATAAGACGTTTAATAACTAAAGTACGTAAGATAAGACGTTTAATAACTAAAGTACGTAAGATAAGACGTTTAATAACTAACGTATGTAAGATAAGACGTTTAATAACTAAAGTATGTAAGATAAGACGTTTAATAACTAACGTATGTAAGATAAGACGTTTAATAACTAACCTAAGTAAGATGAGACGTTTAATAACTAACGTACGTAAGATAAGACGTTTAATAACTAACCTATGTAAGATAAGACGTTTAATAACTAACCTATGTAAGATAAGACGTTTAATAACTAACCTAAATAAGATGAGACGTTTAATAACTAACGTACGTAAGATGAGACGTTTAATAACTAACGTACGTAAGATAAGACGTTTAATAACTAACCTAAATAAGATGAGACGTTTAATAACTAACGTACGTAAGATAAGGCGTTTAATAACTAACCTAAATAAGATAAGACGTTTAATAACTAAAGTACGTAAGATAAGACGTTTAATAACTAACGTATGTAAGATAAGACGTTTAATAACTAAAGTACGTAAGATAAGACGTTTAATAACTAACGTATGTAAGATAAGACGTTTAATAACTAACCTAAGTAAGATGAGACGTTTAATAACTAACCTACGTAAGATGAGACGTTTAATAACTAACGTACGTAAGATAAGACGTTTAATAACTAACCTATGTAAGATAAGACGTTTAATAACTAACCTAAATAAGATGAGACGTTTAATAACTAACGTACGTAAGATGAGACGTTTAATAACTAACGTACGTAAGATAAGACGTTTAATAACTAAAGTACGTAAGATAAGACGTTTAATAACTAACGTACGTAAGATAAGGCGTTTAATAACTAACCTAAATAAGATAAGACGTTTAATAACTAAAGTACGTAAGATAAGACGTTTAATAACTAACGTATGTAAGATAAGACTTTTAATAACTAACCTAAATAAGATGAGACGTTTAATAACTAAAGTACGTAAGAAAAGACGTTTAATAACTAACCTAAATAAGATAAGACGTTTAATAACTAAAGTACGTAAGATAAGACGTTTAATAACTAACCTAAATAAGATGAGACGTTTAATAACTAAAGTACGTAAGATAAGACGTTTAATAACTAACCTAAATAAGATAAGACGTTTAATAACTAAAGTACGTAAGATAAGACGTTTAATAACTAAAGTACGTAAGATAAGACGTTTAATAACTAACGTACGTAAGATAAGACGTTTAATAACTAACGTACGTAAGATAAGACGTTTAATAACTAACGTATGTAAGATAAGACGTTTAATAACTAACGTATGTAAGATAAGACGTTTAATAACTAACCTATGTAAGATAAGACGTTTAATAACTAACCTATGTAAGATAAGACGTTTAATAACTAACCTAAATAAGATAAGACGTTTAATAACTAACCTACGTAAGATAAGACGTTTAATAACTAACCTAAATAAGATTAGACGTTTAATAACTAAAGTACGTAAGATAAGACGTTTAATAACTAACGTATGTAAGATAAGACGTTTAATAACTAACCTATGTAAGATAAGACATTTAATAACTAACCTAAATAAGATTAGACGTTTAATAACTAAAGTACGTAAGATAAGACGTTTAATAACTAACGTACGTAAGATAAGACGTTTAATAACTAACCTAAATAAGATGAGACGTTTAATAACTAACGTACGTAAGATAAGACGTTTAATAACTAACGTACGTAAGATAAGACGTTTAATAACTAACCTAAATAAGATGAGACGTTTAATAACTAACGTACGTAAGATAAGGCGTTTAATAACTAACCTAAATAAGATGAGACGTTTAATAACTAACGTACGTAAGATAAGGCGTTTAATAACTAACCTAAATAAGATAAGACGTTTAATAACTAAAGTACGTAAGATAAGACGTTTAATAACTAACGTACGTAAGATAAGACGTTTAATAACTAACCTAAATAAGATAAGACGTTTAATAACTAAAGTACGTAAGATAAGACGTTTAATAACTAACGTACGTAAGATAAGACGTTTAATAACTAACGTACGTAAGATAAGACGTTTAATAACTAAAGTACGTAAGATAAGACGTTTAATAACTAACCTAAATAAGATAAGACGTTTAATAACTAACCTAAATAAGATAAGACGTTTAATAACTAACGTACGTAAGATAAGACGTTTAATAACTAACCTAAATAAGATGAGACGTTTAATAACTAACGTACGTAAGATAAGACGTTTAATAACTAACGTACGTAAGATAAGACGTTTAATAACTAACGTACATAAGATAAGACTATTAATAACTAACGTATGTAAGATAAGACGTTTAATAACTAACCTAAATAAGATGAGACGTTTAATAACTAACGTACGTAAGATAAGACGTTTAATAACTAACGTACGTAAGATAAGACGTTTAATAACTAACGTACGTAAGATAAGACGTTTAATAACTAACGTACGTAAGATAAGACTATTAATAACTAACGTATGTAAGATAAGACGTTTAATAACTAACCTACGTAAGAAAAGATGTTTAATAACTAACCTACATAAGATAAGAGGTTTAATAACTAAAGTACGTAAGATAAGACGTTTAATAACTAACCTACGTAAGAAAAGATGTTTAATAACTAACCTACATAAGATAAGAGGTTTAATAACTAAAGTACGTAAGATAAGACATTTAATAATTAGCGTATGTAAGATAAGACGTTTAATAACTAACATACGTAAGATAAGACGTTTAACAACTAATAACTAACGTACGTAAGATAAGACGTTTAATAACTAAAGTACGTAAGATAAGACGTTTAATAACTAACGTACGTAAGATAAGACGTTTAATAACTAACGTACGTAAGATAAGATGTTTTTTGCAGGGAAAGGGAATGTTTAGGTTGGACGCTGTGATTCCTGAACCAGAATAATTCAATAACTAGTTGTACAACATTTCGACTTATATGTGAAATGATCACTGGTAACTGATACATCATTTAAAAACAGTTTCTAGAAATAAGAAAGTTCTTCTGTCCTCAGATTGGACAGTACATCATGTCCCTCCCTCTGCACCTGGAGCCCTTTGTGACCCAGGAGGATCCAGCCTTGGAGCTGGCTCTGCACGCAGGAAAGCTGCCATTCCCCCCAGAGCAAGGTGAGTGGTTCAGTCCAATCCCCCTCCCAGTCCTGGACCGTCAACAGAACTAAATCTAAAAACCAATTCAGTGTAGCTGAACCAGCTCAGAGCTCCTGAAACGCTGGAGTATCGTCCTCAGGAGACGACCTTCCTGAGCTGGACAACACAGCGGACTATTGGCTGGGCTCCATCGCCCGGGCAACCATGCAGACGTACTGCGACCTCATCCTGCAGATCCCGCAGCTCGATCCCCACTCTACCAAACAGCTGGCCACAGACATAGGTGAGTAGTACTCCTGATGTGTGTACTAGGGCTGTCACGATTATGATTCGAA
Organism: Zeus faber; assembly: GCF_960531495.2. NCBI lineage: Eukaryota > Metazoa > Chordata > Actinopteri > Zeiformes > Zeidae > Zeus > Zeus faber. The sequence goes on from NC_137207.1 coordinate 27,307,920, forward strand.
ATCAAAAATCAATCGATACGAGCTATCTACAGTATTTTGAACTTCGAAATCACAAGCAGGTTGGCAATTCTTCCCATATTTTTGTGGGTAATATTGTCCGACATGCATCTTGACACAGAATGAACAAAATAAATGCTTAGCCCAACCAACGAGCATCAGGTGTAGCTGCTTAAGCCATCCCATCCACCACAAAATGTACATGGAAAAACATCAACATAGAAACAAAGAACATGTACATGGAAAAACAAACAGAACCAAACAACATGTACATGGAAAAATAGAAACAAACATGTACATGGAAAAAACATTAACGTAGAAACAAAGAACATGTACATGTATAAACATAGAAACAAACAATAACATGTACATGGAAAAACAAACATAGAACCAAACAACATGTACATGGAAAAATAGAAACAAACATGTACATGGGAAAAACATAAACATGGAAACAAACAACATGTACATGGAAAAAAGTATACATAGAAACAAACATGTACATGGAAAAACATAGGAACAAACAACAACATAAACACGGAAAAGACAAACATAGAAACAAACATGTACATGGAAAACGAACATAGAAACAAACATGTACATGGAAAAACATAAACATAGAAACAAACATGTACACGGAAATACAAACATGCAAACAAAGAACATGTACAGTACATGGAAAAACATATACATAGAAACAAACAACAACATGTACATGGAAAAACATAGGAACAAACACATACACGGAAAAACATGAACATAGAAACAATCAACATGTACATGGAAAAACAAACGTAAAAACAAACATGTACACAGAAAAAACAAACATGTACATGTAAAAACAGACAGAACCAAAACATCAACATAGAACCAAACATGTATATGGAACAACAGACATAGAAACAAACATGTACATGTAAAAACATAGAACCAAACATGTACATAGGAAAACATAGAAATAGAAACAAACAACAACATGTACATGGAAAAACAAATACATAGAAACAAACATGTACATGGAAAAAGAAACATAGAACCAAATAACATTTACATGGAAAAACAAACAGAACCAAACATGTACATGGAAAAATAAACATAGAAACAAACATGTATATGAAAGAGACACATATAAACAAACATGCACATGAAAAAACAAAGAACCAAACATGTACATGGAAAAACATCAACATAGAACCAAACCTGTACATGGAAAAACAAACAGAAACAAACATGTACATGGAAAAACAAACAGAAACAAACATGTACATGGAAAAACAAACAGACAAACAACAACATGTACATGGAAAAACAAACATAGAAACAAACAACAACATGTACATGGAAAAAAATAAACATAGAAACAAACATGTACATGGAAAAACAAACATAGAAAGAAACATGTACATGGAAAAACAAACAGAAACAAACATGTACATGGAAAAACAAACAGAAACAAACATGTACATGGAAAAACAAACAGAAACAAACATGTACATGGAAAAACAAACAGACAAACAACAACATGTACATGGAAAAACAAACATAGAAACAAACAACAACATGTACATGGAAAAACAAACATAGAAACAAACAACATGTACATGGAAAAAAATAAACATAGAAACAAACATGTACATGGAAAAACAAACATAGAAACAAACATGTACATGGAAAAAAATAAACATAGAAACAAACATGTACATGGAAAAACATAAATATAGAGCTAAACAACAGCATGTGCATGGAAATAGAAACAAACAAAAACATGTAGATGGAAAAACAAACATAGAAGCAAACAACAACATGTACATGGAAATACATAAACATAGAAACAAACAACATGCACGTGGAAAAACAAACATAGAAACAACATGAAGATGGAAAAACAAACATAGAAACAACATGAAGATGGAAAAACAAACAAACAACATGCACGTGGAAAAACGTAAACATAGAAACAAACATGTACATGGAAAAACAAACATGGAAACAAACAACATGTACATGGAAAAACATAAACATAGAAACAAACAACAACATGTACCTGGAAAAACTTAAACATAGAAACAAACAACATCTACATGGACAAACATAGAACCAAACAACATTTACATGGAAAAACAAACAGAACCAAACAACATGTAGATGGAAAAACAAACATGGAAACAAACAACATGTAAATAGAAAAACATATACATAGAAACAAACATGTACATGGAAAAACAAACATAGAAACAAACAACAAGATCTACATGGACAAACATAGAACCAAACAACATTTACATGGAAAAACAAACAGAACCAAACAACATGTAGATGGAAAAACAAACATGGAAACAAACAACAACATGTAAATAGAAAAACATATACATAGAAACAAACATGTACATGGAAAAATGTAAACATAGAAACAAACATGTACATGGAAAAACAAACAGAGCTAAACAACAGCATGCGCACAGAAATAGAAACAAACAACATGTACATGGAAAACAAACATAGAAGCAAACAACAACATGTACATGGAAAAACATATACATAGAAACAAACAACAAGATCTTCATGGACAAACATAGAACCAAACAACATTTACATGGAAAAACAAACAGAACCAAACAACATGTAGATGGAAAAACAAACATGGAAACAAACAACAACGTGTACATGAAAAAGACACATACAAACAAACATGTACATGGAAAAATGTAAACATAGAAACAAACATGTACATGGAAAAACAAACGGAGCTAAACAACAGCATGCGCACAGAAATAGAAACAAACAACATGTACATGGAAAACAAACATAGAAGCAAACAACAACATGTACATGGAAAAACATATACATAGAAACAAACAACAAGATCTTCATGGACAAACATAGAACCAAACAACATTTACATGGAAAAACAAACAGAACCAAACATCATGTACATGGAAAAACATAAAAACAAACATGTACGTGGAAAAACAAACATAGAACCAAACAACAACATGTACGTGGAAAGACAAACATAGAAACAAAGAACATGTACATGGAAAAACAAACATAGAAACAACAACAACATGTACATGGAAAAACATAAACAGAGCTAAACAACAGCATGCGCATGGAAAGAGAAACAAACATGTACATGGAAAAACGTAAACATAGAAACAAACAACAACATGTACATGGAAAAACATAAACATAGAAACAAACATGTACACGGAAATACAAACATGCAAACAAAGAACATGTACAGTACATGGAAAAACATATACATAGAAACAAACAACAACATGTACATGGAAAAACATAGGAACAAACACATACACGGAAAAACATGAACATAGAAACAATCAACATGTACATGGAAAAACAAACGTAAAAACAAACATGTACACAGAAAAAACAAACATGTACATGGAACAACAGACATAGAAACAAACATGTACATGTAAAAACATAGAACCAAACATGTACATAGGAAAACATAGAAATAGAAACAAACAACAACATGTACATGGAAAAACATATACATAGAAACAAACATGTACATGGAAAAACAAACATAGAACCAAATAACATTTACATGGAAAAACAAACAGAACCAAACATGTACATGGAAAAATAAACATAGAAACAAACATGTACATGAAAAAGACACATATAAACAAACATGCACATGAAAAAACAAAGAACCAAACATGTACATGGAAAAACATCAACATAGAACCAAACATGTACATGGAAAAACAAACAGAAACAAACATGTACATGGAAAAAAAAAACAGAAACAAACATGTACATGGAAAAACAAACAGAAACAAACAAACATGTACGTGGAAAAACAAACATAGAACCAAACAACAACATGTACGTGGAAAGACAAACATAGAAACAAAGAACATGTACATGGAAAAACAAACATAGAAACAACAACAACATGTACATGGAAAAACATAAACAGAGCTAAACAACAGCATGCGCATGGAAAGAGAAACAAACATGTACATGGAAAAACGTAAACATAGAAACAAACAACAACATGTACATGGAAAAACATAAACATAGAAACAAACATGTACACGGAAATACAAACATGCAAACAAAGAACATGTACAGTACATGGAAAAACATATACATAGAAACAAACAACAACATGTACATGGAAAAACATAGGAACAAACACATACACGGAAAAACATGAACATAGAAACAATCAACATGTACATGGAAAAACAAACGTAAAAACAAACATGTACACAGAAAAAACTAACATGTACATGGAACAACAGACATAGAAACAAACATGTACATGTAAAAACATAGAACCAAACATGTACATAGGAAAACATAGAAATAGAAACAAACAACAACATGTACATGGAAAAACATATACATAGAAACAAACATGTACATGGAAAAACAAACATAGAACCAAATAACATTTACATGGAAAAACAAACAGAACCAAACATGTACATGGAAAAATAAACATAGAAACAAACATGTACATGAAAAAGACACATATAAACAAACATGCACATGAAAAAACAAAGAACCAAACATGTACATGGAAAAACATCAACATAGAACCAAACATGTACATGGAAAAACAAACAGAAACAAACATGTACATGGAAAAAAAAAACAGAAACAAACATGTACATGGAAAAACAAACAGAAACAAACAACATGTACATGGAAAAACAAACATCGAAACAAACAACAACATGTACATGGAAAAACAAACATCGAAACAAACATGTACATGGAAAAATATAAACATAGAAACAAACATGTACATGGAAAAACAGAAACAGAAACAAACATGTACATGGAAAAACAAACATAGAAACAAACATGTACATGGAAAAACATAAATATAGAGCTAAACAACAGCATGTGCATGGAAATAGAAACAAACAAAAACATGTAGATGGAAAAACAAACATAGAAACAAACATGTACACAAAAAACAAACATAGAAACATACATGTACATGGAAATACATAAACATAGAAACAAACAACATGCACATGAAAAAACAAACATAGAAACAACATGAAGATGGAAAAACAAACAAACAACATGCACGTGGAAAAACGTAAACATAGAAACAAACATGTACATGGAAAAACAAACATGGAAACAAACAACATGTACATGGAAAAACATAAACATAGAAACAAACAACATGCACATGAAAAAACAAACATAGAAACAACATGAAGATGGAAAAACAAACAAACAACATGCACGTGGAAAAACGTAAACATAGAAACAAACATGTACATGGAAAAACAAACATGGAAACAAACAACATGTACATGGAAAAACATAAACATAGAAACAAACAACATGCACATGAAAAAACAAACATAGAAACAACATGAAGATGGAAAAACAAACAAACAACATGCACGTGGAAAAACGTAAACATAGAAACAAACATGTACATGGAAAAACAAACATGGAAACAAACATGTACATGGAAAAACATAAACATAGAAACAAACATGCACATGAAAAAACAAACATAGAAACATGTACATGGAAAAACAAACAGAAACAAACATGTACATGGAAAAACATCAACATAGAAACAAACATGTACATGGAAAAACATCAACATAGAAACAAACATGTACATGGAAAAACATCAACATAGAAACAAACATGTACATGGAAAAACATCAACATAGAAACAAACATGTACATGGAAAAACATAAACATTGAAACAAACAACATGTACATGGAAAAACGTAAACATAGAAACAAACAGCATGCGCATGGAAATGGAAACGAACATGTAGATGGAAAAACAAACATAGAAACAAACATGTAGATGGAAAAACAAACATAGAAACAAACATGTAGATGGAAAAACAAACATAGAAACAAACATGTAGATGGAAAAACAAACATAGAAACAAACATGTAGATGGAAAAACAAACATAGAAACAAACATGTAGATGGAAAAACAAACATAGAAACAAACAACCTGTACATGGAAAAACAAACATAGAAACAAACATGCACATGAAAAAACAAACATAGAAACATGTACATGGAAAAACAAAGAACCAAACAATCATGTACGTGGAAAAACATCAACATAGAAACAATCATGTACGTGGAAAAACATCAACATAGAAACAAACAACATGTACATGGAAAAATGTAAACATAGAAACAAACAACAGCATGCGCATTGAAATAGAAACAAACATATAGATGGAAAAACAAACAGAAACAAACATGTACACGAAAAAAACAAACATAGAAACAAACATGTACATGGAAAAACATAAACATAGAAACAAACATGTACCTGGAAAAACGTAAACATAGAAACAAACGACATGTACATGGAAAAACATCAACATAGAAACAAACATGTACATGGAAAAACATAGAAACAAACAACATGTACATGGAAAAACATCAACATAGAAACAAACATGTACATGGAAAAACATCAACATAGAAACAAACAACAACATGTACATGGAAAAACGTAAACATAGAAACAAACAACAGCATGCGCATGGAAATGGAAACGAACATGTAGATGGAAAAACAAACATAGAAACAAACAACAGGTACATGGATAAACATATCCATAGAAACAAACATGTACATGAAAAAACAAACATAAAACCAAACAACATTTACATGGAAATAGAAACGAACATGTAGATGGAAAAACAAACATAGAAACAAACAACGTGTACATGAAAAAGACACATACAAACAAACGTGTACATGGAAAACATAAACATATAAACAAACATGCACATGAAAAAACAAACATAGAAACATGTAGATGGAAAAACAAAGAACCAAACAACATGTACATGGAAAAACATCAACAAAGAAACAAACATGTACGTGGAAAAACAAACATACAACCAAACAACATGTACATGGAAAAACATAAACATAGAAACAAACAACAACATGTACATGGAAAAACATAAACATAGAAACAAACATGTACATGGAAAAACAAACATAGAACCAAACAACATTTACATGGAAAAACAAACAGAACCAAACAACATGTACATGGAAAAACATAAAAACAAACATGTCCATGGAAAAACATAAACATAGAACCAAACATGTACGTGGAAAAACAAACATAGAACCAAACAACAACATGTACGTGGAAAGACAAACATAGAAACATGTACATGGAAAAACAAACAGAAACAAACATGTACATGGAAAAATGTAAACATAGAAACAAACATGTACATGGAAAAATGTAAACATAGAAACAAACATGTACATGGAAAAACATAAACAGAGCTAAACAACAGCATGCGCACAGAAATAGAAACAAACATGTAGATGGAAAAACAAACTTAGAAACAAACAACATCTACATGGAAAAACAAACAGAACCAAACATGTAGATGGAAAAACAAATTTAGAAACAAACAACATCTACATGGAAAAACAAACAGAACCAAACATGTAGATGGAAAAACAAACTTAGAAACAAACAACATCTACATGGAAAAACAAACAGAACCAAACATGTAGATGGAAAAACAAACTTAGAAACAAACAACATCTACATGGAAAAACAAACAGAACCAAACGTGTAGATGGAAAAACAAATTTAGAAACAAACAACATCTACATGGAAAAACAAACAGAACCAAACATGTAGATGGAAAAACAAACTTAGAAACAAACAACATCTACATGGAAAAACAAACAGAACCAAACGTGTACATGGAAAAACAAACTTAGAAACAAACAACATCTACATGGAAAAACAAACAGAACCAAACATGTAGATGGAAAAACAAACTTAGAAACAAACAACATCTACATGGAAAAACAAACAGAACCAAACGTGTAGATGGAAAAACAAATTTAGAAACAAACAACATCTACATGGAAAAACAAACAGAACCAAACATGTAGATGGAAAAACAAACTTAGAAACAAACAACATCTACATGGAAAAACAAACAGAACCAAACGTGTACATGGAAAAAACTTTTAAAACTTTAAACTTTTAGAGACTGCTGTCGTTGAAGTAATTGAAGGAAGCCGTGGCCGCCAATATTATACCTTTGGGTTGAGGTTGGGAAGGATATGAGCAAATTGTTTTCAAAAATGTGTTCCAGGTGAGTCATTCCTTGTCTTTTCCAAGACCTGGTCTGTTTTTAACCAGAATATCTGGGTTCTTCCAGATTGGCATGAATTTGTTTGCAGATAGAGTGTGAGTGTGTTTGAGTTTGAGGAATCTCCACCAGGCTGACAAAGTTGTTGTGATGAATGGGTTTTTGAAACAGTTAAGTTTCCTTATTGATTCAGTCTGAAATGGTAGATCAGATATTGATGACTCCTGACATTCTGTTTGTTCAATGTGTCTCCATCCATGGCCCAATTGTTGCTCTGGTTGTAACCATTTCATTATACTTTTGAGATGGTTCCCTAGATAGTAGTATCTAAAGTTTGGGGCTGCTAGCCCTCCACAGTCTTTGTTTTTCTGTAGTGTTGCTAGTTTAATTCTCGGTTTCTTGTATTTCCAATATAATTTATTGGTGTGTACAATCTTTGCAGTAGTACTCCTGATGTGTGTACTGTCTACAGCTGGTCAGTTCCATTTATCAACCCACTGTATCTCGAGGGCCACAATATAAAGAAAGAAGCCCAAAATCTAAGCTTAAAGAGGTAAAATGCACTTAAGAACTAACTTGTCAGTTGTATAATTGTAGTACATGGTAGAAACATGTTAGAAAATGTTTATGGTTATAATAACCCCTTCACTGTTGATGTTTGTATTATTTTGTGATATTCTCAGGTTCTAATTTTAGTGTCAACATGCAGACCAGGATGTAGGTTATTAGCGGATTTAAAGGCTCTCTTCTCCTTCTCTTCTTCTCCTCAGACTACCTGAGTAATGTGATGGATGCTCTGGGGCTGCAGCCATCCCGCTCCCTCCAGCAGATCCTTGTTCTCCTGAAGACCAAACCAGCCGAGTATCGAGTGATGGCCAAGCCGCTGCCTCGCAGGCTGGCCTGCACTGTGGCAGCCATCCGGGGGCTGGACTACTGAGCCCCCAGGGGGTCAAGGGGCAGATTTGGGGCCCTCAGGGCTTAAGGACAATCCCAATACTTGTTTGTATTGACTTGCCTGTAATATATTTATCTGTCATATGAAATGTTTGAATTAAATGACCTTAGGCTACTAAAGGTTTCTGAGATGTTTGATTGGATGTGGCAGTTAGATATTCTACTCTGTGGTACTAATCTGCAGTACTCTGTACTACTCTGCGGTACTAGGTTTAAAGATGTTTCTTTACTGAGGACGGACAACAATCAAACCACATTAAAATAAACCATACTGTCATGTATCTCACTGAGCAGGAGTTGAACAAACATTTCTTCACTGTTCTTTAAAATTAAATGAGAGTGTTTGTGTGATGTGGGGATGGGTTGGTTTGAGCAGCCACACCTGACCTGGATCTAGGTGACTGGGTCAGGGTGGCTGCATACCTGTTGCTCGTTGGTTGGGCTAACGAGCAGCAGGTTAAAACGCCCATCCCCACACTCACTCAGGAGAGGAGCCCTGTCATGACATGTTCCACCTGCTCCTGGCTTGTTCCAGCTAGCCTCCTCTCTACAATAAACTGCTCCTGGCTTGTTCCAGCTAGCCTCCTCTCTACAATAAACTGCTCCTGGCTTGTTCCAGCTAGCCTCCTCTCTACATTAAACTGCTCCTGGCTTGTTCCAGCTAGCCTCCTCTCTACATTAAACTGCTCCTGGCTTGTTCCAGCTAGCCTCCTCTCTACATTAAACTGCTCCTGGCTTGTTCCAGCTAGCCTCCTCTCTACAATAAACTGCTCCTGGCTTGTTCCAGCTAGCCTCCTCTCTACAATAAACTGCTCCTGGCTTGTTCCAGCTAGCCTCCTCTCTACATTAAACTGCTCCTGGCTTGTTCCAGCTAGCCTCCTCTCTACATTAAACTGCTCCTGGCTTGTTCCAGCTAGCCTCCTCTCTACATTAAACTGCTCCTGGCTTGTTCCAGCTAGCCTCCTCTCTACATTAAACTGCTCCTGGCTTGTTCCAGCTAGCCTCCTCTCTACATTAAACTGCTCCTGGCTTGTTCCAGCTAGCCTCCTCTCTACATTAAACTGCTCCTGGCTTGTTCCAGCTAGCCTCCTCTCTACATTAAACTGCTCCTGGCTTGTTCCAGCTAGCCTCCTCTCTACATTAAACTGCTCCTGGCTTGTTCCAGCTAGCCTCCTCTCTACATTAAACTGCTCCTGGCTTGTTCCAGCTAGCCTCCTCTCTACAATAAACTGCTCCTGGCTTGTTCCAGCTAGCCTCCTCTCTACAATAAACTGCTCCTGGCTTGTTCCAGCTAGCCTCCTCTCTACATTAAACTGCTCCTGGCTTGTTCCAGCTAGCCTCCTCTCTACATTAAACTGCTCCTGGCTTGTTCCAGCTAGCCTCCTCTCTACATTAAACTGCTCCTGGCTTGTTCCAGCTAGCCTCCTCTCTACATTAAACTGCTCCTGGCTTGTTCCAGCTAGCCTCCTCTCTACATTAAACTGCTCCTGGCTTGTTCCAGCTAGCCTCCTCTCTACATTAAACTGCTCCTGGCTTGTTCCAGCTAGCCTCCTCTCGACAATAAACTGCTCCTGGCTTGTTCCAGCTAGCCTCCTCTCGACAATAAACTGCTCCTGGCTTGTTCCAGCTAGCCTCCTCTCTACATTAAACTGCTCCTGGCTTGTTCCAGCTAGCCTCCTCTCTACATTAAACTGCTCCTGGCTTGTTCCAGCTAGCCTCCTCTCTACATTAAACTGCTCCTGGCTTGTTCCACCTAGCCTCCTCTCTACATTAAACTGCTCCTGGCTTGTTCCAGCTAGCCTCCTCTCTACATTAAACTGCTCCTGGCTTGTTCCAGCTAGCCTCCTCTCTACATTAAACTGCTCCTGGCTTGTTCCAGCTAGCCTCCTCTCTACATTAAACTGCTCCTGGCTTGTTCCAGCTAGCCTCCTCTCTACATTAAACTGCTCCTGGCTTGTTCCAGCTAGCCTCCTCTCTACATTAAACTGCTCCTGGCTTGTTCCAGCTAGCCTCCTCTCTACATTAAACTGCTCCTGGCTTGTTCCAGCTAGCCTCCTCTCGACAATAAACTGCTCCTGGCTTGTTCCAGCTAGCCTCCTCTCGACAATAAACTGCTCCTGGCTTGTTCCAGCTAGCCTCCTCTCTACATTAAACTGCTCCTGGCTTGTTCCAGCTAGCCTCCTCTCTACATTAAACTGCTCCTGGCTTGTTCCAGCTAGCCTCCTCTCTACATTAAACTGCTCCTGGCTTGTTCCAGCTAGCCTCCTCTCGACAATAAACTGCTCCTGGCTTGTTCCAGCTAGCCTCCTCTCGACAATAAACTGCTCCTGGCTTGTTCCAGCTAGCCTCCTCTCTACATTAAACTGCTCCTGGCTTGTTCCAGCTAGCCTCCTCTCTACATTAAACTGCTCCTGGCTTGTTCCAGCTAGCCTCACCTCTACATTAAACTGCTCCTGGCTTGTTCCAGCTAGCCTCCTCTCTACAATAAACTGCTCCTGGCTTGTTCCAGCTAGCCTCCTCTCTATAATAAACTGCTCCTGGCTTGTTCCAGCTAGCCTCCTCTCTACAATAAACTGCTCCTGGCTTGTTCCAGCTAGCCTCCTCTCTATAATAAACTGCTCCTGGCTTGTTCCAGCTAGCCTCCTCTCTACAATAAACTGCTCCTGGCTTGTTCCAGCTAGCCTCCTCTCTACAATAAACTGGTGTCTACAACCCATCGTCGTCTGTGTCTCTGTGCTGAGGGCCCTGGAAACGCCACCCATGTGGCGTGTGGAAGGTGGAACTGCCACAGTATGTTTACTGAGTCCCACGGAATGAAGAGAAGAAGGAGATGGACTGGCTATCCCTCACAAGCAACTGACATATTCTGCAGAGGGGATGTAGGTGGATGGATGGAGAGATGACTGATGTACATTTACATTTACATTTAGTCATTTATCAGACGCTTTTATCCAAAGCGACTTACAAGGGAGAATAACATTCAAGCTACATTGCAACAGAGACATTAGTGTAAAAATAAATACTGCTAGGTAGTGCTAAGTAATTGTATGTTAGGAGAGGAGGTACTCACTGAAGAGCTGGGTCTTCAAGTGCTTCTTAAAGACAGAAAGGGAGGCCCCTGCTCTGGTGTTTTTTTTGGCAGCTGGTTCCACCAACGTGGAACTACAAATGAGAACAGCCTGGATTGCCGTGGCTGTATGGCCAGCAGAGCCAGGCCACGCCCATTTGATGAGCACAGCATCCGGGGGGCAACATGTGCTTTTACAAGAGCATTTAAGTAGGCGGGAGCATTCCCAGCAATCACTCTGTAGGCCAGCATCAGAGACTTGAACTTGATGCGGGCGGCTACAGGTAACCAAGCGGCTACAGGTAACCAAGCGGCTACAGGTAACCAAGCGGCTACAGGTAACCAGTGGAGCTCGATGAGCAGCGGAGTGACATGTGCCCTCTTTGCCTGGTTGAACACCAATCGCATTCTGGATCATCTGCAGTGGCTTCACCGCACAGGCCTCAAGCCTGTTAAGAGGGCGTTGCAGTAGTCGAAGCGGGACATCACCAAGGTTTGTAGCAGCAGTTGAGTGGCATATTGGGTCAGGTACGGCCTGACTTTTCGGATGTTGAATAGTGCGAAGCGGCAGGACCGGGAGACGGCGGCAACATGGTCCGAGAATGTAGTTGGTCATCTATAATGACACCAAGATTCCTTGCAGCCTTGGTAGGAACAAGAGATAAGGAGTCAATTTTAATATCAATGTTGTGATAACATGATGGATATGTGATGTACATGAAGGATGGCAAGATGACTGATGTAGATGGATGGATGAGAGATGACTGATGTAGATGGATGAGAGATGACTGATGTAGATGATGGATGAAGAAATATGCTGATGTAGATTGCTGGATGGAGAGATGACTGATGTAGATGATGGATGGAGAGATGACTGATGTAGATGATAGATGGAGAGATGACCGATGTAGATGATGGATGGATGGAGAGATGAGTGATGTAGATGAATGGATGGAGAAATGGCTGATATAGATGGATGAGAGATTGCTGATGTACTGTAGATGGATGGATGGAGAGATGACTGATGTAGATGGATGGATGGAGAGATAATGGATGGAGAAATGGCTGATGTCAAGGAATGGAGAGATGCCTGATGTAGATGGCGGGGTGGAGAGATGATTGATGTAAATGGATGGGTGGAGAAATGACTTGTATGTAATTATTATGTGTTATATATATTTTATATAATGTACTACGATTCAATATGTCATATAGTGTTATATATATTTTATATAATGTACTACGATTTATTATGTTGTATAGTGTTATATATATTTAACATGATATACAATGAGTAATTATGTTATATAGTGTCATATATTTTATATGATGTACTGTCATTTATTATGGTATAAAGTTTTATATCTTTTATATTATGAACTATGATGTATTATGGTATATAGTGTTATATATTTACATGATGTTCTATGATTTATTATGTTATATCATATATATCTTTTACATGATGCACTATGATTTATTATGTTATATAGTGTTCTATATATTTAATATTATGTACTATGATTTATTATGTAATGTAGTGTTATATATTTGACATGATCGACTATGATTTATCATGGTATATAGTGTTATATATACTTGACATGATGTACTCTGATCTATTATTCTAAATAGTGTTGTGTTCATACAGTGCATGTTTATCATGTGGAGCTCCTCATGACGCGGCTCCTCCATCACATGCGTGGAGGAGAGGAGCGGGCTTAGGACGTCACCGCCCCCGCCCTGCCTGCCGCAGCATCCGGACTCGGATGATGGAGAAGCGCCGGGGAGGGGACGGCTCTCGTGTCGAGGTTTGCTGATGGAGGATCGGTGTGGAGCCTTAGACCTCCAGGTTCAGAAGGTGCAGCAGGGCTTAGGTGGAGGTGTTCGGGTGCCGCCGCCTGAATAAAACATGACTCCATCACCGTCCACGGGCTGCTCTTACTGATCGATCCGAGTCCTCCAGCTCCATGTCGAGATGACGGCCCCGGTCCGGCTCTCCTGCTTCCCCAGGGTGGATGGTGCAGCTGGTGGTGTCGGCTCCGGACCAGCGGGCCTGGCGGAGAACAACACGTTTTCATCGGTTCCTTTCTTTTAAAAACGGCCTCGGAAGACCCGCGCCACCATGTCCAAAGCCTCCAGCACCAAGGAGAAGAAGTCCTTCAGCAAGAAGCTGTTCAGGCGGAGCTCCGTGCGCTCCGTCGGCAGCTTCATCAACCGGGTTCTCCGGACCCTGTCCACCTTGTCCCACTTCGGAACCGAGGAGAACGCGGCCGACGACGAGAAGGACGAAGCCCCCCCCGTCCCACCCGCCGGGGGCTCCGTCCCGTCGGACGACAGCGACTGCGGGGGTCTGCTGTTCGGGGACAAGGTCCCGGGGGTCTCCGGGCTGAAGAACCACGGCAACACCTGCTTCATGAACGCCATCCTGCAGTGCCTGAGCAACACCGAGCTGTTCGCAGAGTACCTGGCCCTGGAGCAGTTCAGGGGGGCGCCGGAGCCCAGCGGCGCCGACAAGACCAAGTCCAACGGGGTCCTGGTCCAGAAGAAAGCCCCGCAGCCCCCGCAGGACGGCGGGGAGGTGACGGAGCAGCTGTCCGGCCTGGTTCGAGCCCTGTGGACCTTCGAGTACACGCCGCAGCACAGCAGGGAGTTCAAGGTGCGAGTTGTGTCTGGACTTCCTGTCGTCGTGGAGTACTATGAACGATGAAGTAGTAAACTATAGAGTACTATATAGTATAAAGTACTCGATTGGATAGCGTGACAGTCATAGCCTATAGGGTACTGTAAAGTACTATATTCTATAGGCTAACCGACTCATACCGTATAGAGTGCTATATACTATAAAGTACTAGATTCTATAGAGTACTATAAAGTACTATATTCTATAGAGGAACAAAGTCATATCCTATAGAGTACTCTGTACTATAAAATTCTATATAGAGGAACAAAGTCATATTCTATAGAGTACTATCGACAATAAAGTACTAGATTATATGGAGTAACACAGTCATAGCCTATTGAGTACTATAAAGTACTATATTCGATAGGCTAACAAACTCATACCGTATAGAGTACTATATACTATAAAGTACTCGATTCTATAGAGTACTATAAAGTACTATATTCTATAGAGGAACAAAGTCATATCCTAAAGAGTACTCTGTACTATAAAATTCTATATAGAGGAACAAAGTCATATTCTATAGAGTACTATCGACAATAAAGTACTAGATTATATGGAGTAACACAGTCATAGCCTATTGAGTACTATAAAGTACTATATTCGATAGGCTAACAAACTCATACCGTATAGAGTACTATATACTATAAAGTACTCGATTCTATAGAGTACTATCAAGTACTATATTCTATAGAGGAACAAAGTCATATCCTATAGAGTACTATGTACTATAAAATACTATATAGAGGAACAAAGTCATATCCTATAGAGTACTATCGACAATAAAGTACTAGATTATATGGAGTAACGCAGTCATAGCCTATTGAGTACTATAAGGTACTATATTCGATAGGCTAACAAACTCATACCGTATAGAGTACTATATACTATAAAGTACTCGATTCTATAGAGTACTATAAAGTACTATATTCTATAGAGGAACAAAGTCATATCCTATAGAGTACTCTGTACTATAAAATTCTATATAGAGGAACAAAGTCATATCCTATAGAGTACTATCGACAATAAAGTACTAGATTATATGGAGTAACACAGTCATAGCCTATTGAGTACTATAAAGTACTATATTCGATAGGCTAACAAACTCATACCGTATAGAGTACTATATACTATAAAGTACTAGATTCTATAGAGTACTATCAAGTTCTATATTCTATAGAGGAACAAAGTCATATCCAATAGATTACTATGTACTATAAAATACTATATTCTATGGAGGAACAAAGTCATATCTTATAGAGTACTATCAACCGGGTGTCATGACATTTCACTGCATATATGTATGAACGTATGTATATGTATGTGAAAAATAATCTCTTGAACTTGAACTTGAACTTGAACAATAAAGTACAAGATTCTATAGAGTAACAAAGTCATAACCTATTGAGTACTTTATACCAAAAAGTACTAGATTCAATAGAGTATTATGGACTATAAAGTACTGTATTGTATAGCGTAACAAAGTCATATCCTGTAGAGTACTATATACTATAAAGTACTAGATTCTATAGAGTAACAAAGTCATACCGTATAGAGTACTATATACTACAAAGTACGAGATTCAATAGAGTTCTATGTACTATAAAGTACTAAATTCTATAGAGTAACAAAGTCATATCCAATAGAGTACTATGGACTATAAAGTACTATATTCTATAGAGGAACAAAGTTATATCCTATAGAGTACTATCACCAATAAAGTACTAGATTATATGGAGTAACACAGTCATAGCCTATTGAGTACTATAAGGTACTATATTCGATAGGCTAACAAACTCATACCGTATAGAGTACTATATACTATAAAGTACTCGATTCTATAGAG
Organism: Zeus faber; assembly: GCF_960531495.2. NCBI lineage: Eukaryota > Metazoa > Chordata > Actinopteri > Zeiformes > Zeidae > Zeus > Zeus faber. The sequence continues at coordinate 27,324,601 of NC_137207.1, forward strand.
TACTATAAAGTACTATATTCTATAGAGGAACAAAGTCATATCCTATAGAGTACTCTGTACTATAAAATTCTATATAGAGGAACAAAGTCATATCCTATAGAGTACTATCGACAATGAAGTACTAGATTATATGGAGTAACACAGTCATAGCCTATTGAGTACTATAAAGTACTATATTCGATAGGCTAACAAACTCATACCGTATAGAGTACTATATACTATAAAGTACTAGATTCTATAGAGTACTATCAAGTTCTATATTCTATAGAGGAACAAAGTCATATCCAATAGAGTACTATGTACTATAAAGTACTGTATTCTATGGAGGAACAAAGTCATATCTTATAGAGTACTATCAACAATAAAGTACAAGATTCTATAGAGTAACAAAGTCATAACCTATTGAGTACTTTATACCAAAAAGTACTAGATTCAGTAGAGTATTATGGACTATAAAGTACTGTATTGTATAGCGTAACAAAGTCATATCCTGTAGAGTACTATATACAATAAAGTACTAGATTCTATAGAGTAACAAAGTCATACCGTATAGAGTACTATATACTACAAAGTACGAGATTCAATAGAGTTCTATGTACTATAAAGTACTAAATTCTATAGAGTAACAAAGTCATATCCAATAGAGTACTATGGACTATAAAGTACTATATTCTATAGAGGAACAAAGTTATATCCTATAGAGTACTATCGACAATAAAGTACTAGATTATATGGAGTAACACAGTCATAGCCTATTGAGTACTATAAGGTACTATATTCTACAGAGGATCAAAGTCACATCCTATAGAGTACTATCGACAATAAAGTACTAGATAACTATAAAGTACTAGATTCTATAGAGTACTATAAAGTACAAGATTCTAAGTAACAAAGTCATAACCTATAGAGTACTTTATACTATAAAGTACTAGATTCTATAGAGCACTATGTACTTTAAAGTACTATATTCTATAGAGGAACAAAGTGATATCCTATAGAGATCTATATACAATAAAGTACTATATTCTATAGAGTAACAAAGTCATATCCTATAGAGTACTATGTACTATAAAGTACTGTATTCTGGAGAGGAACAAAGTCATATCTTATAGAGCACTATCGACGATAAAGTACTAGATTCGATAGAGTAAAAAAGTCATATCCTGTAGAGTACTATATACTTTAAGGTACTAGATTCTATAGCGTAACAGTCATATCGTGTAGATTACTATAAAGTACTAGATTCTATAGAGTAACACAGTCATAGCCTATAGAGTACTATAAAGTACTAGATTCTGTAGAGTAACAAAGTCATATCCTATAGGGTACTTGATACCATAAAGAACTAGATTCTATAGAGTAACAAAGTCATATCCAATAAAGTACTATGTACTATAAAGTACAATATTCTATAGAGGAACAAAGTCATATCCGATAGAGTACTATATACAATAAAGTACTAGATTCTATAGAGTAACAGTCATATTGTATAGATTACTATTAAGTACTAGATGATATAGAGTAACACAGTCATAGCTTAGAGAGAACTATAAAGTACTAGATTCTACAGAGTAACAAAGTCATATCCTATAGAGTACTTGATACTATAAAGTACTAGATTCTACAGAGTAACAAAGTCATATCCAATAGAGTACTATGTACTATAAAGTACAATATTCTATAGAGGAACAAAGTCATATCCGATAGAGTACGAAATACAATAAAGTACTAGATTCTAAAGAGGAACAAAGTCATATCCTATAGAGTACTATATACAATCAAGTACTAGATTATAAAGAGGAACAAAGCCCTATCCTATAGAGTACTATATACATTAAAGTACTAGATTCTAGAGAGTAACAAAGTCATATCCTATAGAATACTATAAAGTTGTCGATTCTATAGAGGAACAGTCATATCCAGTCGAGTACTATATACTATAAACTATTATATTCTATACAGTAACAAAGTCATATCCAATAGAGTACTATATACTATAAAGTATTATATTCTACAGAGTAAGAATGTCTATCCCATAGAGTACTATAAAGTACTATATTCTATGGAGTAACAAAGTCATATCCAATAGAGCTCTACACCCTAGTGCTCTATCTAGAGGTGTGCCAAGTAGAAAGTACTATATTCTATAGAGTAACAAGCAATATTCTATAGACTACTATGTACTGTAAAGTACTAGATACTATACAGTAGCAAGAAGTATTTTATACAGTAATATATCCTATAGAGTACCACATCCTATGTAATAATAAAGGATTATCTTCGAGTACTACATCCTCCAGAGGTGTCAACTCACATTGCTGACTTGAAGGTGTCATAGTTGCCGTCGCTGCTTCTGACTTGAAGTGTTTTCTGAATCCTGTCTTGACAAATTCAACAGAATCTAGATTGAATGTTGATCAAGGTATAAATGATATCAACCATTTTCCAGCACAAATGCTTTTAACATTTTTGGGAAGAAGAGTGGATTCAGAACATAATCGAATAAAAATGGAATCATGCTCAATGCAGACGCATCAGAGTGAAACACCTGGAAAATGATACAAAAGCAGAAGTCAATGATGTTGAGGAAAAGTCCTGAAGGTCTCTGGTTGTGAGGGACGATGTGTTGTTCTCACAGGAACTGCCTTGACCTGGGATTTAAACCATGACTTTTATTTCCTGTATTTGTTGAAATCAGAAGCTGGAAGAGCAACAGAGCAGCTTCACCTGGTGATATGATGTCATATTCAAATATGACATCATATTTAAATATGATATGATGTCATATTTGAATATGATATGATGTCATATTTAAATATGATCATATCATATTTAAATGTTTAGCGATGAACCTCAACAGCAGTGTGATGAAGGTACTATACACCTGTGTATCTAGACACTGTAATAGAATAAAGTACTACTATCTAGACTCCAGATACTCCTCTCTAGAATGAAGACACTACTGCCTAGTTGTATCCGGTAGTACTATCTAGGCTCTAGATACTACTGTCTAGTTGTATGTGGTAGTACTATCTAGGCTCTAAATACTACTGTGTAGTTGTATGTGGTACTACTATCTCGGCTCTAGATACTACTGTCTAGTTGTATGTGGTAGTACTATCTAGGCTCTAGATACTACTATGTAGTTGTATGTGGTAGTACTATCTAGGCTGTAGTTGTGTGTGGTAGTACTACCTAGGCCGTAGTTGTATGTGGTAGTACAATCTAGGCTGTCGTTGTATGTGGTAGTACTACCTAGGCCATAGTTGTATGTGGTAGTACTATCCAGGTTGTAGTTGTATGTGGTAGTACTATCTAGGCTGTAGTTGTATGTGGTAGTACTATCTAGGCTGTAGTTGTATGTGGTAGTACTATCTCTGTGTGAGTACATGATTTCTCTGTTTCTATTTTTGTTCTTTTCACTTTGATGATTCTTAAATAAACACAATGTTGAACTGAAGCTTCAGACGTCGACACAGTTTGAATCATTTGTTTTCAGTTTATTTCCTATGAAACAAACACGTTCAAAACAAACATATTTAAAACAAACATGTTCAACGTCACTTCTCCACACGTCAACGTCTCCCCACGTCAACGTCTCCACACATCACTTCTCCACATGTCAACGTCTCCCCACGTCAACGTCTCCACACATCACTTCTCCACACGTCAACGTCTCCCCACGTCAACGTCTCCACACATCACTTCTCCACACGTCAACGTCTCCCCACGTCAACGTCTCCACACATCACTTCTCCACACGTCAACGTCTCCACACGTCAACGTCTCCACACATCACTTCTCCACATGTCAACGTCTCCACACGTCAACGTCTCCACACATCACTTCTCCACACGTCAACGTCTCCACACGTCAACGTCTCCTCCACATGTCAACGTCTCCACACGTCAACGTCTCCACACATCACTTCTCCACACGTCAACGTCTCCACACGTGACGTCTCCACAGGTCATGTCTCCACACGTCAACGTCTCCACACGTCAACGTCTCCACACATCACTTCTCCACATGTCAACGTCTCCACACGTCACGTCTCCACATGTCAACGTCTCCACACGTCACGTCTCCACACGTCACCTCTCCACAGGTCATGTCTCCACACGTCAACTTCTCCACACGTCACGTCTCCACAGGTCATGTCTCCACACGTCAGCTTCTCCACACGTCCACATCTCCACGCATTACATCTCCACACGTCACGCCTCCAAACGTCACGTCTCCGCAGATCACGTCTCCACACGTCAACGTCTCCACACGTCAACGTCTCCACACGTCAACTTCTCAACACGTCAATGTCTCCACATGTCAACGTCTCCACACGTCACTTTCTCAACACGTCAATATCTCCACATGTCAACGTGTCCACACGCCAACGTCTCCACAAGTCAACGTCTCCACACGTCACGTATCCACATGTCAACGTCTCCACACGCCAACGTCTCCACAAGTCAACGTCTCCACACGTCACGTCTCCACAAGTCAACGTCTCCACACGTCAACGTCTCCACACGTCAACGTCTCCACACGTCACGTCTCCACACGTCAACGTCTCCACACGTCAACGTCTCCACACGTCAACGTCTCCACACGTCAACTTCTCAACACGTCAATGTCTCCACATGTCAACGTCTCCACACGTCAACTTCTCAACACGTCAATGTCTCCACATGTCAACGTCTCCACACGTCAACACTTCCACACGTCACATCTCCAGAAGCTCTGATCAGCCACCACAGGAAACAGCAAAGTTCTGTTCATTAATTACCAGAATAAATGTCGGTTTTGTTAAAGACATTTCTGTCTGTCCTTGCCGATGAAACAACACTGGTGACTTTTTAATACAAATATAGCGTGGAGAAAAAAATCTAAGTATAATACGATATATATAATAATATGGGTGAATTTAAGAATTAAGAAATTTAAGAATTTAGATTATTTTCATAACAGTTACACAAAGGAATGTTCACCCAGAATGACAGAGCTAAGCTTCTTGAATCTTTCATAACGATGCCTTCATGGTCATTACGACTTTCCTTCACCAGGGGACGTCAGGGTTTTGCTCAAGGGCTGTGGCAGATGTGGTGTCCAGCCGCTCAGTTCATTGGACAACTGAGAACTAATGTTCGATGGTCATCACCAGAAGATGTTGAATAATAAAGTACTATCTCATCTTAGTAAAACTAAATTCAGTCTTTGATATTCTGGCTTCCCAGGTTGTTGTGGAGTTTGTTGGCTTTGGTTCCTTTCTTCGACTGCACCGTCTCTTTCTGCTCTAACGCCTCAATTTCTCTCCGGGGATTTAAAAAGTCTTATCTTCCCACTGTCACGAGTCACTGCTGGACTGCAGTCTGGTGCTGACCAAGGGATCCAAGGAAAACCTCAATGTTTCGTGGTTCAACAATGTAAACAAATGCCATCACATAAAAATAAATCTTAAAGTTTCCAGATCAAACACTAATCTGTTTGTGACACTGCATTGATGTTTTCACATTGACTGTCTCACCCAGAGCATCAGAACTAACAGCCTCAGTCCCTGGATGGACAACATCACAGCCAACACTGTAAGAATTCCAAGTATTAAAACCAAAACCTCTCAGACCACAAATCCATCCCATAATATTGGAATTATGTCTTTCTGAGAGAGAATGACCCTTTTATTTTTGAGTTGATAAGATAATGAGGGGGCTCTTTTATGGTCTGTGGGAAGATGACAATAAAGAGTTCATCTAGTCATGGATGTTCTCTGCACACCAGAGCTGGACTCCTCCAGCTTCAGGTTCCCACCAATCAGCAGCTTCCACTAAGTTGGGTCATGAGGGTGGACTGAGAAGACCTTTTTTGAACCCTTCTGCCAACCTATAAACTTGTGAAAAATTCCTTGTGAATGGACTACAACACTGTTCTGTTGTATTTCCAGAACGTGGTGTCCAAGAGTGCCCTCCAGTTCCGGGGCAACGCGCAGCACGATGCACAGGAGTTCCTTCTGTGGCTACTGGACCGAGTCCATGAAGACCTGAACAACCTGGTGCACCCTGAGAGCCGACCCCCCAGGCAGGTAAACAAGCAGGACGCTTCACGACAGAGCGTCTTATCTTACCCTTTGGTTAAGGTCTTATTATTAATGAGATTATATAATGTCATCAAAATAGATTCAATTTTCAGCTCCAATCAGCGGTTTTGGAAAAGAGTGTTCCCCAAGTGAAAGATGGCACCCCCCATTGAAGTAAAGTGAGAAGCAGCGATGCATCGCCAGGTTTTTAATTGGAAATGGAATAACAGAAAATAATGAATTCAACACCGTGGTCAGGAATCTGACGAATGAAATGAAAGCAACAACAATAAATGTAGGTGCAGCAGCAACAAACGGGGTCCAGGTCACTCGTGTTTGTTCAGAATTCCCCTGAAACGCAGCATCACTTCCTACCGAGTCGACGTGGAACCGAAGGGTGGACGTTCTGCCCACTGCGTCTTCTTGTCTCAGACCTTCAACTTCTCTTTTGCATCTGGAACACAAACAATACTATACTATTATTTAATAACACAACAAAAACATAACTTGAAATAAAAAAATATCTGGGGGAAAACAACATGAATAACAGTTAACCCAGTTTTATTGAAAGCAGCGTTACTTGGGAGTTTTCCGAGTTCCGTGAACACACCATCACTTCCTGCTTTTGGAGCGCTTTCACCCGTAGAGCCTCTGGTGTCGCTCTACCAGAGGAAAAAAAGATTTATTTCATGAAATGATTTTTGTTATTCATCACGTTTCAGTCTTTTACGATGATGCATGTTCATATTGCAATTGTGATGAAAATAAGGTTGATCATGTAGCCTTACACTGCGCACCCCGCCCGGTGCGAAAGACCACCCAGAGACGAAACCTGGCCATATATAACAAAGTGGATGATGATGTCACAAAGTGCCCACTCCACAAACTAATCAAGGTAGGACAATTCCTGCTCCAAATGTAGACGAGATGCCTGAGATGTCCCGGTTCTAACAAGACCTCAGCCATGTCAGTGGGTTCGGTGGCTGTCGTGCACCAGACACTTTTATCCCGAAAAATGCCAAGGAGAAAAATAATAAAAATCTGAATAAAAACAAAGGCGAATCATAACAATAATAATAATAATAATAATAATAATTAAAGCTGCAGGCAGCAATACACGGGCCTCTTCTCGACAGCGATTACAAATTTCCGATTTCCCATTGAACGCAGCATCAGCTGCTGCTGTCGCTCCTCTTTACATTAGCATCACGTCAAAAACAAGTTACAATTTTCCGAGTTCCCATTGAACGCAGCATCGGCTGACGTTATGACGTTGAGTCCTGATGACACAGAATTACTAATACAAGGATCCACTTGATGTGTGTTGTGACTCTATCCCAAAAATGAGAAGGTCCCTGTCTACTTCCTGTCAAGTCCCTGTCTACCTCCTGTCAGGTCCCTGTCCACTTCCTGTCAGGTCACTGTTTACTTCCTGTCAGATCCCTGTCTACTTCCTATCAGGTCCCTGTCTACCTCCTGTCGGGTCCCTGTCCACTTCCTGTCAGGTCCCTGTCGACTTCCTGTCAGGTCCCCGTTGACTTCCTATAAGGAAATCACTCCGTGTGGAAGTTCCCAACAACACGCTTCCATTCAAACGGATTCAACACTGCATGTCCCTCAGACATTTCGTCCACTTTTTTAACTTTTGGGACTTAAATAAAAGGGACACCATTCAGACCCGTTGCTCTGGAGATGCAAGACAACTCCATGTGTGAGGTCACAAACAGGGAAGATGTTTTGTTCTGTTTTCCACTCCTACACTTTGTGTTACAACTGGATCCAATGCTGCAAAATAACAACACGGCACCGGTTCCATCAACACAATGAGTTTATATTTCGAAAAAGGAAAAAAGAATCAAATAACAAACCAAACGCCCACGTCAAGCAGGTAAGATGACGCACACACACACACACACAGTGCACCCACTACAGAGTGATGGCGTCTACATCACGCAGCCACAACATGAACATTTATAATGAATTGAATGTTGACGTCACAAAGCGTCTTACCCCACAACCTCATCTCGCTGCACCACCCGACCACAACTTTTACAACCTGGTGTGTGGGTGGTGCACAAACGTTCGGCTTTTTCTGCTCAAATTTCATCGCTTTTTCGCTGATTACTGCTTCATATTTGGATCCATTTGGATGGAACTTGGACGACAAGATGTCTGAGACGTCACGGTTCTAACAACACCTCAACTTTTTGACATTTTGTTTAAAGGCTCTACGAGGTGCGCGCAGGACTTTTTGCCACGCCCGTGCACAGAACCATAGAATATCAAATGCCTCACGGGGACTGACGAGTGTGAGAGAAGCTGATTCAAAATGGCAGAAGAAGAAGAAGAAACGGAGCAATAACAACACGGTGAAAACAGGAAGAATAAAAAGTAAAAATGACTCATGAATAATAAATACTAATGATGTCACTCAGTTGCTTTGGTGACAATAGCTGTTCAACTCAACAGGATCTCCAGGGACCATCTAGATGTAGGACCTGGGCGGGGCTGTTGAAATCCATTAATAACATGAGACTTGAGTCCTGATTCAGAGCGTAACGATGACATCACTTCCTGTGGCTTCAGGCTCCATTGGAAGTTGAAAGCGTGTCGGAGGGTTCTCCGCTGCCGACGCCCGGATCCTTTGTACAGGAGCTGTTCCAGGCCCAGTACAGGTGAAAATATCAATAAGCACATCATGACATCATGACGACAAAGATATTACACTCTGTCATGAACACTCTTGTCAAATGACATCATACTTCATCACATCTTCTTTAGCATGTACTTGGGATATACTTATATACTAGATATAATAAATATACTATATGTAGATATAGATGTACTATATAGATCCATTAACACGATAAATGTGTAGACCTAAAATTAATACAGAAACTATTTAGAATTCCTATTAATCATTATGATTGATGAATTCAGTAATGACATCATCAATGTGTAGAATGAACTGTGTCCTTTTATTCAGATCAATGCCATTAAAAATGATATTCCCTGATCAGATGGAAGGTTGCACCACATGTATGAAAGTTAATTAAAACTAAACTAATTCAACTAAACGAGTTAGTATTGTTAACACTGAGGTAGTATTATTATAGTATTATTGTACCATTACACATGTTATAGTCAGCAGGAAGTAGGATGTTGCTGTTTCATGGACCTTTCAAGCAGGTTGTTGTTTCCATGCAGGTCGTCACTGACCTGCCCTCACTGCCAGAAACAGAGCAACACCTTCGACCCCTTCCTGTGCATCTCACTGCCCATCCCTGTGCCTCACACCCGGTAATCACAAGTACACACACGTAAACACACACGTACACACAAGTTCACACACGTACACACAAGTATACACAAGTACACATGTGTGTACAAGGTGTGTACTTGTGTGTACAAGGTGTGTTTTGGGTGGTCCACTGACCGCAGAGCTTGTGGAGCCTCTTGCTGTTGGAAGCTGCAGTGTACAACGTGCGCTATGCGCTGTTGCAGACCTCTGTATGTGACGGTGGTGTACCAAGGAAAGGGCTCCAGCTGCATGAGGGTGGGCGTGGCCGTTCCTCTGTCAGGAACCGTGTCCAGACTCCGCCAAGCCGTCGCACAGGAGACCAAGATCCCAGCTCAGCAGGTGAGGAACACATTACCACTCCCAGCAAGTGGGAGGTTCCCCATCCTCTTTGGTGGTCGTTCATCATTTGCAGATAAGGTTGACGGGTAAAATTGACCAAGGCAGGAACCCATCAGTCAGTCAGTGTCAGACTGTTGTCCTCCTAAGGGGACCAAAGTTCCAGAGGAGATGCTTTCACCAAAGTGTAGAAAGAAAAGGAAACTAGAATCAAGCTGATAGACAGGAAATGGTAGCCATGCCACTCATCTAGTAAGTAAAGCTACATCTAGTGAGTACAGCTGAGTATAGTTATTAGAGCTGCAGCTAGTTAGTACAGCTGTATCTAGTCAGGTTCTAGACCTGCTCCTCTGCTGCTACGTGTTGCTAGGGGTCGTTCATCTCATCTGGTAGTAAGTCACTGGGTGGTCTGTACTGGTGGTGGTAGTTAGTCACTGGGTGGTCTGTACTGGTGGTGGTAATTAGTTACTGGGAGGTCTGTACTGGTGGTGGTAGTTAGTCACTGGGAGGTCTGTACTGTAATGGTGGTGGTAGTTAGTCACTGGGTGGTCTGTACTGGTGGTGGTAGTTAGTCACTGGGTGGTCTGTATTGGTGGTGGTAATTAGTTACTGGGAAATCTATACTCTACTGGTGGTGGTGGTTAGTCACTGGGAGGTCTGTACTGTAATGGTGGTGGTAGTTAGTTACCGGGAGGTCTGTACTGTATTGGTGGTGGTAGTTAGTCACTAAGAGGTCTGTACTGTACTGGTGGTGGTAGTTAGTCACTGAGAGGTCTGTACTGTACTGTACTGGTGGTGTCGGTAGTTAGTCACTGGGAGGTCTGTACTGTACTGTACTGGTGGTGATAGTTAGTCACTGGAAGGTCTGTACTGTACTGGTGGTGGTAGTTAGTTACCGGGAGGTCTCTACTGTACTGGTGGTGGTAGTTAGTCACTGGGAGGTCTGTACTGTACTGGTGGTGGTAGTTAGTCACTGGGAGGTCTGTACTGTACTGTACTGGTGGTGGTAGTTAGTCAATGGGAGGTCTGTACTGGTGGTGGTAGTTAGTTACTGGGAGACATTTACTGTACTGGTGGTGGTAGTTAGTCACTGAGAGTTCTGTACTGTACAGATGGTGGTAGTTAGTCACTGAGAGGTCTGTACTGTACTGTACTGGTGGTGGTAGTTAGTCACTGAGAGGTCTGTACTGTACTGGTGTTGGTAGTTAGTCACTTGGGGGTCTGTACTGTACTGGTGGTGGTAGCTAGTCATTGAGAGGTCTGTACTGTACTGGTGTTGGTAGTTAGTCACTGGGGGGTCTGTACTGTACTGATGGTGATAGAAAGTCACTGGGAGGTCTGTACTGTACTGTACTGGTGGTGGTAGCTAGTCACTGGGTGGTCTGTACTGTACTGGTGGTGGTATTAGTCACTGGGAGGTCTGTACTGTACTGGTGGTGGTAGTTAGTCACTGGGAGGTCTGTACTGTACCGGTGGTGGTGGTTAGTTACTGGGAGGTCTGTACTGTACTGTACTGGTGGTGGTAGCTAGTCACTGGGTGGTCTGTACTGTACTGGTGGTGGTAGTTAGCCACTGGGTGGTCTGTACTGTACTGATGATGGTAGATAGTCACTGGGAGGTCTGTACTGTACTGTACTGGTGGTGGTAGCTAGTCACTGGGTGGTCTGTACTGTACTGGTGCTGGTAGTTAGACACTGGGAGGTCTGTACTGTACTGGTGGTGGTAGTTAGTCACTGGGAGGTCTGTACTGTACTGGTGGTGGTAGTTAGTCACTGGGAGGTCTGTACTGTACTGTACTGGTGGTGGTAGTTAGTCACTGGGAGGTCTTTACTGTACTGGTGGTGGTAGTAAGTCACTCTGAGGCCTCCTGTCTTCTTAAATTATAAATATACTTCAATATTCCATATCCAAAGTCATTCCATACTATGAAAATATGACAAAATGTCTTCCTCAGATCGTCCTCACCGAAATGTACTTCGATGGATTCCATCGCTCGTTCTGTGATGACGACGATGACCTGGAGAGCGTCCAGGAGAGCGACACCATCTTCGCTTTCGAAACACCGGAGCAGTTCAGGCCGGAGCAGATCCGCTCGCAGCGAGGAGGTACTCATCTGCATATCATTTATATTACCTCACATTTTCATTCACATAAGATAACACTTTATTATCCCCAATGGGAAGTTCAATTACAGCAGCAAATTACATATATAGTACATTACATATACTGTACACAGATCTGACACAACAGTAAACCAGTGACAGGTGAAGTGAATAACATTGATAATCTGGTTCCAATGGCACCTTTCAAGGGGTGGGATATATTATTATTATTATTATTATTATTATTATTATAATATACTGTTATATATTGTTATTAAATATATGCTGTTATATATTATTATTATATATATACTGTTATATATTTTTATAACGTTTTAAATATACATCTTCTGATGCTCAAACTTGGACACAGATCATCAGTGTTGTATCCTGGGGTCATTGGGTGTTTCGGGTCTTGCAACAGACACCCTCGTCCAGGTGACCCAAACCAAGGTTGATCAAGCCTCGGCCTGTGTCCAAGCGGCATGCTACTGACCCCACTGGTCACCCCTTTTCAGCCACAGCCACCTTGACGCCCTTTCCGCTGCCTACACGTTGTTGTTAATGGCTTTTTTCCCCTTAAGGCCCGTAATGCCCAGCACTACATAGGCCTTGCTGAGGGAATGGCTTGTTAACCCCCGACTGCCCACTTAGACAGGCATGCACCTGGTCCTCCAACCACTCCTGTGGCAGTCCTCCACCAGCTCCTGGTACTTGACCCTCTTCATCTCTTATGATTCCTCCATTCCTCCAGGGCACTGTCAGTTCCAGTAGGATGAGCTGTCTTGTGGCCTCCGAGACCAAGATAATGTCTGGTCTCAACAAAGTCTGGGTGATGTGTGATGGAATTTTCAGCTACCTCTCGTGGTCAACTGTCATCACCCAGTCTTGTGCTGTGGATAGCAGCCCAACAGAGCAGTTCCTGGGTCTGCTCCTTGGCTTCTCTCCCGCCTTGACAAACTTGATCCTCCTGGCTGTAGCGTGGTAGTATCTGCTGTCACTGATCCCCTTGCTGATTGCCTCAGCGATGGACTTGAGGACCTGGTCGTGTCTCCAGCGATGGCTTCCTTCGCTCAGTGCTTTGGAGCAACTGCTCAGGATGTGCTCGAGGGTACCTGTTTTGGAACAAAGGGGACATGCTGGTGTTTCTACTTTGCCCCATGTGAACAGGTTAGATGGACTGGGGAGGACATTGTAAACCCCCTGGATCAAGAACTTAATCCTCTCGGGGTTCCACTTCCAGATGTCCTGCCAGGTGACATTCCGCTACATTGCCTGTTCCCACTTCAGCCAGGCACCCTGTTGTCGCATCGCCACTGTCCTGGTCAGTCGCTCTTCCTCAACTGAAGATCTCACCTCCTCCTGCACCAGCTTCCACCTGTCCTTCCCACTGGCAGTGTCGTATCGGGTTGATGTTGAACTCCCGAGTCTGGCTCTGCCCTGTGCCCCGTTCCCAAGAATGGCCTTGTGCTCCAGCCGAGCTTCTGCCTGCTGGACTGCCTCTTCCGCCCTCCACTTCCTCGCCGCCCCCCGACAATCCCTGCGCCGGACAGTTTGTTGTCTCTCGATCCAGTGGACTATAGGTGCTTTTGTTACCTGTGCCACAATGAACTCCTCCCTGTCTGAGCGGAATGGGAGCCTGAGCTCATTGCTTATTGTTTCCGTACAACCCGATGCTACTCAGGCTGCGTGGCAAGCCCAGCCATCTGCGCAGATAGCTGCTCATCTTGTGGAGCCCTCTACCACAGTCATGGGAACTTCATAAATGAGCAGGGGCCAGAGGATTCTTGGGAGGATCCCGTGCTGGTAGACCCATGCCTTGAATCTTCCCGGGAGGCCAGACTTGTCCACCGCTCTCATCCAGCTCTCCAGATCAGCACGGGTTGCCTTGATGGAATCTGTGTTCTTCAAGCTGCAGTTGAAGACCTTACAGAGGCTTTTCACTGGTCTTTCGGTGATTGACGGGATCTGGTCTTCTCCCAGCCTGAAACGGAGGCTGTCTGTGACCTTCCCCTTCTTCAGAACCAAGGAACGGGACTTTGTAGGTTTGGAACTCATGCGTGCCCAGGACACAAGCTTTTTCAACCCTTGGAGGATATACCTGGCTCCTAGCACTGATGTTTTTGTCACCGTGAGGTCATCCATAAAGGCTCTGATGGGGGGTTGCCTTACTCCGCACTTGCTGAGAGGGCCTCGGCACCCTACCTCCGCCGACTTAACCAGCATGTTCATTGCCAGTGCAAAGAGGGTCACCAAGATGGTGCAGCCGGTGATTATCCCTACTTCCAACTGGTGCCAGTCAGATGTTAATGAGCTGGAGGAAGCCATCAAACTGAACTTACTGTAGTAGTCCAGGATGAGGCCTTTCACCTTCTGGGGTACGTGGTGTCTATCCAGTGCAACCTTGACCAGCTTGTGGGGTATTGAGCCATAAGCATTGGTAAGATCCAACCACAGTACAGCTAGATCCCCTCTGCCCTCTCTCGCCTCCCTGATGAGCTGGGTCACCACACCAGTGTGTTCAAGGTAACCAGGGACACCGGGTATGCCTCCCTTCTGCACAGAAGTGTCAATGTAGTTGTTGTTCACCAGGAAGTTGGAGAGTCTCTTGGAGATGACGCTGAAGAAGATCTAGATCTAGATCTGAAGCTAGTCTAGTCGTTTGGTTCGATTCCACAGAAGAACTACTGTAGCACAAAGTGGTGAAACAGTGAATGTTGCTATGATAGATAGAACACACAGTGCATGGCAGCTTACTGCGTATGGGAGCGCTCAGTGTCCATGCTGACCCCTGTCCACCCCTGAAAGCATCTACAATGGACACGTGAGCGTCACTACTGGACCATGGAGCAAAGAAGGTGGTGTCTGATGAATCACCTTTTCTTCTTCTCATGGATGGGCGGGGTTAAGGTCCGATCCGATGGAGCATGGGGGCCCCACCTCCAACTTCCAGGACTTAAAAGGATCTGCTGCCAACGTCTTGGTGCCAGATACCACAGGACACCTTCGAAGTCTGGTGGAGTCCAGTCCTCCACCTCACAGCTGTTTTTCGGGAGCTCCACAATATTAGTGCGATTAATGGTGCTTTTAATGTTGTGGCTGATCAGTGTATATTGCATCACATTTCTATTACATTATCTCATCTATATTATCTATATCTATCTTAAGCTCATTCACAACAACAGGAAGGTGTTGCCTATCTAGACAGACAGATGGATAGATAGATAAATAGATGGAAGGATGGATGGATGGATGGATGGTTACTTTATAAATCCCCGAAGGGAAATGGCAGTGTTGGCAACAGCTTACATTAAAAACAGGCAATAATAATAAAGTGTGGCAGTTTCGCCTGCAACACACTACCTGAGTGGTGTTTTCAGATCCTTCCGGCACACAGACACAGATGACGGGGTTGAGGAAACACAAGATTATTGTAGAGAGGAGGCTCGATGGAACAAGCCCGGAGCAGATTGACATGTGTCATGACAAGGGCTCCTCTCCTGAGTGAGTGTGGGGATGGGGCTTTTACCTGTTGCTCGTTAGACAAACCAACGGGCAACAGGTGTACATCTGCACTGATCCTGGGCCCCAATAACCTATACCCATGACAGGTGTGGCTGCTCAAACCACACCACATAAAGCAAAAGAATAAAAAATATAAAAAAGAAAATGGCAATATATGCAACAATGCGGAAATATACAATAAAATTGTGCACAATAAACATGAATATGATGCTAGAGAAAAGCCAGGAGTCACATCCTGGCTCCTTTATTTATTAAGAAATAAAGTCTTATTTTACCTCCTTATTTTATTGAGAGTATGTTAGTTTGTTTTTTGTGTTTGCTTGGAAAAAGGTAAATAGGTACAATATAAGTTCAACATGGGTTAACATTTTGATTGTTGAGTGAAGACCACGGTGTCTTGCAGGGAGCCCCCACCTGAACCTGAACCAGAACAACCTGAAATTCGATAACAACCGCGCGTCTCCACAAACGCCCCCCCAGAGCCCCAACAAGAACAGTGGGCAGGCTGAGAAGATCGTCCTGCTGGTGTGCAACCGAGCATGTGCTGGACAGCAAGGACGCAGGTAGGACATGTCCCCGGAAAGATGGTCGCCACCAACCATGGTATAGCTGATGGTATGCCCGATCCGATGTGCGTCCCCACGCCCCGTTTCTCCAAACAAAACCAATAATAATAGTGTGTTTTTATTGTAGATGTATTTATTGTAATTGACTGAAACAAAAAAAAACACGGTGCGTAGCGGTGACACTTTCTCAGTCCCTCTCAGTCAACCATGACTGGAAAGTGGTGACCCGAAAGGCATGGCCAGGACAACCTGATGTCAAATAACAACTCATACTATTAACAATAAGAAATATTTAATATCCATTTGAAGCACTTTGGATACGATCACCTCAACTCACCAACTACAAAATCTAAGAATCATAACTAATAAAACCTGTGATTAACGGGTGAGAGGATGCAGCTCGAACACAGCTGGAGGCTTCTGTACAGTGTGTGTGTGTGTGTGTGTGTAGGTTTGGGAATCCCTTCATGCTGTTCCTGGAGCGCTCCATGACCTGGGACTGCCTTCAGAAGGAGATCCTGGAGAAGATGAAGCATCTCCAGCGTCCTGGAGTTTTCCTCCAGGTCTGTGACCTTTGTTATAACAAATGACACACGCATTGACCCACTAGGCACTTTGACATGGACCAGGAGGAGCCGGGCATCGAACCAGTAACCCTCCGACTAGCAAACGCCATGTTCCACCTCCCGAGCCACTGCCACTGCGTCCATTCACCGTTTACCATGAATATTCAACGGGTGTTTGTGTGTGGTGTTTCTGCAGGCGGGGCCCTTCAGCCTGCGTGTTGTCGGTGTTGTAGGAATCACGTACCTCCTGCCGCAGGAGGAGCAGCCTCTCTTCCACCCGTCCGTTGAGAGGTATTTCCCCCTCCCGTCACTAGATGGCAGTATCACGGCACAGAGCCCTGTCTTCCTGCTTCACTGCTTTGTCTCTTTGACTCGGTAAAAAGATGAATTTCATTTTGCGTTGCTTTGATTGTGTTTGACAAGCTGTGAGAACGTGGAAACCGCTCCCATTCAGTGTGAACTATGACAAATACCTTCAGCCTTTGACATAACAATGAATCCTGGCTAAATACTTCCTGTTTGAGCAGCAGAGCTGCAGGGTGCCATGCGTCTCACCCTCCTCCAGGGTCAGTGGAAGGTGCATCACTGCTTCAGATCAGAGACAGGAAGTCATTCAACATCAGGATAAGAAGGAATATTTCATGTGTGCAAAGTATATTTATCATGATGAAAAGTGGAGGGTGTGGAGGTTAAAGAGCAGCTTGCAGAACTAACATGGGGATGCAGCAATTCCATTGAAGAAATATTTTCTTTTTTTTTGTTTTACTTAGAATTACAGCTGGACTCATTTCTGTAATGCAGTTAGCCACGCCCGCTCACCTCAACGTGACGTCACTTCAAGGAGACAGGACAGAGCTCGAACAGTAACTTGATAAGTAGAAGAAAAATGAATGGGAATGAGGTGGAAAACCCTCCTCCAGCAAGACCCAGGGCCAAGCCCCGCCCGCTCCCAGGGGGCGTCACTCTGGCCCCGCCCGCTCCCAGGGCCAAGGGTGAAGCTCTGCCCCTCACCCCAGCCTTGTGACGTCACTGTCATCGTTGCTTCAGGGAACAAGAGCCACGCAGGAAATGTTTTTTATGTTTTGGTTTTACTACTTTTATTGGAATCAGTGTTTTTTTTATTCTTAATTGGACTTGGGATCGTTAATTGGCGTCTTTGTTCCTTTGGCAATAATAAAGTGTCTTATCATCATATTGTTTAGTTCACTCCTATGAGGCTCCACCACTGTTCTACTCTATGTTATGGTGCTGTAGTAGTACTGTATGTACTTGTGTGTTTTCTATGAGTTTAACTTTTGGGGAATGAGAAGTGAAGTCATCCTACAGAATACAGGAAGCTGTCAGAGTGGGACAGGAAGTCCCGTCCCAAGCCCCGCCCCAGCCCCGACCCTAACAGTACAAAGAGCCACGGTGTTCCAGTTTCATGAGGTTTATTTATTTTTGCTGAGTAGCTTTAGTCTTCTCAGTGTCCACCTCTTCCTCCACCTCCACCTCCTCCATGTATTGAAAATCACTTGATGCCTGTCTGAACCACAACAATCTGAGCGTACCCTGCTTTTTTTTTTTCAATGTACTTGAACGCCGCCACGTGATCATGAAAGCCATGCCTCCTCCGGTGCTGCCCAAAGTCCTGAAAAAGCTGGCGCCGCGCCCGCAGCCCGTGCTCTGGACCCGGTGCGCTCGGCTCGGGTTGCACCTGTACCCACACTTAGGAAAAAGCAGTTTCTGTTATTGGGACATTTAACAATATATATTTTTAAAAACATCTTCTCCATAAAGCCAAAATGGAACCTCCAGGTTGCTATTTAATGGTGATTGAAGCCCCTCCGTTCCTCTGTATTAAAGCCAGACTGGTAATCTGTTGATCCTTGTTGGGGCTTTCAGGGCGTTCCGGTCCTGTGGCCCTGGGGGGCCAGCCCATGTCAAGATCGTCGTGGAATGGGACAAAGAAACAAAAGATTAGTAAGTAGGATCTGCAGAGTGACATGGCTCTGTTTGACCTCCATGTGACCTCCGTTTGATCTCCATGCGACCTCTGTTTTAACTTCATGTGACCTCTGGTTGACCTCCATGTGTCATCTGTTTGACCTCCATGGGACCTCTGTTTGACCCACGTGTCCTTTCCATCAGTCTCTTCCAGCGCACGGAGGAGGAGTACATTCCTGACGCCGAGAGCGTCCGTCAGATGAAGGAGCTTCACCTACAGCCTCAGAGCTGCTCTCTGGCCCAGTGCTTCCAGCTCTACACCAAGGAAGAACAGGTTTTCAAATGTCTTTCATTCACCTTTACAAATATAAGGCGTTAAATGTCGGAAATAGTCATAAGTCTTCATTTCAAAAAGATAATTTGATCATCTGAGCTGGAGTGTCCTTTCCCCTTGGTCTCCGTGGTTGCTAAGTGGCTCGTTCTCTGCTTCCTGTCCAGCTGGCTCCAGACGATGCCTGGCGCTGCCCACACTGCAAACAGCTGCAGCAGGGAAGCATCAAGCTCAGTCTGTGGACGCTGCCCGACATCCTGATCCTCCACCTCAAACGCTTCAGACAGGTACTGTACTACACCCGACATCCTGATCCTCCACCTCAAACGCTTCAGACAGGTACTGTACTACACCCGACATCCTGATCCTCCACCTCAAATGCTTCAGACAGGTACTGTACTACACCCAACATCCTGATCCTCCACCTCAAACGCTTCAGACAGGTACTGTACTACACACCGACAGCCTGATCCTCCACCTGAAACCAGCAGTACAGCAGAAATTATTCAGCAATACTTTGCTTCTACTGAGCTGAGTTTTCAAATGGAATCGGATCGAATGGAAATACATTTTTGCGTTAGCTGCCTTCAAACTGCAACTGCGTTAAACTATCAGACTTTTAGGGCAAAATAAAATCTCTTCTTGATGTTTGTTCTGTAATGCCAATACGAAGGGCTTTTTTATGTACATAAGCATATATAATATAATACTTTAATAGTCCTGCATAGTGTTATTAGCACCGTCCATCCAAGTCTAAGTCCCTGAGTCTGAGTCTCTGTCCCCCAGGACGGAGAGGATACAAATGCTTGACATGATAGATGAAGAAACCTTGAATCATAATGTTTTCTTTAATAGCCCTGGTGCTGGTCTTTGAGTCCTGGTGTCTGTGTCCCTCCAGGACGGAGAGCGCAGGATGAAGATGCAGAACATGGTCAAGTTCCCTCTGACTGGCATGGACATGGCGCCTCACATGGTGAAGAGGAGCCAGAGCAGCTGGAGCCTCCCATCCCACTGGTCACCATGGAGACGGCCCTATGGCATGGGCCGCGACCCCGAGGATTACCTGTACGACCTGTACGCCGTGTGCAACCACCACGGGACCATGCAAGGAGGTCATTACACAGGTAGGACCTGAGACCAGCAGGGACTGCTGTCAGATGTTGCTTGAGATGTTTCCTACGTCCACCACACTTTGGGTTTTACTGCTTCTTTAGAATTCAAACAGTTTGGCACAGCAGAGTATGGGACCGTAAAGACTAAAAGTCGCTGCTAACACAGTAGAAATAAGGCCAAAATTATATGAATGCCTTAAACATTAAAAGAAACATTTAGAAAGTATTCTCTATCTTAAAGGACTCTGTTACCCAGCATGCATCACATTAGTGTTAAAACATTATTACCACTAACAAGAGTTTTATGGAATCTCATAAATATCACTTTAATGCATTTGTTTTTTTCATCTTTGGATTTAGATATAAATGATGTAAATCCCTCAGACTATATTACATTTGAGACCCACCGTGTACTAAAGGGCCATTTGGCGGTTTTCGAGATTTTTTTTTCCACATCATTTGAAAGTGAAGAATCAGAGCTTCCAAACAAGGTGTCACTTGTGCAAATCAAGCAAATATTTTTAAAGCTATAACTTGTTAATGACAAGGGTTTGGCAAACTGTGATTCTGACATAATCACCTCCAGAGTTTTACCCACACCAGCTTCATTCAGCCAGCTCTCACAATGCAAATGGTTGGAGGACCAACAAAGCCTCATGGCTACTTAACATACTGCTGAATGGGCCAATCACCAACAGCTCAACAACACACCTCATTTTGTTCTGAAAAAAGCTTTAATTTAACAGTAAGAATGTACATGTTTTATAAAAGTGAAATTATTTAGGAGTTTTAAGGTACGGACAATACAACAAAATGTAGAGTCTGTCAATAATATGAGTCTCAGAAAATCTGAAATCTGAATGCCTGTATAAAAAACCCTCAACGGACTTCATCACGTCATCAACTTCTTTGTAACAGCTGTAACAGCAACGGGTGTATCGTCGGTCTCCTCTGGTAGTTCTTGAAAATATTCCGTTTCATCGTCACATTCGGGTTGAAATCCGCTGTTTGAAATGTTCTCCAAGTCCGGAGTAATATCACATTCAGCGTCACTGTGGGAGAACTGACTGTCATGGTGGAACATGAAGTCCAGTACGCGCTGCTTACACTGACTTGGATCCATGGCACTGGTCAGATTAAGTTCAAGTTCAAGTTCAAGTTCAAGAGATTATTTGTCACATACATACACATATGGTCGTACATATATGCAGTGAAATGTCATGACAACCGGTGATTACGCACAATAAGCTCTATAAGCTCGAAAAATATGCGTAATCGACAGGCGGTGTTCGCGCAGGCGGCCACAAGGGGCGGTGCCACAATCGCGGTTCTGGGTTCTATAATTATATAATAGAATTAGTTGTCTGTGTTGTATTAAATATACATCTAAATCCTCCTAAATGAAACTTTACCATAACTTACCTCCAGTACTTACCTCACAGAGCTTACGTCCAGCAAAGTGCGGGCGCAGTGTAGAACTTGGAAAAATGAAACTCAAAAAACCGTCAGCTTTTTGCAGGCACCATTCTCGTTTCTTCAAGGTCCGTGATATAATTCAGATCTTCCTCCAACCGCTGCTCCTCATCCATAACAATAAGGGAAAAGAAAGTTTTCACAGACAAGTGAGACAGAAACACCCCTGTGCTGCGCTTCAACCGTCTTTTACAGAAGCACTTTCGTTTACGGAAGGATTTTTCCTCTTCGTTTCACAACGTTGTCTCCGTATGTGTAAAAGTAGTACGATTTAAAGGTTGAACTTTATGAAAACGGTTCCATTGTGACTTGACATCACATGTCAATGCTCCTGGCCATTTTAGAAATGTGTGAGATGGTGAGTTTTGCTGTGGTGGGACACATTTGTGTGTGGAATTAATTTATTTCACAAACAATTCAATCTTAATTTTCACATTATAAAAGAAAACATGGCGTCTGTACTTACGTAAAACCCTCAACAGAATGTAAGCCTCCCAATTCAAAAAACCCTCACCCTTAAAAATTATTTCAAATTTTCAAGGTTTGAAAGGTGTTTGTTTCCTGTGCAGCGCACTGCAAGAACTCCATCGACGGCCAGTGGTACTGCTTCGACGACAGCGACGTGCACGCCATTGCTGACGAGCACGTGTGCAAACAGACGGCCTACATCCTGTTCTACCAGCGCAGGGCCACCATCCCCTCCTGGTCTGCCAACAGCTCTGTGGGAGGTAGGGTTACTGTGGCGCAACTATGGTGCAACCATGGTGAGACGTTGTAGTTAGTGTGGCCTACATCCAGTTCTACCAGCGCAGGGCCACCACCCCCCTCCTTTAAATTAAAAACATAAAATAATACAGATGTGTGGTAGACCTATGGATGCAAATGAGTCCGGTCCTAAAAGAAGCTGGTTCCTGCAGGCTCCACCAGCTCGTCGCTGTGCGAGCACTGGATCAACCGACTGATGGGGAGCCGCCCCCCCAGCCAGGCCTCCTCCGGCTCCTCCAGGAGAACCTCCCTGGCTTCACTGTCAGAGTCGGCCGAGTTCGCGGCCGAGCGGAGCGAAGACGACGGTGCGTCACAGTCTTTTTTCTCTTTAAACTATTGAATAGTTTAAGCCTTTCACTTTTTAACTATTACAAAGGTTAAATGGTATATGCAAGACAAACAAGCAGAACAAGGAACAGTGGAGATGATCAAATGATGTGAAATAAAACAGTTTAGTTTTAGTTTTGATCCATGTCTCAAAACGTATAAATGGCACAGCTTAGATGTTTTAAACCCATATTTCCATTGTGAGTGACAGAAGAAGGTGATTAACAGACAGTTTGATGTATCAGTTGTCCAATTTGGTAGTAATTGAGGAACAACACCAAGACAAATTCCTTGTACGTGTAAACTTACTTGTCAATAAAGACGATTCTTATTCTGATTCTGAGTTACAGTGAGTTAGAATTGAGTAAGAAATGCAAAGATTTTCTCCATCAGCCAGAGTGAGCTGATCAGCATTTCAGCCTGGTTGTTTATTGGAGCGCACAGCCCGCGTTCTGTCTGAATGAATAGTTAGAATATTAATATGTAATAGAACAATTATTAAGTGTGTGTGCATACTTAATAAGTACTTTTCTGCACAAGGGGGAGTGTGAGCACTACCGTTAGGTCTGGAAATGTGTCGACAAAAATGTGAAGGATTGAGTTTTACGACAGACATGGTGTCCACCTGGTTTTAACCCGAAGCGCTGTCCATCTTTCTGCAGGTCTGTCTGGCAGACCATTGGTCCGGGGTCTGCAGAGGCAGACCTTCTCAACCAGGTCTTCCATGGCCAGCCCTCTGGCACTAAGTGAGAACGGCATCAAACCCTCCTGGCCGCTCTCCGCCAAGCTCCAGCTGCGCTCCAACTCTCCCTCCCGCTTCTCCTTGGACTCCCACTCTTCCTCCCCCACACTAGAGAGAATTGGGGAGGCCGCCGATGATAAGGTCTCCACCTCCTGCTTCAGCGGGCCAGCCAGGCAAGACAAACTGTCCGGGGGCAAGTCCTCTCTGGCAGCCGTGGAGAGTAGGAGGATGGTGGAACCGGGGCAAGCCAAGGCTGATTCTGCACCCGAGCAGCGGAGCACCACCCCGGCTGGGGAGAACAACAACGTGTCCACCACCACGGATCAGACAACACTGGCACACACCTCCGCTAAGGAGACCAAACCAAGGAGCATTGCTGGAGAAGGCACCACGGCCAAACGGACCTCAGCCAAAACCTCCTTGGAGTCTGAAAAAAGTCCTAAGAAACGCCCCACCACCTCCTCCACCTCCTCCAGCTCTCCTTCCCATGCTTCCCCTGCCTTGGAGAAATCACCATCCAGGGCCGCATCCCACCCCAAAGCTAAAGGCGACGGTCCACCAAAAATGAGTAAGGTGGCCCCCTCAAAAATATCAACCCCTTGCAAAAAAGGGCCACCACAAACCCAGGAAACATTACACCCTGATCCCAGCCAGCTGAAGAAGAGTGGATCTCCAGGTTCCCAGGGCTCACACCCTCAGAGGAGGACACCTCCCAAAGGGGGAGCTGAGAAGAGCTCAGCCTCAGGCAGGACCAAAGGAGCTGACAGGAGTACCAGCCGAGAGTCTTGGCGAGCCACAGCACCCTCTGAGAGGAAGGGCAGTCATGGTGGTCCTCCATCCAGAACCTCGGCCGGCCCAGCCAGGGGTGGAGATGCTGGCAGAGTGGAGAGCAGGAAGGCAGGACGCAGCTCCAGTAGCAGCTCCTCACTGACCAGCCTGCGGTCCTCCAGCATGGCAGGCTCTTCTGCAGCACTACCATCCAGAGGAACTCGGCACAACAGCAAGACAGAGGACAAAGGCTTGTCCTTCTTCAAGGCAGCCCTGAGGCAGAAAGAGCCCCGTAAGTCAGCTGATGGTGGCAAGGCAGGGGTGACTGAGGCTAAGGGTGGTCCGGAAGATTTGGAAGAAGCTGCGGGAGAAGAGAGCAGAGAGGGAGTGAGCAGGAAGTCCCAGAATATGTCTTCAGAGGCCCAGAGTAACACAACATCATCCAAAGATAAGGAGTACTCTAAGACACCTGCCACTGCCAAACGTACACTGCTGCTCTCCAACAAGACCAAATCCTCTGTGACAGAAACCTGTTCCCAACCTTCTACCAATGGCAAAGAACCTTCAAAGAAAGATCCGGCTAAAAAGACCATGCAGTCCAGGAAGATCCCTATCAACTCCACCAGAACCTCCCAGAAGCCCAAGTAGAGCAGTAGAGCTCCACAATAAATCTCTGGTCTGGTAAACCTCATCATAGAACTCGTAGCAGTCTGTTGGTCAAGGCCTATACCAGCTGCCATATTGGACGGTTGTTGTCCACCAACTGTTAAATACTTCTATAGGAATGGATTTTAACTAAGCACTTTGTATGGATTGCATTGGTTTTGTACTATATAGTATCGTATAGATGTATAATGTTCTGCACATATATTTACATCTCTGCTTGGTTCTGTCCGTAGCATGCGGCTGTTGAGGAGAAACCGAGCCACGAAAGGTAGAAATGAACTTTTTGAAAAACGTTAGGACTCCATTTACTGGAAGGTTGTGATTGGCTGAGGCATGACACTGAGGTGAAGCACTTGATTATTTCACAGTATTTCCCATCATGCAGCTCATGGGAAAAAGCACTGGAAGCGTTGACGACAAACATCAGTGCCTCAGATAAGTACTTCTGTCATAAGTTAGTTGTAAAACACAAAGTGTTGGTTGATTTACAATAACGTTTTGATATTTATTCAACACCAAAAATACAGTTTCCTGCACCACAAAGCGAATCCTCCCTAACTGTGTATTCTACTGTGTACAGTAATCAACTGGGTTTCAAGTCACTAGGACCGTGAGCAGTGGAACATCTTCATTTGCTGTTTAGGAGATAAAGTGGTCGGCTGCTGCGCCTTCATTAAACCTTGAACGCTCTGGTTTAGACCTTGAACGCTCTGGTTTAGACCTTGAACGCTCTGTTTTAAACCTTGAACGCTCTGGTTTAGACCTTGAACGCTCTGGTTTAGACCTTGAACGCTCTAGTTTTAACCTTGAATGCTCTGGTTTAGACCTTGAACGCTCTGGTTTAGACCTTGAACGTTCTGGTTTAAACCTTGAACGCTCTGGTTTAGACCTTGAAAGCTCATCATTCAACCAGTCCAAGTGCCCGGGAGCGAAGGAGTTGCTCCAAACGTTGTATACTTAATAAAGGGGTATGGTTTAAACTTGATGTTTTAAGTTTTAAACCTGAGCTTTAAAGGTTTAATGATAAGCTTTAATTTTGAATAAATGATGATGGATGTGGATCCTTTGTGGGCGCAGTCACTTTATCTCAGTGGGGGGCTGTGGTTGATAATCGCTATAAGCCCCGCCCCCCCAGCTGCTGGCAGGAACTGTCATACTGACGAAACGCTGTCCATGTACATACACACTATGTGCACTTGTTATTAGCTTCTTAGCTCGTGCACGGGTTAAGCTCATGCGCTTCAGGCCACATTGAATGCATCCCGTTTGACTGGAGAAGTGTCAGCCATTTATGAAATGTATGACAGCAATTGTTGCATGATAAATTGCTTATGCATGCACTTACCTATGCAAGCACTTCTTGCTCACACCCACACGGAGTACACGCTCCTTCTGAATGTGTATATATTTCTAACTGTATATTTTTCCAAATGCCAGCATCAGAGAGCATGTTTAGGCATCCTTTATCAATGCTTTGTTTGCACATTTCTTCAAAGTAAAATACATTTTGTATGAATGCTATTTATTGCTCTTTCATCCTCTCACAGTAAATGGATTCACTTCAAATTAATGTTTTCTCGACTGTGTTCATTTGTCTCTTTCCATCAGCAGCTGTTTGGTGGGCCACAGTTTACACACATTGATGTCAATCGCTCTTGATCGACTTTTAAAAACATTTTTAAAACGCCCTCATGTGGTTGGTCCAGGAGCAGCCGTCCTCCTCCCACGCCTTCTTTTCTAAAGTCACAAAAACTCAGAATGGTTTGATAAACAATCCCAACATTGATGTCATTATTGGACGAAGAATGATCTTCCCTTTATATATTGCATTTTAACACCGAGTTTTTAACGCCAAAGTTTTATAATAATCTCAACTTTGACGAATTGAAAAAGACCATGTAGCAGATCTCGCTTTTAGGAGATCTATTTCCAGCCTCACTTGACGCTGGACGACGCACAACAACCTTCAATGCGCTGCGGTATTTTGGGAACAATCTTCAGAGAAAATGTGATTGATCATGTGGAAGAGAAAGGGGAAATTAAAATGTAAAAGCATGGAAATTTTTTATTTATGTGATTAAATGTATTTTCTATTATTCTGTTCAGCAGAATCCATCCGTTTTACTATTTAAAGTTTGTTGATTGGTCAGCAATGCAAAACAAATCTATAATCTCATGTTTAAATTAATTTATTTTCTTTTTTATTTTATTAGTTTATATAAATACGAAATTCTACATTCTCTTCACTTGGTGGAGTGCTTGTATGCTCCAGAATCTCAATTTTGCGTCAAGTCCTGGAGGAGTGTCGCTCGCAGGTTGTTCTGACCAGCCCTTCTTTCTGCCGCAGAGGGAAAGGAAACAACATCTGAAGCCAACACCTTGTTTAAATGCTCAAATCAATCAGCTCTGTTTGGATTTAACAAAATGCGGTGCAGCATCTTCAGCATCTCAGGAGGTTAAAGAGAAGGTCCACTTTTTTTTATTGTGCTCAGTGATGTTGTTGCGAGATAAATGTCATTTTGAATGAATCCAAACCGAACATTGTGTGAGTCACGTTGTTATGGTGTCAGCACAGGATCAGACTCCATCTTAGTTTTTCCCAGTGAGGGATGACTACCCTCATATTAAACTTGAAAATCATATTAATATATTGTCAACATCATGGCTTTGTTGGAAATAAAGAACTATAACAAATTGTGAAGTGGAGTGCTTTGCATTATAGATGTTCTTAGGTTCCAATTTCATTTTCCAAATGTTCTGAATCCCTGAGATGATTAAAGCCTAACGGTCACATGAGCAGCGTGTGGCTGCTGTTTGGAAGGAGCGGCTGCTGTTCATCTGCGCTAAAACCTTGAAGTAAGATGGTGTCTTTGAACCAAGGAAGTTTTGCCTTTGGATTTCAGTTTGGTTCTCCAGTATAAATGAAAATGTTAAAAAGGAATGATTGATGTTGGTTTGAATTTGATGGTGTAGGTACTTTGAGCAGGGTTTGTCTCAGTAGTCTTAAAAATAAAATGACCATTGGAAATGATAAGCCATTATAAGCCCATGAATGTCTTATAATGGCTTATCATTTCCAACGGTCATGAGGTTCCCAAGCCACTGGTTTCTTTCCTTTGAGCTCCTTTACAAACACAGATCCCGGCACCTGGACTGAGAAGCGTGGGAGGAGCAGCCATTATGATAACGCACACGGAGGAGGCAGAAGGATCCCAGCAGAGGTCCTAGAAAAGCCGTCCAAGCCGTGGACGTTCCACCCGAGGGACAAGGGGTTGGTCTTGCCGTCTACTCCAGAAAGTGACTTCCTGACAAAACTGGTAACGGTCTTTGGAGGTAACTGAGGAGGTGGACCCCGTCACTTAGCATGTCGAGCAGTCAACTAGATCCTATCCATCTCCTTCAGAAATGGGTTTAGGAACACAAATGTTTGCCCTTGTCTGTCCCAACTCTTCCCCATTGTAGAGAGAGACCACAAAGTTTGAAGGACGCGTCACTAATGGAGAGGAATCAACCAGGGGCGTGTCATCTGCAAACAGGGGAAGTTTGACAGATTTGCTGTTCGAAGTAGACGTTTATGTGGAGAGAGAGAGAAGGAGGGCACAGAACCCTGTGGAGCGCTGTTTCTGAGGATGAGATAGTTTGAAATGTGGCCTCACACCCAGACGTCCTGTTTCCTCCTTCATCCAGAGGCAAGGAGAAGTTACCTCACTCGTAGACTGCCTCAACATCTATAAGGGGGCCTTGTCTGCAAAGGTAAACTGGGAGAAATGCGGGGCCCTGCAGGTGGGGGAACGGAGGGAGGGGGCAGCCCCCAGTCCGGCAGGCGGTTTCAGGTGGGGAAGGGCAAGGATGAAAGTGCTAGGGGTGCATCTAGGCTCAGAGCTTTTTTAGGAGTAGAACTGGGAGGGTCTGCTGGAGAAGGTGACGGTCCGACTCTCTCGTGTTTGCAAAACTCCCCAGCTGTCCTACAGGGGAGACTACTGGTGGCCTCAACCCTATGGGACCAGCTGTGGGTCCTAACTCCACCATCGTCCGTTTCCTCTGGTCAGGGCCTCATTGGCTCCGGGCTCCTGTACTGTACCTTCCAGGGGAGGAGGGAGGATAGGGCCTTATGGACATCGAGGCCCGGGTCGCGGCGTTCAGGCTCCAGGCGGCACAAGGGCTCCTCTACACCCCAGGACTGAGCTGGTTGAACCCCGCCGGGCTGTTGATGAGGAGGAGGAGGGCCGGCTGGCTGGGCTATGACAATCACCTGTTCCTCCTCCAGCAGCAAGAAATGGACTCTCCGGGTTGATACCATTCTAGATAGATCTGTGTTCCAGTTCCGGCAGGTGTTCAAGGCCCAGCACAAGGCCAGCCCTACACCAGGAAAGGATGGTGGATCTCCAGTGGAAGGTGGGTCCCAGGTACGCAGCAAATAGAAAGCAGGTCCACGTTCTGATTCATTTTTGTTTAGCGTTTCCAAACTGTCTATATGGAAGACTAGGAAGAACCGGATCCAGGCGCAGGGCTCTCTGGACAAGGTTCCGCCTGCTGGCAGCTCGCCTTCGGGTGGAGTTTGTCTTGTACACCCTCACGAGCAGCTGGAGGTCTTCAAGTCCACCTGGGGGATCGGTTGGTGGGGGTGGTGTGTGTGGGTCCGCAGCCAGGATGATGTAGCCAGGATAGTGCAGTTGTTATTTTTATAGACTCTTGAGAGAAGGTGAACACGTTGGAGGTGGTGGTGGTGTTATAGAAGGTGAACACGGTGGTGGTGGTGGTGGTGGTGGTGGTGGTATTATAGAGGTGAACACGGTGGTATTGGTGTTATAGAAGGTGAACACGGTGCGTTCGGGGTGGGGGGGGTGCTCCTGGGGAGTACCTGCAGCTGGCAGCCTAGCCAGCAAAACCAACAGACGGAGGGTGCGGGTCATGAGTTTGGGTCTCGGCCCCGTGGTCGGCGGGTCGGCACACCGCTGGGGTCCTTCTGTCTGGTCCTGTCAACCAGGGTCCTGAACCTGGCTGGCTATGCTCTACGCAGGAATCCCCATGTGGCCTCCTTCGGTGGGAGGCGGTCTCCTGTCATCACACCGGGTTGCCTGGGTACCTGTCCTCTGGTGCTCTCGGTGCACAGGGCGCTCCTCGCTGGGGGGTTGGCTGTGGGTGGTCCGCCCTCTGTTACATTACATTACATTTAGTCACTTAGCAGACGCTTTTATCCAAAGCGACTTACAATTGTTCAAACACTGACGGACGCAGCCATCAGGAGCAATTAGGGGTTAAGTGTCTTGCTCAAGGACACTACAGCATGCTAGCAGGAGGAGCCTGGGATCGAACCAGCAACC
This sequence comes from Zeus faber, assembly GCF_960531495.2. Classification (NCBI taxonomy): domain Eukaryota; kingdom Metazoa; phylum Chordata; class Actinopteri; order Zeiformes; family Zeidae; genus Zeus; species Zeus faber. The sequence continues at coordinate 27,354,501 of NC_137207.1, forward strand.
TTTAGATTACTAGACCACCAGCTCTACCGCCTGAGCCACCATCCCCTGTTCTGTGGTCTGGAATGCTCAGCGGCTGGGGGCTGACCAGGGGCCTGGTGGGGGCACAGAGCTGCATGGCATGGCGGAGGAGCATGGCGGACCGCTCTGCGCCCGTGGCTGATCGTTGTAGGTTGGGTGCCACCATATACAAGAGGTGGGCGTGCTAGGGCACGGTCAGCTCCGGGGGGATGGGATCCGGGTGGTTGCTCCCGGGCTTGCTGCGCCCCTGCATCGATCTGGCCGCGATTTGCCCATCTCTCCCAGGACCAAAACTCATACTCAGCACATACACCACACAATAGTCCTAGGGCTTGCGGGATGGGTGGAGTGCAAGCTAGTTGGGTGGGGATGCGGCAGGCAGCTGCCATCTTGCCTGTCACGCTCCTGCCCCAGCGTGCTTCTAGTCCGTCCCGAAATTTTTATCCCTCTCATATTAGCTCAGAACACATACATTCGCACACCAATCCTACTCCAAACAACACTCCACCAGACCAGGGTCTGTGGGGCAGGAGTGAATCGGGTTTGACTTGCCTGAAGGACTCACACCCCCAACCCCGCAATTTTAGCTGCAATTGCCAACAGCACACATTGAGCACTGGTGTTTTTCCGGGGTGGTCCATCTCTGGCGGGTCGGTGTGGGGGCGTGGTTGGCTGGGGTTGGCCGCATGGGCACTCTGCGCTCACGCCGGGTGGGGTGTCTGGTCAGCTGCAGTGGGGCGGACCTCACCCTTACGTGGTGGGGCGGGCGGTTCGGGCAGGGTGCCGGTCCGTCGCCGTGGGGCTGGGATCCGGGCCTGCGGTCTGTGCCTGGCACCCGCGGCCCTGGTTCTGTGCCTGCGGTGGCGTCTTGTGCCTGCACCTGTTGGTTGGTTGTGTGTGTGCACCCCTGGGGTGCGGGGTCTCCTCGTGCTCACTGAGACTGGGTAATGCTCCTCGGGGCTGGGCGTGGGGATTGCTTCATGGCCCTCTGGCTTCTCTGGGAGCCCGGGGGTCTGCTGTGGCTGCAGGGTAGGCTGCTTGGGGTTTTCCTGCAGCCGTAGGGTGTCTACAAGGCTGCGGAGTTCAGGGGGCTTCAGGGCCCCTTCCACTGCTTGGAGGCGCCACAACATAATACTGACCTTCTACACCAGAACCAATGGGGATAAGTCATGTACACTCACCGGTGGACATCTTCACACACACACACACACACACACACACACACACACACACACCACTGCTTCGAGTCCACCCCAACACCCACGAAGTTGCATTCCTCTCCTTTTCTCCCTCATTTGCTGCCATAACTATGACAGGAAAGAGGCCACGTGACCAATTGTAGTTCCAGTTTTCCTGGACATAATTCATTAGTAAGGAGGCACCTGGTAATAGCCCGTCCTGGAGAAGAGCAGAGCAGCAGCAAGGGCCGACGGAGGGGAGGTCAGCGGTCACACCAGGTGAAGGTGGTTCAGGAGAACAGGACGGAGAAGCAGGTAGTGGGTGAAGAAGCAGCAGGACAGAAGGAAGCTGACATCTGCAGCTTCACCCGAAGCTGCTGATGTACAAGGTCTGGTCTAAGGGCACCAGGTCTTAGCACCATGAAATTGGGCAGAAAAGAAAAAAGTGTTTGTGTTGTGTTGTGTTTGTTATTTGTTGTTTGCTTTCTGTTGCTTGTTATTTGCTGCTTGCTGTTTGTTGAGTGCTGTTTGTTATCTGTTGTTTGTTTTCTGTTGTTTGTTATTTGTTGTGTTTTATTTGTTGTGTTTTATTTGTTGTTTGATATTAGTTGGTTGTTATTTGTTGTTTGTTATCTGTTGTGTTTTATTCGTTGTTTGTTATTTGTTGTGATGTTTAATTGTCTTTTATTAATGCACATGGTTGGAGACATCCTTTGAAAATATGTAAATAAAAGTTTAAAAAAAATCAAAAATCCACCTCACTGTCTCTCTCTCTCTCTCTGTCTCTCTCTCTCTCTCTGTCTCTCTCTCTCTGTCTGTCTCTCTGTCTGTCTGTCTCTCTCTCTCTCTCTGTCTCTCTGTCTCTGGCTCTCTCTGTCTATGTCTGTCTCTCTCTCTGTCTGTCTCTCTCTCTCTCTCTGTCTCTCTGTCTCTGTCTCTCTCTGTCTATGTCTGTCTCTCTCTCTGTCTGTCTCTCTCTCCCTCCCCACCGTACTACAGTTGGAACGGTACTTAGCACCACCTTGCAGTATTTATTGTTACACGAATGTTGTTGTTACACTAATCTCTGTCGCAATGAAGCTTGAATGTTATTCTCCCTTGTAAGTGGCTTTGGATAAAAGCGTCTGATAAATGACTAAATGTAAATGTAAATGTAAATGTAAATGTAATGTAAATGTAAATGTAAATGTAATGTAAATGTAAATGTAAATGTAATGTAAATGTGAATGTAAATGTAAATGTAATGTAAATGTAATGTAAATGTGAATGTAAATGTAAATGTAATGTAAATGTAAATGTAAATGTAAATGTAATGTAAATGTAAATGTAATGTAAATCGAATGTAAATGTAAATGTAAATGGTACAGAGAACGTCAGCGTTGCTCCTGCGCAGAGGAGGAGCAACGCTGAGCAAACCCAATGATTTAATAACGCTAACCCAATGATTTAATAACCCTAACCCAATGATTTAATAACCTTAACCCAATGATTTAATAACCCTAACCCAATGATTTAATAACCTTAACCCAATGATTTAATAACCCTAACCCAATGATTTAATAACCTTAACCCAATGATTTAATAACCCTAACCCAATGATTTAATAACCCTAACCCAATGATTTAATAACCCTAACCCAATGATTTAATAACCTTAACCCAATGATTTAATAACCCCAACCCAATGATTTAATAACCTTAACCCAATGATTTAATAACCTTAACCCAATGATTTAATAACCTTAACCCAATGATTTAATAACCTTAACCCAATGATTTAATAACCTTAACCCAATGATTTAATGACCCCAACCCAATGATTTAATAACCTTAACCCAATGATTTAATAACCCCAACCCAATGATTTAATAACCTTAACCCAATGATTTAATAACCCTAACCCAATGATTTAATAACCTTAACCCAATGATTTAATAACCTTAACCCAATGATTTAATAACCTTGACCCAATGATTTAATAACCTTAACCCAATGATTTATTAACCCTAACCCAATGATTTAATAACCTTAACCCAATGATTTAATAACCTTAACCCAATGATTTAATAACCCTAACCCAATGATTTAATAACCTTAACCCAATGATTTAATAACCTTAACCCAATGATTTAATAACCTTAACCCAATGATTTTCTTACCAGAAACCTATTTTTATTTAATTGTAAGTCGCTTTGGATAAAAGCGTTTGCTCAATGAAATGTAAATACTAACCAGAAAGGTATTGTTTACGAACCAGAAAGGTATTGTTTACGAACCCTAACCCCGTTAACGCATGTTTTCATTCAGAAGACACAAAAAAAATCGGTCTCTAAAATTGCGACAAGAACGTTTTGATGACGCTGTGATATGACAGGAAATGGATGAAAACATTGCGACAGGACGCAGGGTTAACAGGTGAGAAATGAAAGAGGTCATGTTAAAACAATGGAGGAGGAGGAGGGTCAGGGGAAGAGGAGGGAGAACAGGAGGAGGGTCAGGGGAAGAGGAGGGAGAACAGGAGGAGGGTCAGGGGAAGAGGAGGGAGAACAGGAGGAGGGTCAGGGGAAGAGGAGGGAGAACAGGAGGAGGGTCAGGGGAAGAGGAGGGAGAACAGGAGGAGGGTCAGGGGAAGAGGAGGGAGAACAGGAGGAGGGTCAGGGGAAGAGGAGGGAGAACAGGAGGAGGGTCAGGGGAAGAGGAGGGAGAACAGGAGGAGGGTCAGGGGAAGAGGAGGGAGAACAGGAGGAGGGGAGGAGGAAGAGGAGGGAGAACAGGAGGAGGGTCAGGGGAAGAGGAGGGAGAACAGGAGGAGGGGAGGAGGAAGAGGAGGGAGAACAGGAGGAGGGTCAGGGGAAGAGGAGGGAGAACAGGAGGAGGGTCAGGGGAAGAGGAGGGAGAACAGGAGGAGGGTCAGGGGAAGAGGAGGGAGAACAGGAGGAGGGTCAGGGAAGAGGAGGGAGAACAGGAGGAGGGGAGGAGGAAGAGGAGGGAGAACAGGAGGAGGGGAGGAGGAAGAGGAGGGAGAACAGGAGGAGGGTCAGGGGAAGAGGAGGGAGAACAGGAGGAGGGGAGGAGGAAGAGGAGGGAGAACAGGAGGAGGGGAGGAGGAAGAGGAGGGAGAACAGGAGGAGGGGAGGAGGAAGAGGAGGGAGAACAGGAGGAGGGTCAGGGGAAGAGGAGGGAGAACAGGAGGAGGGGAGGAGGAAGAGGAGGGAGAACAGGAGGAGGGTCAGGGGAAGAGGAGGGAGAACAGGAGGAGGGTCAGGGGAAGAGGAGGGAGAACAGGAGGAGGGGAGGAGGAAGAGGAGGGAGAACAGGAGGAGGGTCAGGGGAAGAGGAGGGAGAACAGGAGGAGGGGAGGAGGAAGAGGAGGGAGAACAGGAGGAGGGTCAGGGGAAGAGGAGGGAGAACAGGAGGAGGGTCAGGGGAAGAGGAGGGAGAACAGGAGGAGGGTCAGGGGAAGAGGAGGGAGAACAGGAGGAGGGTCAGGGGAAGAGGAGGGAGAACAGGAGGAGGGTCAGGGGAAGAGGAGGGAGAACAGGAGGAGGGTCAGGGGAAGAGGAGGGAGAACAGGAGGAGGGTCAGGGGAAGAGGAGGGAGAACAGGAGGAGGGTCAGGGGAAGAGGAGGGAGAACAGGAGGAGGGGAGGAGGAAGAGGAGGGAGAACAGGAGGAGGGGAGGAGGAAGAGGAGGGAGAACAGGAGGAGGGTCAGGGGAAGAGGAGGGAGAACAGGAGGAGGGGAGGAGGAAGAGGAGGGAGAACAGGAGGAGGGTCAGGGGAAGAGGAGGGAGAAGGAGAAGAGGAATTTGGAGCGGAGCTTGTTGTTATTCCTGCGTCACGACCAGAACTGGGAGGGACCCAAACGCACGACACAGGGAGACGGGAGGCAGGCAAGGGACGTTTATTAGCCGGGACGGTGGAGCTGGCCGGGGGGACCCGGTCGGGTGGGGATGGAGCAGGGCAGGGATGATGATGACCAGGAGATGGGGTCTAGGATCCGGGTGGAGAGACGGGGAACCAGGCTGGATGGAGATGGACGGGCAGCCCTGGTCGACGAGCGGAGACGGGCAGGTAAACCGGGCTGGCTGGACTTGGAGAGACAAGCAGGGAAGGGGAAGACGAGGCAACGAGACATAAACTAGGAAGGGAGCCAATAGCGATACAACTTGGGGAAAGCTAGTTGACGGTCTGGCAAGGAATGATTGGGGATGGTATCTCAGGCGGTAGAGCTGGTGGTGTAGTGATCTAAAGGTTGCTGGTTGGATCCCAGGCTCCTCCTGCTAGCATGCTGTAGTGTCCTTGAGCAAGACACTTAACCCCTCATTGCTCCTGATGGCTGCGTCCGTCGCTGTTTGAATAATTGTAAGTGGCTTTGGATAAAAGCGTCTGATCAGTGTAATGTAAATGTAAAGTAGTCACCGTCGACTCTTTGAACTCGCTGTTAGACCCCGGAGTGAACACAAAGAAAAAGTGTTTTTCAGTTTGCCCCGCACCCTCCACTCTGCTGCTGCTTTCAGAAAGGACTTTTATGTGTTTTAGTGAAGTTTTTGCTTTAAATGTCAGAAAACATCAGTTTTCTGTTGACTGTCAACTGTTCAGTGTTGTGATTGGGCAAGAGCCCGGTCAGTGTGTCATCATTGCGTGACACAGGATATGGTTCCTACAGCACATACTGTACCTTTTACTCCGACCACACGTCGCACCGACTCCTCTGGAGCCTATGCAGCTACATTCATGTGTTATATTCATTTGATCTTTTTGGTGTTCATGTAAAATGAATGGTTCTATTGTTTGTGCATGTGTTATCTGAAAAACAGTTTACAAACAAAGGGCTGTTAAAAATGTCTTTGTCTCTCGTCCCCCCCCCCCTCTAAATGTATTTTATTGACATAACAAGACATAACAGTTAAAACAATTATGTAACAAAAATCAACAAGACAAAAAGATACAGTAAAATAAAGGTGTGTAGGCGAGTTGTCACTCAGTTTCCTTTCTTCTCTGACAGACTGCCACAATTGGGCATTTGGCCTTTTCTCCTAAAATGTACGACTTTGCTCAGATTGTATTTAAAATGATTATATTCTTTAGAATTGTATTAAATTTAGGCACAGCCTGGTCTCTCTGGGTTGCCAGGTCTGGCAGTGGCGGGCTTCAGCAGCCTGGCCTCTCTGGGTTGCCAGGTCTGGTGGTAGCGGCCCTTTTCCATGGCCAGACTGTGTTCACAGAGTCTGTACATCGTCAAGGCAGAAGGATGGGGGTTGACATTAAACCTACAAATAAACAATAATTCAGTCATCATCTTTGTTTTATTCTGTTAACACGCATATTTATTAATTTGCAGATCCAAAATTTTCAGATTAGGAATTTTATTCCAATGGGGGAGGAAGATAACATGCTGTGCCACTGTGAGTAATTCCACCGTTGCTATGGAAACTGTCATTATGACGTTCTGATGGCCAAAGCAGTGTGATAGTAGTGGTGGTAGTTGATAGTAGTAGTGTGATGGTGGTAGTCGTAGTAGGTGGTAGTAGTAGTGGTAGTAGGTGGTAGTAGGTGGTAGTAGTGGTAGTAGGTGGTAGTAGGTAGTAGTATTAGTGGTAGTAGGTGGTAGTAGTGGTAGTAGGTGGTAGTAGGTAGTAGTATTAGTGGTAGTAGGTGGTAGTAGCGGTAGTAGGTGGTAGTAGCGGTAGTAGGTGGTAGTACTGGTATTAGGTGGTAGTAGTGGTAGTAAGTGGTAGTAGGTGGTAGTAGCTGTAGTAGGTGGTAGTAGTGGTAGTAGTTGGTAGTAGTGGTAGTAAGTGGTAGTAGTGGTGGTAGTAGTGGTAGTAGGTGGTAGCAGTGGTAGCAGTGGTAGTAGTGGTAGTAGGTGGTAGTAGTAGTGGTAGTACGTGTTAGAAGTTGGTAGTAGGTGGTAGTAGGTGGTAGTCGGTGGTAGTAGGTGGTAGTAGTGGTAGTAGGTGTTAGTAGGTGGTAGTAGGTGTTAGTAGGTGGTAGTAGTGGTAGTAGGTGGTAGTAGTGGTAGTAGGTGGTAGTAGTGGTAGTAGGTGGTAGTAGGTTGGAGTAGTGGTAGTAGGTGTTAGTAGGTGGTAGTAGTGTTAGTAGGTGGTAGTAGGTGGTAGTAGGTGGTAGTAGTGGTAGTAGGTGGTAGTAGTGGTAGTAGGTGTTAGTAGCTGGTAGGTTTGCTGACAGGTACGTTGCCAGATTTCTAAGTTATAACTTTGTGATATATGTAAACAATGTTTCCATGTGTTCACGCCTGGTGCGCTACGACCAGGTTGCTCCGGTGGGATCAGGGGCTACAGACGTCATTCACCATCGACCGACGTCGAAGCCGATCCAAATTCCACTCCATAGCATGCGCTGGACCATGAACCCGCCTTTTTATTAACTGCATCCTCCAACCCTCTTAATGCGTCCTCCAGAACGCAACTCGGAAAATAATGTACCTGTAAAGCCCAAAGCGTGAATAGCAAGCGGCGGTTGGAGTGTGGCACACCATCAGTGCACAGCCGCCGTGTGGTGTGGGCTGCAGGAACAAAACTGGGATATTGAAAAAAGAACACTATTGGCTCCCGTTAGAGAATCCATTCACATGCAATGAGCCATAAAGTTAAAGAGCAGTTCCTCCAGCTTGGTGCACGCACGAGCACCGTCACGTCCCCCGTCTCCTCCGTGTGTCACTGTGTGCGCCAGGGAGAACGCCACCTGCCACCTGCGCCGTGAAACAAACCCGACCATCACCAGGAAACGGAAAAAAACCTGCAACCTGAGTTTTTAATTTGCTTTTTTTGGAGATCAGAGCTGCAGAACCATGTGTGTTGGTGTCAGATTCACCTCTTGTTTCCTCTCCTAGCAGGGATGGAGAAGATCTACGTCCACACCACCGCCAGCACTCTGACGGCTCACGAGGACTTTGTGAAAGAACTCGTCAACAAGGGAGCGACTCGGGTGCAAGCTGCCAACATGAGCGACCTGGTCCTGGTCTTCTGTCCCATCGTCACTCGCATGGGGACGGACATCGAGACTGCGCTGTCTCAGATACGAGGTAGAGCCGCTGTCTCTCACTGAGGACTTCCTCTTTCTGCGCTGGCCGGTGTGGAGCAGCTCTGCGCTCTGTGTCTCCCCCAGAGTCAAGGTTCAGGAGGGTGATCCTGGTGGTCATGCACCCCACGGCCGACCCCGAGCGCTTCTTCCCCGAGTGCAGGGACCTCGGCACGAGCGACGTCATCCTCACCGTCAAAAGTGTCTTCAACGAGGAGGAAGGCTTGCTCAAGTGCTCCCTGAATGAAGGAGCTGTGGCGCAGGTTCTCCAGAAGGTCAGACCACCTCTTCATTCAAATGTACATTTAAAGGAATATCACTGAAAGTCAAATAGTGAATTTAAAACAGTTTATATTGGATTAGAAAAAACCCCAAAAAACTCTTGTACAAAGTGCAAGGGCAAAAGAACACATTTGGCATTTCCAGCTCGCTGGTAAAAAATGACACCATTTTTTTTACATTTGGGCCGGTGATGTCACAGGGGGCGTGGCCATCCCTCTGCCACGGTGCCATAGTCAGTCGCAGGCCAGTCACTTGGTTTCACAGATATATTTAGGATGTGAAGTACCGTGACTCTATTGTTAACAATATAAATATGAATAAACGCTCAGCTGAGGCCTTGGGCTGGCGGGAGACGCAGGGTTGATTATTTTATTTATTATAATTGTTTATTATGTAAAGACTATTTACACTAAAACCAGGAGAACATGCAGACTCCACTCAGAAAGGTTGCAGTTGAATTTTGCTCATGTTGACGTTGCTTTTGGTTTTTTTGGGAGTTATTTATAGCAGTAGCTCGTGTGCATATGAACAGTATGAGTTGTCAAGCTTCATAGTTTGCAGACTGAATATTTCATATGATTTTATTTTGCAGATGGATCTTCCAAAAGGTAATTCACACCAAACTCCTTCTTTCCATTCAAAGTGTTGGAGCCAGCTCCTCGGAGGTGTGGTCTGGGGGGAGCACAGTGCAGGGGTTGAATCCCACGTCAGGCTGGCGAGACGCACGCGGCTGCCGTTGCCTTTGAGCAATAGTAGAAGTGCAGAGTGTAGAAGTGGTGCTCAGGAGGAATGCCTCCACTGAGACAGAAGGCGACGGCGTCGTACCTGAACAACTGAGTTCACATTTTGTGCACGTCAGTCATCCTGACGTGCAGGGTCAGGGTGTGCAAACACGTAGTAACCGAAGAGTAACAGCAGTTGGAGTTCTCAGTCAGCAGGACGCTTGCATGGCCGTCATAGCTCCTCTTAGGGCTTGGTCTCAGGAGCTGAAAACCTCCTTTTTACTGTTCACAAGTCATTTCTATAAAAAGAGATTTATTGGACGTGATATTAATGTGAACGTTAATATTATTTTATGGTTTTCTAAATGTAACTTTTTTTGTACCTCTGTTTTTGGTCCAGCTCCAGTTGCTGGTTTTCCATAAGCGCCAAAAGTGGCTTCTCCTCCTCGCGTCGAAACTGGAATTTTTCACTAGAATTTTGAACAGATGGGGACTCGGCCAGGGGGGCTTATCCAGACCAGGCGGGGCTTATCCAGGACGGGCGGGGCTTATCCAGGTTTCCAGCTCCAAGTGAATGTCGTTTGTCAGATTCGTGTGAAGGTGGATTCAAGGGAACTATTCTGAAAAACTCACTTTTTCAGTGCTTGTTCACATTCCAGTATGAGTCTCTGATGGGCCTGCTTACACACACATTGAAATAAGATACAAATACTCATTTATCCCCAAAGGGAAATTCTAGTGTTGAAGCAGCAATGACATACATGACAAAACACACATAATGTACAAAAACACATGTTGTTTTTGAATCAATTATATATATATATATATATATATATACACATATATATTCATAGATACAGATGCACACACATATGCATATGTGTATATACAAAGAGCTACTGTACCCTATAAGAATAAATCGAATAAAATAGAATTTAACTTAGTGAAAGGCAAAGCTTTAAAGTGGAAGTCAAATGTGAAGTAAAAATGTGTCTTGTGGAGGAGGAGTTTCCTCTCCTGGCTCAGGGCGGAGTCATTGTAGGAGCTACTGCGGTGCAGGAATGAGCTCCTGTAACGGAGCTGAAGGAGCCTCTGGCTGTAGACGTCTGTTGTCTAAGTAACAGACAACAATGTCAACAACCCAGTGAGGTTGTTGTGGGCTGTCTGTTTTGGAAAACGTGGTGAAAGATTCAGAACCTTCGGAACATTCGGAACCCTAAGCTAAGCTCAAACCCCATTGGTTCACAGAACTCTGGGCCTCAGGAGGGTGGCTCCTCCCACAAAACAGCCCCTCTTGGAACAGGATGGTTTAGAGGCATGTTAGCAACGCACGCTAACCCATGCATGATCTGAGTGGAATCTTCAGTAAAATAAATTCAAAAACATGTTTTGGGGACCTCAGAGACATATACTAACTTGTTGAAAAGGAGCATCATAGGTCCCCTTTAAGAATGCTAGGCTAACCCCAACATTAAACAGGCCAGCTGAATTCTTCATGTTGCTTTCAGTTAACCACCACCTGATGACCACAAATCAAATCCCCTTCTCTTCATCTTCTCAGCAGCTCCAGCTGCTGCTTCTTTCCCTTTCTCTGCTGATTTGGCTAATGTTTCCGAAAAAGGGAAAAAGTTTGTCGGGAAACTTTCTTTTCAAAAAAAGAAGCCTGATCCGCTCCACAAGCCCTTGAATGAGAAAGATGAACTGCAGCAGGAGAAACAGGACCTGGAAAGAAGACTCCTGGAATGCCGACAGAAGCTGAGGGATTTTAAGGAGAGGGATCCACAGCTGGTGATGGCCATGGAGGAACTGGACAATATCTGTGATTTGTATCAGAGAAAGGTTACAGATTTGATTGACCAGAGAGAGAGGATGAATCTGGAAATGGAGGTAAAGTACACGGCCAACCTGATCACCAAGAAGAGAAGGTGTCCAGGGAGGAAGGAGCAGTCGACTTTTGAGGAAGCTGAAGAGATGGTGCGAGAGGTTTTTCAACACTGGGGTGGGTGCTTCTCAAGATGATTCTAAGGTTTCAGATGAAGGTTTTCAATCTACATTTGATTATTATTTCAAATGTGTTTTCACAGCAAATCGGATAACGGAACTGGACGGTAAAAATTGCACACTGCAAGAGGAAAAAGATGCCCTAGTGTCAAGTGAGTCACCAAAAACCATGCAAAAGAAACATTTTGTTCTTGTTTTCTTTTCCATCTCATTCTCTTGACGTCCTTTTCAGAAAATCAAATCTTGAATGAGAACATTTCTGATCTTGAGAGAGAAATCAAGCAACTGAAGGATCTTCAAACTGGTGAGTAGATCCCTCCATAGGACGCTTGACAACATTCCATTTTCTCCCTTAAACAACACGTACAGTATGTAGTGATATTTGATACCAGTAAATACTGCTGCTGGAAGCATTGTGGACAGAGCAGAACATCTTGTAAAGAATGTTCTACAGAACAAATCAAACCTGATAAAGTTCTCACCATGTTTCCACAATGTTCACACCTGCATTTATTCAAGATTCAAGAGGTTTATTCGTCACATACATATACATACTTTCATACATACATGCAGTGAAATGTCAATGCAACGCACCCGGTGATTACACACAATATGTTCTAGACTGAACACAATAACTACCTAAGAATTTCTACTTGACTAACTAACTGATTCCTAAAACTTAATGCAGTAAGTCGAATACTATAGAATAAATAAAACATACAGTATATAGAATAAAATAAAATAAAATAAGAACTCAAAGGTAATGCAGGGTGGGGATACAAAATAGATAATGGGGATAGGCTTATGTATATGGGATAGACTTATGTATATGAGATAGGCTATTTATGTATATACAGATATGTGCATTAAAGTGGCATGTGAATTAAGTGAGGTAGTGTTTGTGGGATAATACAGCACAGTATACAACAGTACGTCGCAGCAATATGGTAACACTGAACAACCCAGAACAATGACACACTATGCGGTACAGTTTGCTACATACAGTACAGTAAGGTAATGGAGCCTATGTGTGTGTCTCAGTTAGGACCCCTGGTGAGGTCAGCGTTGACAGTTCTTATGGCTTGCGGGAAAAAACTCCGTCTCAGTCTCTGTTCTCGCTGTGTGACTGCGGAGGCGCTTGCCTGACCGCAGCAGCTGGAACAGTCCGTTGTTGGGGTGATGAGGATCCTTCATGATCCTGCAGCTCTGCTACTACACCTCCTGGTGTATAACTCCTGCAAGGGGGGAGGGTAGTTCCTGTGGTACGTTCAGCTGAATGCAATGCCTGTCCTGAGCAGTGCAGTACAAACCAGGCAGTGATGTTGCCTGTCAGGATGCTCTCCACCGCTCCACAGTAGAAGGACTTGAGGATCCTCACCGAGACCCGGAATTTCCTCAGCTGCCTGAGGTGATAAAGACGCTGCCTCGCCTTTCTCACCAGAGTGTCTGTTTATAAAGTCCATGTTAAGTCCTCTGTGATGTGGACTCCCAGGTACTTGAAGCTGCTCACCCTGTCGACAGAAGTCCCATTAATCACCAAGAGCGTGCGCGTCCTCGGTTGTAATCCACGCCTAAAGGCCACAATCAGCTCCTTAGTTTTGCTGACGTTCAGGTGTAGGCTGTTGTCCTGGCACCAGAGTGACAGGTCAGTCACCTCCTCGCCGTAGACCTTCTCATTGTCGTCGGTGATCAGGCCACCACCGCGACGGTGTCGTCAGCGAACTTGATGATGGTGTTGGAGCTGGACCTGGCCACACAGTCGTGTGTACAGGAAGTACAGTAGGGGGCTGAGGACGCAGCCCTGGGGGGATCCTGTGTTCAGGGTGATGGAGCTGGACATGTGCCTTCCCACCCTTACCACCTGGGGCCAGGTTGAGAGGAAGTCCACACAGCAGAGTATTCAGTCCGAGCTCCTTCAGCTTGACAGCCAGTCTGGTGGGGACTATGGTATTGAAAGCATTTAACTGGTTCTTGGGTGATCCATCAAAGTGTTCAGCTCTAAATCAGGTGTAAACCCCAAGACTAATTGGGTGGTGGTCAGGGACGCATGGAGGTCTGGCATGCATGTATCTACATTAGTGTAGTCTGAACCCACATGAAGGATCCTGAAGGTGAATGAAAGTTAATTTCTGAAAACTTTGACCAATGAGTAGATCCACGTCCCACGGCCGGAACAGAATCTGCATCGTTCTCCTGGATCCAAGGTTTGACTATCGGCCATATCCTCCTTTCCAGTACCCAGACAGAGGCTTTCCCAGGGAGGAGGCATAGTGGGATCCCTCCATAGTTGGAGCACACTCTCCAGTCCCTTTTTAAAAATGGGGATATCCAGCCCTGTCTTCCAACCCAACATCTGTACAACATTGAAAATGCATTGCGGCCATGACAGCCCCACAATGTCCAGGGCCTTCAGCATTTCTGGGCAGATCTTGTCCCCTGGTGTTTTTCCACTGCATAGTTTTCTGACTATCTCAATGACTTCCAGCAAGGAGATGGTTCTGATCCCCCAGAACACTCCCTGCCTCCTCCACAGAGGGTTAACAAGTTCCTCAAAGAGTTCCTTCCACCTCCTGACGATATCCTCAGTCAAGGTCAGCACTTCCCCACATCTTGCTGATAACAGCTTGTGTGATGTCCTGCTTTCCCCTCCCGAGCTGTCGGATGGTTTGAAGAACCTCCTTGAGCCCCGGAGTCCTTCTCCATGGTCTCTCCAAATGCCTTCCACACCTGAGTTATTGCTTCCACAACCACTGTAGCTGCAGTCCTTCTGGCCTGCTGGTCACCACCAGGTGGTGATGGGTACATTTACATTACATTTACATTTAGTCATTTAGCAGACGCTTTTATCCAAAGCGACTTACAAGGGAGAATAACATTCAAGCTACATTGCGACAGAGATTAGTGTAACAACAACATTCGTGTAACAATAAATACTGCAAGGTGGTGCTAAGTAATTGTAGGTTAGGACAGGAGGTACTCACTGAAGAGCTGGGTCTTCAAGTGCTTCTTAAAGACAGAGAGGGAGGTCCCTGCTCTGGTCATTTTTGGCAGTTCGTTCCACCAATGTGGAACTACAAATGAGAATAGCCTGGATTGCCGTGGCTGTATGGCCGGCAGAGCCAGGCGACGCTCATTTGAGGAGCGCAGCATCCGGGGGGCAACATGTGCTCTTACAAGAGCATTTAAGTAGGCGGGAGCATTCCCAGCAATCACTCTGTAGGCCAGCATCAGAGACTTGAACTTGATGCGGGCGGCTACAGGTAACCAGTGGAGCTCGATGAGCAGCGGAGTGACATGTGCCCTCTTTGGCTGGTTGAACACCAGTCGCGCCGCTGCATTCTGTTTCATCTGTAGTGGCTTCACCGCACAGGCCGGCAAGCCTGTTAAGAGGGCGTTGCAGTAGTCGAGACGGGACATCACCAAGGTTTGTAGCAGCAGTTGAGTGGCATATTGGGTCAGGTACGGCCTGACTTTTCGGATGTTGAGTAGTGCGAAGCGGCAGGACCGGGAGACGGCGGAAACATGGTCCGAGAATGTCAGTTGGTCATCAATAATGACACCAAGATTCCTTGTAGCCTTGGTAGGAACAAGAGATAGAGAGTCGATTTTAATATCAATGTTGTGATAAATACCTTGTTTGGCCGGGAAGACCAGCAGTTCCGTTTTCGCCAGATTTAGTTGAAGATGATAATCCTTCATCCATGTGGATATGTCAGCGAGACAATCCGAGATCCGCGTCGAGACAGTGGGGTCGTCAGGCAGGAAGGACAGATAGAGTTGAGTATCATCTGCATAGCAGTGATATGAAAAGCCATGTGAGCGGATGATCGGGCCCAGTGAGGTGGTGTATATGGCAAAGAGGAGGGGTCCTAGCACCGAGCCTTGGGGCACCCCTGTGGTGAGGTGGAGAGGCACAGACAGCTGGCCTCGCCATGTCACACTGAACGAGCGCCCGGTGAGGTAAGATTCGAACCAGGAAAGTGCACTGCCAGAGATGCCCATACTTGAGAGTATGGACAGGAGTATGCTGTGTCAAAAGCAGCTGATAAGTCAAGCAGAATGAGAACCGAGGATTTGGCAGCAGCTCTAGCAGTTTTTAAGGCCTCTGTCACAGACAACAGGGCTGTTTCGGTGGAGTGACCACTTTTGAAGCCAGATTGAAGTGTATCAAGAAGGTTGTTTCTTGACAGGTTCTCTGTAACCTGTCTAGAGACCGCCCTCTCTAAGGTTTTGGAAAGGAATGGGAGGAGTGAGACCGGCCGATAGTTTTCTACTTGATTGGGATCGAGTGAAGGTTTTTTGAGCAGTGGTGCGACCCGAGCCGCTTTGAAAGCGGAAGGGAAAGTGCCGGAAGTTAGGGAAGAATTAATCATATGTGTGATTGCCGGGGTGATAGTCGGTGATATGGCTTGAAGGAGGTTAGATGGGATCGGATCTAGCGGACAGGTAGTAGGACGGCTACATGTTAGTAGTTTAGATACCTCACTTTCAGCGAGGGGAGTGAAACCAGGGAGCGATGAGCCTAGGGCTGGAGGAGACAGGTTGTGAGTAAGTTGATTAGTGAATTGGCTGCTGATGGCTGCTACTTTGTTAGTAAAAAAGGAGGCAAGGCAGTCAGCAGTGAGGTTAGTAGCTGGAGGAGGTGGTGGAGGGTAAAGCAGAGACTTGAAGGTGGCGAATAACTTACGTGTGTCTGTGGCACCGTCGATCCTATCATTGAAGAAGGCCTTCTTGGCAGCAGTGATGCTGGAAGAGAAGGAGGAGGACAGCAGTGTCTGGTAGCTAGCAAGATCCTCAATTGTTTTGGATTTGTGCCATTTCCTCTCGGCTGCTCTGAGGTCAGTGCGCGTTGTCCGGAGGGTGTCAGTCAGCCAAGGGTGCGACTGGGTTGATGGAGCAGGTCTGGTGGATAGTGGACACAGGCTATCCAGACATGAGCTCAAGGTGGAGCAGAGAGAGTCAGTGGCATCATTTACCTGCAGAGAGGAGAAAGTGTCGTGGGGTGGAAGAGAAGAGGAGAGCACAGAGGAGAAGTGGGTGGGAGACAGGTTGCGGAGATTGCGGCGGATAGTAACCATGGGTGGGGAGGTGTGGGGTTGTTTTGGTAGCTGGACATTGAAGTGGATGAAGAAGTGGTCAGAGAGATGAAGAGGAGTGACCCTTAGGTTGTCCGTGGTGCAGCTCCGAGCAAGAATGAGATCAAGCTCTTTGCCAGCCTTGTGAGTCGGTGGAGTCGGGACCTGTCTTAGGTCGAATGAGCGAACCAAAGACAGGAAGTCAGCCGAGCTCACACTGTCCAAGTGGATGTTCATGTCTCCGAGGACGAGCATGGGACACACTACAGCTCATGTAGGAAGTCACCTAGTTGTCCTGGTGGACGGTAGATGACGACCACATAGGCTTTCACCGGAGCAGTCACCAAGACGGCGTGATATTCAAAGGAGGCAAAGTTGTTTAAAGGCAGCAGTGGATTAAATTTCCATGTGTTGGAAATTAGCAGGCCAGTCCCACCGCCACGGCCAGATGGTCTGGATGTGTGGGAGAATGTGTAGTTAGTGGAGAGTGCAGCCGGGGTTGCGCTATCTTCCGGTTTAATCCATGTCTCAGTGAGAGCAAGGAGCTCCAAGGAGAGGTAGTTGGCATGACCAGAAATGAAGTCTGCCTTGTTAACTGCAGATCGACAATTCCACAAGCCAACAGAGAAGGAGGTCTTTGCAGAAGATGTTTGCTGCAGAGACCTGAGGTTACCCAGATTGCATCGGCATATGGTATAACGAGGCTTTCTGGGTGACCTTGAAGTTGTAGGGATGCGGTAGTAGCACATTTTGTATGGAGTGAGAGAAAGAAGGCAGGTTTGCCTTGTTCGGTGTCCTTGCTTCGGTTGACGTGCAGAGGTAGACGTGCGTCTTCACACGAGAGCGACTACAAATGGGCCAACGCTTGAAGCTAATGCTTCAAGGGCAGCACCATAAATAGGTGATAGAATACAGCTGCTCATGTGATTAGAGTTGCACCTGGATAAGAGCACGCCCACATAAGAGAGGACTTGCCTGAATAGGGGGTGTGTCTGGAACACAAGCTTGTTGGCAGATCAGCAACTCAGGTAGACAACTTGGCAGGTAGACAACTCTACCCACACCCAAGGGTCCAGGACATAATGGCCTCAAGTCTGATGAAAAGACTAAATAGTCATCATGGTGCTCCGGTACCAAGTACACATATGAGCCACCTTGTGTTAGAATATGGTGTTTGTTATGGACAGTCCATGACGAGCACAAAAGTCCAAATAACAAAGAACTGCTTGGGTTCAGATCAGGCCGCATCTCTCCATCACTGCCCACCAGATGGAGTTGATTTCCCCCAGAAGAACTCTTAAGTCACAAGGCAGAATGTTTTCATTCACCCCTCCATGACTCCAAGAAGGTGGTGTAGTCTGAACTGCAGTTGGGCACACGACAGTCAGAGCACTCCTTCTTGCGACCCAAAGTTGCATTGAGTCCTCTCTCTAGTTCACCGGGACTGAGTTGTTCTGAGATGGGGGCTGGTGAGTATCCCCACCCCTGGCCTGCACATTTCCCCCTGTGTGATTCTGGAGCCAAGGAGTTTGGTTTCGTAGCCAATGCTATGGAGAGGTGAGACTAACGATGTCCAGTCGGTACCTCTCTACCTCCTGCACAAGCTCCACTTCCTTCCCCGCCACAGAGGTGATGAGAGGGTCCAGCATGCGTAGGCCCTCTCTGCCTCTGCCTGTCACCCACTAGGCATTGCACAGGGCCCTTATGATTTGGGCTGGGGGTACATTGCTTGAACTGTATAAACAGGAAGGAGCTCAAAGTAACTGAAATGAACGTTGCTGTTCGCCAGGTGGAACTGTTACCAGGTGGAAACTTCCATATTTCTGGTTGCATCTTTTTCCATTGAAAGGTTTTAAAGCTTCCTGCTGATGCCCATCTTCCACAAACTAGATCCTGTCATGACTAGTTTGTTGATTATGATTATAATGTGTTTCAGGAGAAAAGCCCACAGCATGTGATCCAACGCAAAAGGAACTGCCCCCCAGTCGTGTTTCAGGAAGAGAGGGCATTGAACCAATGCATTGGGGACAAGATCTACCTGTGGAGGAACAGCCCCCAGCCATGCTTCAGGAGATGTCTACTGAATGACCTCTGGATATGATGCAATGATGGGTGTTTAAGATAAGATAATACTTTATTGATCCCCAAAAGGGAAATTCAGGCATTGCAGCAGCTCAATGCGGAAGCTTGAAGTACAATTAAAATGCCTGTTTGTTGCTAACATAGCAACGTGGAGGTTGGTAAGATTCAGCGACTTTCCACAAAACCAGTAGAAAAAAAACTGCTTTCGCCATCTGGTATTTGTCAAAATCCGTAATTCAAATTAAAAAGCAAAATTCTATCGCTAGTGTTATAGTTGTGCAGGTGTACATACATCTGCCTGGGTGATGCTAAAGGGTTATGAACTGGGTATTTTGTGTCTTTAAATGAGTAATTCTACAACATGTGGTCCTGTGTGATTCTTTCCCTCATCATCCTCCTTGAGTAAGGTGAGTTTTGTATTTTGATAGAATGTATTATCCATGTTGATGTCATTTCATCAAATAATCACATAATTTATATTACTTGTGCATTCCTGTTCAAAACATGCCCATTCGGAACGGGCTGCACTGCGGACGTTAGTGACTCAGTCACAGAGCCAGTGCGTGTCGATAATCAAAAGACAGACAGACAGACAGACAGACAGACATATTCCTTCCTTTATGAGTGCAGATACAAGTGACTAAGTTGCAGAGCCCCAAAGCCCCGCTGCTGCACAGAGCTCAGCGACTCGCTCTTCTCTTGTTTATTAATATTACATGTTTTGTGTGTCCAAGAAATTGCACCAAATTCAACACTGCACGTCCTTGGGTCCCCAGTGATACACCTGCCAAGTGTGAAGTTGATTGGATGAACAGTTGTCGAGACAATCGAAATGATCAATTATCAATTGGTGCATAGCTTCCAGTACCTATACCTAATATCCCCATTTTGTTTTGTGAGGATTCAGATAATGGTCAATAAATTAATTCTGTGTTAGACCACACCCATTGTTAAGTTTAATGGTTAATAGCGGCTGGTACGCTGGGTCCCTTTATGTCCTATACCAAATTTGGTGTCAATCAGTCAAAATCTGACAAAACCTTGGCAAAAATAAAAACAATTCAAGAAATGTAAAATGCTGGAAATCATCTCCATCTGCAGGTGAGGAGAGTCACCTCTGGCAAACAGAAGGGGCTGCAGCTGCAGGAGATTGGGGTGATCAGAAAAGCTGCAGTGTTTCCACCTCTCTTGCTCTTTCTCCTGACCGCAAGGCTGGGACTTTCTTTTTTGGGGCGGATTCCAGACTCCGCCTAACGTTTGTCACCTGTATCGCTACCCTGCAACCGACGAGGGACTTGCTCCAGCCAGCGGTCTGGCGGTCTGGTTGACTTTTTTGCAGAGCACATTTGCCTGGTTGTAGAGACCAAGTGTTCGTAATAATCTTAATTACAATGTAGGACTGTAAATTCAACATTTGACTTAAATATATCATGGGAATGAACCTCCTTATAACGGCCCTAGGGTTAGGGTTCGTGAGGTTTGGGTTGTTTCGGGGTTATCATTAGAACCAGACCACCTGGTCTGACAACTGGTCAGTTTAATACTGGATCTCAGGATGGTACTGGCCCGGTGGGTCCCTGGTAATCTCCCCTAATTGTAAATCCATCCTTTTTATATATTCTTTTTGTCTTTTTAATAAGACGTTGAAACTTCTTCATCCTCTGATCAAAAATGTGTCGTTCTACCCCTCTACAGTCACCTATACCCCCCCCCACACTATTCGTGTACATTTTGGAGGAGAAAATGATCCCTGCCCCCGATAGAGACCTCTCCCCGGGGGCGCGGTCCATCCCTGGGTCAAACTATGTGCGCCCCTCATTGCTCATTCATTTTAATTGATAATATGATTATGTGATGATGGGACGTTAATCCGTTTGGCCTGGCTTTCCTGACGTGGGGCATGGAGCCAGGGAGAGTTGCTCTGGAGGCCCATGAGTCTCAGGTTCCTGATCTCACGTTGGAGCTCGGATCCTGTCTGGGTGGAGTGACTGGATTGAAGGTCTCTCTTCCACGTCTTCCACATCTTCCACAGTAAGTCATGAAGATTCAAGGTTTTGTCTCGGCACCAAGGATTGGACAATTCTGGTGGACCATCTTTTTGAACGTGTTGGTTTGGCACAGTTTTGAATGACGGACGTCTCCCCGGAAGCCTCCGTTGAGGTTGTTCAAAGGGGGGGGGTGGGGGGCGCGGGGGGGTCATTTGTATCGGTCGTAATTAGTGGGATTAAGTCAGATTGTTAATTTATGAAGCTTTTGTAACTTTTCCTCTGAAAATGTTCTTGAATATACTCTCTCCCTTAATGCCTTGAAAATATTTTTTTGTGCCGAAAAGAAGTGTTTCCTGCAGATTCTCATGAATGGTAATAATTGCAGGTTGGGGACAGGAGTGTGTATTATTATTTTCATGGCACACCAAGTGCTGGAGGAGAGTGTATATATACTGTATATTGTGTGTGTGTGTGTATATATACTGTATATTGTGTGTGTGTGTGTGTGTGTATATATACTGTATATTGTGTGTGTGTGTGTATATATACTGTATATTGTGTGTGTGTGTGTGTATATATACTGTATATTGTGTGTGTGTGTGTGTATATATACTGTATATTGTGTGTGTGTGTATATATACTGTATATATATACTGTATATTGTGTGTGTGTGTGTGTGTGTGTGTGTGTATATATACTGTATATTGTGTGTGTGTGTGTGTATATATATATACTGTGTGTGTGTGTGTGTATATATATATACTGTGTGTGTGTGTATATATACTGTATATTGTGTGTGTGTATATATATATACTGTGTGTGTGTGTGTGTGTATATATATATATACTGTGTGTGTGTGTGTATATATACTGTATATTGTGTGTGTGTGTGTATATATATATGCTGTATATTGTGTGTGTGTATATATATATACTGTATATTGTGTGTATATATATATACTGTATATTGTGTGTGTGTAGATATATATACTGTATATTGTGTGTGTGTATATATATACTGTATATTGTGTGTGTGTATATATATATACTGTATATTGTGTGTGTGTGTGTGTATATATATATACTGTGTGTGTGTGTGTGTGTATATATATATACTGTGTGTGTGTGTGTATATATACTGTATATTGTGTGTGTGTGTGTATATATATATACTGTGTGTGTGTGTGTGTGTGTATATATATATACTGTGTGTGTGTGTGTATATATACTGTATATTGTGTGTGTGTGTGTATATATATATGCTGTATATTGTGTGTGTGTATATATATATACTGTATATTGTGTGTGTATATATATATACTGTATATTGTGTGTGTGTAGATATATATACTGTATATTGTGTGTGTGTGTGTATATATATACTGTATATTGTGTGTGTGTGTATATATATATACTGTATATTGTGTGTGTGTAGATATATATACTGTATATTGTGTGTGTGTGTATATTTATACTGTATATTGTGTGTGTGTATATATATATACTGTATATTGTGTGTGTGTATATATATATACTGTATATTGTGTGTGTAGATATAGTGTGTGTGTGTTGTGGCGCTCTGCGCCTTTAAGGACGCAGTCCCTACGTCACAAGGAACGCCCCTACCCTATGCGGAAGCAGGGGTTGTTTGAATGGTCGTACGGTGCGAGCCGCCGGGGGGTGGGACGCACCCAGAGGAGGCTCCGTCGCTCGGCTTCCAGGCCCTGGCGGCGGCAGCAGCAGCTTCGGTCTGCGGGGTCAGGGCCTCATCCCCCCGTCAATATATATATATATCTCGCTCCGGGTACCGGTCGTCTCGTCTCCACCGGAGTGAAGGAGGTAACTCCGGGGTCCCCGGAGTAACGTAAGACTCGTACTTTAAAAAGGATCTTGATTTAAGTAACGTACTTTAAAAAAGACTTGTACTTTAAGTAACGTACTTTAAAAAAGACTTGTACTTTAAGTAACGTACTTTAAAAAAGACTTGTACTTTAAGTAACGTACTTTACGTTACTGAGGAAGTAACTCAGGGGATGGTGTTGCACGGGACAATATATGTTGTTGTTATGTCGCTTTATTTATATATATATATACATACAGTGTATATATATATATATATATATACAGTGTATATATATATATACACTGTATATATATATATATATATATATATACACTGTATATATATATATATATACACACACACACATACACACACACACAGTACATCCCCCATGAGCATCCACCTTTTGAGGAGCCTCAGTCTCCAATTCATCCGATCCAGTCTTGGTGGAATCGAGCCCGAGCTGAAATGACAATTTAAATAGCCCACCACCCCCACCCCCACCACCCCCACCACCACCCCCACCCCCACCACCACCACCCCGTGAAGAAGAGCGGTGCTGGTGCTTCTTGATTTGACTGCTGTGACTACTTTCTCAGGGGAAGCTCGGCTGGGACGGGCTGGGAGCCAGGCGGCAAAACAGGGAAATGGTTGTTATTGTTGCTACTAACAATACAACATATTATATTCTATATTCTTATATGATTGTATAAATAATCATTTCTTGATCAATTTTTTTAAAAGTCAACCACTTGAAAACCTCTGTTGGTTTTCTTTGGATAAAGAAACATAAATGAAAAACAACTTCATACATAATATAATTATAGTTTTGTTTGTAAAGCAGTGTCTCGGGGAGTTGAAGTGGCTTACCCCTGTCTCTCTGCTCCCCCTGTCTCTCTGCTCCCCCTGTCTCTCTGCTCCCCCTGTCTCCCCCTGTCTCTCTGCTGGACTGTCCCCCTCCCCGTCATGTGACTTGTTTCACTCTGGCTGTCGCTGACACACCGGGGCTTGTGGGACATCCCATCTACCTCGGAGAAGCAGCGAGGCTCCTCCACCTCTCCGCCTCGCTGCGAGGCTCCTCCACCGCTCCTCCACCGCTCCGCCTCGCTGCGAGGCTCCTCCACCGCTCCTCCACCGCTCCGCCTCGCTGCGAGGCTCCTCCACCTCTCCGCCTCGCTGCCGACCCCATCTGCATGAAGTCCTGGAGGCTGGAGCAGCGCCTGCACACTCTGATATAACAATATTAGATAACAATAAAAACAATAATATAACCTTCAAAACAAATTCATCTATGGAAGCAGTGCATGTGCTTTTCAAGCAGCCAAAGTGTCACATGCCACACCCCGCTCCACCCCTCTCCACCCCTCTCCACCCCTCTCCACCTGCTCCCTGTAGCAGCCCTTAGTGCTGACCTGCAGGGCACTCACTGGATCTGCACCACACACACTGCATCGCGTAGCAGACCACACTCTAACCTGCTCCCTGAGCGGAGGCTCCACCTCCACCTTCAGCAGACTGGGAGCTCCACCTCCCTGGCAGCAGAATGTGAGCTCCACCTCCAGCAGACTGGGAGCTCCACCTCCCTGGCAGCAGAATGTGAGCTCCACCTCCAGCAGACTGGGAGCTCCACCTCCCTGGCAGCAGAATGTGAGCTCCACCTCCAGCAGACTGGGAGCTCCACCTCCCTGGCAGCAGACTGGGAGCTCCAGCAGACTGGGAGCTCCACCTCCAGCAGACTGGGAGCTCCACCTCCCTGGCAGCAGAATGTGAGCTCCACCTCCAGCAGACTGGGAGCTCCACCTCCCTGGCAGCAGACTGGGAGCTCCAGCAGACTGGGTGGTGTCTGCCTTGAACAAGTAGGATCATCTTATATTTGATGATAACATTCAGCTGTGTCATATCGCATAGTTAACTAGTCTTGTTTCACAGATAACTAGTCTGACAGTTAACTAGTCTGACAGTTAACTAGTCTTGTTTCACAGATAACTAGTCTGACAGTTAACTAGTCTTGTTTCACAGTTAACTAGTCTGACAGTTAACTAGTCTTGTTTCACAGATAACTAGTCTGACAGTTAACTAGTCTGACAGTTAACTAGTCTTGTTTCACAGATAACTAGTCTGACAGTTAACTAGTCTTGTTTCACAGTTAACTAGTCTGACAGTTAACTAGTCTGACAGTTAACTAGTCTTGTTTCACAGATAACTAGTCTGACAGTTAACTAGTCTGACAGTTAACTAGTCTGACAGTTAACTAGTCTGACAGTTAACTAGTCTGACAGTTAACTAGTCTGACAGTTAACTAGTCTTGTTTCACAGATAACTAGTCTGACAGTTAACTAGTCTTGTTTCACAGATAACTAGTCTGACAGTTAACTAGTCTTGTTTCACAGTTAACTAGTCTGACAGTTAACTAGTCTGACAGTTAACTAGTCTGACAGTTAACTAGTCTGACAGTTAACTAGTCTTGTTTCACAGATAACTAGTCTGACAGTTAACTAGTCTTGTTTCACAGATAACTAGTCTGACAGTTAACTAGTCTTGTTTCACAGATAACTAGTCTGACAGTTAACTAGTCTTGTTTCACAGTTAACTAGTCTGACAGTTAACTAGTCTTGTTGCGTAGTTAACTAGTCTGACAGTTAACTAGTCTGACAGTTGGGGGTAAACATGGTATGATGCCATATGTGATCATATTCAGTTTGATGTCATATGTGATGTGATGTCATGTGTGGTGATGTCATATATAAAGTGATGTGATGTCATCAGGGATGTGACCGCTGGTGCGGCGTGCTCACAGACTAGGCAAGACAGGTAAGGTAAGACAGGTGTTACAGCAGACAGCTGAGGAAGAGGAGACAGACGGAAACCAAGCTCACATTTTAAGAAAGTCCAATCAGACAGGCAGACAGGCAGACAGGCAGACAGGCAGACAAACAGACAGACAGACAGACAGACAGACAGACAGACAGACAGACAGACAGACAGACAGACAGGCCTCCATCTGAAGCACCTGTCTGTGGTGCTGGTGTGAGCAGTAAGAAGAACCTGAAACCACTTCATACACCAACAAACTGTTTCATCAGCATGATGCACAGGAGCCGCACTGCAGGCTATTATGGGATATCGTCATCAACCGTTCTGCTTTCTTAACCGTTCCATGACTGAAGGCGTGGCCCGCTGGGCTCCGCCCGCTGGGCTCCGCCCGCTGGGCTCCGCCGCAGCAGCACCACACAGGAAGTGGTGCATTCAGCGTTCTCAACATTCAGTTTCACAATAAAAGCCCAAGCTACTCCTCCATGACAGATGCGAGCGGCTCCGCCTTATAACAAGCTGCTCACACGGTGCTTCCCACGGGTGGTGTCAGCACCATCAGCTGCACGGCCGACAGCTGAGCAGCTCCTGTTACCCCTTTAAGGAAGGAGGAAATGATGTCACTGACGGCCTGATGTTTGCTGAAATAGCTTTTGTTTATTCTTGGTCACTTGATGTGGTGGTGTTTTGGGCGGAGGCTCTCCAGGATCTTTTTACAGCTGGCTTCAACAGTTCATCGTTCCAAAGATCCTCCAGCAGAGACATCGTTATAATTAACGATCATTATTCTAAAGTTCATATCGGCCTGAACGGCAAGAACCTTTATGAGGCCCCCGAGGCTGCTCTACCTCACAGCGCCCAGCAGGTGGCAGCAGACGTGTTTATCATTCAATGATTCCCTCTTCCCATCCGTGTTGGTCATGTGGGAGGCTGATGGGCAGTGAGACAGGGAGGCAGTGAGACAGGGAGGCAGTGAGACAGGGATGGCAGTGTCTCAGTGTCTCACATTCACACCTACAGTTTGATAAGAGTCCAATAAACTGAAGCTGCATGTGGGAAGAAGCAGAGTGAGACAGAGAAACAGGCAGGCAGAGAGACAGGGGGAGAGAGACAGGTACCACATGTTGTCTTTCATCCTGTCCATCTGGGTAGATGGATTGACAGACAGGTGAAGAGGTGGTGTAAAGCTGTCACCAGGTCACAGTCTCCTGCACGTGGGCAGACATCACAGCCTCCGTCACAGCCTCCTTCACAGCCTGCGATGCCTTCAACTACAGCTCACGTGCAGAGGGAGCTCCACCCACTCTTAAGTCACTTCCATTGATCCTCCATCCGCCTTGTTTTTCATATCGTGTGGTTTTCATTTTAAGGAGCAGATCATGGCCCCGTGGCCTCCAGGCCAGTGTTTCCTGCCACGCCCCACTTCTACCTCAAATCCTCCACGGCTACACCACTGGCGATCTAAGCAGTAAAAACATCCCGAAAGGTTATGACCTCATCATGATAGAGATGAACGAAGCACAAACCATTCGCTGGTCGTGAACCAATCTAACCAGTTCATCTTGGACTCACAAGCTGAAAATAGTCAGACTGAACTCAGTCGGAGTGTTTGGCGTGCTGTGTTTTGGGTGTGACTGCTTTACACTTTGCATTCCAACAAAATACTTTGGACAAACTGAAATGTGTTCGTCGAGAATTGGATCAGTGTCGCCGTGGTTACACCAACTGAACCACGTGAACTGAGGCAAACCTTACGTCACAACTCATGGTTCTGACTTTCAGAGGGAACATCCTCTGCTGAGCTGACCATTACGTGAGCCTTGCAACTTTGATCTTGCAACACAAGAGGTGGTTTCCACTATTTATTTTATGTGGAATTTGAAAATGAGTGATTTTTCTTGATTCTTGTGTTGTAATGAGTGCTACAGACCATAATAAGCTGAGAGTTGTAAGACTGCAGGGAGCGGCGTGTGAGCTTGGATCCGCTCCAGCCGCCTCCCGTGTCATTCCTACGACCTCAGAATGCCTCCTATATGTGTGAGCTATAGCTTTCCTCCTGGCGGGCGGTGTAGAGTTACGGGCTCCTGGCACGCCGGCCGCTGGCCCGCAAGGGCCCACGCCCACAGGGGTCGGTCGCCCTGGGGACCAGGGTGTCCAATTTAGCTTGACACCGCCAACAACCCCCGTTCATACCCGTCGTAAAAGAGCCGACTGTAAATTCTCACTTTGGTGCCGATGACTCGCACTCTTAAGTGCAGAGTTGATTTATGCGTTCTTATTTGCGTGGCGTGGCCCTCCTTCCTGGGACAGGGCGTGGCCCTCCTTCCTGGGACAGGTTGTGGCCCTCCTTCCTGGGACAGGGCGTGGCCCTCCTTCCTGGGACAGGTTGTGGCCCTCCTTCCTGGGACAGGGCGTGGCCCTCCTTCCTGGGACAGGTTGTGGCCCTCCTTCCTGGGACAGGGCGTGGCCCTCCTTCCTGGGACAGGGCGTGGCCCTCCTTCCTGGGACAGGTTGTGGCCCTCCTTCCTGGGACAGGTTGTGGCCCTCCTTCCTGGGACAGGGCGTGGCCCCTCCTTCCTGGGACAGGGCGTGGCCCCTCCTTCCTGGGACAGGGCCTGGCCCCTCCTTCCTGGGACAGGGCGTGGCCCTCCTTCCTGGGACAGGGCGTGGCCCCTCCTTCCTGGGACAGGGCCTGGCCCCTCCTTCCTGGGACAGGGCCTGGCCCCTCCTTCCTGGGACAGGGCCTGGCCCCTCCTTCCTGGGACAGGGCGTGGCCCTCCTTCCTGGGACAGGGTGTGGCCCCTCCTTCCTGGGACAGGTTGTGGCCCTCCTTCCTTGGACAGGGCGTGGCCCCTCCTTCCTGGGACAGGTTGTGGCCCTCCTTCCTGGGACAGGGCGTGGCCCCTCCTTCCTGGGACAGGTTGTGGCCCTCCTTCCTGGGACAGGTTGTGGCCCTCCTTCCTGGGACAGGTTGTGGCCCTCCTTCCTGGGACAGGGCGTGGCCCCTCCTTCCTGGGACAGGTTGTGGCCCTCCTTCCTGGGACAGGTTGTGGCCTTTCTTCCTGGGACAGGTTGTGGCCCTCCTTCCTGGGACAGGTTGTGGCCCTCCTTCCTGGGACAGGGCGTGGCCCTCCTTCCTGGGACAGGTTGTGGCCTTTCTTCCTGGGACAGGGCGTGGCCCTCCTTCCTGGGACAGGTTGTGGCCCTCCTTCCTGGGACAGGGCGTGGCCCTCCTTCCTGGGACAGGTTGTGGCCTTTCTTCCTGGGACAGGGCGTGGCCCTCCTTCCTGTTTCCCCAAATGTTAATGGAGGGATGGAGGCTTCAGCTCCAAACTGAGAAGAAGCGACGGCTGAAGGATCCAGGACGTCCGATGGGTTCAGGCTTCACCAGGTTCAAGGAGCACGACTTCATTTGCACGCAGCACGGCCTGGGAATAGGGGTTGCCCGGTTGCCCCCCGGTTGCCCCAGGCCATCCCATTGGGGTCATTGTCAACCATCTCATGAAGCCTTGTTGCCCTGCACCACTTTTAACAAAATGTATGTTTTGAAACTTCCAACAAGGAGAGCTTGTTTTCCTGATGCACTGATTTACTCAAAATGTTGCAACAAGAGAGGATGTTGAAACATGGATCACACACGGCACGTCGTCGGCTGGGTCGCTATCAACCAGTTATCAAAGGATCCAGATTCGTCCTGGCAACCGATAGCTGATGCATGGCGGCCAACCTGGCAACCGCTTCTGAAAGTTAGGGCCGGGCACTGCAGAGTCATCAAAGACAACAACATTAGTCCCGTTAAATTGTCGTCCAGTTGAAAGCTGGATGGTGCTGAGGCACTGTGAACAAAGCATCTGGAGGTCAAGGAGCCCACGGAGACACAGGACAACAGGGCTTCCCAGGAACAGCTCATCCTTCAGGATACAACCTGCAAATCACAAAACCTTCCAGGACGTTGGGACTAGCTTGTCGGGCTTTTTCCCGTCGTCCCTGCTGCTAAATGAGGTTCTGGTAGAATCATTTTTATTTTTCTCACAGGTTTGCAGATTTTAGAAATAGTCACAACAGCGTTTAATCTTAAATTTTCCCCAAATTGTTGACGAAATCTGTGCTGATTTGGGGAGGTTGCTTTGTCACCCTGAAGCCTGGCTGCCCATTCCCGACCTTTCGTGTATAATGATATTTGATTGGTTGTTTTATCAGCTAAGTCCCGCCCTTCCCATGTATGATGATATTTGATCCAATTAAAAAGGGAGTAGAAGGACCGCCAGCTCGCTTGTGAACTCGGTCGCTTGCAGTTGATTTATTTTTTGCTTTTACAAACTCAGTGAATCAGTTTTTTCCTAAACTAAACTGTGGACATACGCTAATGGAAATGTTATATTTAAGATATTTTAAATTATATTATCTAAAGATTTATAATTTAGACAGGGCAACACCTTAAAACTATGTGAAACAACATATTTCCAAAATGTACTTTGTAAAACAGTCTCAGTCTGATTCTCACTCGTCTTTGGCCATAATAGTCGTTTTTATCTTGTCTAACGTGACATCGGTCATTTTTGCAACAAAAGGTCAGTTACTGATGAGCGAGCTGGCAGCCCTCGTTTTGTTTCAATCTTGTGGTAATAGAGCGCAGTGGAAATTGGGACGAGAAATGACAGCACATTTAATAAAGGTGTTTATAACGTGGTTGTATGGAGTTGTTTAACAAAAAAAGACAACCACAGCTTGACATTTGTAATGTACGTGTTACATAAACGAAGTCATCTGGACAAAGGTGAATGAAGAAATGATTCACCTCCATTTTATTTCTCCAACTTACTAATGTCAGGCTCCACATGCTGTGACGTCCACGTCAGGTTGGTGGCATCATGGGCAACTTCTACACTTCCACTGATGTTGCACTTGAGTTGGACTCTGTAACACTGTTGGCAGGTCTCCATCCTGACGGAGGGAGCCTCTTCACACTCACACATACAGGATGTGGAATTAACACTTACATTCAAAGTCTTTTCATTAGTGGGGTTTTTTTCCACAGTATTTTTCTTTAAATAAATCTCATTTATGGTAAATAATATGACGACGTTATCAAGCGTCTTACTGTAAATCTCATTTATGGTAAATAATATGATGACGTCATCAAGCGTCTTACTGTAAATCTCATTTATGGTAAATAATATGATGACGTCATAAAGCGTCTTACTGTAAATAGAATTTATGGTAAATAATATGATGACGTCATCAAGCGTCTCACTGTAAATATGATTATGTCATAAAGCATCTTACATTAAAATCAAATTTATAGTAAAGCATATGATGACATAAAGTGTCTGACTGTAAATCTCATTTAAAATAAATAATATGATGATGTCAAAGTGCCTTACAGTTAATGTCCTTTATAGTAAATAATATGATGCCGTCATAAAGCGTCTCACTTTAAATATAGTTTATACTAAATAATATGATGTCATAAAGTGTGCTACTGTAAATCTCATTTAAAGTAAATAATATGATGACATCAAGCGTCTTACTGTAAATCTCATTTATAGTAAATAATATGATGACATCAAGCGTCTTACTGTAAATCTCATTTATAGTAAATAATATGATGAGGTCATAAAGCGTCTTACTGTAAATATAATCTTGTTTCATTGGTTGTTGAGCGTTGTGCCACCTGGATATTTTGTTGTTTTTTCTGCTCCATATTTGGATCGATTTGGACGAAAGTCGAACCAGGAGATGATTGTGACGTTGGGTTCAAACGAGAAGGACACTGTTCTTAACTTCTGCTGCTGTTCTGTTCAAGATAGTTTTAGCCCGAAGAATTTTGAGAGAAATTGTCGAACAATAACAATAATAATAACAATAATAACAGCAATAACAGTAACAATAATAATCATAACAATAACAATAATAATACTGCCAGTTCAATATGTTGGTAATATTTTTAATCAAAACAAAAAGACAGCGTTACTACACAACTCACTTGTTTTGGAATCATTAACAAATGGCACACTCAACATTCACTAACAAGCCAGTTCAGAAAGAATAGTTATGGCTTGTAAAATAAACATGTAAACAAAAAAAAAGGGAAATATAAATAAGCAGATCTTCAGATTCATCTGTTGCTTTTATCAACTGCTTGAGGTACAAGATTAATGAGCAGATTCTTCTACTTTTAACTGGAATTTAGATGCATTTCGTGTTCACGTGCATTTACATTTGAGACAACATGATGCATGGACGGATGGATGGAAGATGGGTGGATGTTGGAAGAGATGGGTGGATGGAAGGAGGGTTGGGTGAACATTGGAACGGTTGGATGGTTGGATTGATGATATTGGAAGAGATGGTTAGAAGGATGGATGAATAAAGGAAGGAAGGACAGATGGTGTATCCCGCTACACCTCTGTTTTCCCAACTATGGTGGCGGAGGACTGGATGCCGACCCAGAGCCCGGGCAGGATCTTGTTGTGGATGGGGCCCTTGACGCGGTGCAGCGGGGCCACCTCGCCCGTGGCTCCGCCTACGGCGTAGAAGCAGATGAGCCCGGCCGGCTGGTCCACGTAGACCCCGATCCGGGAGCAGTGAGGGACGTCCTGGATGTCCTTACTCCGCCCGTTGAACCACACCTGGAGCACCGTCACATGGAGGAAGATGTAGAACTCTGGGTTTTTAGGTTACTTAGGAACACACTTCAGGTTGAGAAGACTGAAACAGACATCCCAGAGGTGTGTTTTGTGACTTGTGAAAATGTGAAATTTCATTTGCATTTTCACTTTGTTAACGTGCGTCTGATATTTGGAAATTCAAATTGGAACGTTGAATTTGAATTCTACTGATTATGAAAATTTTGCTTCCAAATGTAATGTATGATGTATGATGTAATTGTATTTTCCTGGTCCAGTTTCAGCGTCCCCTACCTGGTAGCAGGTCCCGGACCAGCACAGACCCCAGGACTCCTCGTTCTCCCCCAGGCCGCTGGGGCCCGACGAGGCCCTCCGCCCGGCCCCCTCTTAGGCGGCTCCGATCACCACCCAGCCCTTGTACTCCACCTCCCAGTATGCCCTCATGTTCCAGATCCCCTCCTTACACACCACCTGGGGGGGAGGGACCGGCGGTTACACCACCAGGCGGACCACTGCTCCGACCGGCAGTTACACCACCAGGTGGACCACCGCTCCGACCGGCAGTTACACCAGTCTACCAGTCTACACCTTCTGCCGTCAGGTGACGTTTTGCTCCGCTCTGATTGGCTGCTGCAGCGAAAACTCCTTCGATACAAACAGACTGGAGACACATCTTCCAAACCATTTACAGCTTTGACTCTGGAGGACAAACCACGACCATTCAGTGTTGTGCTTGGTGGATTCTTAGAAAGTTCTGGTTCATGCTGAGAACCTCAGAGCTGATCCTGAACCTGAAATCAGCGGTTCCCTCTACAGAGGCGCCGGACTGACCTGGGGTGAGTACTCGTATCTCTCGGGTCGGTCCAGAACCGGACAGACCTCCTTGGTCCTGCGGGTCACTTTGTAGCCGCCCTCTGAGATCCACAGCATCTTATTGGCCGTCTTGTCGTCCAATGAGAGGTTGATCCAATCTGGAAATCCAGAAAAGTAGAATCTGAATGAGTTATGGAAGGTCGGGCTCGTTTTGGAGATTGAAGTGAAAACATTTATTTCGTATTTCAAATCTTTGTTCATTGGATTCAGTCGTGTGACAAGGCAGAGGAGCCGGCTCAGCTCCGACTTGTGTCTTCCTCCAGAAGAAGTGACTCAGAGCACGGAGTCACTTCAGAGGTGAGGGTTCGACAGGTTCTGCTTTAAAAAGTTGTTGGAATGTTCTTACGCTTGATGAGTTCTGCTCGGCAGCTGGGCTCGGCCACACCCGGGACGTACGCTGGAAGCTTTTCTGAAACGAGGGGGGGAGGAGTTTTACGCAAAATAAAAGCCAAAACCCGCTTCAGATGCTGACGTGAGTCTGCTCGGCGACGCTTTCTCTACGTCGCCGCTCGCTTTGTGTCTCTGCACTGGAAAGTTGAACCTCAAAGATCACACTCAAGGAAAGAGATCGCAGCCAAGCGCCAACTGAACGGAACATCTTGGATATGGACGATGGATCTATCACAAAATGGGTCTTTGCAAAAACAGAATTTAAAGGAACTGTATTTTCTTGTTAACGTGTGAGTTCTGATGTGTGCGCGAAACTCCTGGAGATGAAGATGTGACATTGAAGTCCACTGAGAAGCAAAGTAATCATCAATAATCACGGTCGACAGCCTCTAAACATCATCTGAAATGATGAAAGTTTCCACATCCAGAGAATCAAGCAGCGTTTTCAATCCAAAACACCAGGTGCTCAAGACAGCTGCAGCTTCTAACACCTGAGATAGAAAAGAATAAAAAATTAATGCATTTACAAATGAAACATTGATGAGAGATGACGGCATCGTGACAATGTGCTGACATTCAGAATTCTTCAACTATATTTTATCACATGAAGGAAGGTCCACAAAGTTCAACCCTAAAAGATCAAATCAACACCATTTCACTTTGCCTCCAGATGATGAGTCCATCCCTACACCTGATGTAGCGCTGGAACGTTACCATCCCATATTTCCATATTTCCATATTTCCATGTTTTCATTTTTGAAATAAAAGCCTTTGAAAGGTTCGTACCAGCTTTGCAGTTTTCCTGGAGGATTCTGGTCGACATGTTGAGGCTTTGTATGCTGTGTAAGACCATGTTCTCAAGAGAAAATCCCCCCGAAAGTTTCCTCTGCACTCTGGGCCTGGACTCTTATAGCGGTGCTGAGGTGGTGCGGGGTGGGGCAGGGGGGATTGGGTGGTGTCAGAAGGTGGAGGCTCTCAGCAGGAGGTAGGACCTCGACACTCACATTTGGGAACCTGACACTGTAACCGAGCAGCCAAGTTCAGGAAAGATGGATGCGCACATCCCTGGAATGTCCCAAAGAAGGCAGTGTGTAGTTGTGTGTACTAATAGAGAGTGTAGTGTGTAGTCAGTGTAGTGTGTAGTCAGGGTGTAGTTTGTAGTGTGTAGTCAGGGCGTGGTGTGTATCAGGGCATAGTGTGTAGTCAAAGTGTAGTGTGTAGTCAGGCTGTAGTGTGTAGTCAGTGTGTAGTGTGTAGTCATGGTGTAGTAATAGAGAGTGTAGTGTGTAGTCATGGTGTAGTAATAGAGTGTAGTGTGTAGTAATAGAGAGTGTAGTGTGTAGTCAGGGTGTAGTGTGTAGTCAGGGTGTAGGGTGTAGTGTATAGTCAGGGTTTAGAGTGTAGTCAAATTGTGGTGTGTAGTCAGTGTTTAGTGTGTATTCATGGTGTAGTAATAGAGTATAGTGTGTAGTCAGTGTGTAGTCATGTTGTAGTAATAGAGAGTATAGTGTGTAGTCAGTGTGTAGTAATAGAGAGTGTAGTGTGTAGTCAGGGTGTAGGGTGTAGTCAGGGTGTAGTGTGTAGTGAGGGTGTAGTCATGTTGTAGTAATAGAGAGTATAGTGTGTAGTCAGTGTGTAGTAATAGAGAGTGTAGTGTGTAGTCAGGGTGTAGGGTGTAGTCAGGGTGTAGTGTGTAGTCAGGGTGTAGGGCAGGGGTGGGCAGACTACGGCCCGCGGGCCACATCCGGCCCGTTGGTCTTCTTAATCCGGCCCGCCGAAGATTGGTACAGAATTCATAATTATGACTGCATTCATTTGACCTTGACCTGTAACACCTGGCGTTTCACCAGGTGGCGCATTAGGCACAGTGACTTGATTTTGCGGAGCCCGAGCTACTCTGTGTTATTACTCTGCTACTACTCTGAAGCCATCTGCAACAATGAGTGGGCCAACGAAAAGAAAAATCCACAGTGAGTGCCGAGTGTTTAATAAGGAATGGACAACTAAATACTTTTTTACCTAGGTCTGGTCAAAGGCTGTATGTCTTATTTGCCAAGGATTGCCGTTTTAAAGGAACACAACATTAGCCCTCACTTTTCTACCAAGCATGCTAATTACGCTAACAACCAATCAATGCATAACGGACGGCTACCGCTCAGAGGTTGGCAGCTGGCTTGCAGGCTCAGCAAAACACCTTTATCCGACAAACTGCCATCCAAGAATCACGCACGAAGGCAAGTTAATTGCTGGCATTCAAATTAGCAAAAGCCAGCAAGTCTTTCTCCGAAAGGGAGTTTCTCAAAGAGTGCACGGTAGAGACAGCAGGTATCTTGTGTCCTGGGAGCAAGAACAAATTTGAAAAAATGAGCTTATCACGCAGGACAGCAACTCGCCGTGTTGAACTAATTGACGAAGACTTAGCTCGCAAGCTCAACAAAAAGGCGAAGTCATTTACATTATATTCTTTGGCACTGGACGAAAGTAATGACATAAAGGACACCGCTCAGCTTTTAATTTTTATCAGAGGGATGACAATTTTGAGTTTTTGGCCGTGGAATCCCTAAAAGGGAAAACACGGGGAGAGGACTTGTATGACAGTGTGTCGGCGGTCATCAAGAGGCACAAGCTACCTTGGAGTACGCTCGCCAACGTTACCACACATGGATCGCCAAATCTGACGGGAAAAACGTCGGACTGCTCAAAAGAATCCAGGGGAGGGTGAAAGAGGACAACCCTGAGCAGGAGGTAATTTTCCTGGACTGCATAATTCACCAGGAAGCACTGTGTGAATCCCTATCGCAGCTTGACCACGTGGTGAAGCCAGTTGTAAAACTCGTTAACTGTATTCGAGCGAAAGGGCTTCCCCATCGTCAGTTTATTAAGTTTCTTGAAGAAACTGACGCTGATCACAGGGACTTGCTTTACCATTCTAATGTCCGCTGGTTAAGTTTGGGGAAAGTATGTCAACGAGTGTGGGGGCTCAAACAGGAGATGATCTCCTTTTTGGAGCTACTTGAGAACGCCGACAAGTTTCCTGAGCTGAGTGACACAGATTGGATTTTTGATTTAGCTTTTGCTGTGGACGTACTGACACATGAATGAGCTGAACGTGAAGCTACAAGGGAAAGACCAGTTTGTGCATGAAATGCATACAAACGTCAGAGCCTTCAAAACCAGGGGGATGGTTGCTCAGGAGGTAGAGCAGGTCGTCTAGTAATCTAAAGGTTGCTGGTTGGATCCCAGGCTCCTCCTGCTAGCATGCTGTAGTGTCCTTGAGCAAGACACTTAACCCCTAATTGCTCCTGATGGCTGCGTCCGTCGGTGTTTGAATAATTGTAAGTTGCTTTGGATAAAAGCGTCTGATCAATGTAATGTAAAAACCAAGCTACCCTTATTTTCAAAGCAAATGCCAAACAAGTCATTTGCTCATTTCCCCACACCGGCTACATTGAAAGAGGCCCCACAACATGTGAAAAAATACAGGAAATCACTGGATGACCTGCATGAAGAATTCTGCCGTCGGTTCTCTGATTTTGGAAAAATTGACAAGTCACTTCAGCCGGTGTCATGTCCCTTCTCACAAGACCCTGAAATGGCGCCACAGGAGTTGCAATTGGAACTGATTGATCTCCAATGTGACACCGTCTTAAAGGAGAAGTTTAACTCTCTTAAACTGGATGAGTTTTATGCTTCATTAAGCGCAGCCAAATTTCCAAACATCCAGAAGACGGCACAGAGGATGCTGCTGTTGTTTGGCTCTACATATGTGTGTGAACAGACTTTAAGTGTGATGAACACCAACAAAGCACCGGGTTCATCACAGATCCCAGTGATGAACCCCTCAGATCTGTTCTGAGAATTGCCACAACAAAACTAACACCAGACTTGGATGCACTGACAAATATGGGTGATCAACAACACTGTTCCCACTAAAAGGTAAGTGTATTAACACTATAATGCTTTTTTTCTGTTTATGTTTGATATGTATGCATCTTGTGCTGACCCGGCCCGTCTGTCAAATTTGAAAAGTCAATGTGCCCCCTGAGCCAAAAAGTTTGCCCACCCCTGGTGTAGGGTGTAGTCAGGGTGTAGAGTGTAGTCAAATTGTGGTGTGTAGTCAGTGTGTAGTGTGTAGTCATGGTGTAGTAATAGAGTATAGTGTGTAGTCAGTGTGTAGTGTGTAGTCATGTTGTAGTAATAGAGAGTATAGTGTGTAGTCATTGTGTATTAATAGAGAGTGTAGTGTGTAGTCAGGGTGTAGGGTGTAGTGTGTAGTCAGGGTGTAGTGTCTAGTAAAAGAGAGGGTAGTGTGTAGTCAGGGTGTAGGGTGTGGTGTGTAGTAATAGAGAGTCTAGTGTGTAACCAGTGTGTAGTCAGGGCGTGGTGTGTAGTCGAAGTGTCGTGTGTAGTCAGGGCGTAGTGTGTAGTCTGTGTTACATTACATTGATCAGATGCTTTTATCCAAAGCCATTTACAATTATTCAGACACCGATGGACGCAGCCATCAGGAGCAATGAGGGGTTAAGTGTCTTGCTCAAGGACACTACAGCATGCTAGCAGGAGGAGCCTGGGATCCAACCAGCAACCTTTAGATCACTAGACCAGCTCTAACTCCTGAGCTACCATCCCCACAGTGTAGTCAGGGTGTAGTGTGTAGCCAGGCTGTAGTGTGTAGTAATAGAGAGTGTAGCGTGTAGCCAGGGTGTAGTGTGTAGTCTGTGTGTAGTGTGTGGTCAGGGTGTGGTGTGTAGTCAGTGTGTAGTCAGAGCGTAGTGTGTAGTCTGGGTTTAGTGTGTAGTGTGTAGTCAGGTTGTAGTGTGTAGTCATGGTGTAGGGTGTAGGTTGTAGTCTGTGTGTAGGGTTTAGTCAGGGTGTAGGGTTAAGTCAGGGTGTAGAGTGTAGTCAGGTTGTATGTGGCAATGAGACCGTCCTGTGTGTAGTCAGGGTGTAGTGTGTAGTCAGGGTGTAGTGTGGTGTGTAGTCAGGGTGTAGTGTGTAGCCACAGTGTAGTGTGAAGCCAGGGTGTAGTGTGTAGTAATAGAGTGTATCCTGTAGTCAGGGTGTAGTGTGTAGTCAGGGTGTAGTGTGTAGTCAGGGTGTAGCGTGTAGCCAGGGTGTAGTGTGTAGTAATAGAGTGTGGTGTGTAGTCAGAGCGTAGTGTGTAGTGTGTAGTCAGGTTGTAGTGTGTAGTCATGGTGTAGGTTGTAGTCTGTGTGTTGTGTGTAGTCTGGGTGTAGTGTGTAGTTTGGGTGTGGTGTGTAGTCAGGGTGTAGGGTGTAGTCAGGGTGTAGAGTGTAGTCAGGGTGTATGTGGCGATGAGACCGTCCTGTGTGTAGTCAGGTTGTAGTGTGTAGTGATAGTGTAGTGTGTAGTCAGGGTGTAGTACATTGTCTATGTGTAGTGTGTAGTCAGGGCATGATGTGTAGTCAGAGCG
The DNA here is from genome assembly GCF_960531495.2 of Zeus faber. Taxonomy (NCBI): domain Eukaryota; kingdom Metazoa; phylum Chordata; class Actinopteri; order Zeiformes; family Zeidae; genus Zeus; species Zeus faber. The sequence goes on from NC_137207.1 coordinate 27,392,867, forward strand.
TAGAGTGTAGTCAGGGTGTATTGTGTAGTAATAGAGAGTGTAGTGTGTAGTCTGGGTGTAGTGTGTAGTCTAGGTGTTGGGTGTAGGGTGTAGTCAGGGTGTAGGGTGTAGTCAGGGTGTAGTGTGTAGTCTGGGTGTAGTCAGGGTGTAGGGTGCAGTCTGGGTTTAAGGTGTAATCAGAGCGTAGAGTGTAGTCAGGGTGTAGTGTGTAGTAATAGAGAGTGTACTGTGTAGTCTGGGTGTAGGGTGTAGTCTGGGTGTAGGGTGTAGTGTGTAGTCAGGTTGCAGTGTGTAGTCAGGGTGCAGTGTGTAGTAATAGAGTGTAGGGTGTAGTCAGGGTGCAGGGTGTAGTCAGGGTGTAGGGTGTAGTCAGGGTGTAGGGTGTAATCAGGGTGTAGTCAGGGTGTAGGGTGTGGTCAGGGTGAAGGGTGCAGTCTGGGTGGTGTATAGTCTGATTGTAAGGTGTAGTCAGGGTGTAGGGTGTAGTCAGGGTGAAGGGTGTAGTCAGGGTGTAGGGTGTGTCTGTAGTCTTGTGTGTAGTGTGTAGTCTGGGTGTAGTGTGTATTCAGGGTGTAGTCTGGGTGTAGTGTGTAGTCAGGGTGTAGGGTGCAGTCTGGGTGGTGTATACTCTGGGTGTAGTGTGTAGTCAGGGTGTAGTCTGGGTGTAGTGTGTAGTCAGTGGTGTAGGGTGCAGTCTGGGTGGTGTGTAGTCTGGGTTGTAAGGTGTAGTCAGGGTGTAGGGTGTAGTTCTGGGGTGTAGGGTGCAGTTGTAGTAATGATAGTGTACTTGAACTGTTTGTGTTGATGTTTGTGTTGAACTTGAACTTGATGTTTGTGTTGATGTTTGTGTTGAACTTGATGTTTGTGTTTTTTGTGTTGAACTTGATGTTTGTGTTGATGTTTGTGTTGAACTTGATGTTTGTGTTGATGTTTGTGTTGAACTTGATGTTTGTGTTGATGTTTGTGTTGAACTTGATGTTTGTGTTGATGTTTGTGTTGAACTTGATGTTTGTGTTGATGTTTGTGTTGATGTTTGTGTTGATGTTTGTGTTGAACTTGATGTTTGTGTTGATGTTTGTGTTGAACTTGATGTTTGTGTTGATGTTTGTGTTGATGTTTGTGTTGAACTTGATGTTTGTGTTGATGTTTGTGTTGAACTTGATGTTTGTGTTGATGTTTGTGTTGATGTTTGTGTTGATGTTTGTGTTGAACTTGATGTTTGTGTTGATGTTTGTGTTGATGTTTGTGTTGAACTTGATGTTTGTGTTGATGTTTGTGTTGATGTTTGTGTTGAACTTGATGTTTGTGTTGATGTTTGTGTTGAACTTGATGTTTGTGTTGATGTTTGTGTTGAACTTGATGTTTGTGTTTTTTGTGTTGAACTTGATGTTTGTGTTGATGTTTGTGTTGAACTTGATGTTTGTGTTGATGTTTGTGTTGAACTTGATGTTTGTGTTGATGTTTGTGTTGAACTTGATGTTTGTGTTGATGTTTGTGTTGATGTTTGTGTTGATGTTTGTGTTGAACTTGATGTTTGTGTTGATGTTTGTGTTGAACTTGATGTTTGTGTTGATGTTTGTGTTGATGTTTGTGTTGAACTTGATGTTTGTGTTGATGTTTGTGTTGAACTTGATGTTTGTGTTGATGTTTGTGTTGATGTTTGTGTTGATGTTTGTGTTGAACTTGATGTTTGTGTTGATGTTTGTGTTGATGTTTGTGTTGAACTTGATGTTTGTGTTGATGTTTGTGTTGATGTTTGTGTTGAACTTGATGTTTGTGTTGATGTTTGTGTTGAACTTGATGTTTGTGTTGATGTTTGTGTTGATGTTTGTGTTGAACTTGATGTTTGTGTTGATGTTTGTGTTGAACTTGATGTTTGTGTTGATGTTTGTGTTGATGTTTGTGTTGAACTTGATGTTTGTGTTGATGTTTGTGTTTTTTGTCTTGAACTTGATGTTTGTGTTGATGTTTGTGTTGATGTTTGTGTTGATGTTTGTGTTGAACTTGATGTCTGTGTTGATGTTTGTGTTTTTTGTGTTGAACTTGATGTTTGTGTTGATGTTTGTGTTTTTTGTCTTGAACTTGATGTTTGTGTTGATGTTTGTGTTGATGTTTGTGTTGATGTTTGTCTTGAACTTGATGTTTGTGTTGATGTTTGTGTTGGTGTTTGTGTTGAACTTGATGTTTGTTGTTTCTGCTCCGTCCGTTGTGCCAGGTGTGGTAGCAGGAGTCTCCCCAGCCCAGACCCGAGGATTCCCGGTTCTCCCCCAGATGCAGGGTCCGTGGCTGTTCCTCCTCCCCGCCCGTTCGTAGGCCGCTCTGATCACCACCCATCCCGCATACTCCTTCTCCCAGTAACCACGGAAACCAAATATCTCCTCCTTGTTCGGAGCAGGAGGAAGACCGCACAGGTCATTTAGCCCCACCCACTTTGGCATGATAGATAATTACACAACACACTTGAACCAAACGATTTCATACTGCAGATGTTACATCGTATGTCATCAGTTGTATCTGTAGACTCAGGTTTGGCACGGAGTCAGGGGGACTCTTTCGTTCAAGTTATTTGTATGAATTTTCAATGTCCAATCAACACAATATTTTCAGAGGAAGATGCATGCAAATTTAGCCAATCGTTAAACCTTTTCATGTGAATTGATTCAATCTACAACCATTGTTTGTATTTGAAAATGTCACTGCCATAGACTCCCTGGCTGACTCTGAGCGGACGCTAGCTGCACTGACTAGTGACTATCATAGGAATGCAAACAAACCTTCTAGGAAAACCGCCAAAGATTGTACAAAACAACTTTACAATATTCTCGTGCAACGCAAACAAAAATTGTCAACTGACGCCATTATCAACATTGTTAGCTTGGGCAGATGCAGCCAATCAGAAAGAAGCCGCTAACGGAGCCTTCACAGCAAACATAATTCCATGCTTATCTGTACTGTTGTATGATCTGATGCTGAGAACCTGCTTGGGGGACGTGCTCGTACCTCTCCGGTCGTTCCAGGACGGGACGCTGGATGCCATCCGTCATTCGAGCCACTTTGACTCCGCCCTCTGTGATCCACAGTGCCTTGCTGGTCTTGTTGGCTTTGTTGGCTGTCTTGTCGTCCAGGGTGAGGTTGCCCCAGTCTGAGGAGTAAGGGAGGAACGGGGCGTGAGACGGTGGGACCGGGTCTCAGTGCTGAAGCTATGATCTGGAAAATGAGTGGAGGAGGTGGAGGAGGTGCGTACGCTTGATGAGCTCGGCTCTGCAGGAAGGTTCAGGGGTGTTCGGCTCGTAGGCGGGAAACTTCTCTGTCAGGAGCAAACAAACTTCATATCATTTTATGTCTCTATAATCATAATAAATTAAGTTCAAATTGATGATGTCATGGCAGTGTGGGAGGAAACAGTAACATCTTCAAACACCAAACGGTTCCTTTTCCGCTCCAGGACGTTTAGTTCTGTTCAGTTCGTTTCAAGGCTGAAAACATCTCTTCTCTTTATGATCAGTTCAACATTACATTTTGGATTGAGGGTCCCCTGAGGGTCCCCTGGTTCCTCTGATGCCATGCAGCCTCTCACAAATACCAGCACCGGATCAGGTTCCAGCGGCTCGGCTCCATTCCAAAGAGCTAACGGTAGAATGAGAGGTTAATTCTGTGTCTGTGGATGTGGGTCAGTAGGGTGACAACTCTTTGGGTCAGTAGGTTGACCAGTCTGTGGGTCAGTAGGTTGACCAGTCTGTGGGTCAGTCGGTTGAGTCCTGGGACAAGTCCAGCACCGGGACCAGTCCAGTCCAGGGTGGTGAGAGAGTCCAGCACTGGGACCAGCAATATGGATTATGATCTAGTCATACACTACTCACAAAAAGTTAGGGACATTTGGCTTTCGGGTGAAATTGATGGAAAATGTAAAAAGTTGACGCTACAGTGATATGTTATGATGAAAGTAGAGCATTTTAGTAGAAGATGCAATGGTGATTTCCTCATCTCAAACAATTTACTGAAACAAAAGCCAACAACAGTGGTGGGTTTACCACAACAACAAATGTCAATGTCTCAATAACTTGTCATGTGGCCTCGAGCATCAATTACAGCTTGACAACCACGTCTCAAGCTGTTCACAAGTCGACTTATTGTCTGCTGAGGCCTGGCCCCCCACTCTTCTTGAAGGGGCCCCTCAGGTCATTGAGGTTGTGGGGTACAGAGTGAGGAGCCTCTACACGGCCACTCAGCTGATCCCAGAGGTTTTCTATGGGATTCAGGTCTGGAGAAAGTGCAGGCCACTCCATTTGAGGTGCCCCAGTCTCCAGCAGCCGTTCCCTAATGATGCCTCCTCCATGAGCTGGAGCATTGTCGTCCATGAAGATCAAATGAGGCCTGTGTTGTTCATGCAGGAGCACAATGACTGGATGAATGATGTCATTCAGGTAGTATGGCCTTGTCACTGTACCATTCACAAAGTGTAGGACAGTTCTGTATTGACTAGACACACCTGCCCACACTGTAACACCACCACCACCACCAAAGGCTCGTCTGGTGACAACAGTGGCTGATGCGTAGCGCTCTCCTTGACGTCTCCATCATTTCTGCTCAACGTGAATCGACTTTCATCAGAGAACAGCACTGAGGCCCCTGGTCCCTCGTCCAGCGTCAATGCTCCCTGGCCCAAGCAAGACCATGATGCCTGTGCCTGGTGGTGTGGTCAGGTGCCCTTGCAGGTGGTCTAGCACGCAGACCACGCTGATGTCAACGGTTTTGAATGGTCTGACGTGACACTTGGTGCCTCTCACCTCCCTTCAATGTGCCTGGAGTTGAGTGGCATCATCATGCGGTTGCGCAGGGCACTGTTCACAATGAAGCGCTCATCAGTGTGGGATGTGGCCAAAGGACGTCCACTTCTATGCCTTTTTGTGACTCTTCCAGTCTCTGTATCTCTGTTGCAAGCTGCTGATGACACTCTGTGACACTCTAAGCTCAGTGGCCACTTCCCTCTGACAACATCCTGTTTGAAGCCTCGCCAGGCGAGGTGCTGTTGATCAGTTGTTGGTGTGGTCTTGGTCTCATGAAGTCAACATGTGAACAGCATGATGAAGAGGACTGTTAAAATACCAACTCTAATTGAACCAGGACATGTATTGGTGGATTCATGGATCAAACACCTGTTGTGAATTTTTCCGTTCAGCTCCTTGTTAGAGAACAGCAAGTTGTGCAAAAAGTACTGAAACATTGAACAGTTGGACGTGTGCATTCAAAAGTTTAGAGAAGGTCAAATGAAGTTCATCTGTAAAGGTTATAGTGCATTTTAGCTTCATCCTGAAATTTCACCCGGAAGCCGAACTTTTTGTGTGTAGTGTATATATCATATACTCTAACCCTTTATGGATCATCAGCAAGTCGACACTGTTTTGGTTAAGACACTTCAGTAATGAACATAGTGCATTTTGACTATAAACCAAAGAGTTAACAATAACAAAAAATAAATAAAAATAAATAATAATAATAATAATAATAATAATAATAATAAAATAATACCAATAATAATAATAATAAAAATATCAGAGGCAGAACATGATTCATAAAGATAATTTATTTTATTTGACAGGTAAATTTGCAGCTGTTCCTCCAGGAGAGTTCGAGCTGAGCTCTTCAGTGTCTTTGGATGAAGTCGTTGGGCGTAGCACCGATCAGAGGGTGGAGCGCTGACAGGACATGAATTAATTTATACCCAGAGGGTCTCAGGGCTCAGTGGGGTTTCTACTGGGTCTCCTGGTTTCTACTGGTTTCTCCTGGTTTCTACTGGGTCTACTGGGTTTGTACTGGTTTCTACTGGTTTCTCCTGGTCTACTGGGTGTCTAATGGTTCTCCTGGTTTCTACTAGTTTCTCCTGGTTTCTCCTGGTTTCTCCTGGTTTCTACTGGTTTTTGCTGGTTCTCTACTGGTTTCTAGTGGATCAGCAGCAGCTATGTGTACCCAGTGAAGGGGAGGTAGGGTAGAGCTGTTTGAACCTGTTTTTATTGTGTCTTGTACAGATGAGAGTACACATCTGTACAATACACAATAAAAACAGGTTCAAACAGCTTGCCAAATACCTTCCACCTTCCATGTTTTTATTGATTGATTGATTGATTGATTCACTGATTGATTGACTGATTGTTTGATTGGTTGACTGACTGACTGACTGATTGATTGATTGATTGATTGATTGATTGATTGATTGATTGATTGGCTGACTGACTGATTGATTGATTGATTGGCAGATTGACTGATTGTTTGATTGGTTGGCTGATTTATTGATCGACTGACTGACTGACTGACTGACTGATTACTGCCAGCAGTCTGTTAACCCAACCCTCACGCTGGTTAGTTCAGTGGAGGATGAGACTCATGTGACAGTGGACGGACGTCCTGCGGTGGAGCCTGGTTCAGCGCCGGCGCTAACAGTGTATAAATACCTCCTGAGTGCATCCTACGTTGAAACCCGAGCGGGTGCAGATGGTGCAGAGCTGCTCCACCTCCTCCTCCATCAGCCGCTACAGCTTTCACCTCACGCCTGGTGCTGCTAACACGCTGCAGCGATGTGACACAAGCAGGCTTTAAAGTGGTACAGGGCACTAACAAGGAGTGTATGGGATCTGCAGGTGTCAGAGGTCAGAGGTCAGAGGAGCCTCTTTGGGTTTGGATGAGATGATTGCAACACTCAACTCCTTCCATAACCATCTCAGCAGAGATACTGTATATATTGAAAACAGGTGAAGCTGGCCTGCTCTGATTGGTCGAAACAGAATTGAATGATTCTGTTTTCCACTGATGTCACTGCTCGATCACTGTCAGATATTGATCAGATATTGATCTGCACGTCATGTCATGTTTCATGTTTGATTTGGAAAGAGGCCGTTTAACAAGTGGACTCACATCCTGTTGCTGTGACTCCTCTTCACCCTCCTCCGTCAGATCAGTGCTGGAACCCAAACCCAGCACTATCACACCACACCCGGGGTCTCGGTTTAACAACTCGGTTGTGGTTAGACCCGGCAGCTTGTGTCCAGCGGCCTCCTTCAGATCCAAACGGATCCCCTTCAAGAGTCCGTGGACGTGAAGGAAGATGCAGACAGAGCTGGTCTGAACAGGAAACTGAGGGAGTCATGTTCAGGTCAGTGTGAGTCATGTGTGTTGTGGGTGTGGCCGCCCCCCCGGTGGCCTCTAGTGGTACAACAACTAACACATCAACACTTTACATATCAGGTGAAGGAGGAACCGAAATAAAACCTTATACCATATTGTATACATGGATTTATGTTCATTTTTCATAATTACCTTTAAAATTGTATTTCATGTTTAAATGCTAAGTAATGAGCGATTTTAATTTTTTGTGGGGGCAAAATTCTTGTATGAACCTATTTCAGTGTCCTATCTGTGTTGCTGGGGACCTTGATTAAAATCTAAGTAATAAAATAAAAACCATGAAGACAAACATTCAATTAAAGGTCAGAATTAGATGTATTCATTATTATTTCAACTCCCCAGCGAGAGGGGGTGAACGCTGGCGTGGCGGATGACAGAACTAGCGGAAGTGACGTCTTGTTGACGGTGGAGGACGCAGCAGGAGAAGGAGGGAAGTGACTTGTACTTGAAACTCTTTTCATTTGTAATAAAATGAATTTTCGTATCAAATGATGATTTAAATGCGTTTTTTAATGAGTTGACATTCATTGGTTTATTTCTGTGTCCACGCGGCCTCTTTGTTTTATGTTTATATTTCTATATTTTCAACACGTGCTGAAAATGTCCCTTTTTCATCACCTGTTCTGGAACATTTGTTTTGTTTCCTTTATTCAAGATTCAAGAGGTTCATTCGTCACATACATATATATATATATACTTTAATACATATATATTTTAATACATATACATACTTTCATACATTCATACATATATGCAGTGAAATGTCTTTGCAACGCACCCGGAGATTATACACAATAGTTACTAAACCGAACGTAACATCTAACCTAATTCCTACCTAGCAACTAACTGAAACGAACTGATTCCTAAAATGTAAAGTAGTTATTGAATAGAATAATATTAATACAATAAAAATAAAACAAGACTCAAAAAGACAATACAAAGTGGGGCTACAAAATAGAAGTGAAGGGAATAGAGTTATCGTCAATGATGTGTGTGTGTGTGTGTGTGTGTGTATATATATATATATATATATATATATATATATATATATATATATATATATATATATTTATTTATTGTGGTGGATGGGGTGGTTAAGCAGCCAAACCTGATGCTGGTTGGTTGGGCTAACGAGTATCAGCTTTAAAACTCTGCCCACACAATCAGTCAGGAGGGAGCCCTGTCATGTTCCATCTGCTCCTGGCTTGTTCCAGCTAGCCTCCTCTCTACATTAAACTGCTCCTGGCTTGTTCCAGCTAGCCTCCTCTCTACATTAAACTGCTCCTGGCTTGTTCCAGCTAGCCTCCTCTCTACATTAAACTGCTCCTGGCTTGTTCCAGCTAGCCTCCTCTCGACAATAAACTGCTCCTGGCTTGTTCCAGCTAGCCTCCTCTCTACAATAAACTGCTCCTGGCTTGTTCCAGCTAGCCTCCTCTCTACATTAAACTGCTCCTGGCTTGTTCCAGCTAGCCTCCTCTCTACAATAAACTGCTCCTGGCTTGTTCCAGCTAGCCTCCTCTCTACATTAAACTGCTCCTGGCTTGTTCCAGCTAGCCTCCTCTCTACATTAAACTGCTCCTGGCTTGTTCCAGCTAGCCTCCTCTCGACAATAAACTGCTCCTGGCTTGTTCCAGCTAGCCTCCTCTCTACAATAAACTGCTCCTGGCTTGTTCCAGCTAGCCTCCTCTCTACATTAAACTGCTCCTGGCTTGTTCCAGCTAGCCTCCTCTTACATTAAACTGCTCCTGGCTTGTTCCAGCTAGCCTCCTCTCTACAATAAACTGCTCCTGGCTTGTTCCAGCTAGCCTCCTCTCTATAATAAACTGGTGTTATCAACCCCCCCGTCGTCTGTGCCGGAGGGCCCTGAACACGCCACTTGGGTGGTGAAACAGCCACAATCTTATATATTAGTATATATTAAATATTGAATGTATACAGGAGGAAATACAAGTTTTAATTTCCTTTCATTTCATTTTGTTTTATTTTTAAAGGTTCTTTTTTAACAATTATTTCATGTTCTTCTTGTAAAGCAACAAATATTGTTTCTTCAATGTCTGAATTTAAAAATTGAATCAATCATCACATAAATAATAATAATAATAATAATAATAATAATAATAATAAATGTAGCTGCATGCAGCAATACACAGTGTCCAGTTTAGTCGTGTTAGGTACATATTTCAGTTTTCCAGGTTATCTTAAACGCAACGCGATTTTCTGAGTTGACGTTGAACGCTGCATCAGCTCTACCTGTCTGTCGGCTCCACCTGTCTGTCGGCTCCACCTGTCTGTCAGCTCCACCTGTCTGTCGGCTCCTGGTTGCTCATCTGAGCAACCACTGTGTGCTCTACGCTCTACACAGCAAGCAGTATGCGTTAGTTTACAATAAATTATTACGTTTATCTTCCAGTTCTGTGGGGTGGAATCCATGTTTTTGTGTATGTTTTTGCTCCAGGATGGTGTGCGGTATTCACTTACTCGGCGTCAGTCTGCAGGGCTTCATTTGTGCCGGATCCTCTCGGAACATGTTCCAGGACCTCCCGGAACGGAACCGGCACCTATTTGATTGGATCCTGCACCTCCGCACAAGCTGCAAAGCTGTGGCTGGAGCTGCGAGCTCCGCCTTCCCCTTTTCTCCAAACAAAACAAATAGAAATAATGTGTTTTTATATTGTTCTTTTTTTAGAGCTGTACCCTACTCAAAATGTCGGTCCAATCGGATTTACACTTGTCTCCCTCTCCCACGGTACGGACGATGAACACGCTAGCAAGGCGCACGCCAGCGACGGGGTGCCCACGATAGGTGCTAGTACAGAGTTTTTATTTTACGTCTCCTAATTGAAATAAACAAGTGCGTGTAGAACGGTGTGGAGCGTAACCGGGACACTTTCTCCGTGACTCTCTCCCTGATCGCCCCCTCTCCATGCGTCATGCACAGAAAATGATCTTAAGGGGTCTTCGAGTCATGTTACTCCTTGCCCCGCCCCCGCACTGTTTTATTTGTATTATTTGGAGGAACGGGGTACGGCGATCGGGTGCACGGAGAGCCGTGTTCCATTCACACATATAAAAATATATTTGTGATTCCTGATTGAAATGTTGTTCTTGTGCATGTGGAGCCTAAGGCCCACCCCAATTTGTGTGTTTTGTGCATATGTTCGGTAACTTTTTTCCTCCTCCCCACCCGATCGGCAACCTCTGTGTCCTCTGTGCACCTCCTGATTTACAAATGAAGCACTGTCTGTAGTCCAGTGATTTCAAATCCGGGTTGAGTTTGGCAGAATGAACCATTACAGAAATGATGGACAGATTGCACAGACATGGACAGATTCAATGTTGTTGTAGTAAACTACCGAACTACTCGTTGAGTCATACTCACGCAGCCCAATTAGGTTCCTTGCATGTGAATCAACAACTGTACATGTATTACCAGAAATAGTTATTAAACATGAATCATTATTATTTAACAGTGATTTTTTAATTGCTCTATTAATTGACATAGCGATATTATACAAGACAGAGCCATGAACTACACCAATACATCCAATAAACAGATCAGCATATGTTATTTGGAATGTTGGATTAAACATAGTTTGTTTTGTTGGCAATTCTGTTATTGCAATATAATCCTTTCCTGGAACATTATCATTTATTCTACCAGACTTTTTCATATCCTGATTAGTTCATTTAATCAAAACATCATCGAGGTTATTTGGTGTCCATGTGCAACCGTTCTGGATCTTGTTCTTAACAACTGCTGTTAAACTGACAGCAGCACATGTTTATTTATGGATTCTCCAAACTGTAAATCATCCTGATGAAATGAGCTTCTTAACACTGACTGATATGGTGAATTAACACTTATATTGAAAGTTTTCTCATTAGTGTTTTTTTCACAGTACTTTTCTTTATCACTTTTTTTTTTAATATTGTGACTGAAGACGAGGACTGGAGTTTTGGACAATTGGACAATTGCTTCTTCATTGTCTTAGACTTTCGGCTATTTTTTGGCATCTGGATCAATAACAAAAACAAACTTTGTAATTACTTTGCATAACAATAATAATAAATACATGTTATTTTATAAACATAAATAAATGTTAGTTGTAATTACTACTTTATTGTATTTTTCTGTTTATAATGTACAATTGTAAAATTCAGTTGAATAGAAGACTTGTCTATATTGTAATGCAAGCAACATTTATGGACCTTTAACATTAATTTGTCATTATAATTATGATGGAAGAACTTGTCAGTACTTAACACTTTCTGTCTTTTCATTGAAATCTTCTATGTTTAGACGTAGAAACGCTTTCTACAGGATGTTTCTTTAAACCAACTGTTTATTTTTTTATGCACAATTTTTTTGTCATTGTTATAACTTACCTTGTTGTGTATAAGTACATGTACATGTGTATTGTTTCATTGGTTGTTCAACGTTGTGCCGCCTGGGTATTTTGTTGTTTTTTCTGCTCCGTATTTGGATCGATTTGGATGAAAGTCGAACCAGGAGATGATTGTGACGTTGGGTTCAAACGAGACGTGAACTGTTCTTAACTTTTTTTAAATTCAGCCTGAACATTTTTCTTAAACAATTACAATAGGGGATATTAGGGGTTATTAGGGGTCTTTTGGGCTGGACCCCTAATAACAAAGTGCCTGACAGACATTTAGGAATGAATAATTGACAGTAATTAAATATTTAAAGTGACTGAGGAGAAAAGCAAAAGGAACAAACAAAATAAATGAACACAAAGATAAATAAAATAAATTAAACAGAAAAGAAAAAGCACTGGTAAGAAGAACACAGTCGATAATGAGCCTTTGTTGAATGCAAACAATAGTCACAGATATTTTGGATGTTTGCAAATCATGACGTAGTAACATAACATCAGGCATCGCACTGTGTGACACAGAATATGACGTTTGACACCACATGTGCACCTCCTGCAGTGTGGAGCCACTTCAGCCTTTACCTTTGTCTTGGTCTTTTATTCAGTTTGTGGTTTTATTTTTCCATTTGAATTCAGATGGAGGTGAAGGAGGAGTCGCACGCCCCATGGTTCCAGAGTTCTGGAGCCGTGAAGGTAAAGCCTGGTGTTTTGTTCTAGGAATGGTGGTGATCTTTGGACAGTATCCCTGAAACACATGTAAAATGCTTTCACTTGGACTGCCACTAGATGACGCCCTGCACCGTAAAGTCATCAGGAATAAAGCTGCTGCGCTTTACGTTTCACATCAAGGCAAATAAATGTATAGAATAAAAGAAAATAAATATAAAATCAAATTAAAAACATATCGTAATAAAATAATAATTAATACAAATATGACAATTTAAACAAGTGAAAAAATTAGATGTAAAGATGTAAAGTCCTCAGTCCTAAGATAAGATCAACCTTAATTATTAGTCCCACAATGGGGGAATTGACTTGGTTTGTCACACAAAAAAGGAAGATACACTACTCACAAAAAGTTAGGGATATTCGGCATTCAGGTGAAATTTCAGGATGAAGCTAAAATGCACTATAACCTTTACAGGTGAACTTCATTTGACCTTCTCTAAACTTTTGAATGCACATGTCCAACTGTTCAATGTTTCAGTACTTTTTGCACAACTTGCTGTTCTCCAACAAGGAGCTGAACGGCAAAATTCACAACAGGCGTTTGATCCATGAATCTACCAATACATTTCCTGGTTCAATTAGAATTGGTATTTTAACAGTCCTCTTCATCATGCTGTTCACATGTTGACATCATGAGACCAAGACCACACCAACAACTGATCAACAGCACCTCGCCTTGCGAGGCTTCAAACAGGATGTTGTCAGAGGGAAGTGGCCACTGAGCTTAGAGTGTCACAGAGTGTCATCAGCAGCTTGCAACAGAGATACAGAGACTGGAAGAGTCACAGAAAGACATAGAAGTGGACGTCCTTTGGCCACATCCCACACTGATGAGCGCTTCATTGTGAAGAGTGCCCTGCGCAACCGCATGATGATGCCACTCAACTCCAGGCACATTTAAGGGAGGTGAGAGGCACCAAGTGTCACGTCAGACCATTCAAAACCGTTGACATCAGCGTGGTCTGCGTGCTAGACCACCTGCAAGGGTACCTGACCACACCACCAGGCACAGCCATCATGGTCTTGCAGGGGCCAGGGAGCATTGACCCTGGACGAGGGACCAGGGGCCTCAGTGCTGTTCTCTGATGAAAGTCGATTCACGTTGAGCAGAGATGATGGAGACGTCAAGGAGAGCGCTACGCATCAGCCACTGTTGTCACCAGACGAGCCTTTGGTGGTGGTGGTGGTGGTGTTACAGTGTGGGCAGGTGTGTCTAGTCAATACAGAACTGCCCTACACTTTGTGAATGGTACAGTGACAAGCCCATACTACCTGAATGACATCATTCATCCAGTCATTGTGCCCCTGCATGAACAACACAGGCCTCATTTCATCTTCATGGACGACAATGCTCCAGCTCATGGAGGTGGCATCATTAGGGAACGGCTGCTGGAGACTGGGGCACCTCAAATGGAGTGGCCTGCACTTTCTCCAGACCTGAATCCCATAGAAAACCTCTGGGATCAGCTGAGTGGCCGTGTAGAGGCCCCTAACTCTGTATCCCAGAACCTCAATGACCTGAGGGCCGCCCTTCAAGAAGAGTGGGGGGCCAGGCCTCAGCGGACAATAAGTCGACTTGTGAACAGCATGAGACGTCCTTGTCAAGCTGTAACTGATGCTCAAGGCCACATGACAAGTTATTGAGACGTTGACATTTGTTGTTGTGGTAAACCCACCACTGTTGTTGGCTTTTGTTTCAGCAAATGGTTTGAGATGAGGAAATCACCATTGCATCTTCTACTAAAGTGCTCTACTTTCATCATAACATATCACTGTAGCGTCAACTTTTTACATTTTCCATCAATTTCACCCGAAAGACAAATATCCCAAACTTTTTGTGAGTAGTGTATACACACACACACACACACACACAGACCGACAGATTTCCACCAGAGGGAACCTACATACAGTATGTAACCTAACCAAATTTATGAAACATGCAACTCAAAGTGCTGGATAGATAGAAAGCAAATAATAATAATAATAATAATAATAATAATAATAATAATAATAATAATAATAATAATAGTAAATAAAACTGGAGGCAGCAATACACAGGGTCCAGGTTAGTGAGGTTAGGTTCGTATTGCAGTTTTCCCAGATTGCATAAAACACATTGTTTTATATCAACACCAATTCCAAATTTCTGTTGGACCATTGTTAGGCCAGTTGAACATATTTGAATCATGTTTTTTTTTTCTGTTTGTTTTTGCTAAATAGAGTGGAGTGGTCATTTGGGCGAATCATGATGACACATGTCAGATAATTGTTTTTTTGAAAAGTTGGACATCTTTACTCATCAGACAGTGCAGTGAATGATGCTAAAATAGAGTTTAATTTATCGAAAAAGTGTCTGATTTGTTGGTACGGTTGACAGTGTAGTAGAAAGTGCATCTCTGTCTCTACCCCACCTGTCTTACACTGACCTAACCTGTCTTACACTGACCTCACCTGTCTTACACTGACCTCACCTGTCTTACACTGACCTCACCTGTCTTACCCTGACCTCATAATCTTTGCTCTTTGGGCAGCCAGGATATTTGTGGCTGCCTTTTTTCGATGTCTGGACTGTGCTCACTGAGCCTGTACTTGTTCAGGATCTGTCTCTGCTTCATATCTCTATCAGTAAAGAGATATTCTGACAGTGTATATTCTCTTTTAAGGGTCAGATATGAATGGAGTTTGTTTTGTGTTTTGGTTTGATGGTTCGATGTTCCAGATAGGCTTTTTTGGTTTCTTTAACTATTTGCTTGACTGTGATGTGATGGTCGAGCAGTGCTGCTCTGACATGGAACCATGTTGGTGTTGCTCAGTAAGGCTCATGAGCAGCTGACTGCAGCTCTCCCTCCTCCACTCTCTCTCCCTCTGTCTCTCTCTCTCTCTCTCTCTCTCTCTAAGGAGGTAAACTGTGCAAAGGAGGAGGTCTGGGCTGCAAAGGGAGCCATCTTAATAGTGAACAGCGGTCCCACACCTGGTGAAGACACCAACAGATCCCTGCCTGCCTGGTTGTCTCTGAGGAGGGGTGGCTGTGCTCTTGCTGCCTGTTTTACCGGTTGACTGATCTGTCTCTGGTTTTTGTTGTTTCTTTGCTTCCATCGTGATCAAGTTGCTGCTGCTTTGACATGACTTACTGCAAATAAAGGAATCTTAAAAGTCAAAGTCTGTCTCTCTCTCTCTCTCTATCTCTGTCTCTCTCTCTCTGTCTCACTCTGTCTCTCTCTCTGTCTCTCTCTCTCTGTCTCTCTCTCTGTCTCTATCTCTCTCTGTCTCTCTCTCTCTGTCTCTCTCTCTGTCTCTATCTCTCTCTCTCTCTCTCTGTCTTGATTTTAACTTTCACAGACTGATGAAGAGTCTGGACGTCTTCATCAAGCTGTGGTGTTTTAACGACGCCATCTGTTCCCTGGTGGAGGACGACCTGTGCTTCCAGTCTGTTTTTAACGTGTAGGACTCTGTTAGTGAACCAAGTGTGTTTGTTGTATTGTCTGTAACTGTGAACTAGAGAAATTGTTAAAATAAAGATGCTTTAAAAATCAAAAAAAAATCTCTCTCTCTATCTCTGTCTCACTCTCTCTCTCTATCTCTGTCTCACTCTCTCTCTGTCTCTCTCTCACTGTCTCTCTCTCTCTCTCTCTGTCTCTATCTCTGTCTCTCTCTCTCTCTGTCTCTCTCTCTCTCTCTCTGTCTCTCTCTCTCTCTCTCTCTCTCTCTCTCTCTATCTCTGGCTCTGTCTCTCTCTCTGTCTCTCTCTCTCTCTCTCTCTCTGTCTCTCTCTCACTGTCTCTCTCTCTCTCTCTCTCTGTCTCTCTCTCTCTCTCGCTCCTCTTCTGGGGTGTGATTATGGCAGTGCCTGTTAGCCTGTTGATAGAGTGTGAAACCTCCACCTTGCTCTTGGCTCTCAACAAGTCCAGGACTGTCCGTCAATCTGAATCTGCCCGAACACCAACAGCACCCCCCCCCCCCCCCCCAGTCTCCACCTGGCATGAAGAGCCCCCCCCCCCCCCCAGGGGTTTCGAGTGTCCTGGTGCTGGGTGTGTAGGGAGTGGATGGAGGATGGGTTCAAGGAGAGAGGGAGAGGGGTGGGGGATAAAAGGATAGAGCGGTAGAATGTGTCAGTCTTTCCACTGACAGGAAGAGACAGAGAGAGAGACACAGAGAAAGTAAGAGAGAGAGAGAGAGAGAGCAACATGCCTGAGGCTGGAGACGCAGGTATGGACGCCGCTGAGAGATCTTACTCTGGGGGAGTAAAGTACTGCTTTTCTGAATGACTTCAACTCGTATCATTAGTATAATTCCAGTGTAAAATCATAGTCTGAAACATTTGGGATATTTCTGTAGAGAATGAATACATATAACAGATAACAATGGATGAGCAGGGTTTGAATTATTACAATATTATTATATTATTAATTGATATAATTAGTATAATTTCAGTGTGTAATTACGGCGATACACAATGTAATGACATCATGACATTTTAGTTGACAAGTTATTGTCAAGTATAACAATAACTGCAAGTGAAAAATTGATTATCTTTTTGTTCTATAACAGTGTTTTGACTATGTTATAACAGTGTGACTACAGGTTATAACAGTGTAATGATTAGGTTATAACAGTGTGACTACAGGTTATAACAGTGTAATGATTATGTTATAACAGTGTAACTACAGGTTATAACATGTAATGATTAGGTTATAACAGTGTAACTACAGGTTATAACAGTGTAACTACAGGTTACAACGTGTAACTACAGGTTATAACATGTAATGATTAGGTTATAACAGTGTAACTACAGGTTATAACAGTGTAATGACTAGGTTATAACAGTGTAACTATAGGTTATAACAGTGTAACTACAGGTTATAACAGTGTAACTACAGGTTATAACAGTTTAACTACAGGTTATAACAGTGTAATGACTAATACTCATATCTTCTAAGTATCATCTCCTTGTGATGGAGACAATTAACGACTTTGAGCAACAAAAACATTTCGATACAGAGACGGTAAATTGATGAAATGCATTCAAACTTTGCATGATATTTGTTGTAACCTTTCTCAAATTGGCATAAAATTCCCCTGAACTGTGTCTGGAAACATGTGATATCCAATGATTTCATAAACCTCTTGCGTTGTGCTCAAAGGAATGCGATCGGGCGATGACGTTATAATTGTGGCAATTGTCTGTTTTAGGCTAAGTTCCTGTGAACTTAGCCAACTGGACTTTGTGCCGGCAGCGGTGATAATTTCGAGGTGGCTTCGTGTCCCAGGGCGGGTGGAGCCCGGGCCAGATGGCGGAGGGGGGATGGAGGGTTAGCATTAGCGTTAGCGTCATGTGGGACTGCAGCTCGCTGGGGGAGTGTCTGATGGACTGCAGGGCTTCCAGTGAACACTATAAATACTAGAGGTTCATCTGAGTCAAGTTGGCGGAGGCTGGTGCTGCTGGGCCACTATGTCGGTCTGCCGCTGTTATCTCACCGCTCAGCGCTGCATGCAGATTAGCTTTCAGAGCTAATGTGTCGAGCTGACGGTGGCAAAACGTACGGACAGATCAACTTGTGCGTGAATGTGAATGAGGTTTTTGGAAACAAGAGTTTGAGGTTATTTCTGCTGAGGTGCATCAACTAGGTTCACTGGGTTCATGGGGACTTCTGGGATGATGCCACGGAAGAAACCAGAAGAAACCACGCAGAATGGTTGCATCTTGTGATGCCGCTGGCTGAGGCATCAAGGCTGTTAATGGACTGTGTAGTATCTGGTTTCAGCCACCGAGCTGCATTTTAGAAATGTGCTAATTTGATGTTTACTGTGTAAAGCTGTTCAACACGACTTCATTTAAACTTCATTTAGAACTTCATGTCGGCATTATTTGCCACCGGTGGGGGACAGTCCACTGTTATTCAAGTTCTCCAAACAGACGGTCCAGTCCAGACAGAAGAAACGCCCTTCACCCCCAGACACGTCAACCTCTGCTCTATTCCCCTAAACTACGCTGCTCATATCCCCCAAGATCCCCAAACATGTTTCAGTTTAATTCACTCAAACGTGGATGAACATTCAGCTGCCAAACAACCACCGTCACAAAGCTCCTCCTCCACGATGGCTATGAAGCTCGTGGAGGAGGAGTACTTGTTTGGCGATGTTGGTGTGGTTTCAATGGCTTCCGTTAGCGCTCACTATTAATAGATAATTGTCCAATGCTACAGAATGCACTTTTAAACCAATGCTAAGCTTGGTTTCACATCTCCCTCTGAGATAGGAGTGTAGCATAAACATGCAGTGGATACATTATTTTGCAGTCATCAATCTCTGATCTTGGTGAGATTTTGCCCTTTTCCGTTGGGGTAGAAGGCCAGTGATGCTGGAGCCGATCTGCGCCCCTGGGCAGGTGGAGGTGACGGATGTATTTATGTCTGAGGTTCTCTATAATGTGACATCTGTCCCAGTTCTAAACATCCACTTTGACCCGAGGCTTTAAATCATTGCACTGACGCGACACAGGGTTGCAGATGAAGGGGAAAGGTCAGCTCGAAGCAAGACTGTCAACCCCTCTCTGTCATCCCATAATGAATGCCTTGTAAAACTAAATTGAGTTCGCTCGAATATGAGTGGTCGAATTCGGATCAGAAATATTCGGATTGAAAAAATCGCCAATGCGATATTGCTTCTACCTATCCTTGGTAACCCGGATTCTGGATCTGAATTTTTAAACATTGAAAAAGATATCATTGAAATTAAGTCTTTGAAATAAAAAAGAGAATATTCCAATGTTATAAAATCAAAGTCGTTTAAATTTCAAAATATAAAATTCTATGTCTTTAAATATTCAAAACATTATGGCACTTATTTACTTCCAGATATCAGCGCACATTTAACAACTGAAATTTGCAATTTTTCAGTCTCTCCCGTGCAGAGCACAAATCTAAAGATACAGAACAGACGGAGTTTTGTGGAAATCCAGCACTCGCCAAAATGTGTCTGTGGTGTGGGGGTGGTGTGGTTTAAGCAGCTACACCTATATTGGGTCTAGGTAATTGGGCCCAGCATCAAGCATCAAGCAATTGGGCCCAGCATTAAGCTGGGCCCAATTGCTGTACGCCTGTTGCTCGTTAGAGCAATCAAGCAGCAACAGGTAAAGCCTCTAGCCATCTGCTCCCAGCTTGTTCCATGTTGCCCACTCTCTACAATAAACTGGTTTGTTTTCACTCCATCGTTTGAGTCTCTGTGCAGGAGGGTCCTGAAAACACCACTCAGGTAGGAAGTGGCAGGCAACACTGCCACAGTATCTTCCCACGCAAAATATTGCTTGATATATTGACACCAAAACAAACATGGCTACCGTACAGCTTGGTACTGTTGTTGATTGTGCAGCGAACTTGCAGCACAGACATTCTACAAGGATCTGACTCGTGAGCCGCTTCTCCATTTCACAAGTCCACACTCTTCCACTTCCTGCTTCCTTTGGCTTCGCAGTCGTGCAGGAGCACAATCTCATTGGCTGCGATTTGAGGCTTTGACGCGCACACACCGAAGGATTTTGGAAAGACCCGCCCTAATAAAATCAAACATGTTTGATTTAATTGTGACCTGTATGGTTGGGATCGTACAGCGACAGATTTGAGTCTTTCACTCACACGCACATATAGATGAAAGCTATGATTCTACAGCGCATCTACTCTGTACCACCCCACGACCTCTAACCGCTGCCAAATCAGGCGTGAAAATCATATAATGTTGCCCTAGCTTAAGTCTCCCCTCCAGATCTCTGACGGATCCTTGTTAGACTCTGGTGGCCTTGTTCCAGCAGGAACATTTAGAGATCCTGGTTCTAGTCTTCCAGTTTTTTGCTGCAGTAACTTTCCCCTAAACCTGCAGTTAGAGCTTCTCTGTTTAAACATCTGACTCCACAGACTCCTTCATTTGTTTGTTTTTTTAAACGAAAGACATAAATTGAGGATAGCTGATTCCTGCAGCGATGTCCACAATTATTATAATTCTATACTTTTGTTGTTTTATTTTTTTTTTATATACTATGTCTGCTACATAGCTGTTGCTTGTCTGTCTCAAGAATTTCAACGCTCAGAATGACCCTGCTTTACTGAGCTTTTCACGAATAAAACACTTTGACTTGACTTTGAAAGATGACCCACATTAACTGAAATATGACGAACAGTTTGTCTCTGGACGCTCTCCTCCTCCTCCTCCTCATCTTCTAATAGATATAATAGCCCCCCAACCCATCCAACACCTCACCCCTTCATCAATCTTTTCCTCCGCAACTTCGTAGAATTCAACATCACCTGCTATCATATCAGGTTTGATCATAATGAGCGTGCGAGCTCAACGGAAACAATGACAGAACCGGTCAGTCCTCCATCATAGAAGTTAACCCTGTCAACATGGTTGAGGAATAACTGGCCCCCAGGGTCCCCGTGCGACCTGCCTGTTTGCATGTGTTTGAGTTGTCTTTGGTCTTGTGCCGCAGATGTTTTTTCTGACACTTAGCTGTGATCATAGCGCCTCTGAACTTTCATGGGTCGTGGTAAACCTGGTTCCCCCTCACCAGAGCACCTCTACCACGACCGCAGCCGTGAATCAGACCTGTCGTCAACACCGTCACCAGAAACGCAGCTGATTTAGTGGAAGGTTCTAATTATTCTCCCAGATGCTGCCTTATAAGATGTTGTGTTCACTCATGTTACATCTGCGCTACATGACTCCCGCTAAATATAGACCCCTATAACTGCTCATTTATATACACATGAGGGATGCACAGATTTATTGGCCGTACATCGGTATCAGCTGATATTCTCTTGTTGACGGCCATCAGCCCACCAGCAAATAAAATGACAGCCCTGTAAGATATGCTGCATTCATGGGAACTTGGAAGGCATAGGCTATTGGCCAAATTGTTATTTTAAACATGAGTATCGGCCCAAATTTCACAATCGCTGCATCCCTAATACATACATAATATATCGGTCCTCCCGCAAAAGTTGAGATGGGCTGTTTATAGAGTGAATTAATTGCTTTGTCGTTCTGCTAATTAGCGTTCGTATCAAATAGCATAGCTCTAAATCATCCTCAGTGAAGGTGTGAGTCACTAAGCACTTCATGTTGCCTCCCTGCCCCCAGCTCCATGTCAGCTAATGCTAAAGTCATACTCTGGCGTATACGCTACAGTTTGATGATTAACCGCAGGTGTAAAATTATTGTCTCAGTGAATAAGTGGATTTCGTTCCTGACGAAGACTGAGATTGTCCGGGGCGGCCGAGGGGTTTAGCGGAGGATGGTTGATATTTTTCACAGCTGTTCAGAACTCAACTCTATGGACGGTTCAGCACATTCCTGCATTTTCCGTAAACTCTGGCGGACTCCACTGAACACCACTGTGCTTGTTTTTCCAATGCATTACAGTATTAACCTCTTACGTCAATTTAACAATGATTTATCAACTCAAAAACACAGAGCAACCAATAGCAGTCGACCGGAACCCTATCCCACAGTTTTGGTAATTGGGGACATTAGAGTTAATATGAACTGGCCACTGATTGCCCTGCTCTCTCCTA
>NC_137207.1:27419734-27442234 GCF_960531495.2 Zeus faber
ATAACCTCTGGGTAAATGTTACCCTATAACCAGAGGCTTCTGAAGTTACTTGTCCGGTTTATACCAACCCTAAAATTACCTCATCTTCTCCCTATTCCACACTTGGGTTTGGGCTTTGGGGCGGGTGTTCTATTTGGAGATCTGGTTGTCTGCACTCGGACATTCCCCTCTTGGTGACCCCTGGAGACGCAGTAACTTGAGAGCAGATCGTGAGATGGATCTCATGGGTATAGTTGTGATTTCCAAAGGGAGTTGCTCTTATTTGTGCGTTGTGTATACCAACGGAAACAGATGACCGGTCGAGTCTGTGTAAAACCAAAGCAGGCTCTATAACACGCAGTAGCTGCAGCTGCAGGAAGAGAATCTGACTACAAAACTAGAGCACAAATGAAGGAAACCCATATACATCCAGCGCCAGCGACTGGTTGAGGTTTTAATCATGAAGAAGGGAAAGTGTCGCCGGTCTCCCGTGGTTTGTTTTTTGTGCTAATTAGAGCATCCAGCGAAAGCAGTCAAAGTAATTTCAAGTAGACGTCTGTCCCTAGTGGGCTGACGAAAACTGCAGTCGTCAAAGGACTCCATCACTTTGTGTATGGACTTTATGTCCGTCCTGATGTTTTCTCCAATCATAGTGTTAATAATGAATCATCCTGTCTCACTGACCGACGCTACAATGACAACAACAGATTGTTGTACTTTCCATATTTTTAACTGATTGTCTGTGTACTTTCCTCGCCCTCGTCCAGTAACAGTACAACATTGTGCTGTGCATTTTGATTGCATGAGGATGGAATATGAAATATCATGAATGCAGTTGTTTTGCACCTTGTGACGGGTCGGCGACAACGTTCCATCCAGATCTGGTTTGTGTGACTCCACTTTACTATGGTTGGATAACCTATCATGGAGAGCTTCCCAAACCGTGGACTTGTTGCCATGTTTGAGGAGCTTGACTGTGCGGTGCTGAACTGATGTTGCTGTGCTTCCTGTACTCTGCATTCCCCTTCTTGCTGGAGGAGACACCAAACCACTGGTTGTGAAAGGGTTTTGAAAGCTTCCAGGAGGGACGGTGACTCGTCCTCATGTCTCCTTGACCGATCGCAGCACACATCTGTTGGTGTTTGAGGATGAGGATCGATCGATTTGATCGAATGGAAGATGGCAGCGGTTGTATTCCCCTGATAAGTGGATGTCACCGTATCAGAGGTTTGAAGGGACGTTTAAATACATCTCTGAGTGAAGATCCTCCAGAATGGGATGAAGCACAGTTTGTAAAGTCAGCGACACAGAGTTCCAGATTCCACCTCCGCGACAAGTCTGGATGAAGGTCTCACTTTGAATGTTTCTAACTTCCTGCTCTCAGGTCCAACCATTGAAATGTGATCTTCATTCTGGTGAAGAATGAAGGATCTGTGTTGAACTCCTGATGGAGACCAGAAGGAACCTTCTGAGCGTTGTCTTCCTGTGTCCATGTTGGTTCAGGAGTGTAACAATAACACAGCAATAAATACAGTGATGGTGATAACATGTCATAATGCTAATACTTTCTGGTAATAGCTAATAAGGTGATAAGGGCACTAATAAGGTGATAAGGGCACTAATATAGTAATAATGTTAATGATATGGTAATAACAGTAAAACTGTGCTGACAATGGTCCGAACATGGTGGTAACCATAACAACGTGGTTATAATATCAGGTCATAAATGTGTTGGTCTCTCCTTCAGAGTCTGAGAAGACTGAACTCACTGGACTCTTCGTGGAAAAACCACCGGAGAGCATGGTTGCTCTTACAGGTTAGACACCTGAGAGACAGACAGGCAGGCAGACAAACAGACAGACAGGAGGTTAACTGAGCCGTCTGTCTGCCAGGCAAGGATGTGACCTTCATGGCCAAGGTGGATTCCACCACGCTGACCAGGAAGCCCACCATGAAGTGGCTGAAGGGGAAGTGGCTGGACCTGGGGAGCAAGGCGGGGAAGCACCTGCAGTTCAAAGAGACCTACGACAGGAACACCAAGGTGGGTGAGACGGGGGGGGGGGGGGGGGGGGGGGTTAGGGAGCAAAGTGTACACACACACACACACACACACACACACACACACTGAGCTCCTCATCCTCCTCCTCCAGATCTACACGTATGAGATGAAGATCATCAAGGTGGTTCCTGGAGACGCTGGAGGATACCGCTGTGAGGTGACGGCCAAGGACAAGTTTGACAGCAGCACCTTCGAAATCTCTGTGGAGGGTGAGACCAGAATGAATACAGAGCTCATCTGGGTTGAATCATCTGGGTTGAATCATCTGGGTTGAATCATCTGGGTTGAATCATCTGGGTTGAATCATCTGGGTTGAATCATCTGGGTTGGATCATCTGGGTTGAATCATCTGGGTTGGATCATCTGGGTTGGATCATCTGGGTTGAATCATCTGGGTTGGATCATCTGGGTTGAATCATCTGGGTTGAATCATCTGGGTTGAATCATCTGGGTTGAATCATCTGGGTTGGATCATCTGGGTTGAATCATCTGGGTTGGATCATCTGGGTTGAATCATCTGGGTTGAATCCATGTTATTTTTCTCCACAGCTGCACATCAGGAGGAGACGGCTGATGTCCTGTCTGCCTTCAAGAGGGCGTGAGTTCCCAGTGTGTGTGTGTGTGTGTTGTAATTACACCTGGTGAAGCAGTGCACGTGTGCTGAATGATCTGTCAGTGCAGGATTCAGTTTTCTGTTGCGGAATGATATCCCTGTTTGTCTGTCTGTCTGTCTGTCTGTCTGTCTGTCTGTCTGTCTGTCTGTCTGTCTGTCTCCCTATATCACTGCAATACATATGTTTGACTTGACCAACCCTCTCGTGGCTTGATAGTGTGTACGGCTGGATATTCAGCCAAACCAGTTTGTTTGGTATTGTTTTGTTGTCATGTCTGACTGTTCTGAGTGTTATTGTGTAAAATAAAGAGCTGAACCTGAACTGAACTGTCTCACTGCCAGTGATGCAGGAGAGGACGACGGGGATCTGGACTTCAGCGCTCTGCTGAAAGCCACCAAGAAGTAAGTCCTGAACCTAGAGAGTCCTGATTGGACCACAGAGCAACCACTGGGATACGAGCTGTAGAGGACCTACCAGTGACCATGTGACCTACCAGTGACCATGCCACATGCTAGTGACCATGCCACATGTTTGTGACTATGTGACATGCTAGTGACCACGCGACATGCTAGTGACATGCCACATGCTAGTGACTATGTGCCATGCCAGTGACCATGCCACATGCTAGTGACTGTGCCATGCCAGTGACCATGCCACATGCTAGTGACTGTGCCATGCCAGTGACCATGCCACATGCTAGTGACTATGTGACATGCCAGTGACCATGCCACATGCTAGTGACTATGTGACATGCCAGTGACCATGCCACATGCTAGTGACTATGTGACATGCCAGTGACCATGCCACATGCTAGTGACTATGTGACATGCCAGTGACCATGCCACATGCTTGTGACTATGTGACATGCCAGTGACCATGCGACATGCTAGTCACTATGTGACATGCCAGTGACCAAGCAACATGCTAGTAACAATGTGACATGCTTGTAACCACATTTAGAAAGACTGTATACCAATTTTGTTGTTTGTTGGTATTATGAAAGCGGCCATCGAACATGCAAAGCTCTGTTGAAACCTCCCCCCATGAACTGGGACCTCCCCCCAAGGACTGCTAGTTTGTTGGCTTGGGTTTTGGACATTGTTTTAAACATCTAAAGAGATGTTTACCTAACCCAGTCTTCCAGTCTTCCAAATCTGCTCCAACACACCTGATTCAGCTTTTGGTCATGGGAAAGTTGTGCAACAGGAGAGGTTGAGGTTGAACTTGCAGGGCAGGATGGGAAACACAGAGTCAGGCTCTGTGTGTTTGTTCCAGGAGGAAGAAGCCGGTAGAGGAGAAGCCTGAGATTGACGTGTGGGAGCTCCTGAAGAGTGCTCACCCCAGCCAGTACGAGAAGATCGCCTTCGAGCACGGCATCACCGACCTGAGGGGCATGCTCAAACGCCTGAAGAAGATGAAGACGGTGGAGCCCAAGCAGAGCGAAGGTACAACGATTGGAACCAGATCTTCCTGTTTATTGTATGTTTGTGGTTGCAGATTAGACTTTGTGTGGAGAAGCAACGCCTCCTTGTAGTGCTGATTGTCCCTGTCTGTCCTCAGCCTTCCTGAAGAGGTTGGACTCCTGCTACTCAGTGGAAAAGGGGAAGAAGATTGTCCTGACCTGTGAGGTGGTGGACCCCAAATCCCAGGTCAGATGGTTGAAGAACGGCCAGGAAATCAAACCCTCGGCTAAGTACGTCTGCCCGCCGTTTCACCCCTCGCGTGACTTGTTCGGCTAAGCTAAGCAAATTGTGCAACCACAGAAAATCTTATGGGAAGTCATAATGAGCTGGTGAGAAAGGCTCTGCTGCATTTAGCTCCACTGGACCAAAACACTAAAGCTCTGAAAGCTGATCTTTAAGTAAGATTATAACTTCAAAGTACGCCACATCATCAGCGCTAATTAAGCTGAAAATTGTCAATCACAATGTTGATAACTCAGAGGATGCTTTTAGTTGTTTTTCTGCCTGGGAGCAAAGAAGATATCAAGTTAGAGATGGAGGGCTGGGCTCTCTGAAATGAAGCTGCCATCTTAGATCAGCCTCTGTCCGCTGATTGTTGTGCCAGCTCAGCGTTAATAAAGACCTCAGGTCAGAGCGCGTCACAGTCCCGTGGGTGACTCACCACTCATTTCAGAGTTAACGGCACAGAAAGACCAAACCTAGACCTCAGACTACCCAGGTTTTTGGCGATCCCACCAGTCATCTGCATGAAATCAACATGAAACATGTTTTGAAGACGACCTCATGAGAACGGGCTGTGTAGGAGCTGAACATTCCTAAATCATAAACCCAGTTTGAGCTCTGGGCCGCTAGTGATGAAAGGTTTGACTCGTTGTTGAGATTCAGTTCTTGACGAGTCGTGTTGTTCCATTCGTCCGATTCTTGTTGTGTATGGAATTGAATTGTCATAGGAAACTTTCTCTCAAAATGACCCTTTTTCTTTTTGGTGGAGTGACTCCCAACTCCTCATTTCAAAGATGTGTTCGCCATGAACAAACCGTCTACGAGTCTTGCGTCACCACGGTGTGTTTGCCAGGTACATCATGGAGGTCAACGGGAACATCCGGACACTCACCATCAACCGGACGACGCTGGCCGACGACGCCGCCTACGAGTGTGTGATCGGAGAAGAGAAGTGCTTCACGGAGGTGTTTGTCAAAGGTACGGACGGAGAAGCAGCACCACAGACCGTCCGGTGGTGGGAGTCCTTCAATCTGAAAAGAAGTTAATTCTGTATTTTCCGCTGTGCCTGTGAAATGAGAGGCTTTCTAAAAGAAACGCCTTGTCTCCCGTCAGTGTAACGTATCCAAAATATTAACCCGGTATTGCCCCCTGATGGATGGGAATGGGAGCACGATCGTGACGGAGAAGCAAAAAAATGGAGGAAACTCCCGTTTCCCTACGAATACTGTCGGTCTCACTGTGTTCAAATATCACTGGTTACTCATAGCTACCAAAAATAGATTGAAAATGTTAAAATTGTATTTGAACATTATAACGTTTATTTAAAGTGAAATGCGTTTTCTCACAATAAATATTATATATTTATATTTATTTATTAAATATAAGGGGGCGGTGCATTTTCACGCCTCCATTGACTTGAATGTCTTTCAGCTGAGCCAACGTGCCGAGCATACCTTGATGTGTATGAGGCGTAAGTGAAGCAGTAAAGGTTCATTCAACCACCAAGTGATTGTTCCAGGAAGCGTCCACTCCACAATGTCATTCTGGAGGATTTACGCAATTTTTGCATAGCACCAGCATTTTACTCATAAAAGTTGATGTCGGTCATGATCAATAATGATCATAAACCCATCTCCGGTTTTGGACGGAACCAGTAGGGAAGCCAACCTTCAGGCGATCGCTAACACCCTCCTTTGTCCCCCTGCTGGTCCCAGAGCCGCCCGTGACCATCACTAAGCTGATGGACGATTACCACGTGGTCGTGGGAGAGCGGGTGGAGTTCGAGATCGAGGTTTCTGAAGAGGGCGCTCACATCATGTGGTGAGCGAAGAAGGCCTGAAAACCGTCCATTGGACCGGAACCGGAAGGTTCTCCGATTCTCACGTTCTTGTCCGTGCTTGTTCAAAACGTTGTACTCAGGTTCTACGAGGACCAGGAGCTCCACAGAGACGCAAACACAGCCAAGTACCGCTTCAAGAAGGACGGGATCAAGCACACCCTGGTCATCCAGGAGGCCATGCTGGAGGACATCGGGATGTACCATGCCTGGACCAACGGGGGGCACACCAAGGGAGAGCTGGAGGTGGAAGGTACCAAGATCACTGGGTTCTGCTGAAGCTCCTCCGCCCCTGAGAGCGGTTGTTTCAAGCAGGACGGAGGCTGCCGGTGGGGTTCATCTCATCACATCTGTGTCTTCTCAGAGAAGGAGCTGGAGGTTCTGCAGGACATCGCCGATCTGACGGTGAAGGCCACGGACCAGGCGATGTTCAAGTGCGAGGTGTCCGACGAGAAGGTGACTGGGAAGTGGTTCAAGGACGGGGTGGAGGTCCTGGCCAGCGACCGCATTAAGATGAGCCACATCGGGAGGTAGGGGCGGAGGAGGTTTGAGGAGCGGTCGTTATAATCTCTTCAATCCCAAGTTTTGTCCATGACTTGAGGTGGATTTGGAGCTGCTTTGAGGATGCCCTCACTGTCCGGCTGCAGGATTCATCGTCTGGTCATCGACAACGTGAAGCCTGATGATGCAGGAGACTACACTTTCATCCCCGACGGCTACGCCCTGTCACTCTCTGCCAAACTCAACTTCCTGGGTGAGGTTTGTTTGAGGGTTCATGAGAGTTTGGCAGGTTCAGGGCTCACAGCCATGTTTATTAACTTTGTGATGACATCACTAAGTAGTTTCTGATTTCCATGAATCAGTGAATGAACCTGTTGCATCCGTCAAACAATGATGTGTGAATCTTTGTGACATTCCATTTTATTCTGTTTCATATTCTGATGAATGGACTAATAAGGCTTTGTAATTTTAACATTTCAATTAATTTCAATATATATATATAGAAAAAAAGGCTATTTACATGTATAATTTTAATTCAATGTCATTTCACTAACTTATATATTGATTCGAGGGACAGATTTAACAATTTATTATAAACATGCAGCGGGTCACATAAAATTGAGTTTTTTTCCAAAGATCAATCTGAATAGGATGAAAAAATTATACTTAATAAATAATAAACATGTAATCTAATAATTTATCAGCTTCATGATATCATATATCATCATATTATATCATATTTTATCATCATATTATATCATATTATATATCATATTATAACATATCATATATCATATTATATGATGTTATATCATCATATTATATGATGTTATAGCATCATATTATAATATATTATATCATATTATATCATATTTAACATATTATATCATATTATATCATATTATATCATATATCATATTATATGATGTTATATCATCATATTATAATATATTATATCATATAATATCATATAATATCATATTATATCATATTATATCATATTATATCATATTATAACATATTATAACATATTATATCATATTATAACATATTATAACATATTATATCATATATATATATCATCATATATCATATCTTGATATTATATCATATTATTTTCATTTTCTCCTTCTCTGAACAGAAATCAAGATCGACTACGTGCCCAGACAAGGTAGGCCACTGTATCTTCCTCCTCTCCCTCCTCTTCATCCTCTTCCTTCTCTTCATCTTCAATCCTCTTCCTCTTCTTCCTCCTCTTCCTCTTCTTCCTCCTCTCCCTCCTCTTCCTCCTCTTCCTCTTCTCCCTCCTCTTCTTCTCCTCCGCTCAGACCCGCCCAAGATCCACCTGGACACCACAGGAAACATGGTGTCCCAGAACACCATCATCGTGGTTGCGGGCAACAAGCTCCGCCTGGACGTGGAGATCAGCGGCGAGCCGGCTCCAACCGTGGTCTGGTCCAAGGGAGACCAGGTAACCATGGCAACCAGCAACGCTATTTCTGTTATTATGTCATTACTCTGTTATTACTATGTTACTACTATACAAGTACATGCTATTTCTACTTTATTACTACGCTTTTACTTCATCATTATGTTATTACTCTATAACTACTATGTTATTGCTAAGCTTTGACTTTTATGTATCATTCTTTTTTTGGATACATTGATGGAATTATTGTAAAATAATACGTTATTTGTAACGTTGAATCTCTCCTCACGCTAACGAGTCGTTGTGACTTCCTGTCCGACAGCCAATCACGGAGACAGAGGGGCGTATCCGGGTGGAGTCCAGGAAGGACCTGAGCTGCTTCGTGATTGAGGGGGCGGAGCGGGACGATGAGGGGAACTACACCATCTGCGTCACCAACCCGGTGGGCGAGGACAAGGCGGTGCTGTTCATCAAGATCGTGGGTGAGCGGAGCACCGCCTGGTGGTGCAGTCAGGAAGCCTGTTGTCATAACTCCTTCCGGGCCCTTCAGCGTCTGGTTCTTTGAAGGTTGGACTTGCAGCTAATGGGACGGTCGTACTGGACCTGCTGAGGAACAGCCTCTTGTGCAGACTTGTGCATTTCTTTAAAATACTCTTCATTTTACATTCTTCATTTTTGGATCCATTTTTCCAGGGGTTTATTGACTATTTTGGCTCCACTGATGAGGAATGTTCAAGTAACGTTACACTCTGGATTTACTGCTGTGATTACAATTGATGTGAAAGATAAAAAATGATACGTTATTTAAAACATGCTCAAAAAATAGATATGTCACATCACGTGGGACTGTAATGTGAGTTTCATGCTTTCCAAAAGTAGACTGGATGTTTTTAAGGCTTTGTTTGTTTCTCCATGGGGACGTGTAATAACAGTTTACAGTTGTTAATGCTGGAACCAACATTTTGATCCGTCCTGAGTTGGAAAACAGAAAATTGATCTTCTTTGCTGGAATAACACTGTTCAACCATTTGTGTTGACATCTCAGCAGATCAATCAATTAATTATAGTAATTAATTCATAACCTGTTTTAATTCTGTAATTCAGATGTGCCTGACCCCCCCGAGCACGTCAAGTGCAACTCGGTAGGAGAGGACTCCGCCTCCATCACTTGGGAGCCGCCCTCCTTTGACGGAGGAGCGCCGGTCAAAGGTGAGCCCATAATAATACACAATAATATAATAACACTATTACAACATAATAACACTATTACATCATAATAATACTATTCCAACATAATAACACTATTACAACATAATAACACTATTACATCATAATAACACTATTACATCATAATAACACTATTACATCATAATAACACTCTTCCAACATAATAACACTATTCCAACATAATAACACTATTACATCATAATAACACTATTACAACATAATAACACTATTACATCATAATAACACTATTACAACATAATAACACTATTACATCATAATAACACTATTACATCATAATAACACTCTTCCAACATAATAACACTCTTCCAACATAATAACACTATTCCAACATAATAACACTATTACATCATAATAACACTATTACATCATAATAACACTCTTCCAACATAATAACACTATTCCAACATAATAACACTATTACATCATAATAACACTCTTCCAACATAATAACACTCTTCCAACATAATAACACTATTACATCATAATAACACTATTACAACATAATAACACTATTACATCATAATAACACTATTACATCATAATAACAGTATTCCAACATAATAACACTATTACATCATAATAACACTATTACATCATAATAACACTATTACATCATAACACTATTAACACTAGTAATATCACCCTCTCTCTCAGGATACCTGATGGAGAGGAAGAAGAAGGGATCGTCCCGGTGGACGAAGCTCAACTTTGACGTGTACAACTCAACGTCCTACGAGGCCAAGAGGATGATCGAGGGCGTCCTGTACGAGATGAGGGTGTTTGCCGTCAACAGCATCGGCCTGTCGCCGCCCAGCCTCACCTCCAAGCCCTTCATGCCCATCGGTGGGGTGGACTTGGGCTTTTATTTTACCCCAGACCTTTTCATTTAACCCCCGATTTTTTTTATTTAACCGTGTCAAAAATGCATCGAAGTTTTACAAAAATGTGCTTGGAATTCGTCCACACCAACATATCGAGGCACTTAGGTCTCTAATTGACTCTTTGTTTCTAGTGATAAGTTTTAAGCTGGGTCATTTTGACCAGATTCATATATTCTAGGGTTAAAATATTTTTGTCAAATCAAAAATCTCACCTTTGTATTCATCATCCCACTGCTTCACTGTTCACTCTTTACCTCCCTCCCTCCCTCCTTCACTCCCTCCCTCAGCTCCCACCAGCGAGCCCACTCGCCTGCAGGTCCACGATGTGACCAACAGCACCTGCACGTTGAAGTGGTTGGCACCGGAGAAGATCGGCGCTGGAGGTCTGGACGGTTACATCATTGAGTACTGCAAAGAGGGAGGTAAAGACCCATCCCTCCATCCCTCCATCCCTCCGTCCCTCCGTCCATCCCTCCATCCCTCGGTCCATCCCTCCATCCCTCGGTCCATCCCTCCTCCACTCTGCATGTGTTCTGCCCTCCCACAACAGTCCTCATCAAGGTCTCAAAATGTCTTAAATTTACAAATATTAGGCCTTGAATGTCATTAAATTGTCTCAGATTTGAATTGATCAGGTTTTAATTCGTTAAGATTTTGTCTGATTTTATTCATCTTTATTCATTTATCTAAATCAAAAAAAAAAAAAAAAAAAAGTACCTTCTGCATCAGAATAAAGAATTTGGATGTTATAAAATCACTGGACCTGATACTTGAGAGACTGTCTTAAAAATATAAAGAATATTACATTAAACATTTTAATAATTGTCTTTAAGCCTTAATATCTTATTTATGGGAGAGTCATTTCCTAAATCACAACACAGACTTGCGTTAGAAAAAGTTAACTGAGATACTTAGTCTTCGTTTCTACT
Source organism: Zeus faber (assembly GCF_960531495.2). NCBI lineage: Eukaryota > Metazoa > Chordata > Actinopteri > Zeiformes > Zeidae > Zeus > Zeus faber. Next base: position 27,430,897 of record NC_137207.1, read on the forward strand.
TCTTCCATTGACTTCCATCCAGTTTGAGGTTTTCTGTATTAGCATCTAGTGGCCGTGAGATGAACTGCAGATCGAAACACTTCAACGTTGGCGTCAACACTCTGCTGTAATGGCTGCCTGATCTGGTTTCCTCCTTCCTTCTTCTTCTCCTTCCCCTTCTTTTTCTTCTTCTGCTGCTCCAGACACAGAGTGGGTGGTGGCCAACCAGGAGCTCTGCGAGCGCCAGGGCTACGTGGTGCGTGGACTTCCTGTCGGCGAGAAGATCAACTTCCGGGTCATGGCCAAAAACATAGCCGGTTGCAGCCCACCCGCCATGCTGGGGCAGCCCGTCACCATCAGGGAGATCATGGGTGAGTCCTGGGTGGAAGCTCCAGAAGACGCTTCGTGCTCCAGTTCCATCCTGCGGTCTCACATCTTCTAGTTTAACCAGAACTTCCATCTCCCACCTCTAGAACTTCCCAAAATCCGACTTCCCCGGGAGCTCAGAACCAAGTACATCAGGAGGGTCGGAGAAAAGATCAACCTGGTCATCCCCTTCCAGGTGAGGGACGCCTCCACCCCCGGGATCCACCTCCAGGGGCAGCCTGGCTGGAGCGCTTGTGTCGGAGACGGAAAGCAGGAGAGATCGACTTTAAAGATGATGTCATAGACTGACAGAGCTTATGTCACAGTCATTTCATGGTCTTTCATTTGGAGAAGAATTCAATTCCCTTGTTTTGGATGATTTGAAAACAGATAGGTTTATAAAATAACACCTGGATGAGGAGGAATCAGTCATTCAATTTTCGGCCATCAAGCTCATACACTGAAAGAAGTAAAAAGACACCTTCAATCATTTTAAGATTTGCCTTCAATTTGAACTCTGGGAACTGACCGGGACATGAACTTACTGAACATAAAACGTACTAAACATTAAATAGATCATGCAAAACTTAGGGAAACAGTTAGTGCAGCCAAGCACACGTATATTAAGTTGAAGGTTTCTGGCTGCAGTAGCGCTACCGTCCTGAACCCTGCCGCCTTCCTCAGGGGAAGCCCCGCCCCGTCGCCACCTGGTACAAGGACGGGCAGCCCGTCGACACCAAGACGGTGGGCGTGAGAAACTCCAACGTGGACTCCATCCTGTTCATCCGCTCGGCCGAGAGGGAACATTCCGGAAAGTACGAGCTGGTCCTGCAGATCGAGAACATGGAGGACCGGGCCAACATCGACATCCGGATCGTTGGTGAGAGAGCGGTTCTGCTCCCAAAGGATCCTGAGAGGAAATGAGATAGTCGACAACCAGAGACCAGTTCTGCTTCCAGAGAGCTCTAACAGGCTGATGGTTGAGTGGAACGCTTCTGTTTCTAGGACGGTTCTGCTCGTTCATCGTATTATTTGCTGTGATTTTAAGTTTGGAATGTTTCTTTCTCCGGGCGGTCTCAAGATGTTTTTAAATTATAGTTATTCTATTTTTATTTGTAGTCGTCATCGCACCGATGAGACTGGAGGAGACCCTGAACAATGTCGTTGTATTTTTGGCCTCCCTCGACTGGAACCTGTGCCTCACTGGGACTGACTCCAGCCTCTTGGGTTTTCTTGTTTTCTTCTTGTTTTCTGCCGCTCAGATAAACCAGGACCTCCGCTGAAGGTTCGCGTCACGGACGTCTGGGGCTTCAATGCTGCTCTGGAGTGGGATCCCCCGAAGGATAATGGCAACTGTGACATCAGTGGCTACACCATTCAGAAGGCGGACAAGAAGACCATGGTGAGCCCAGTACACACCAGTACACACCAGTACACACCTTAGCTCTCAGTCTTTATCATCTTTCTTCATCTTTCTAAGTCTTTTTTTTTCATGGTCTCTACTCTTTAACTCTAAATTTTCATCAGTGTTTCCCAGTTCTTCTCAGTCTTTTCTTTCTAAATCTTTTCCTGTCATTGTCAACTTTTCCCAGCCCTTTTCAGTCCTTCAAAGTCTTTCTTAGTCTTTCCCAGCTCAGTCCTTCCCAATACATCCCAGTACAATTCAGTTAAAAAGCCAGAAACCAGTTCAGTGCTAATTGTTTTTCTTTTCTTATCATTTCAAGCATCTTTCCATTATTTTGAGTAGTAGTCAATGGCATAACTATTGATCCCTAATCATGATTGGTCACGATAGGAGTGGTACACCGTCTACGAGCGCAACCGCAGGACCAACTGCACGGCCTCAGACCTTATCATGGGGAACGAGTACCTGTTCAGGGTCTACAGCGAAAACCTGTGTGGGCAGAGCGAGGAGCCCTGCCCTGGCAAGAACACCGCCGTCATTGCCAAGACCGGTGGGTGTGCACGTGACAAACTGAGGAAGGAAGATACGCGCTTTAAGTTTAGAAGACGTAAAAATGATAGCTTTCACACATTAAGATGAGACCAACGAGACCAGTCCAACATGTATCTCGAGTGCTGCTGCCAGTACTGCTGCTTTGATAAAGTTGATCTTGAGTCAGACTACGTGGCCCCCTGCAGGCCTGGAGTACAAGCCGCCCTCCTACAAGGAGAAGGACGTCAGCTGCGTCCCCAAGTTCACGCAGCCGCTGGTGGACCGCTCGGTGGTGGCGGGGTACAGCACGGCCATCAGCTGCTCCGTTAAGGGATTCCCAAAGGTACGCATGTGTATTCAATATCAGTGTCAGTGAAATATGTGACCCCCCGCAGCAAAACTCGCCGTCTCGCGCATTTCTAAAATGGCCAGGAGCAGCCAAATAAGTTGAAAAAACCTTTCTTGAAGGAAAATTTGATTTTTCCAGATTCAGTTCCTTTGTTTTTTTTTCTTATCTCTCAACGTATTTTCAAAACCAAGTTTGATTTATAAATAGTAGAAAAATGTTAAACCGTCGAGTTAAATATTCCCCTTAGATGACATGAGGAACGCTGAACAATGACGATTGATGGTTTCCTTCAAATTAGGGCGTCCAGGTGAAGATCATTCCTCCATATTCCATGTGATGTGAAGTCACAATGTGGAACCGTTTTGATAGAGTTCAAGCTTTAAATCGTAGTACTTTTACACACACGGAGACACCATTGTGGAGGGGGCGTGTACCAACGTGTACCATCAAGTAAGAACTGCTGATGTCACTGAAGTCGCTTCCGTAAACAAGACGAGGATCCGGTTTCACTTATCTGTGAAAACTTTCATTTCTCTTGTTGTTATGGATGAGGAGGAGCGGGTGGAGGAAGATCTGAATCATATCACGAAGCTTGATCTGACCAGTGCCATAGATCCAAGTCAGTGTAAGCAGCGCGTACTGGACTTCATGTTCCACCATGACAGTCAGTTCTCCCACAGTGACGCTGAATGTGATATTACTCCGGACTTGGAGAACATTTCAAATAGCGGATTTCAAACTTAATGTGACAATGAAACAGAATATTTTCTAGAACCACTGGAGGAGACCGACCATACGCCCGTTAAAAACGGAAGAAGTTGATGACGTGATGAAGTCCGTTGAGGGTTTGTTATACAGGTTTTCAGATTTCAGATTTTCTGAGACTCATATTATTGACAGACTCTACATTTTGTTGTGTTGTCCGTATTTTTCAACTCCTAAATATTTTCACTTTTATAAAACATGTACATTCTTACTTCAGCTGTTGGTGATTGGCCCATTCAGCAGTATGTTAAGTAGCCATGAGGCTTTGTTGGTCCTCCAACCATTTGCACCGAGGGAGCTGGCTGAATTAAGCTGGTGTGGGTAAAACTCTGGAGGTGATTATGTCAGAATCACAGTTTGCCAAACACTTGTCATTAACAAGTCATAGCTTTAAAAATATTTGCTTGATTTGCCCAAGTGACACTTTGTTTGGAAGCTCTGATTTTTCACTTTCAAATGATGCAGCAAAAACAAAGTTGGAAGCCGCAAATGACTCTAAAATCTGCAGCGGGTCACATATGTGTTCATGTGTTCATTAATTGTGATACGACAATGGATTCCTTTTGGGAAGGGGGGTTCCTCTCAAAAAATATTTATAAACCCAAAATAATTCCCATAAGTGTCAAAACTGAAGTTGATGATTAATCGTCTTTACTAATTGCAATTTACAAATCAAGTATTTTTTTTTGTTGTTGTTCATTTTGTGGCACTGTCATAGCAACAAAATAACACTTGTAATAAAACATGTTGTCCTGTTGCAGAAGAATCATTCATCGGCAGGAGTCAGGAAGGGATGATGCACAGGCAGAATCAGCTTGGCAGGGAGAACAGCTCCTTCGTTCATTGTTGCTCCGATAGATTTATTTTTTTCTTAACATTTGAAGCATGTCGGCATCTTTATAAGACTACAATAATTTTTAGAACTTGATAATTGATAGTTCATTGCTATACACAATTGATGAAATTCAATAATTAATTGTGATTGATCATTATTAGTACTTTTGTTCGTGAAATATTTCTGCCCTCCAGATTATTTTAGTTATTTGAGGGTGTTTTTAATTCCCTCCCCCCTGGTCCCTCCAGCCCAAGATCATCTGGATGAAGAACAAAATGATCATCGGAGAAGATCCCAAGTTCCTGATGCAGAACCAGCAGGGAGTCCTGACGCTCAACATCCGCAAACCAAGCTCCTTCGACGGGGGGAAGTACTCGTGCATGGCCGTCAACGAGCTGGGGACGGATGAGGTGCAGTGCAAGCTGGAGATCCGAGGTACAGAGAGGGTTCTAAAAGCACTCATGTGGTTCTAAAACACTCATATGGTTCTAAAACACTTATATGGTTCTAAAACACTTATGTAGTTCTAAAACACTCATATGGTTCTTAAACACTCATATGGTTCTAAAACCCTCATGTGGGTCTAAAACACTCATATGGTTCTAAAACACTCATGTAGTTCTAAAACACTCATGTGGTTCTAAAACACTCATATGGTTCTAAAACACTAATGTGGTTCTAAAACACTCATGTGGTTCTAAAACACTCATATGGTTCTAAAACACTAATGTGGTTCTAAAACACTCATGTGGTTCTAAAACACTTATATGGTTCTAAAACACTCATGTGGTTCTAAAACACTTATATGGTTCTAAAACACTCGTGTAGTTCTAAAACACTCGTGTAGTTCTAAAACACTCATATGGTTCTAAAACACTTATATAGTTCTAAAACACTCATATGGTTCTTAAACACTCATATGGTTCTAAAACCCTCATGTGGGTCTAAAACACTCATATGGTTCTAAAACACTTGTATGGTTCTACAACACTCATGTAGTTCTAAAACACTCATGTGGTTCTAAAACACTCATATGGTTCTAAAACACTAATGTGGTTCTAAAACACTCATATGGTTCTAAAACCCTCATGTGGGTCTAAAACACTCATATGGTTCTAAAACACTTGTATGGTTCTAAAACACTCATGTAGTTCTAAAACACTCATGTGGTTCTAAAACACTCATATGGTTCTAAAACACTAATGTGGTTCTAAAACACTCATGTGGTTCTAAAACACTCATGTGGTTCTAAAACACTCATGTGGTTCTAAAACACTCATATTACATTACATTACACTGATCAGACGCTTTTATCATTACATTTACATTTAGTCATTGATCAGACGCTTTTATCCAAAGCCACTTACAATTATTCAAACAGCGACGGACGCAGCCATCAGGAGCAATGAGGGGTTAAGTGTCTTGCTCAAGGACACTACAGCATGCTAGCAGGAGGAGCCTGGGATCCAACCAGCAACCTTTACATCACTAGACCACCAGCTCTACCTCCTGAGCTACCATCCCCGTATGGTTCTAAAACACTTATAAGGTTCTAAAACAATTATGTGGTTCTAAAACTCTTATAAGGTTCTAAAACCCTAACCCTAACCCTTTAGTGTATTTCCTTATATTACATCTGGTTCAAATAGAAACATAATCGAACATTGTTTTGTTGTATTCAATTTATTTGTCTCATTTTCTGGAAACATTATGGTTTCAAACACGTGGCTCAATGTGCTTCACATGAATTCTTCATGAAAATAAGACAAATACACGTGAAAATGAGGAAATGAAAGTGAAGAACACAAGTGGCTCCAGTTAATATGGAGAACAGCAATGTTTAATACTACTTTCAAAAATATAGATAGTTATGTCTGACTGTTTTCACTGTCTGTCTGTCTGTCTGTCCGTCCGCCCGCATGTCTGTCTGTCTGTCTGTCTGTCTGTCTGTCTGTCTGTCTGTCTGTCTGTCTGCCTGCCTGTCTGTCTGCCTGCCTGCCTGCCTGCCTGCCTGCCTGTCTGTCTGTCTGTCTGTCTGCCTGTCTGTCTCCTGTTCCAGTTGCCACGGATCCCAAAGACTAGAAGAAGTGGAATCCCCAGATGTTGGAACTCCAGGCACCAAAATGAATAAAAGGAAAGTTGAGGTTAAACCTCGTCAATCTGCCTCCTTCACTTTATTGTGTTTCTACTTCAATTAAAGGGTTTTAAAGGTTTCCATTAAATGAATAAGATAAATAACACGATCGCGGTCCATCGCGGTTGATGTTAATAAAGAAAGAGAAAAACAAAACGAAAACAATTGTTAAGAACAAAACAAATATATAAATTCAAAAATATTAATATGTATTTTTAATGCAACATTTCTAAATATATTTTAATTTATTTGTAAAATAAAATACAAATTAAGGGAACGTTAATGTTTTAAAGGATAGTATAATTTGGGGGCAAATTTTCCAGGAGCTAGGCTAGCTGATCCCATCTGCAGCTATGCATCGAGCTAACACAGCTAGCATTCAGCCCTTCGCTACCTCTGTACTGGACACACAGGATGGAAACTGGTGTCGAATCAGAATCTGGGAAAGACTCCCCCAGAAACAAACCCTTCAACAAAAGTAATTAATTATAAAGATAAAGTTTATTATCAGTTAATGTGATAATAAAGTCATTAGTGAATCCAGACAGTCGATTCAAAGGACCTGGCGTCGTGCATGCGTAGATACAGGTTTAAAGGCAGTTTGGCACCGAATCAGAGGTTAAAGGTCACACCACCCCTACACCCCGCGGCCGTAGTTGGCCTTCCGCCTGTGGAACGCCACGGCCACACTGACCAACAGCGCCAACGTCAGGAGGCCGACGGCAACGGCCAGAGGCACCGTGACACCTGAAGGGATACAGGTAGAGTTAGTGCATTACACTGAGACAAAAGTACAATGTCAAAAATACACCTTCACTCTATTGTATTTGGTTGTTGTCCCAAAGGTTCGGCCATTTTGTTTAAAGTGAAGAAAAACTTCATTAGCATTCAGTCAGAGTTGAGCAATCCCAAAAGAGCTTCCTACTGAACGCAGCGCTGCATCCGCAGTTGGGTGGTGCAGCGACCCTCCACACCAGGTGGGGGCGCCAGCACAGGGCTCTGTAGGTCGTACCTGCGGCGCTCCAGCGCGGCCGCACGCCGCACGCCGCCTCCCAGTCGTCCACCAGGACGTCCCGTAGGAGCTCCCGGAACAGCAGCAGGGGGCAGGAGGCAGGGCAGCCCGGCACCGGGGTCGGGAAGGGCTCGCGCCACGAATCGTTCCGGTAGAACAGCTCCAGAGAGTAAGAGCTGAGGAAACAGGAATGTTCACGTCGAAATATGTCCCCCAACACTTTGTTAAGTGGTCAGGATTTATTTGAATCCTGAATTGGATATTTATTCATCTTAATTCAGCGACTGAGAGGCTGGAAGGTGTGTTCCAGCAGGAGCTACACTAGTTGATCCAATCTGCACTTAACACAGTTAGCATGCAGTTAACATCCCTTAAATTAAAACGTGAACAAGAAGAATGTTTTGACGTCAACTATTATTATTATTATTATCACTATTATTACAATTCTTATTATTATTATTATTATTATTATTATTATTATTATTACTATTCTTATTTTTATTATTATTATTAATATTATTACTATAATAATAATAATTCTTCTTCTTATTATTATTATTATTACTATTCTTATTTTTATTATTATTTATTTTTATTACTATTATTATTATTATTATTATTATTATTATTACTACTACATTACCCATCATATTCTATTGTTATTACAATTATTATTAGTAGTAGTAGTAGTATTATGATTATTATTATTATTATTATTACTACTATTATTATTACTATTCTTCTTTTTTATTTTTTTTTATTATTATTATTACTATTATTATTATTATTATTATTATTATTATTACTATTATTATTATTATTACTATTCTTTTTAATTGGTTTTATTATTATTACTATTATTATTATTATTATTATTATTACTATTATTTTTACTATTCTTTTTATTTTTTTAATTATTATTACTATTATTATTATTATTATTATGATTATTATTATTATTATTATTACTACTATTATTATTACTATTCTTCTTTTTTAATTTTTATTATTATTATTATTATTATTACTATTATTATTATTATTATTATTATTACTATTATTATTATTACTCTTCTTTTAATTTTTTTTATTGTTATTACTATTATTTTTATTATTATTACAACTACTACATTACCCATCATATTCCTGGTAGAACTCAAACAGCTGACAGGAAGCGTACGGCGGCAGGATGCTGTTGTAGACGTCGAGCGCTGCCTGCAAGGTGAGGAGGGTGGAGTCATGCTGCAACACAAACAACGCATTAGACCAGACAGGAAGTCGTACTCGGCTCTCCAGGAAGTGCTGCTTGAGTGTGTGGTTTGCACGTACAGCTGAGTACAGGACGAACTTCAGTTTGCTGCCTTGCTCCACGGCTCTTGAGAAGTTCCTCAGAATGGTGTCGAGCAGCAGAGCAGCTGAAGGAGAGAACAGCCCCCCCGCGGTGCAACCAGGTCACAACCACTTCCTGTCTCACTGACGCAAATTATTTCAATTAGTTCAGTTCATCTGGTGTCGTTGACTTTATGGTCGTGTGTTCACTGTGGCAGAGTTAAAGTTGCCATGTGTGTCAATAAGAAAATGGAAACAGAAAAAAAGAAGAATAAATAAAGTCAAATAAATGGGACATGGATGCGCTGGAGGGGAGGCTCACAGCTTGTGTAGAGGTGCCGGATCCAATCTGGGAGGTCCCGGATCGTGTCGCGGTGGGATCGTGTTCCTGTGGGATCGTGTCGCTGTGGGATCGTGTCGCGGTGGGATCGTGTCGCGGTGGGATCGTGTCGCGGTGGGATCGTGTCGCTGTGGGATCGTGTCGCTGTGGGATCGTGTCGCTGTGGGATCGTGTCGCGGTGGGATCGTGTCGCTGTGGGATCGTGTCGCTGTGGGATCGTGTCGCGGTGGGATCGTGTTCCTGTGGGATCCTGTTCCTGTGGGATCCTGTTCCTGTGGGATCGTGTTCCTGTGGGATCGTGTTCCTGTGGGATCGTGTTCCTGTGGGATCGTGTTCCTGTGGGATCGTGTCGCGGTGGGATCGTGTCGCGGTGGGATCGTGTTCCTGTGGGATCCTGTTCCTGTGGGATCCTGTTCCTGTGGGATCGTGTTCCTGTGGGATCGTGTTCCTGTGGGATCGTGTCGCGGTGGGATCGTGTCGCGGTGGGATCGTGTTCCTGTGGGATCGTGTTCCTGTGGGATCGGTTCCCTGTGGGATCATGTCGCGTGGGATCGTGTCCCTGTGGGATCGTGTCGCGGTGGGATCGTGTCGCGGTGGGATCGTGTCGCTGTGGGATCGTGTTCCGGTGGGATCGTGTTCCTGTGGGATCGTGTTCCTGTGGGATCGTGTCGCGGTGGGATCGTGTCGCGGTGGGATCGTGTTCCTGTGGGATCCTGTTCCTGTGGGATCCTGTTCCTGTGGGATCGTGTTCCTGTGGGATCGTGTTCCTGTGGGATCGTGTCGCGGTGGGATCGTGTCGCGGTGGGATCGTGTTCCTGTGGGATCGTGTTCCTGTGGGATCGGTTCCCTGTGGGATCATGTCGCGTGGGATCGTGTCCCTGTGGGATCGTGTCGCGGTGGGATCGTGTCGCGGTGGGATCGTGTCGCGGTGGGATCGTGTCGCTGTGGGATCGTGTTCCGGTGGGATCGTGTTCCGGTGGGATCGTGTCGCTGTGGGATCGTGTCGCTGTGGGATCGTGTCGCGGTGGGATCGTGTCGCGGTGGGATCGTGTCGCTGTGGGATCGTGTCGCTGTGGGATCGTGTCGCTGTGGGATCGTGTCGCTGTGGGATCGTGTCGCGGTGGGATCGTGTCGCTGTGGGATCGTGTCGCTGTGGGATCGTGTCGCGGTGGGATCGTGTCGCGGTGGGATCGTGTTCCTGTGGGATCGTGTTCCTGTGGGATCCTGTTCCTGTGGGATCGTGTTCCTGTGGGATCGTGTTCCTGTGGGATCGTGTCGCGGTGGGATCGTGTCGCGGTGGGATCGTGTTCCTGTGGGATCGTGTTCCTGTGGGATCGGTTCCCTGTGGGATCATGTCGCGTGGGATCGTGTCCCTGTGGGATCGTGTCGCGGTGGGATCGTGTCGCGGTGGGATTGTGTCGCTGTGGGATCGTGCTCCGGTGGGATCGTGTCGCTGTGGGATCGTGTTCCTGTGGGATCGTGTCGCGGTGGGATCGTGTCGCTGTGGGATCGTGTTCCGGTGGGATCGTGTCGCGGTGGGATCGCTTTTAGGCAGGATCTGGCACAAATGAAGCCCTATGCGCGAAACAAAACCAGTCAAGGGAAAGTTTTGTCACAAGACTATATTGTTACGTATCCTTGCAAATTTTGAACTGGGTTTATGTAAATCCTGGAGCTTTCCTCGGTGGTGTACGGTGTTTACCTGTGTGTGTTCTACCGGTCGTAAAGAGAGTCGTTTAATTTTCAGATCCTCTGTTCATTTGATTTTGAAGATCAGTGAATGGTGATTCAGATGCAGCCTGTGTGTCTGGCTGCAGACACTGAGTCGACAGAATCGAACCAAGGACTCTCCCCCAGGAGCGACTCCAGAAGACCTGCTCATTTGAAAGAGCCGTTCGGTCGGACCGGCTCGCTCACCTCCGGACACCCTGGCCTTCTCCTTGCGCTTGAGGCTGAAGATGCTGAAGGAGACCTGGAAGGAGGCCATGCTCCTCAGGGTGTCCAGCACCTCGGGCGACGCCCAGCGAGGCAGCGTCAGGTTGTGGATCCTCTGCGGGAGGAGCAGGAACATCCAGAAGGTTCTTTAGAACAATGTCACAGCTTTATATATCATAAACACCACGACCCATCAAGCTAAAACATCCAAAACAGAGGTGGTCCTGGCTCCTTTGGGGCGAGAGGAGAGATCTTCAAGAGCCCCCACACTATGAATATACACTATGAATATACGCTATGAATATATGCTAGGAATATACGCTTTGAATATAGACTCTGACTATACACTATGAATATT